>NC_086322.1:35327578-36527578 GCF_036172605.1 Pelobates fuscus | reverse complement strand
TACATATATTATATATAGGTATATATAGATATAATACATGTATATATATCATATATATATATATACACATATTATTTTTTTTACACTGATTGGTTTTTTTTCACTTTATTTTTTTATTTTACACTTGCAGGGAGACTGCCTGTCAGCACAGACAGTCAGGGGGACACATGGACCCCTATTGCGGTCATGTGATCGAGTGATCACATGGCCGTGGGGTCCTGATCTGCCGAGGGGAGACTGCCCGGGCAGACAGGCAGTCCCCCTGGACCGGGAGGAGAGCTGATCGCCGCCGTGGGACCGACGGCGATCAGGTAAGTAGCCCCAGACCGTTATGATGGTTCAGGGCCGTCAGCGGTCCAAACGCACGTTTTACCGCTGACGGTCCTGAACCGTCAGCGGTCCTGAAAGGGTTAAAAAGGTTAAAATTCTAGTGGATACATTATATGAGAAACAAGCATTAAAGGGACACTATAGTCACCAGAAAAACTACAGCTTATTGTATTTGTTCAGGTGAGTAGAATCATTACCTTCAGGCTTTTTGCTGTAAAGGCTGCCTTTTCAGAGAAACTGCAGTGTTTACATTACAGCCTAGGGATACCTCCACTGGCCACTCCTCAGATGGCTACTACAGCTGCTTCCTGGGGCAGTGCTGCACAGTGTGACTGCCATTTAGTGTCTCCACTCTAAACTGTCCATATGGCGATGCATTGATTCAATAAAGCTCTATGAGAAGATGCTGATTTGACTGTGTTTGGTTTGTACTGGCCCTGTCCCTGATTTGCCTCCTTGACAGCCTTAGCCAATCCCATGGGAAAGCATTGTGATTTGCTCAGAACAACACTTCTGATGATGTCAACCAAGCAGGCAGATCAGGGGCAGAGCCAGAAGACTTGACTTGACTTGAACAAAAGTAAGATTTTACTATAGTTAGATGGGCAAGGGAAGGCCAGGGGGGATAGATGGTGGTTTTTAACACTATAGTGACATGAATACATGTTTGTGTTTCTGACCCAATAATGTTTCTTCAAAGTATGAAAGATTTAAACAATCACTGTAGTATAAAAACGCTTTTCAAAACTGCAACAGTTGTTTTCACTTTTTTAGTGCAGGAAATAAGCACTTAATGTCCCGGCTCAACATTTTTTTGTACTTCTGTACAGACAAAAGTCTGTCTCTGTTACACATTTACTTTGGTATAGATTAATTTTTGATGTTAGACAAAAATGAAAAAGCACTTACTTTCTATGAAAGGCATGTTTGCACGGACAAATCCCCAGTTCGTCCTTTGGTTTAAATTCCTCTAAACAAACTGCACACATCTAGGAGATAGAAAAGTGTCCCATGTCAGAACTAGTTGTGTACCAAGCATATCTTTGTTCTAAGCCTGTATGTTTTCAAAAAGCATCCATCTTTAACATATCTATAAACACATTCTTTACTGGTCCCGTGGGCAAAACATTATTAATTGGTACATGGCTTACAGTCTGCAAAGGTTTACATTTTATAGTAACTTTCATTACCATGCCAATAGATTGCAAGCATTCTGGGCTAAGCTGTAAGATGTAAACTTATTTTTAACCCCTTAAGGACACATGACGGAAATATTCCGTCATGATTCCCTTTTATTCAAGAAGTTATGTCCTTAAGGGGATAAGATCTATTTAATTTTTGCCCAACACAACTTGGTTACTTTAAGATACATTTAACTAAAATACATTTTTTAATAATTCAACTAGTTACTTGAAATTCAAACTAAAATAAGAACACATTAGGAGGGGTATAAATACATAATGAGGGCTATGTAATAAGACTATTTGTATTTATATCGGACCATAAAGTCTGCATTTTTTATACTATACGGAGGCTGCCATTAGTTTATTAGAATCTGTTCATTTTATGGTCACTAACCATAAATGGAATTCTAGCTGCATTCCCATTGGCTGCTACATGTTTTCAGCCAATCAGAATACATCTTTGAGTTCCTATACATGTGCTCTGTATATGCAGGGTTTCTTCCAGTAAATTTGCTTAAGAGGCAAATTCCTTAAACTTTACATTCATTTTCCTGTTTCTACACTGGTTTGTTATAAGTCACTTAAGGCTTTGCATTCATTTTTTTTTTTTTTAAAGGCTCCCATAGCAGTCCATTGATTTTCTCACAGACACTGTAGTACCTTGAATATAGACTACAAACTGCGAGCAGGTTTAAAAAGAACGAGAAAGTGTTGTGTGAAATAGCTGTCCTGCTAACATTTCAAGCCTAATGCTACTCCGGGTCGAACAACTGAACAAAAAGTATAAAATTGATTATCAAACTACGGAACATTTCTACGTTTTAGCACATGCTGTGCAACGGATAATGCAAATTGTATACCAAGTGGAGGAAATGCATTCACTGTAATGTACCACATGCACTAGATATATCTTAATTTAAGGTGCACCAAACCTCTAGAAGCAAAAAAAAAAATATTTATTTTTTTTAAAATGAGATAAATGTGGAGGGATTTGGAATAGGTAGTGTTAAAGGGATTTTTTTCTGAACATATGGAACTTTGATGCCACTTATTTAACACCAATGGCACAAGCACTCTGGCCAGAACCCGTTACTTTTTCACTTTATAGCAAAGATAAGCCAGTTTAGTAATGTACATTTTTGTGTTACTTTGCTACGATCCTCCTACCCCCTCTCTCCAAAAAAAAAAAGTTTTGTTTTTTTTAAAGTTGGAATATAGTAAATCTGGATGGTAACTGGCAATAAATCAGTTAACTAGATTTTTTTTATGATACAGTATGTAAAAGAAACTTATGCAAAATACTAATTCAAGTAAATTGTTCTTTGTGACATCAAGAACAATAGAACCCAGATGGTAGCTCCAAAGAGCAGCTGGGAAGCAGATAATTCTTGGCCATAACGTAACCGCCTGCTCTGGAAGTGGAGATCAAGAAAGCTTTTAATACTGACCTCATACAGGTTAAGTTCTTTTACTTTTTCTTTTAATATGACCTGGGGAGAAAAAAAAAAAAGAGAATTTACATTTATCAATTGCAAATTTTAATTCATTTTAACTAAATGCAATAACCATTGACAAATAGGCAGTAAAAAGGTCTATATTCTACAAACTACAAGACTTTTTGATTTAAAATTGGTTAAGATTTTTGCATATGGAGTCACAGATAAACAGCACCTCCGAGGGCATATGGTAGCATGTATATTCGGGGCCGATACAAACCATTGTCTTGAAATCTACTCATAAATACGACTACTCATAGGTCATACATTTTTTGTGTGTACTGTTCCTTGATCTGTATTATGTATACATTTTGGTCACTATGGCAGCACCATTTCTGCAAAATGCATGTTCCGGGTGTGCCCCATTTCCCTTTTGTCTTTACGAGGTCATACATTTAGACTGTAAGAAATGAGATTTAGTCCACAGCAAAGGCAAGTGTCTTTTAAAGTAAGAACAATCAGGGTGTGGAATTCAGTGGTTGGATAAATACTTATTATATGTGGGTTAACAGCTTCTTGATCCAAGGAGATATCTGACTGCCATTTTGATCAGGGCCGTCTTTAACGTGGGGCAAACGGGGCAGCTCCCCAGGGCTCAGTTACTCATGCTGCACACACTGGAGGAGGCACACACCACACTGAGGAGGATGCACACATGGGCCCCCTGCTGATAGAACACCTGTTAGCCCACCACGATACTGGGAAATCAGGAGCCCTCGACCCTTTCATATTGCTCTGGACCGGGCCCTTACATACACACAGCTAGCACCCTTACACAGTCCTTTACATACCAATCATGCAGCCTCCCAAACACACCGTTCTATTGTTCTGTTTGTCCCCCCACGGCATGCTGGGAGGAAGTGAGGTGCCGCAGAGTCCCATCAGCCTTAGCCAGCATGCTCCAACTGGACCCCAGGGAAGCCACCCTTCTGTACTCAAAAGGTGAGGGTGGCTAAAATATGTAAACTTTTTTTACATTTTAATTCTAATTTTAACTTTTATTAATCAGACATTACAAACATACATCTGTTATATATTGGGGATAACTACATGTCAAAAATCCTAGAAAGTTACAGTATTATAAAACATTTCTGAATTTCAAAAATATTTCTTTTAACTTATATAATTGCAGATGTCACTTTTGCCAAATTCTCTGCCAGGGTAAGAACAGAACTGAGACATTATATTGGCCAAGGTTGCTGTGAGTTGCTGTCCAGGTGCTGCTACTATCAGGGGTTCTCAACCCAGTGCTCAGGACCCCCTACCAGTCCAGGGTTTGGGGATTACCTGGGTGTGTCTAAGGTGTTTAGAAAAAGGGAAAAAAACACCTTAGACTCTACAAGGTTGAGAACCCCTGTGCTAGAGGGCAGAGATTAAAATATGTAAATTGATATTTATATGTGTGTGTATCTGGCTGTGTGTGTCTGTGTGTATAACTGGATGTGTTTGTGTCAGTGTGTGTATCTGGCGGTTTGTTTCAGTGTGTGTCTCTGACTGTGTGTGTGTCAGTGTTTATGTGCACCTGTGTATGTGTACATGTGTGTCTGTGTACCTACATGTGTGTATCTGAGTGCATGTGTGTATCTGTATCAGAGTGTGTGTCCTAGTGTGTGTTTATATGCCAGTGTGTATGTGTCAAGGTCTGAGTATATGTCAGTGTTTTTGAGTGTGTGAATTTGCATGTTAATGTGTATATGTATATATGTGTTAGTATGTATTTGCATACATCCCAGCAATCAAACATAGCATGAAAACACACCCCTTTGCTCAAAACACCAATACTACACACAAATGTACATATGCATTTAAAAGACAACACTACATTCAAACACACCCCAGCATGCAATTATAAACGTTACATACAAACACACCGCTGTATTAAAATGCTAAAATTATATACAAACACCAACTCTACACACAAAAGCACACATGTATTTAAAATCCAACACAACATACAAACACACATCCCTGCATTTAAATCGCAAACATTACACGCAAGTACACCACTGCATTCCAATGGTAACAGTACATACAAGTACACCTCTACATGCACCTCTAAATGCCTACATTCAAATGCACAAACACTTCTCACAAATACAACCCTGCATTAATTGGTAGATCCCCAGCTGGCATAGCAACGTGGGAGTTGCACGTGAGATGGGGATCTTTCTTTTCTCCTCTTATGCTAAATGGGGCCCCAAAAAATTCTTGCACCAGGGCATGCTCTACATTAGTTCCGCCACTGGGTTGGGGAGGAGGGTGTGATCTGGGGGTGCCAAGCAAATGCTTGCCCAGGGTGCAATCAATATTAAAGATGGCCCTGATTCTGGTGGCAAAAAGGATTTTCCTAGTTTTTTGCAAGATATTGGAAGCGCTTCAAACGTTTTGGTTTTTTTCTGCCTCCTTTTGGATCAACAAAAAAACAGATGTGAGAAAGGCTGAACTTGATGGACACATCTCTTTTTAGTTATGTAACTATGTAATGCTCATCACTCAGGTAACCCAATGAAACACTGCAAACAACTTTTTGGCTTGGCTTGGCGGGAATATGGAAGCCACCAGGCGCCTCACATAGTGATGGAGCTCACCCTGTGTGATGTCAGCAGATGTGCCACTGATTTTTATTTTGTTTCGCCTGGACCGATCATCAAGAGCTGCATCGTGTAAGGAGAGGGTCTGTTGTTGAGCCTGCATGGTGTGTAGTGATGTTTTGAGGAAAGAGACTTCTTGTCTGAGCCCTGCAATGCACCCCTCGGAGGCCTAGACTCTGTTATTGACCCCCTGCAAGTCAGCTTTTAGGATCGTCACATCTGCGGCCAGCAATTTTTTTAATATCCACCAGCAGGTTTCGGATATCTTCCTTGGTGGAAGGGGCTTTGCCATCAGGGATATCTGTGGGAATTTACGTGGCGGTTCAGACCACGAGGGGATATCTGTGTGTGGCCTTGCTCTTACGGCTCTGACATTTTGAGCAGGGTCTGCCTCTGCAACAGCTCACCAGTGTCCTTTGTTCCCGGAGGTGGTCGTTGGGATCGCCGTCCCATAGCTGCAATGGGATCAGGCCCAATGCTGGTTCTCCAGGCAGTGTAAGGCCATCCAGGAGTCCGCTCCAGCCACGGTTCGGAGTCGGGTATTCGGCCCCAGATCTGCGCTTTTGCTGTTTTGTCTTTGTAGTTTGAAAAAACGGTATATGGCGTTGCAGTAGGGTGCCCGGTGATGAATATCTATCGATATTTGGGTTTGCGCATATGAGGACCCACGATATTTAGGGTATTTTATTGGATTTTTTAATATAAAAACTGATGAATAAACACGCAAGAGGCCATTACTGCAGGTAGGCAAATTTGATAATAAGTCCAGGAGTTTTGTTTTGGGGGGCATGGGTTATTAATTATGGTATTTAATCATGTTGTTTATTAAATTGGGGTCATATCAGGATCTTTTAGGGACATTCCAGGCACCATAATTACAGCTAATTGTCAGGATTCTGTTTTCAAGTAGTTTTACAAAATAAAAAATAATTCCAGATACTCAAAGCCTAATCTTACAGCTCAGATATTTTAACAAACACAGTTCAATTCTCATCATTTATTCAAGTGTTGAACTATGTTGAATAGCTGCGGATCTTACGGCATAGTCTAATTCGCATTAATCTTTGCAGCACCAATTAAATGACTGTGTCAATTCGATGAACAGTGATTCAGACACTCCGAAGAGCTTGGGATAATTTGACACTACTCAATACAGCTACAAAACAGTGCTTATACCATTCTATCACACGGCTTAAGCAGACAATGCATTCGGACAGCTAATGAGGAAGTGAAACTAGCTAATTATTAAGACACATGATTTTGACATAAAGATACCAAAATAAAAGTGGAATTTAATTTAGAACCACCAAACAGCATAAACACCACATTATGCTTTTTGCAGTCAGTTTATTAAGTGTCACTTTAAAGCAGGAATCTCAAACTTTGCTCTCCCCAGGTTTTGATGGCTTTACAAATCCCAGATTTCATTAAATACAATATATGTGCAGATACTAACGGGAGATGATGTTCAGCAATACCTCGGGGGTAAAGTATGGGATGCCTGTTTTAAAAAGTCACTTTGATTTGAGTTGTTCTTTTTAAGCAGCCGGGAAGTTGAGAATCAGCTTCTACAAAGTTCAAATATCCTAAACTGCGCTGCCCTCCAATGACATCGGAACATTCATTACACATCACAGAATCTCAGAGACTCACCTGTTTGTAAGCATAAAGTTCTTTTCTTGCCTGGTGCCGTAACCTGTATAATCATATAGAGAAGAAAAAGTGTGAACTCTGAAACATGCCCCGAACTAATACCAAAGAAACCATAGAGAACACTACTGATATTATATTATCTAAACAATCCAGACAACATCTCTAAACATAACCAAAAACTATCATTACTGTAAGAACACCTATATAGACAAATCAAAAGATGGTCACCCACGCATTTCGCTATGTCATATATATCCCTAGATTATATGGATATCGTAAAATATGCAGATGGTCAGGCAGGAACAAGGTACCAGGAATCACAATTGTTCTTCATTTGTGTTTCTATAAAAACAGTTGGGATTGACGGCCAGCTGAAAACGAAAGAGCTTTTAACAATGATTGACAGGGAGCCAAGATGGAGACGCCCAGTTGCAGGAAAAGGAGAGTAGATTACTATATCTAATTGTACTTTTAACACCTCACAAGTACATATTTGTTAAATATAGGAATAAGGAAATACAATAATGAAAATCCTGGGAGGTGATTGTTCCCCTTTAATAAATATGCAAAACATGTTTAACTTTACAAAGTCTCCTTTACAGCATACCTCCCAACATTTCAAATAGACAAAGGGGGACCTTTTAAATTTTATAGGTGTAGCAAGGGGCTGTTCTGAGAATTTTAGGTGACTTACTAATAACCGTTTATACAACTAAAGTGTAATATAGAACAAAAACAATATTCTTAATTGCATTTGTTATTTAAATGTACATAGAGATTTGGGATAGTGCACAAGGAACTCTCTTCTTTGATTTTTAGCGTATGCATTGGGGCAGACATGTACTATAGTCATTGCTGCCGCCCAGAAGTAGTGGGAGTTTGAGTGCAGAACTTCATTGTGTGGGTTTGTATTTGCTTTACACGGGCATGTTACAGTGCTGCTACCCATTCCATGTGTCCCTATTAAGAGTTAATAAGTGTGTAAGTGTTTAGAAAAATAGGAAGGATACTTAAAAATCTCTAGTTATTTAAATGTGCATACTTGGGATGGTGCACAAGTAACTTTCTTTGATTTCTAAACCTATTTATTGTAATTTAAAGACACATAACCTGGGAGTATTATTGCTGTGGAGCTCTGCAATACACCATATGGAGCTCCTAGAAAAAAAGAGGGACAGTAGGACGGAAAATTGGGACACATGGATTTGGGTCCAAAATAGGGACGTACCGCATAAATAGGAACACTTGGGAGGTATGTTACAGTGAATAAGCTTCTTCGAATTTCTTCTATTTTTGAAAAGCTTAAATAACAAAGGATATTTTTTTATTAAGGACACCTGTTCTTACATGGTGTTAGATGCTATACGAGTGGTAACTATATTAAATCACTTAAAACCAAAAAGACAGGCTCGCTTTAAAATAAAAATAAAATTTTAGTAAGATCACAATATAGAATTGGTCATTTTTTAGTCCTTTGAAGTAAAGATAATCATCTAATAATGAATCATTATTTTAGAGGATTTCATTTAGCTTCCTAAATAGTATGTGACTTCGGGAGGGGACTAAAGATAAAAAAAATAAAAAACAAACAAAAACAACACACCTTCTTGATAAAAGCAATGTTTTACTTTATGCAATAGACTATTATTATTATTTATAAAGCGCCCCTAAAAAAGTCTGCAGCGCTGTACAATGGGTGGACTAAAACAAGCAGTTGCAACAAGACAAGTTGGACGTGGAGGAACAGAAGGTGCCGAGGGCCCTGTTCAAACAAGCTTGCAGTCAGAGGAGTCAGAGTTATTAACTCTCTCCCAAATGTATCTACTGGTAGAATCAGCCAAACAAACAGCTAACCAACTAATATTGAAACAGAGTTTCAAAGCTTTCACTTTCACAGCTAATATTGGCAGATATTGTTAACTCACCTTAAATAAATGTTTGTATAGTTATATTTGCATGTGGAAGTGTTTGCCTACCTGTTGTCTTTTTAGAATGAAGGATTCAGGTTATATTCAACTGTTTATTGCAATGTGACAGTCATAGAAACATAGAAACATATAATATATATAATCAATGTAGAAAAGTGTCCGAGACTCCTGGATCTTTTCAAGTTTTTTTTTGGAAAATAAAAGCCAAGTATCATTTTAAAGACCCTGAGGTGCTGGACAATTTTCTACATTAATTATGCTTACTACCTGCTTTCAAATACCAGGCATGTCTACAGAAATTGGAGATAGCTATGCCACAATACCAGAGTATTACAATGATACCTTTTTTATTGGACTAATATAATATTTCAAAGACAAACTTTTGAGAGTTTTACTCTCTTTCCCAGGTAAGAGAAGAAATACTGATCCCAGACCTGAGGAAGAGAGGAAAACTCTTGAAAGCTTGTCGATTAAATATTATGTTCGTCCAATTAAAAAAAAGGTATCCTTTCATACTGGTATTTTGGCATCTTGTCTACTGGACTAATACAGCTAATCCAATGATAGATAGATAGATAGATAGATAGATTTATTTTGGAACCCTGTATAAAGAAAGGAAAAAGCACTGCAATGCTTTTGAACTGCTCAATCACATCTGCAAAGTAAGGTTTTGTTAAGAGAAAGGTTTGAAAGTTAGGCTCGGTCTATAATTTCAGTGAACCCAACAAGCTACAAAGCCAGTGGTCACCAGGATCTGCCTTAAATCGACCTTCGACTGGTGGGAAGGACCAATGACTTTACGACTTTCACTTTGGACAACGAGGCCAAGAAAGGCTATTCCAGTCTTTATGTAAACAATGGATGACGCATCACAAGTCATAATTCCATTTCATAACTCCACTTACCATTCTGCGTTATCTTTACGAGTGTTCTTTACACTCAATGACTATAATCCGGTAAAGGGATGCCACAATGGACTGATTTAATGTCTATCTTTCATCTCCAGCAGTCAATTACTCATCAAGCTGGCTATCTAATCTTCCCTTAGTTAGTACATGAACCCATTGAACCCTCTCAGTTAGGAGGAGATGGAGTGACTGTATCTCAGTTATCCATGTATAAGCACGTTGTAATGATGATAAGCTAATCATAACATCCTGTCTAGCTGTAAAATTATTCACTTCAAAACAATTTAATTATCATGGTAGCACACACTGCTTAACATGCACCACCAAGGTCATGTACTCTGCATCGTAAACCACACAACTTGGTTATACAACCTGGACATTGTGGTTTTCTTTGAAATTAATTAATACTCATATGCATTTTTTTTTTTTTTTTTTTTAAAGCCGCACTTTGTGTGGTAAAATGTTTTTTGTCACATTTGATTTAGGCCTAGTTATCCTCAAATACACTGCAAATAGTGCAGACATCCCCTCCATGAATTTAATACAAGTGAATTCTGTAATAAACCGCACTGTTTGGACGCTGCTGGTCTGTTTGTTTTCCATTGAGGATGGCTGTGTGTTCCTTGGTTAAGTTACGAGCTGGCAGGACCATGTCTAAAAATGCAATTATTTTCTCAAATGAATAGGAAATTTGCCAGCCTCAGTGAGGTAGTGGTTTCCATAGAAACTGAAACACTAATTTGGGAGTACTCAAATAACAGAACGTTGGCTACAGTTTAATATTTTAGAATTCTATTTCCCCCCCAAAATGGACAAGTGATGGTTTATATCTTCATAAGAATCTCATGTGAAAGAAACGCTAGAGGCACCCAGACACCCAGTATCTTCAGACCTTCAAGAAACGTACCAGAAATTGGGGAAATCCACCAGATTTGCACCATCTGGGTGTCTGATACTCTTCAGAAATTTTCAACAATGTAGCAGTTTACCAATGCTGTTATTAACAAATGCACAGGAGGTAATTCCGTTACAAAAAAACTCTACTAGAATGCGACATCAGACCTTTTTAAACTTCTAGAATGAAGGTGGTGGGTTGTTGAGTCAAATTGTTGAGTCAAAGTTTCCAATCAGAATAGTATGAGATGATACACTATACATTCTCTGATTTCCTGCAAACATTGATTTAACAGATCAGACAAACAAGCAAACATAACCAGCACTTTTTAGGATACAACGCAAGTCCAATCATGCACCACCAGCCATCACTGAGCTACTTCTCCCCATTTGCTTTCCTGTTTCACTAGCATGCTAATTCATGAAGTTATACAATACCTGATCAAGTAGCAGCAAAAGAGTAAACTGAGGATGAAGACGAAAATTGCAGTGCCGAACACCACGATGTAGATGTTGAGAGGAAGGTTTTGGAAACCAATGTTAGGCATTCTGAAGCTGTAATGCTGGAAGTCTGGGCTCATGGGTGGGCTGTAAAAGAAAAGTGAAAAAACAAGAGAGAAAAAAAAAGTAGCTGAAGTGAAAAGAAATAAATAAAATAAAAAGTTACAGTAAGCAAAAGGTTTCGACAATGACATTGCTTCTGCGGAGCATATACAGCTAGAGTTGTGTGACTATTGTATCATAATAACAATAAACATTTTGGAAACAATATCATATAAACTGACTGAAACTACAGTAAGAAATGTAAAAAAAAAGATAAAATTATTATTTTTTTTGTTATTTATAAAACGTTCTTTAGAGAATATAAGACAGAACCTATACCAAAAAAAAAAAAAAAAAACACTATAGCGTTAGCAATACAAACCTGTATATGTAAAGCTATAGCTGCCCAGTCCCTGGTAATATTCTGCCCCCTCCCGTTTGCAGTAAACAATTAAATATGTTCCTGCAACAGCAAGGTTTTCAACTACAGTGGGAAGATGAATTGGTCTGGATGCAGATAGTGTTCCATTAAGAGTAATCTCTCCTCTGGTCACCTTCCTGTTAAGGTGTCCCCTCTTTTAATTGGGGTCTTGGCTTTAAGATCATTTTTACTTTTAATTTTGTGTTTGGGATTACCATCCCATAATCATGTCTACTTTGAATCTATGAACCCAGAGCCAAATGCACCTACTTGCAAAAGCATCACAAATACATTATTAGACTGTGACTTTAAATGCTCACTCCAGACCCCTAAAGCACTTTAGCTTACTGAAAAGCTTTATATGTTAAGAGTGTGTCCTCTTTTTATTTTTTATTTTTTGTAAAAAGTGCAGAGTTAAACAGAAATGTACACTTTTATAAATTAACCTTGTTACACCCCCCTGGCTGTCAATCAGACAACAGGTCCTGTTACTTCCTGATTCGGTTAGCTTAATGGAGCTAAACACAAGAGACAGGCAATTGCTTACAGCACCTGCCTTGCAAAGACTTCTCATTGAGCTGCATTGGGAAGTCTGTGATTGGACAGTCACAAAAAGTCTGGGCGGGGTTAGAAGAGAAGAGCTTGCAAAGGCTGCAGACAAGAGAACTGCAGGTTTTATATCAACCCCCAATGAAAGTATGCATCCAAGTTTGCATTTGGGGAATATCTACTAAACTGATTTTTTTATTTATTTTTAATTTGGGTCATGGAGTGTCCCATTAATAAAAAAATGTTTAAAAGCTGTTTTTGTATTCTCTATGCGTTTCCCATGTGTTATATATTTTTGCTCATTTAAGCTTTTATTGCCAAGGTCCAATTATATGCAGATGACTGACAGTGAAACTGTAACTAATAAGCCATTGTGTGCCCACAGATCCTTTCCGACTATCACTTTCATTAGATGAACATGTCACAGCAAGTTCCCAACAACAATAAGATGTCACATTTGATAATAGTCTTTAAAGATACAGAAACCATTTGTACGTGTTGGGAGCTGTCCCTCTAGTACTTTTACATCTGTTCTCCTTTTAGAAACCTGTACAATTCCATAACCATGTTACTATAGAGATAACAAGTTTATTGCATTATTTTAACCCTGGCTGGAAGAATTCATATCAAAATACGCTGTTATCGTACTGTGTTTAATGTATGTTAATTCTATTTTAAAAGGATATTCCATAACTAGATATGAATTCCTTGTAAAGTATTACATAGAGAATACATTTAAAATTAATTTGCTCTGTGACGGACTGGCTTCAGAGGGTAGAGGACATACACACGGCCGAGGCGCGATATGCAGAACTGCTAGGAAGGAGCACCAAACATGTCGAAACCTGGACCCCGTGGTATGTATACCTCTCACGACCGGGAGCAGGGAGACCATAAAGCACACCATTTTACACGGTCCAGGAGTGCCCGGGCGTGCGCTGACGTGTGGTGCCACCTATAAACCCACCCCCCCCTCCCCCCCCACATCTGCCCCCCCCACCCCCACCCCCCCACCCCCCTCTTTCTCTTTTCCACAACGTACAAGGTTTCTACTCAACCCCACGCGACCTATTTCTGGGACACAGTGGCGGCGGCTCGGACTGGCTCGGGGAGGCCGGATCGGGGGTACCCGACTGTGAGGATGCGTGAGCTATAGGCGAATTATGCAGTAGATCCCAGGGAGGCGCTCCAGTGCCATCACCAAAAACTGACTAAAGGGACGACTAGGGAACTGACCGAACTGAGCAATGACTCCAAAGTATGACATACTAGACCGACGAGAGGAAGGGAATATAACATACGCCCTACGATACTCCAAGGCACCTCATCAGGCGTCTGACTGACGGACTACTGAAGTAGACAGACACACCCAAACCACTCCTGTAACACGGGTGACTACTGGAAGTTTCACCTTCAGGAGATCCCAGATTAGGATGCGGATTTGGGGGTGACACCCTTAGTGGTGCATTTTATGTGCTTGGAACCCACAATCTCGCCTGCTACACAATGTACTTAGCTCACCAATAAATACCTACATGTCTTCGACACCACTCCCACTTGGGGTTGCGCAGGGTCCCTCAGCCATATATGTCACATCTAACCAGGTCTGTGACTGTAGCTATTACCTACTCTCTCGGCTATTAGGTTTATATACCGGGTCACCTGGAGGGGCCACGGAACGGGTAGCTTTACTTGAGTGGTTATTGATGTTACTGGAACTGTTTTAGCTTTTAAAGATGCATCTATCTATATTCGTTCAATTGTTTAATTTGCTCATATTGCCTACGCTTTATTGGTTGTTTAACAGCCATATGACGCTTGCTGCATATTAGATGATCAGAAGACAATAATGCTTATTTTTTATGTTGATTTACGAACTGACTTACCGTATATACACTGTTTGTGGTGTATGAATACGTGTGTTTCTGTACTCACCTGTTCGTCATAATAAAGAATTTACAAAAAAAAAAAAATTAATTTGCTGAAAGGAATAAATATATATACGTTTTCACAATTAAAGGGCTACCACACGTCAACGACCACTTCTGCTATTTGAAATGGTCATGGAGGAAGGAATCTGCATGAGCAAAGTTTCAGTAATAATCTACACAAGGGGTGTGTTGCACCGCCAGCACAGGTTATTTATGAAGTCAGGAACTCTGTTACGTCTGTGCATTGGCAACAGTCGTCATCAGATTCTACCCTACAAGAGACAGCTTCAATGTCCCCTCCGTCCCTCGGTGCACTCCCTCCCACCTCCCTGCATTTTCTACAACCTGCCTTTGTAATATATGTATATTTGCAGCACAGCCTTTGCCCACCCCCACTTCATCCCAGATCAAAACACACGAGATACATTTCATTGGACCTCAGTGACGCAGTGTGATGACAGAGAGGGCGTGGAAACAACCAAGGAGAACCTCGTCCAGAGCTGCATTCAAGGTAAGTTTTAACTTATGCAAGATGTTTTATCATGAAAAAGCAGGTTGGACATAGTGAACATAAAAAATAATAACGCCCAATGAGTCATTATAAAGTAGAAAAACCATATTGTGAAAACAGGGTTATATAATAATATACAGTAACCCTTTAAGTGTCATCAACAAACTCCCCTCTCACAGATCTCAAATAGGCTGCACCAATCACAGGTGTATGTACCTGGTAAAACAAATACCCACACTTGAGAAAATTATTTCTTAAAGAAACACTAAAAGCACCATAACCACTACAGACAATGGTTTGAACTTACTTGGGGTTTGCAGAGCACTAGTCACCTTCTCCACTGACCGCTGGAAGTTCTCTGCTCTGAGCCAGCCTGCTCATTGGCTGAGATCATCGGCTGAAGCTCTCCGCCAATGAGCTGGCTCTGCACGGCAATGCCAAGCTCAGGAGAGCAAACAGAATCTTCATACAATATCTTTTGACTCACATTGGAGAAGGTGGGCACCCAGTAATCACCAACCTATTTTAAAAACTATGGGAGGACACCAGGGCACCCTAGTGGTTATGGTGTTTGGAGTGTTCCTTCAAAAACACAAATGTTTCTACACTGCCATCAGAATCCCTTTGTATAAATCTCAAACAAGAATACACAACAAAACAATGCGGAGGAGATAACGCTACTCATGACTTTCATCTCATGTAACCATACCCTATGACAGGGATAGGCTGCAGTCGGCACTCCTGATGATGCAGGCTACATCTCCCATAATGCTATTACAGCCATGATGCTAGCAAAGTATCAGGGGACATGTAGTCCACAACATCTGGAGTGCCGAGGGATGCTTACCCCTGTCATAGGGTACAGACCAATGTTCTACATTATTTTCCTATACGCACACACACACACACACACACACACACACACACACACACACACACACACTCACACACACACAGCGAGACAGAAGGACAAACAAAAAAGACAGTTCACTTGTGGTCAAACATTGCTACCCAGCTGTAAATCCATAAGTCCCTGATTGTTGTCAGTCTGTCACTGATAGAAAGCGACAAAGTGACAGGCACAGACAGACAAAGTGACCGGCAGAGACAGACAAAGTGACCAGCAGAGACAGACAGATATTTTTAACCAGTGATATTACTGTATAAAACACAACAAACAAGAATGGCTTTCGAATTAGTTCTTACAAATTATATACAACAGTTAAACCCAACATCTAACTTATCCTATCAGCAATGTAAATCCAGAGTGCACGCACACATGTATTAACTACAGGAATGCAGTTGTTCCGAAACATGCTTTGTATATGTATACAATTTTAAACAAATAACAAAACGTCTATTTAAATCTAACCAAATTCGAAGAAATACTAAACATTACATACTTTATCACTGGATGCACTTCCGCTCGCTGCGATACAAGCTCTCACAGACACATCATACTGTATGCTCCTCTTACTAAAGAAGGGGACCATAAAATACTGTAATCATTAAAGAAGAATCGTAAACTACTGATTCATCGCCCCATTGAGAATTCAATTCTAAAAATACTTTCACTTTTAAGAATTCCTTAGTGACCGAGATCTTTCCAAGACTCTGGAATTTCCCAACTCCCAGAAAAGAAATATTAGAATTTAGTCAAAAATACCAGGTCTACTGTGTTATTAGAAGAATTTCCATTATGCTCAGGGGGGACATTAAGACATACCCACTGTGGTTTCCATTGTTTCTTCGCAGATGGATCTGTACGGGCGGAAAGAATTGCATTATGTCTTACAGCGTTTGGCTGCAAGTTCCTTCTGCTGGGTCTGTTTACATGTGAACTGGGCTCTTAGCCAGACTGGTTGACTCACTGCCTTAGGGGTGGAGACAGGCAATTAGAGATAAAAAGAAAAAAGGGGAATTTTATGAAAAATGAAATCAGTCTAACACAAGATGCAGCATGTAGCTGTGATGTCATCTGTTTATTAGATCACACGATGCTGCTATTTGTGTTTGTATCTTCCCCTTTGTATCTTAAAGGGGAACCATCACATAAAAAAAAAATTCTTTCTTTGATAACATTGAAAAAGACAGTAAAAGCAAGCAGATTCATATTTGGATGTAAAACGAAACAGAAAGAAGAGCAAAAAAAAACATGAAAAAAAAAAAAACACAACATCCGTGTTCCTTTAATTGAGAAAATGATTTTAAAACCAGCAATAAAGCAATCATTTTAAAAGTTGCAGCCACTTATTTTACCAATGATATCAGTGAATCCCATGATCATGGGGAAAACAAAAATAAGCACAAAGAGTTTTCCAGTTCTCCCTGTAATATGGCGGTGTCTAAAAACTCCCAGCAGAAAACTACAATGAGGCAGAACCTAATCCAGACCACCAGCAAGCAGCTGCCAGAGAGGGCACACTGTGCCCAGAAATAGCTATATGCAAACTATGCCCTTTCAGTCATCCAGATGGAGGAATCCAGTTAGGTCGGGATTACAGGGTCACAGTTTCACATAAGAGGTCTTTAGGGGGTCAGACTTCCCGCTGTGGAAGCTTCCAAGAGGAAGAGAGGCTGAACTCCCCCCGATATAAGGGCAATAAAACCCAAGTTCCAGGGCTCCCAACTGTCTCGCTTTTGGTGGAAAAATACTGGTTTTGGGGTGTCGTCCTGTCGTTCCTATTTGTCCTGAATCCAGAGACACCAGAGAACTGTCAATGGGCAGCACAGGGCAAGCACTTCAGCTGTGCTCTCTGGTCCTGAAGACTGGTAGTCTCTCAGGCTGGCTTTCTTGATGCCAATTCCCAGGTGGGCTTGTCCATTGTGGGTGTCACCAGTGTAACATGTGTCAGTGGTGACTCCCCCTTCCTGATTTCATACCTCCCAATGTTAGAAAAGGAAATTAAAGAAATATATCCTCCCCATCAAACTAGATATAAAAAATGTAAAAAATAAAAAGAATTAATACAAATAAATCTACAATGTAATTCTATTTCCAGCTACGCTATCTTGGCTTAAAATTTAGCACTCTCCTTGTCTATTCTCTACAATACTTGGATGTGGGAAAAAAAAGTTATATTAAATATCTTCTATTCTTCTCTTCGTATATTTGTGTTTTCGTAATGCTGTCCAACAATCTCAGAGAACCAGAGACTCAAAAGAGCGCAGGGTAAATATTTATTTTCACTGAAGGCCATGTGAGGATAGTTGCTATGTGAGACAGCTCACAGATACTATTTTTCTAAATCAGAGGTATGTTTAAAGTGGTGATAAATTTAAGGGTCTTTTTTTCCTATATCTATAGTCCATAAGTGGGGATCTCAGGGCATCGCGAGGGCTGACATTTGAAACTTTTGAAATCAGATGAAGAACATCCACTGAAACACACACACACACACACACATGCACCACTCGCAGAACACAATGATTGAACCTTCAATGCTGGAATAATTATCTGATGCCGCCACCTCTGGCCATAGATAAGTGTCAATGGCCACATCTCCACTGAGAATCTGACACGTTTCTGCAAAGTTCTGTTGGTGAAGACTACTTGGTCGTCTGATATAAGAACATAATGCACAGGACCACACACAGATGGCTGTAAGTTTCTCTGAGCTGTGACATGGTGTTTCTACTCCACATTTATTTTTTAGAGACGCTTCTACATTGAAAATCAAAAGTCTTCACAATTAGCCTCATCAATAAAAATTATTTTTTTCTTGTTAGAGTGTCTGTCCCTTTAACTGCAGATACTTGTATCACTGCAAGTAAAGTACAACACGTTCACTGTCACAAATCTTCCATAAAAATCTAAAACCAATGTTAGTATTTTTTTTTATAAAACGGTACACTATAGACCAGGGATGGGCAACCTTCAGCACACCAGATGTGGTGGACTACATCCCCCATAATGCTGGCAAAGCATCATGGCAGGTGCAGTCCAAAACATCTGGAGTGCTGAAGGTTGCCTATGCCTGCTATAGACACTGGTACCACTAAAGCTAAATGTCCCTGCAGTTCACTGTTCTTTGTGAGCAAAAGCAGCGTTTATGCGTCTACCTGATACAACCTCTAGTGGCCGCCACTCATACATGCCATCGCATTGCTGTGAGTGGCCGAGCACACAGCACCTGCCATAAACGATGCACATAACATCCCACAATACAGAGTGTGCAAATGATTTCAACACATCGATTTCTGGAAGCCATATTGATGTTTTTATAGTATAAAGAGCATTGGCACTGGAATGTACTGCTGAGTATATGAAGTAAAATACCTTTATCCATTTAATTCATAACTCTACAAACAGGATAAATTCAGGTTTGAAATTAGCCACATAATACAAAGGAATCTGTAGCATTCTGAGATAGACTGGGGTATATACAAATATAAAAAAAAAAAAAATCAACCCCCCCCCATCCCACCCAAAAAATGTTCCTCGTACCATGTTGGATTGTACATATGATTTTAGCCTCTCTAGTTGAAAGGGTTTGTTTCTGTACCCTCACGTTGGTCTTCACTTGGCATTTTCAGCTCATTTACCATCTTTATATATTCTACATTACGCACAAACAGTAGAATGTTGCCTTCATGCCCACCATTCCATGCCCCATTTAGCATTATTGTGGCATGGTCACTTGAAACTCCCACACCTCTCTACATGAGTTGACGCAGTAGAAGGAGCTAGCCCAGTAGGCCAGGATTATTATGCATGCCGGAGAAATGCCGTACCTCACCACTGACTCGTGAAACTAACTGGGCACTCACAATGTAATGAGGTCAGTTGCTACATTTCTAATGTTATGTTTGAGAAATTGTACACCAAAACAGTACACTTCTAAAATGTGATAATTTGACACTTTTGTAATCTTTCAGATTTGGGTGTTATCCAAGGAATGGAGGAGAAGAGGAATACAAACTTACGTAATATGCAGTGTGCACAGTACACTCAAAGTTGTTTTTTTTTTTTTTTTTTTATTTATATATAGATTGCATTACATTATGCTATACTTTGAGTCATTTACTATAACTGCTTAAATTCTTCCTCTGTTTTATTGCTCTAACTTTATGTTGGCATGATTTAAAAAATAATAATAAATAAACACAAACTTCACTTTAACAGGGGCTACATCTTGCACACTGACCATAAATAAGATGTCAGAATACCATACATACATGTAATGAGAATATACATTTGTACCTTGCCTGCTTGTGTACACGGTAGCATATCCGTTTCTATACATAGTCGGGACCTGACCTCGCAAAACTATTCTTTTATCCCTAATGTGTTAATGAGATTACATGTTCCAAAGATATCATGCTTTAGTGACGATAAATCACACTCCAAGCGCCCAAATAGTTTAGCAGTGTAATAATAGCAGGAAATATAAACCACTTCCTCCTTATAGTATAAAAATATTACATTGTTACAAGGAATGCGGAGATATTTTTTTTAAAAGATATTTAATACGATCTCACATATTTGATCAGAAAAACAGAATTGAGTGGATTATTTCTGAAGGAGTGCAACGGTATTAATTATGGAAAACAGGAACAGAAATGAAGACCGATTTGATGGCGTTAGTAACTTTGGCAGTTATTAACATTTTAATACATTGCTTTACAGAGAAAATTAAAGGGGACAGTCCATAAACCTTGGGCTTCTGACAAACATTTTTGTTTAAAAATATTGGTAATTCTGATGCAACTTGTGCAATGAGCCACAATGACTTCCTCAAAGAGGTTGTAGCTAAACGTTCAATGGGAAAAAAAAACATTTAAAAATCAGCTATAGATTAGAATGCTGTGAAACTATAATGCCATAAACTAGCATAGAGAAGAGCTGAGAATGAGTCACTCCATCCATCTTTATTTCTACTGCTTTTGTCTCTGTCTGTCTGTCTACTTCGGCCTGTCTACCTCTTGGTCTCTTGGCAGTGCCACTATAGATTGCCGCCATCGATTGTCATTTTGAAGCATTGGAGAGTGCCTCTCATAGATTGCCACCATAGATTGCCATTTTGTAGCATTGGAGAGTGCCTCTCATAGATTGACACTTTGAAGCATTGGAGAGTGTCTCTCATAGACTGCCATTTTGAAGCACTGAGAGTGCCTCTCATAGACTGCCCTTTTGAAGCACTGAGAGTGCCTCTCATAGACTGCCAATTTGAAGCACTGAGAGTGCCTCTCATAGACTGCCATTTTGAAGCACTGAGAGTGCCTCTCATAGACTGCCATTTTGAAGCACTGAGAGTGTCTCTCATAGACTGCCATTTTGTAGCATTGGATTGACCAAGAGCTCATCAGTAGTGAAGATCTACAGGAGGCAGAGCTACTGCATTAGAGAGATGTTAACACTTTTTAAAGGGAATGCTAATCTAAATGGTGCTTTAACTACTCCAGGATTAAAAATACAAGTTTTTTAAATTTTCATTGAAGGAGGGAGTAGGGTTATAATTCCTGGTTTAGTCTTGCATGTACCACAGTGTGGACAAACTAGAAAGTTGCCTACTATTTGCAGTTTTATTGCCCGTATTTTGGTCTAGGACAGCTATGCCTAGCATCCAGCAGATGGCTGCTTTAAGACACCACCTGCGTAACCAGATCTGGCACACCCGTGAAGTTATGGTGCTCATATTGGTGCATATTGTTGTCAATATGGGCTGGTGGAGAGAAGTAGCTGTAAAACACACTGCCTGTGGTTTGCTTGGTGGGTAGGGCGAACTAATCTTATGTAGCAAAAATAATACTAGGTTCCAGGAAACCAACATGAATAAACTATGCTCACACCCTGCCCAAATCAGTCTATAAACCCATTAATCCAAGAACTCCTGCCTACTCTAGTTGAGAAGTCACATCCAGTACTTCATGTGATAGCATTACTCATAAAGAAGAGGACGATTCTCAATGATTGATTGTTTTAACCAAATAATCTCAAGGATTTAAAGTGGCCGTGTCACCTCGAACTTGCCTTTCTCTTATTGTTTCCTCTTCTCTTTCTATTTCAAAATCTGTTAATTTCTTCAATTCTCTTTAAAACATAAAAGACAAAGTAGGGACTACTAGGCAGGGGAGGGCTGGGACGGTGGGCAAAAATCGCATTGAGGACACCCTGACGTCCATAGGAAAGCATTGAGTAGTGCTTTCCTGGGGGGGGGGGGGGTTGAATGCACGTGCGGCTCGGGCCACGCATGCACATTCGAAGCTGACGTCAGCAGGGGGAGGAAAGGTCACCAGCGCCGAGGGAGCCCGGTGCTAGATTAAGGTAAGTGGCTGAAGGGGTTTTAACCCCTTCAGCCCAGCAGGAGGGGGACTCTGAGGGAGAGGGGGACCTCGTAACCCTATAGTGCCAGGAAAACGAGTTTGTTTTCCTGGCACTGTAGTGCTCCTTTAAGCTCTACCCTTTGTCAAGATTGCAAAGTGTGGTGAAAATACATAACACAATATAGTCCTTACATTGTCTTATGTTTTACAGAGAAATAGATCAGAAATTACGAAGAGAAGATTCTAAAAGAGGAAAAGAAGAGGAAACAATAGGAGGAAGGTAAACTTGAGATTATAAAGTTTGGCAGCCTTATTGTGTGTTGTGAAAATAAAACATGAGAGTTATATGCGTACTCCTAATACTGAATGTTATCTTAACGAAAAAAAAAAAAAGAATAGGAAAAATCTATACCCTGCAATGTGCAGTGTCTTACACAATGTATTCTCACTATACATTCCACACTCTCAGAACACCCTGCATTCACACACTGCACTCGCAACATTCACATTCTTCACAGTGCATTCACACATTACCTAGAAAATGCACGTACTGCACAAAGCTATTAGCGGAACAACAATGCTATCCCTAACTCGGCAATGCAATCTGGGATGGAATTCACTTTACAGAAAACCAGAAAAAAATGACACATATGGCTATTAACTTTGTTCCACTTTAAAAAGAAAATATGCTACTTTCCTGGATATGCATTTAAAAATATGGATTCTAAAGAAAAAGGTAAAAACTATTTTTAAATGTTTGACCATTCACAATTGTAACTTTTTTCTTGGTTATAAAATATGCCACAAGGTTGAGAAAGTCATGGATACATTGTAGGGGCCATGGGTCAGTGGCTATTTTGGCCTTGGATTTCCAGTTAAGAGGACACTATGGTCACCAGAACAACTACAGTTCAATGTATTGGTTCTGGTGTCTACAGGCTGTCCCTGCAAGCTTTTCAATGTAAACGTTGCCATTTCAGAGAATTCTTATGCCAATTCATTTGGGGAATTAAAGTGCCATAATGTAGATTTTTGAGATTAATAAAAAGTCCAGGCAGGATTTCGTGCAGGTATTTTGCCTACTTATTAGCGTGGTAGGGAAGAAGTTTCCTGAAGAAGTTTGCAGATTTACCGTACCTTTAAGACCAGCTGATGAGCTGAAAGCTGAAACGAGTGTAAACAGGGCCCAGTAATCTGTTAATGTTAGAACCTTCCCTGCTATCATAATCCGACATGAAGGTCATGACACAAACACACTCATTACTGCATGTATTTACCAAACACTGCAGGATGGGGATCGCATGACTGCATGCGTTCTAAGCAGCCAGAGAACATACAGGCACCAGTATTTACAATTTTCATTGGCCAAGGACTAAATATTAAATAACCCGGGTCAGTGTATCTTCCCATTAACACACTGTCAATGCCAGCGGAAGCCTGCTTATATACCATGGATAGAAACAAACAGCACTCCGTGTTATGTAGTGTGTTTGTAGTAATCTGCCCCTGGCTTGATACTCCCGCCAGCTCTGTTTTCTAACTCTAGAGTCTAGAACAATTTCTGAATACACCAGAGCAGGAAGTACCGTAACCAATCAGAGAATAGCTGCTGATTTAAATGGGAATTACACCAAAAACAGACGGTTTAAAGCATGAATTTATGGAGATTATATATATATATATATATATATATATATATATATATATAGCCAAAGAAAATCAGCACTCCCAGGATTTGTATCAAAAAATGAAAATAAATCTTTATTCCAACGGTCAACGTTTCAGTTCCGCTAGGGAACTTTCATCAGGACAGAATACACACATTTAAAAAATGGACATTGTTTAAATAAGGAAGGTAATCAGTGAAACTCACAGTTCAGATGTGCAGGGGGCTAATCATCCTTCCAAACGAGCGTCTGGGCGAGTGCAGGAGGCAAATGTCTCTCTATACGCGCGCTCAGGTTACTTCCTGGTTGCTCGCGTCCTCCATCACCATGGAGACGTCGGGCGCATGCGCAATAGGTATATCTGCTCTCACTGCAGTCACCCCTCGCTCGGAAGTTAGGATTTATGCATTGTAACAACTGAATTTGTGCATTGTATCATTGAAACACACAGTTCTGATGTGCAGGGGGCTAATCATCCTTCCAAACGAGCGTCTGGGCGAGTGTAGGAGGCAAATGTCTCTCAGATCGCGCACTCAGGTTACTTCCTGGTTGCTCGCGTCCTCCATCACCATGGAGACGTCGGGCACATGCGCAATAGGTATATCTGCTCTCGCTGCAGTCCCCCCTCGCTCGGAAGTTAGGATTTGTGCATTATATCGACTGAAACATTGTTTCAAAACCCTCAAACTGCCGGACAAAGTTATATACTCATTTGGTTAATTGCATACAAAGAGCGAGGGGGGACTGCAGCGAGAGCAGATATACCTATTGCGCATGTGCCCGACGTCTCCATGGTGATGGAGGACGCGAGCAACCAGGAAGTAACCTGAGTGCGCGATCTGAGAGACATTTGCCTCCTACACTCGCCCAGACGCTCGTTTGGAAGGATGATTAGCCCCCTGCACATCAGAACTGTGTGTTTCAATGATACAATGCACAAATTCAGTTGTTACAATGCATAAATCCTAACTTCCGAGCGAGGGGTGACTGCAGTGAGAGCAGATATACCTATTGCGCATGCGCCCGACGTCTCCATGGTGATGGAGGACGCGAGCAACCAGGAAGTAACCTGAGCGCGCGTATAGAGAGACATTTGCCTCCTGCACTCGCCCAGACGCTCGTTTGGAAGGATGATTAGCCCCCTGCACATCTGAACTGTGAGTTTCACTGATTACCTTCCTTATTTAAACAATGTCCATTTTTTAAATGTGTGTATTCTGTCCTGATGAAAGTTCCCTAGCGGAACTGAAACGTTGACCGTTGGAATAAAGATTTATTTTCATTTTTTGATACAAATCCTGGGAGTGCTGATTTTCTTTGGCTATATCTATTTAGTGCAATCTAGCACCGGGTCTACAATCAAGTAAGTTGGAGTGCAAGGTCTCTTTTTCTTTTTTTTTTTATTTATATATATATATATATATATATATATATATATATATATATATATATATACACACACACACACACACACACAGAGTGTATTGTAATAACCTTTATCATGTGTCACGTTGGGCTCTTACTGTCCTAGCAAGGAGTGCTCTCTCCTCTTCTGTGAACGTCAGGTTGTATGTTCTAAAAAGAATATATTTTGTTCCAGGATGTCCAGAATTGTGATGTCTTTACAGAACAGAACATATTTACAGTTTTCAGCATTTATAAAACACATTTACTCAAGTTTAGACATATTTTACAGGGTTTTTGCTTCCCTGTGAAACCCTTATAAGCACAGAATTGTGGGTAAGGAACAGGGACTGTGTCTTCAGCATCTGGCCACTTAGAGGGTATGCATCTAGTCTGATTAAAAGGGCAGTTCTTGACATCCTAGGTCAGTGATTCCCAACCCAGTCCTCAAGTATCCCCCCCTCCCCCTAACAGTCCAGGATTTATGGATTACCCTGTTGTGTCCAAGGTGTTTTTAGGGGGGGAGGGGGGCACTTTAGAGACAACAGGGTAGTCCCTATATCCCGGATTGGTAGGGGGTACTTGATGACTGGGTTGGGAACCCCTGACCTAGGTCATGACTGTAACAACAAACGTGCCACATCACAAAACCAAACAACGTTTCAGACATTCATTAGTACAGGCAATTAGGGAATATTAAGAAATCACTCCACTCCCAGTCTCTGGTCCATAAAACAGTCATGCACATTACACAGATTTATAGCTTCGATTGTAAAAGATTGCATTACTCAATGTCTGATCAAAATTTACCAGGGCAACCTAATGGTAGCGGATATGTAAACACACAATCCACCATTCCTGCCATATACATTTATTCACTAATTTAAGAACTACGGTACTTTACATTCAATCTATTTTTCCGTTTATTTAGGGAAAACCAAGACGCATATACATTGTGACATTGTCATTTAAAGAGAAATCAGATAATTTAACACGCCTCTCCAGGTTTTTGGCATCTTCCCCATTAACCTCCTCAATCACATCCCACCTTATCAGTCTGTGCAAATGCTCTAAGGCTCCCTTCTCCACTAAGGCTCCCTTCTCCACAATAACCTTAAAATTGTAAGCTCACATGCCAGCTAGCTTAGTAATATGTATAAAAGGACTGTAAATGTCAACGGGTTCTCTATTCATTGTATTTGTTTGTCTGCACTTTACGGTCTAATTTCCAAGATTCTACAGCGATGAGGGAATATGTTATTGCTTCATAAATACCAATAATAATATTCTTATTTTTTTTATATATAGAACTGGTAGATCATTCACTTCTCGCATTACTGATAAGTTCAGTTTTATATTTTTTTTCAGCTGGTTCCTCTTTTTAGAAAACTCACATGTTGATTGAAGGCTTCTGGCTGATGTGATGATACTGAGCCAATATGAAGATTCTCTAATGCAGGGGTTCCCAACTCAGTCGTCAAGTAGCCCCCAACATTCCAGGATTTAGGGATTGCCATGTTGTGTCTGATGTTTTTTTTTTTTTTTCCTTTCTAAAAACATCTTAGACACAGCTGGGTAATCTCTAAATCCTGGACTGTTAGGGGGTACTTGAGGACTGGGGTGTGTGTCTAGAAATGCTCATAGTAGTAGCTTAATAAGGAAGTAAATAGCCAGAAGATGATTGGACTCTTTGGAGATAGATGCTCAATATATAAAGTAGATGTTCAGATACATTCATCAACAGCAAACAGCAAAGAATCAAGTCAAACAGTCAAACAATATGCTTGGGGAAATGCTTTGAAATTTGTGACACAAGATGACAAGTTGTTAATAAATATATATATATTTTTTTTTATATATATATGTTGGCTTCCCATTGATTGTTATGAATGCGCAAATTCTGGGGTTGTTCACAGATCAGCCATGCATTTACAGTGGACTAGACACGGTCCCAGAGTCAGATTTAATGGTCTATAATGCCTCGTTTCCACTGAGCGGTACGGTTCGGGTCGGTTCGGTCTGGTACGCTATTTTGATTGTTTCCATCCTGAAAGTAGCCCGAACCGCACAATTCCTAGGCCCCCTTCAGATCAAAGTCCATAGGAAATAGTACGGTACAGTTAGGGTGGAGCTACTAGCGTCACACTATACAATCCATTGATTGGCGGACATGAAAACTTGCTCACAACAAATGACACGCTAGACATTTGGTCTAAATCCCGCATGCCACCTGGCGGTCACCTGAATAGGCTGGACCATTCCAACCCTTCCAAACTGTACCGACCTGAACAGTTCCGCTCAGTGGAAATGAGGCATTAGGGATGCCTGAGCAGATCCATTTTTATTATGAAATAAATACCAATTTCATTGTGAGGTCTTTATTCATAAACTTTTATTCAGTTCTGTGAGCTGCACGATTAATCACATTTAAAATATGGAATTCATATTTTTATGAATATAAATAGCGCATACAAGTTCCATTAGCATGTTACATACATAGTTACATAGTTAGATAGCTGAAAAGAGACTTGCGTCCATCAAGTTCAGCCTTCCTCACACCTGTTTTTTGCTGTTGATCCAAAAGGCAAAAAAAAACAAAATACAAAAAAAAACCCAGTTTGAAGCACAATTTTGCAACAAGCTAGGACAAAAAATTCCTTCTTGACCCCAGAATGGCAGTCAGATTTATCCTTGAATCAAGCAGTTATTACCCTACATTGAAAGATTATATCCTTGAATATTCTGTCTTTGCAAGTATGCATCTAGTAGCTGTTTGAACATCTGTATGGACTCTGATAAAACCGCTTCTTCAGGCAGAGAATTCCACATCCTGATTGTTCTTACAGTAAAAAAACCTTTCCTTTGCCTTAGACGAAATCTTCTTTCTTCCAGTCTAAACGCATGGCCTCGTGTCCTATGTAAAGTCCGGTTTGTGAATAGATTTCCACACAATGGTTTGTATTGGCCCCGAATATATTTGTATAATGTTATCATATCCCCTCTCAGGCGACGTTTTTCTAAACTAAATAGGTTTAAATTTGTTAACCTTTCTTCATAGCTGATATGTTCCATTCCTTTTATTAATTTTGTAGCCCGCCTCTGCACTTTTTCTAGTGCCATGATATCCTTCTTTAGAACAGGTGACCAAAATTGCACAGCATATTCAATATGTGGTCTTACCAGTGATTTATAGAGAGGCAAAATGATATTCTCGTCCCGAGAATGAATGCCCTTTTTCATGCATGACAATACCATACTGGCCTTGGCCACTGCTGATTGACATTGCACATTGTTGCATAGTTTGTTGTCTATAACAATTCCCAAGTCCTTTTCGTGTGTTGTTATCCCTAATTCACTTCCATTAAGGGTATACGTTGCTTGTGTATTCTTTACGCCGAAGTGCATAACTTTGCATTTTTCAACATTAAATTTCATCTGCCATTTGAGTGCCCAGTCCTCCAGTCTATCTAAATCCTTCTGCAGCAAAGTAATATCTTGCTCACATTGTATTATTTTACAGAGTTTTGTGTCATCTGCAAACACTGAAACATGACTTTCAATGCTGTCTTCAAGATCATTTATAAACATGTTAAATAGAAGGGGTCCCAGAACAGACCCCTGAGGGACACCACTTGCCACCTCTGTCCTGTATGTTCATAGTATATATAGTATAAAAAAAAGGACATTTTATATTAGCAAAAAAACAGCTTATGCTAACGGCACCTTACAGTCTCTTATAAAATGCAAACCGTAAAAAATTAGGTGTTCCACAACTTTACCAAATTTCTGAACTTGCTGAAATGTTCAGTTTTATAAAAACTAAAGTTAAACTAAAGCATTAAAAAAGAAAAAAAAAAAAAAGGGTTAGAATAATATATGTAAATGTATAATTGCTATGTTATAGAATTTTTAAAAGGGTACTCAAATCATTTTTCAGTTTCCAAATGGACACTAGGGCAAGATGGTCTGGTAGCAATTTTAATCCTTCAGATATCTGGTTACCACTAATAAAGTGTCCTTATTTAGGAGGGACAGTCCTATTTTGGCCCCCAAATCCCTTGGTTCTCCTTTTCTATCTAATGTCTCTCTTTTCTAATATTCTTGGTGTGTCTGAGTCTATATCAGAGCTCCACGGCAATAATACTCATTGTAATGTGTCTTTATACAACAATAAATGTGTTTATAGATCAGTCTGTGTAAATAAGATACACTGTTCTTGTTCTAATAGCCCCGTCCCTCTGAAATTAAAGTGTCCCTTTTTGTCCTTTTCAAATGTTGGGTTGTATGAAAATGAAATACCACTTTGTACCTCATATGGACCTGCAGCTTTAAAAGTAGAGGCACAGTGAAATTAAATTCTCATTGAAAACGTTATGAACGGCTTATTGCTTTTGATGGGCTTCAGTTCTTACTGTATTCAAAGGGCACAGGCTTAGAAAGATTTGGAAAGCACCCAAATAAATGTCCACTAAGTTCATATTTGGCAACAGAAGGTAAAATAGCCTGTAAGAGAACCAGTTACTGTAGCTGCTGATCCCTTTGCTGGCAGATAAAATTAAGAATGTTCGATTAGAGTGATAAAGTCAGGCACTGAATGTTACACTAAAAATACTAAAACAATTTGAATTTTTTTAAACTACAACAGAAAGTGGCCGAGGTTATTTGTTGAAAACTGTCCAGAAATAATTGTGGGGTTTTGTACACATTAATAAAACGTGAATAAAATGTGTGGCTACAGTGTCCTCCACCAGAGGCGTAACTAGAATCCACCTGGCCTCGGTGCAATTAATCTCTGGGGCCCCTCCTCCTTGATGCCTCATTTCTCCCCCCGCCCTCTTTCCCCCCGTGTCTCAATACCGCGACCAGGCCCCCCCATTTGTCCCATTCCCACTCCCCTCAGCCCCTCTAGATTTCCCATACTCTCCTCCCTCCCAGCCCCCTCCCTGTGTCCCATTCCTACCTCCCCCCCCCCCAGGTGTCCCATTTCTCCCTCTCTCTCCCCCCCCCTCCCCTTCCTGTGTCCCATATCCCCCATCTCTCTCCCCTCCCTGTGTCCCATTCCAGTACCGTGGTAGGTACGCCAATATTGACACGAAAATGAGAACACTCTGATACTCGGTTCTCATGAATCTCAAACAATTACAACATAGAATGTGACGGCAGATAAGAACCATTCGGCCCATCTAGTCTGCCCAATTTTCTAAATACTTTCATTAGTCTCTGGCCTTATCTTATAGTTAGGATAGCCTTATGCCTATCCCACGCATGCTTAAACTCCTTTACTGTGTTAACCTCTACCACTTCAGCTGGAAGGCTATTCCATGCATCCACTACCCTCTCAGTAAAGTAATACTTCCTGATATTATTTTTAAACCTTTGTCCCTCTAATTTAAGACTATGTCCTCTTGTTGTGGTAGTTTTTCTTATTTTAAATATAGTCTCCTCCTTTACTGTGTTGATTCCCTTTATGTATTTAAATGTTTCTATCATATCCCCCCTGTCTCGTCTTTCCGCCAAGCTATACATGTTAAGATCCTTTAACCTTTCCTGGTAAGTTTTATCCTTCAAGCCATGAACCAGTTTAGTAGCCCTTCTTTGAACTCTCTAAGGTATCAATATCCTTCTGAAGATACAGTCTCCAGTACTGCGTACAATACTCCAAGTGAGGTCTCACCAGTGTTCTGTACAATGGCATGAGCACTTCACTCTTTCTACTGCTAATACCTCTCCCTATACAACCAAGCATTCTGCTAGCATTTCCTGCTGCTCTGTTACATTGTCTGCCTACCTTTAAGTCATCAGAAATAATCACCCCTAACTCCCTTTCCTCAGATGTTGAGGTTAGGACTCTATCAAATATTCTGTACTCTGCCCTTGGGTTTTTACGTCCAAGATGCATTATCTTGCACCTATCCACATTAAATGTCAGTTGCCACAACTCTGACCATTTTTCTAGTTTACCTAAATCATTTGCCATTTGGCTTATCCCTCCTGGAACATCAACCCTGTTACATATCTTAGTATCATCAGCAAAAAGACATGCCTTACCATCAAGACCTTCTGCAATATCACTAATAAAAATATTAAAGAGAATAGGTCCAAGTACAGATCCCTGAAGTACCCCACTGGTGACAATCCCAAGCTTCGAATATACTCCATTGACTACAACCCTCTGTTGCCTGTCACTCAGCCACTGCCTCACCAATTCAACAATATTGGAATCCAAACTTAAAGATTGCAGTTTATTGATAAGCCTTCTATGTGCAACAGTGTCAAAAGCATTACTGAAATATAGGTAAGCAATGTCTACTGCACCACCCTGATCTATAATTTTAGTTACCCAATCAAAAAAATCAATAAGATTAATTTGGCATGATCTCCCTGAAGTAAACCCACAGGTTTAAAAAAAAAATACAAAAAAAAAAATTGTTAAATATAGGTGTGACAAAACTATTCACACCCCTATGAAATACCCCTATGAATTAATTTAAGAAAATATATTTAAAGTATATTCCCATTGATTTTTTACATTTTTTAGTACTCCTGGGTGACTAGGAACAGGAAATTGTTCAACCATGACTTCCTGTTTCAAACCTTTTAACACACATTTAACACACAATCCATTAGTCATTGATCACAATGGGTAAGACCAAGGAATATAGTTGTGTTGTGTGGCAAAAAGTTGTTGAACTTCACAAAATAGTCTATACAAATTACTTCAGGTGTGAGGTGGATTTTAAAAATTACAGAACGCAACTATCAGTGTGACACAAATCATGGAGACGAGGCAGGTAGGGAAGGAGGAGGGAAGTTATCTAGGTGCCCGTTACCGGCGTACCAGTATGATACCATTTAATAGGCATTTACATAATGACTCTCCATTGCACGATTTACGTTTGAAGACCCGTGGCCTCAGAGGCTTCATGGGAAATTCAGCCCTGGTTATTACCAAATCAAAAAAATATTTCCTCCCCTCAAACTGTTAATATAATAGGCCTATGGCAAATAAAAGAAAAAAAAAAAAAAGGGAAAAAGATACTAGTGCAGAAACTTCTGAATGCAAAATTACGCAAAATTAGAGCAAATAAAGTCACTTGGTGCAGTGATGTAGAAGAATATAAGGGCAAGGCCGTTGCAAGACTATTTTGCGCCCTAGGCAAGACCATCTAGTGGCAGACATCCCACCTCCCAAAAAATAAATTGCCAGTTTTTTGTCTCTTCCCTCACCTGCACCTGCACCCCATCCAAAACCCCTCTGTGTGTCTTTCTCCCCCCCAGCAGCTGTATGTGTCACTTTGACAACCAAAGCCCTCTGTGTGTGTGTGTGTGTGTGTGTGTGTATCTCTTTGTCCCCCCCAGTACCTCTGTGTGTGTCTTTGTCCCCCCTGGTACCTCTGTGTGTGTCTTTGTCCCCCCCCCCCCCCCCCCCCCCCGGTACCTCTGTGTGTGTCTTTGTCCCCCAGTACCTGTGTGTGTGTCTTTGACCCCCCGGTATCTCTGTGTGTGTCTTTGTCCCCCCAGTACTTCTGTCTATTTGTCACCCCAGTAACTCTGTGTGTGTATCTTTGTCCCCCCTAACCCTCTGTGTATTTTGTCCCCCTCAGCCCCTTTGTCGTCCCCCAGCCCGTAAAGAAATATACGTATATGCACTCACTCAAAAATAATATTAAAACCCTATTGACTGGTTGCTTTGCTACGCACTTTGACTTGTTGACTTTGTTAATCTTGTGTGAACCAACAAATAAAGTTGATACAAGATCTTGTGGATATTGACAATAATTGTTCATGTTTGCGCCCTATCTGCTACATATATAGATGTACAACTCTCTTTAAAATCTGAATAAACATTGTCTTGCAAATATATACATATATTATATACCGTAAATATATAAAAAAAAAAAAAAGATCGTTAATCACTGCATATCTGTAGTAATATTTTTAATTTACAATTTGTTAGTATATGCCGCTTATTTGTGTATTTGCTGTCTGCCCATGTAATCTTAACGTGCACAGTACTTCAGAGGGAAACAGAGGAAATTCATGTCATATAAAAATAACTTGGGACAAGAACACTTAGCTGCTAGATCATAAATCTAGAACACTATCTAAACAAATTGTCCTCAAAATAGTTAGTGTCAGACATTCTCACAGGCTTACGGATCCAATAATTACTCAGGGTTTATTCTCTAAACAGCAAAATATATCATGAGCTGGAAAGTTAGCTAAAAATCGTAGCTCAATAATCTACTACTTAAAGGGGCAATTCTAGGATGATAACTATTACAGCTTCTAATGGTTATGATGTCAGGTGTCCCTTGTAAAGGAGTGAAACTGCTGGAAAACAGTTGGACACATATTTTGGTTAGTCCAGTGCCCACAAAGCTTCTAGTCTCCTCCACACACCTAAAGCTGATGTTCAGGCTGCAGTGGTTATGGTGCTTGAGTGCTCATTTTGTCCTTAAAAAAATAAATCCTGTAAGTTGCTAATACAGCTCTACTCATAGTTTTTATACAACAGCTCCCATGACACTAGATTTAAAACCAGGACTTCCACATCCAACATTTGTGATATGCATACTTCTCCTTTAAGGTTACATGCATCACTTTGAGACAAGTGCCTCATCCAAAAGCTTTAGCTTTGTATGGGGCAGTTGCCTTACTCTGTAGACTTATACAAATTACTTTTTTTAATTTACCTGCTTCTTTATGCTTTCCACACCCACTCTAGGGGGAGACTGATCTAACCAATCAGTGTCCTATCCCTAGGAATGCTGGAAAATTGCATTGGGCATTCCTGACAGATTTACTCATGTGCAGTTGGAAGATCTCTTCATCTTGCAACACCTGACAGAGGGAAAAGATAAGGAATCTTATCAGTGGCTTTTTTGTAATTTTTATTACCGTATATACTCGAGTATAAGCAGAGTTTTTCAGCCCATTTTTTGGGCTGAAAAACCCCAACTCGGCTTATACTCGAGTCAAGGTCTGTATTATGGCAATTTGCATTGCCATAATATAGACTGGGGGGAGAGGGGGGCTGGCAGAGCTGTAACTTACCTGTTCTGCAGCTCCTGTCAGCTCTCTCCTCCTCTGCGCCGTCCGGTCAGCACCTCGGTCAGCTCCCAGTGTAAGTCTCGCGAGAGCCGCGGCTCTCGCGAGACTTACAGTGTAAGCTGACAGAAGAGCAGAACGGACGGCGCAGAGGAGGAGAGAGCTGACAGGAGCTGCAGAACAGGTAAGTTACAGCTCTGCCAGCCCCCCTCTCCCCCCACTGAACTGCCACTGGACCACGAGGGAAGGAGAGCCCCCCTCCCTGCCATATATCAAGCAGGGAGGGGGGACGAAAAAAAAAATATATAAATAAAATAAGAAGAAATAAATAATAAAACAAATTAATAATAACAAAAAAAGGGGTATAAGGACCACTATGGGAGGGTGGGGGTGGGTTAAGGACCACTATGGGAGGGAGGGGGGTATAAGGACCACTATGGGAGGGAGGGGGGGATAAGGACCACTATGGGAGGGAGGGGGTGGGATAAGGACCACTATGGGAGGGAGGGGGTGGGATAAGGACCACTATGGGAGGGAGGGGGGTATAAGGACCACTATGGGAGGGAGGGGGGTATATGGACCACTATGGGAGGGATGGGGGGGGATAAGGAACACTATGGGAGGGAGAAGGGGGATAAGGACCACTATGAGAGGGAGGGGGTGGGATAAGGACCACTATGGGAGGGGAGGGGGAAGTAAGGACCACTAGGGGAGGGGAGGGTAAGGACCACTAGGGGAGGGGTGAGTCAGGACCACTGGGGGGGGGGGGTGAAGGAACACGGGGGTGGGGAGGTAAGGACCACTGAGGGAGGAGGAGGGGAAGTCAGGACATATGGGGGGGGGAGGGGGCGGCAAAAAATTTTTTGCCTACGGCGGCAAATATCCTTGCACCGGCCCTGCACACACTGCATTCACACACTGCATTCATACACACACACACTGCATTCATGCACACACACACTGCATTCATGCATACACACTGCATTCATGCACACACAGCATTCATGCACACACACACTGCACTCATACACACACTGCACTCATACACACACACATACGCACACACTGCATTCATTATACACACACTGTAAATAAATATTCAATTAATATATTTTTTTTAGGATCTAATTTTATTTAGAAATTTACCAGTAGCTGCTGCATTTCCCACCCTAGTCTTATACTCGAGTCAATAAGTTTTCCCAGTTTTTTGGGATAAAATTAGGGGCCTCGGCTTATATTCGGGTCGGCTTATACTCGAGTATATACGGTACTTTATTTTGGTTTGTATATTTGGTATGTTTGCTTGTTGGTTTAAAAAATACATTAAAAAATTGTCAAATAATGCATGTCCCTTTAATTGAAGAATTGGAAAAAAAAAACTCTCCCGGCCTTATTTGTTATTGCATTGTGTAAAAGATATTATCTCCAGACATTTGATTTCCTAAAGTCACCACCTGCTGTGTTTTCCCTCCAAACATTGGAAATTAACAAGCAAGTGGCTTCATTCGTGGCTAACTGCCATCTCTATACTCAACTTGTAGCCATTATCTCCCCCATGCCAATCAGTTTACCATTTATTTCTGTACTTAAAAACGAAGGCTTAAAAACTGGGCTGTGTACTGCAACAATAATAAAACATGCGTTAAAACAATTACTGTACGAACAAAACCAATAAATATACAATAAACATACACAAACACATGGAGTGACGGATATATCATGCGAGTGATTTTCAAAGCCTCTAAGACGGCGATTGAGAAACTTTCAAGCAACAACAACAACAAAAAGGGGGGTGAAAAATAACAGATTTGCAAAAAATTAAGTCAAAAACAGCAAAAGGGAACTTTAAAAAAAACAAAAAAACTTTAATTGAGTTAACATTGATTTACTGTTTAGAGAATCACTTCCCTGACACTGCTCGATCATAGTTGTATTTCTGTTCTGAAAATAAACACCATAACCACTACAGTGGTTATAGTAGAAGGAATGCCCTGGCACGTCAAGGTAAGGAGTCATGCTGTTTAGCTTGGTTTGACTTGCCTTACCTGGATTGCTTTAGGAATCCATGGCTGCAGGCCCTGCATCTGGCCATCTTCTGCAGGAGAATTTGGCTTATTTCTACAAAGCAGAGAAAGGTCATGCTGGGCCATTCTCATTGACCTTAATAGTTCGAAAGAAGACAAAGTGGCAATACAAGAAACTGAAAGCATGAATTACAGCACGGCTTAGGAAAGAATACATTATTTGGATACCATGGCGATCAGGCACAAATGTATCACTGGAATACAGCGATATCAGTGCAGATGCTCATATTAAGGTGGAATTGTGGTCTAACCAGGGATTGGCCATGTGTCAGGCAGTAGGTGCAACATGAGAGCTGCTGAGGTGGGAAGTCTATATTCCTGTCCTCTCGTGTTTAATGTTACGTGTATCTCCTAGGCACACAAATAGTTAAGATATTAAGTCCCGCAGCTGAAGAAGACTTCCTCTTCGAGAAGCAGATGTTGTCATTTCAGAGTTTTTTTTCTCCACATCGGAAAGCACTACAATATTGCAATGCATTTCACCGAGTCCCCGAAAAAAAAAAAAAAAAAAACTCCAACTCAAAACATCCTGATCCCATCAGCACTCAAGTCAATAGGGGAAATCACGGGTCACTGCCAGGAGAAAGTAAAAAAAAAAAAAAATAAAAAAAATAAAAAAAAAACTTTGACCACAGGGGATTTCCATTTTTTGACTCGCTGTACTGACTGGCTTATTCCAGGCAAATGCGTAGACGCCACAATGATAACGGACCACAAGCCAAATTTGCACGAGTACGTTTTCCAGGATATATCGATACACTGATAACTATGGCTATAAAAATTTTCAAATTAAAGGAACACTCCACACGCTTGAGCTTTGTGTGAAGAGTTGTGCAGATTTCGATAGCAATGTTGAAAATGTACTTTGTTTCAACCCCTATCTGTCAGAAACCCAGGCCTGGGGAAGAAGGGAGGGTTTGTAAAGGCTTCAGACAAGAGATTTGCAGCTTCTGCAAGCAGTTTTTAGATATACCACTAATGAAAAAAATACATATTTAAATGCATGTTTTCACTTTGGGTATCTACTAATCAGAGATTTGTTCATTTTTTTATTTTAATTTGTGCAGACTCTCCTTTTTATTCTCCCCTTCCCTTCATCTGTCATTTTAGGTATCCCCAATATACAGACCATTTCCCCTGCTCACTCTCCCCCTTCCCAATCCATTTCCAATATTAATCCACCCGTCCAATCAATCCCTTCTTCGTAATTCATATTCCCTCCATATACATTTTTCATATTATCCTCTCAATCAATACCCCCCACCTTTTTAATTCCATATCTCGCTTTAATAAAAATTAATACATTTCTTTAATATAGATTTTTATTGTAAAACGCAATAATGTCAAATATCCACCCATTAATAAATATTGTTTAAGAAGATTCTATAAGTGCCGTCATTGGGTCTTATATTTCTAATGTTCCTTGGGGGACCATGGGATGCCATCTCTATTCCTTTTTCAATATCCTCTCTCCAATCTTCTTCACCGATACCGGATTCCACAAGAGTCAGAAGACCACCCATAATGTTTTTAGCCCTCAACACTATCACACAGCCAGTCCTAGTGCATCAAAGTACACCTTCATATACTCCATCATCACAATCCCGATACAGAAACGGAACCAGCGACCTTAACACATTTATTATACACGGGAAACAATAATAAATGATGCAATATATTTTAATTGCCATATGTAACATTAGAATACACACAGAATTGACAAACCAATACTGGTAATTAAAATACAATAGATACAAATAATACAAAAGTATCTATAATGTTGAGATTATCTAATAGGGAGTGCTTTCCTGTATAAAATAAATAATATAAAAATAAATTTAACAACATATGACGCCATGGCTTTTTTTCTAATTATTGTATTTATTTTGACTGAAGTATTAAGGATTCATAAGATTTTAAATATTGTGCTTATTCACCAATGTTATATTTGGCACTTACAAATGTACAATCATATCAATGACAGCAGTAAAAAGATTCTATTATTATATGTTTTATGATTTAATTGATTGGTTAATTCAGTGTTAATGCTTTTAAACGGCAGCGCTAATTACTCAAACGCACACTAAAGGCTACTTTACAACATAAGTCTATTTTCAATTCCCCATTGCATGATTTTATGACTGTGCTTAGTTTAAATCCATCAGATTACAATGAATGATTCACTTTTACATCATTCAAAACTGTAAAAACAAGCTTCACTGTACAGTACTGAACAATTTCAGGTGTGCACAAATCAAATACTTTGTATTTTATAATAGAGGACAATTTGGAGAAGGAACTCAAATTATTGGAAAGCAGTGATGCAATTGAAGGGGGTTTAAGACAGGCTAAAGAATGCACCAAACAGGGTTAATGCCAAGTTCAAGTCTAATCGGAAGTAAAGTATATAGGGCAAGTCAAGGTGAAATTTCAGGAGTGAAATTTAACTGGTTTCATTTAGATTAAGGATAAAGTATTGGCTAAAGGGAGTTTTCATTAAGAGTGAAGATAGATCAAGCCTCATTTTTGTGATGTGTAGGTCAAACCTAGTTTGGGATGGGATGAAAAATATGAATCAAGTTTGGTTTAGTTGAGAGATGGTGTTTAGACTAAGATCACATTAGATAACGGGGGTGCAAATTATGCCGGATCTATACATCATGGATGAAGAATATATCAAGCATAGTTTAAGTTAGCAGAACATAAGAATCACAATATCTCCACACCAATATATCCAAGTTCAAGGACAACATACACCCTGACAACAACATTCTCACAATGGGCACCATTTTTAAACTGAAACAGTCTGACCTAGAGGAGTGCAAAGAGGTACAGTGATGAGCTAATCATTACACACAAAACAATTATTTGTACCAATACAATTCAAAATATGTGGCAATTATATGGCTCTCCTAGCTTGGATTAGGGGTAAAGCACATGTACCCCTAATGTTTCTGGAATTTGTGAATATAGAAGCCAGAGGTAGGTTTGGTTGGCCCTCACTGAAATCATGTGACACATGTATCAAATGCATACACCCAGCAATCAGAGGATGGGAGAGTGGCCCTATGCTCTGTTCACATCAGTTGGTAAACGTGCGGCCCTGACGGTTATACTGCGCAGACTGGGGCCGCAACACATGGCGTCGGGAACCCGGTCGCAGGGGTCCGCAGGAGTGACTGGCATGGTCGCAGCTGTATGTACTCCACTGCTGTAGTGTCCCTTTAAGTTATCAAACAGCTGTAAAACTATTTGTCAAATTATTCGGGGGGGGGGGGGGGAGACCCCCATAAACCTCTATAGTGGGATATAGTGTTTATGGTACTTGGAGTGTTCCCTTAATAAGGTAAAGGTGAGTCTATCACTCACACGTACAATTAAGTATATTTAGGTGACTTTTCTATGTTCTATGTATGCACACGCGAGCACACACCCACAATTTTTTTTTTTAGTTTTGTTAATAGAGTTAATAAGTTACACATTTTGTACATTGAAACAAAAACATATGAACTTAAGGGGGAACCTTTTTTTCCTCTTCTCTGGAAATCACATCTTTGCATAAAATATAAAAAAATCACCCAAAACTTGATTCACCAGTTTTTCAATGAAACTCCGTTTTCTTTTAAATGTATACTAAAGATTTAGCAAACAATAGCACAATCCACCTAGCACAGCCATTGAACACAATGCAAATAAAAAGGAAAAAAAAATTGAAAAATAAATTAATTCATTTCTCCTTTTCACTGTATAGATCCTGTATGCTGACTGCCTCGTGCAAATGAATCAAAAACAGATGTGGAGTTTGGTCACTGTAGTGCCAAAAATCCCCAAAACATTCACTCAAACTAATGTATATACATAAAGGTTGTGTGGCTCAGCACACAGAATATAATACAAACACAGAGAAAAAGCACAACGCACAATTTAGTTGATAAGGACCTCTAGTGCACCCTAGAAAACAAATGTTTTGGGACCCCTGTCCTTGTACATTGATAAATGGACAGGGGTCCCAAATGTTTGTTTTCTAGGGCTCACGAGAGGTCCTTATCAACTAAATTGCGCGTTGTGCTTTTTTTCTGTTTATGGATTTCCAGGTGCAAAGGACAGAGCGAAGAGAAATGTAGTAGTAGAATAAAGGAGTGTTTATTTGTACATTTACTTTTTTACACCTCAAATATATAATTTGTTAAATATAGGGGATTTGATAAGACAATATTACAAATCCTGGGAATGACAGTTCTCCTTTAAAACAGATTTTATTTGCTTTCCACGTTAAGGCTGTGGCGGCTTTTAAACAAAACAAATTCTTGAACGTTTACATTTCTCATCAGAGTGTTGCTTTTGGAAGGTCTGATAGCTGTAACATGAGCAGTCCAACAGATGTTTCAATCTTAAGATGTCACGGAGACATTGGAAAAAGGGTTCATGGTCGCCCAGCTGTTGCTTGCTGTCAGCACAGAACCCTCAGCCCACAGGTTTAACCACTCCACTTCGCAGTCTGAATGGAGACTTTATGGTACAAGAGGTCTAACCAAACAAAGATTGGTTCCACGTGGAAACCACGCACACAAAACATTAGTGTCTTTAAAATCAACAACGTGGACACGCTTTGTGGTTAGTGGGTTTGGCTATTTGGTGACAGGTGAATCCAAATCAAGCAAGACACACATTTTAATATTGGCCTGTACTAGAGGTCAGGACCACCTTCCTACGATGCCACCTGTCCAGCACATCTGTTATTTAAGTCTTTAATGTTACATCTTTCTTGGACAACGGTACGTTCTGTTATGGTCATTTGGAATTTCCTAGAAGTAACACTAATTCTGAGTGGCCACACAAACTCACTAAATAGGGCTCTTACTGCTGACCTGCAAATAAAAAGTCTGTCCCAAAATGCACAATATCTCCTGGACTTTCCAAGTCTGTTGCTTTTGAGGTTTTTACTTTCTTCCTCTTCCACATGACAAACAGAGGCAGTCGTGTCTTAAAAGGGGCATTATATAATCCAAGAGGAGCAGGATACCACCTGATTCTGGCTATAAAATAAAAAAATATTTTTAAATGGATGGGACAACCCAACCGTAAGGAAATGGGACAAGCCTAGTGTAGCGGAGTAGACACATTAAAGGCAATATCTCCGCTGGAAGACGTGATCAGCATGCAAATAAAGTGTAGCGTAGTAATTCCAATCCCATTAAATTTTAATCAGATCTCCACGAAAGACACTTCACCGAATGGCAGGGATCTGAGCGCCCAATCTGTTGAAATACCGCTCAGATCCGTTTGGTAGCCATTCGAGTGAAGTTTTAGACCGGTCAGACATGAGGTGAAGCCCCAAAACAGTTCCATGGGATTGAATGCTTTGACCGGTCTTCTTTCAGGAGTTCTCAAGAACAAACTAACAAATGCAACTGTTCACAAACTGGATAGATGTGTGTCTGATGGTCGTTCGTTCCCTTTAGCCGAATGCCACTTCTCTGAGACGAAAGGAAATACACGCACGAACGAGATGGAAGTCCAGCGGTGTTTGTGAGGTCGAGTGTCTGATTTTAGTTCCACGCATTCAATGACCAAACACTGCAGAGAACGGCGGCCACCGATCCGACCATTAGAACCTTGCAGTTTCAAAGTGTTGCAAATCCTTAATTGGAGACACACGACTCCGTTAGGTGATCTCTCGTTCAGTAGTTGGTTCAACTAATGAACAATATGTCCATATTCTGTTCGTGAAGTAGGAATAGTCTAACCAGCTCAGTCTCTCATACAAAGAAGTGGCTAGTTTTGCCACACTTAGTCCACCAAAGGCCACAAAGTAACTTCACTCAGATCAGTCTTTAAGAAGAAATCCAAAACTTCCCAGGTACAATAATACCCATTGATTTATTTAACTTCACTCCTTAATTCAATACATAATATGCCATGTTTGTATTTTCTGATCCTGAGGAAAGCCCAGAGAAGGCTTGAAACGTTGATCTCCATTTTAATGTATACCTAATAAAGATATTTGGATTTTAAATGAGGAGTGCAGCCATCATTTTGGACATTTTATGTGAACCAGCCAGCTGGCTTATGCACCCGGCATTATCGTGGATAGCATGAGTGCAAGGAATCTTTTTGTGTTATATATAGTTGTGTGTGTATATATATATATATATATATATATATATATATATATATATATATATATATATATATATATATATATATATATATATATATATATATATATATATATATATATATATATATATATATATATATATATATATATATATATATATATATATATACACACAGAAAAAATCCCCTGCACTCACGCTTAGTAGATCCACATTAGCCGGGTGCCAAAGCCTGGACTCCAAAGATACAAAATGCCAAAAGATAGCTGCTCACCGGTCTTTTCAAATTCAAATACTTTATTTAAATCATCATAAAATCAGCGACTAACGTTTCAGTCCCCGCTCGGGACTTTCCTCAGGGTCAAAATGACAGGACCTGCTCTCACTTTCTCTTTCCATTTCCCATTGAATGCTTGTAAATGGAACAATTTATCTAAACACATTTATTGTCAGAACAGACCTCATGGAAACACTTGCTTAAATAATTCCCCAACCTATTTACATCTGCTTAAGCAATCTTCAGCACTGATCCCTCTAAGCACTTTTTTTGTATGCGGCATTGTTGCAAACACACCTTTAAGTTTTTATAGAAATGCAAGTTGGGTAATGCAAAATACAAAGCAAGGCTTCATGTAAATTATTCATGGAAAATATGGCAATAGTCATGGTAACACAGAAAACAAATACAGACAACAAATCTGTCCTTTAGGAGTTGGGTAAATGTAACGTGAAATTTGTCAGAACACCTGAGTAGACTGGAAAGCTTGCACTCTAAATCTATAATGAAACAGCATGAATAGCTAGTAAAGGAAATGGATCATCCTTAAAGGAACTCTGTAAGGTTAAAAATAAATCTATGGGGGGCGGAGCCTGACCAGCTTCCTGACTAGACGCATGGTCACAGAGCTCCTGCAGATAACCAAGATTAATCGCACAAAAAGCGACAAAACGGGCACTCACACCCGCAAGACTAACCTGCCTGAGATCAGTGTGCCCCACCGAACCTTCCGATACCACTCAGAAGAAAATCGGAGCACGGAACCTAAAGATGCGTGATCGCGGCCTGCGGGCACCGGACCTGGGGAGAGACGGCCGCTTTCCCCGTCCTCTCGCTAGCAGCCCAGGAGGCATGAAGCTCCCTCCCCCCCCCGGACCGGTGGGGGTTATCCCGGTCCAACCCTGGGAGAAAGCTTGGCTACCCGGGAAACAAACGACGGACCAACACAGCAGGCCTACAATTCTAGAGCATAGCAAAATGGCGGACGCCACGTGTAAAGCAAACGGGAAGGAAGAAGTACCCGATATAATGACACGGCTAGAACGTACCTTTGCAGCCTTCTGGATAAAGCTAGCTGACAAGATGCAGCAAGCCCAGTCCCAGGAGGCAGGGGTGAAAATACCCAAAGGGCTACCACACAGCCCCAACCATAAACAAACAACACCCAAGCTGAAAGGAACTAGCAAGGGGCACAGGAGACAGAAACACCCCCAAGCTCGGAAAGCCGCCAAATTCAGCCAGCGCTCCACAAGCTGAAACAGCACACTCGAGGGGCCTACACATGGCCGGCACCAAGCGACAGCGAGAAAACCTACCGACGCTCTACCCAAGTGCAGCGATACGCAGCCGCATACAGCACTCTGAAGGGCCATATCTCTACATCAAGGGGACACATAGAGTCTCATACCCGCCAAACAGCATGGAGAGTAAAGAAACTGTCACACTACAAAGAATGCATCCCCACCGCCCAAGGCACTCGCACCGGACCAGGAGGAAAAGGCATAGTCCCTGCTACATCCATGATCCGCGACGCCAAGGCCCCATGCAGCCAGATTAACATGGTACTGGACTGTGCAGCCTGCCCGGAAGGTATAGGTTAACCCTGGACTTAAAACAGAGCAGACATACAGGGGGATGTCTCTACCTGCTGTCTCGCTTGAGGACTTTACCATTGACAACACCTTTTTAATGTATGAAGCCGTAGCCCCTAGCATGTGTTCAATGCAAAGTTCCCTGCATCTCTACCTAAGCCTGGCTTCACGCCAGATGTTATTAGATATGTCTAACACTATTGCATTATTATTTCTTATAGCAACCGTGCGCCCTATCGAACCGACTAGCCTGTTTCCCCTAGCTGTCGTGTTAGTTAAGTTGGATGTTTTGTTTAGCCAGACGACTAACTGTTGACCCCGGAATAATCATAGAGAAAAACCTATGTGACTACGCATACCACGGTTAAACTCCATTATTTGTTGACATACAACACATATACACCATGTTCCAGCCTGACAACCATCACGCACACAGGCCTACTAGCCCGCACGCAGGTTAGAAAAGAACCATATTATATACCTGTTTATATCTCAACATGCTTAGCTTTTCACCTGTGACATAAAACCTGTGACGCAAAGCACCTGACTAATAAGCAAACATGTTGGTTTACCCTGTGATTGCAGGCTTGTCCCCAAAGCTTACTGACACCCTACAGGTAACCCACGAGGGACTAGGCATTTAGAAATTGTGCCGGTCGTTCGCAATTCACGACTAACTCTAGCATTAGGATCTCATGCAAAATCGTTATTAGACAAGCATATATAACCTGATTGTTATTTTATTATTTTATTCTGTTATGCCTATCTATGCTTACTCTCGAATTTCTTACTTAAAAAAAAAAGTGCAACGTATCTTGAAACGGACACTGAAATGTCACCAATTGTCGACTACTGTAACATTCTATGCCGGTATTGAAACTTGTAATTATCTACGCACTTTCAAAAATAAAGAATTTAAAAAAAAAAATAAATAAATAAATCTATATATTTGTCATCTTTGGGAGGGTGTTTGTTTTTGTTTATTTCTAAATATAGGCCGTCCCCTTTAATAATGGGGGAGGGAGGATTAAAAAAACGCTATTAAAACTAATCTGTGATCAAACACAGAGACCAGGCATGCTTCAAAAATAACCCATAACTACAATGAGTGAGTGTCCAGAAAAAAACATGGTGTGTCTGACAACATTAACATGATGTATTATTAAAATAGCAACTAGAATATTATTACAGCCGTCATTCAGAGAGCACTTTATAATCAGGAAAATGGCAATTCACAGGAGATGAAAGCGACTAAAGAGCAAATATTATGTATTTACCACGAAAGCAGCGCTTTCATTACCAAAAAAACTTTAAGGGACACTCTAAACACCATCACCACAACAGCTCATTCAGGTAGTTGTGTCAGTGGGACAGTCCCTATATTATTTTATTATTATTTATATAATTCCATAGTGTTTACAATATCAGGTTACTGTCCTGCTGTCCCAATTTTATCCTCTGATGTCCCGCTTTTGGGGAGACCAGCATACTGTCCCCAGAAAGCACAGTGCTAACGCATCATTAGACATGCTCACACTATGCTCAAGGCATGCGCTCTCTGCGTGGTTGTCCTTAGGTGGCGGCCCGCTCGATTGGCAGTAAGTGTTTTGTGCATTTACACAGTACTGACATGACTTTTCTATAAACCCTTTGGGCGGCCACATGAGTCATGTCACTGACAGCAACCTTTTACCCTGCCCACCGGCATGCTACTTTATGGGATACCGATGTTGGGGTGTTTGTTATGTTGCCTACACTCTTGGTGGGCAGCTCACCAGCTTTATATCAAACCATTAAGAAGCAGTTTACCTGCCTCAAGCACTCTCAGCAAATAACCATAGTCCAGGTTGGACAACTGATAATGTGTGGATTCTACATTAACAATGAGCCTGAAAGGAGGGTCACAAAATGAGCCACAAGAGATGTGGCCAAGGAAGACGCACAATGGCTTAAGGAAAATCTTTTTAAATGCGTAATCCTCTTTAAGCTCACCATGTTTGCTCTAGCTGTGGGCGAAGCAAAAGAATAGCACCCACCCACCTACCTACCTCTGTGAGGACATGGTGATGCTGAAACGGGTTGGGATATCTATGTGAGTGTTTAACTTGAAAATAACACTAACCATTATGACTACTACAGTGCGCTGTCGTGTTTATGGTGTTGGGAGTGACGCCCATCCCTTCAGGGTTGTGGGCATTTAAAAATATAAATAAATAAAACACTTTTCCAAGTGACTGAAACTGTAGCCCAACCTACTTGTTCATCACAACAATTTACTTGTCCTGACACATAAAAACTATTTGCGACTGTGAGCCGTGGCTATTAGCAAGGTTATTCGCCAAACATCGAATTTTCGTAAGTGAATTCCGAATGTGATCTGGAAAATTTTAGAATAGTTTGACTTCTTAGCTGGGGTCCACCCATTACCTCTCCTCACCATTACTTGAGTGATGGAGGTTCTTAAGCAGAATGTTTGTTTGTGCTCCTGAGCCAAGACCTGCACGACAGGGCTTATCTCAGACAGGGAGCTGCACTTGGCAGACCCTAGGTAGGAAACCAATATGTTCTATAACTGCTGTAGTGGTCACGGTGCTTTGAGTGTTCTATTAACACTTCCCAATCTTACCATGAGTAGCTAACACTGCCACCTCCGCTACTGTTAGCCAACACTGGATGGCACTTTGGATTAAAAAAGAAGGGAACAAATAATTGCTTCAATTGAACAGAATGTAACAAAATGACGGTCAATGCCATTCTAATATACAACATTTTTGTATTTTACCTTTCCTGGCCAAAACCAAAATACACAACATATAAAAATAAACTGCCAACACTGCACACAAGGGGGCATACTTATAGAGTATTATTAATTTTAAAATACTGAATGGGTTCATCATAACAAACATAAAACGGAGATTTATTGACAGACTAAACAGATTTGCCTGTATATTTTAAGAGTTCTAAAAACTATGGCCACTTTTTTACATCACAACCTAATGATCTAGAAAGCTCTAAAATTGCTATTTTCTAACTTTTTAATGTTTTTGGTGTTATTTAAAATGTATTATCAATATAATTAATTTAATAAATCAATGACGACAACTACCGCATATAGAGTCCATTAAAAAATAAAAAATGGACACCATAGGCAGTTAAAACGATTTTTTGCACATTTAACAAGATTTCAATATAACTAACTGACCCTAAATACAAGCTGTACTATTTTGAGAAACTGTCAGAGGTAAAACTTAATGCTACGAGCTGTGTGTGTGACGGATGGCAAAGTATCTTGCCAGAACATGCTCGTGTCAGTCCGATTTCATTTCAATTGCAGTTCACATTTAATACAGGGGAAGGGGAAAAAAAATCAGAAGTAGGTCATATCCAGTTCCAATCTGACATTTTTAGCTTGCATGCTAGATTGCCAAGTATACTGGATGAGTTCCAGGCTTTGAGTAATTAAATTGCATGAAAACTGTACTACTGAAAAAATGATCGCTAGATTTTGTTAACTGAGCTTATTCGACGAATGGTAACACAAGAGTCCAGAGACTACCAAGTAAGATCAGTGTCCTCACTTCAAAGCGGACATGACAGGTTTCACACAAAAGGGGCTTATTCACCAAGTTGGGAATTGCAAAGACTTTCAAACTTTAAACTTGAACAGGCAAAAGAAAAAAAACACAAACATAAAAAAACTCTCAGTTCAGCTGTTTTTGTAGTCCAGCTTTTTTGCCCTAAAATTGTCGATTTCCGTTTCAGCACTCCATCATTTCCAGTTAAAGGGACACTATAGTCACCAGACCAACTACAGCTTATTGAATTTGTTCTGGTGAGTACAATCATTCCCTTCAGGCTTTTTGCAGTAAACATTGTGTTTTCAGAGAAAAGGCAGTGTTTGCATTACAGCCTAGTGATAACTCCACTTGCCACTCCTCAGGTGACTGCTAGAGGGGCTTCCTGGGGTAGTGCTGCACAGTGTGACTTGACATTCAGTGTCTTCACCCTCTGCATGCAGACACTAACAACTTTCTTCATAGAGATGCATTGATTCAATTCATCTCTCGGAGGCGATACTGATTGGCCAGGGCTGTGTTTGAATTGTGCTGACTCTGCCTCTGATCTGCCTCCTTCACAGTCTCATACAATTCTATGTAAAAGCATTGTAAATTGACTCAGAGAATCACTTCTAATGATGTCAGAGGCAGAGCCAGCAGCAGCAGACTGGAATAAAAGTAAGATGTTACTATATTTAGGGAGGGCAAGAGAGAGCAAGGGGGGATGGATGGTGATTTTAACACAACATGGTCAGGAATGCAGGTTTGTGTTCCTGAACCTATAGTGCTCCTTTAAGCGATTAAGCCCCAAGAATATGGTTTTAATCCTTCATATAAATCGGATTTATTACTTGTGAGGCCAGACAAAAAATTAGTATCCTGAAGCCAAGTCGTCCACTCAGGAGATCTCAGAAAACAAAACAATTTTGCTTACTTACAAGTAAAGATAACTAATCTGGGAAGCAAACTATTAAAGTGAAAAGAGAAAGAAAAAAAAAAATCACCTGCGCACTATCCCGATTCCCTATGCAAATCTAAGCATAATGTTTTTAGCAGTTCTGTGGGCATTGCTGCTGCCCAGGTTTAGTGGGGGTTTGAGTACAAAACTAATAATCTCATATTAAACTCTCCAACAATCCTTTTTATTTTTCCAGGTGACCACAGGGTCCCCAAACTAAGATGTCAGAGCGATGACGCCATTCGTATAACTCTATGACATCAAAACCCCCGGCCAAATAATAAAAAGGTATCTCTTTAAGAATTGGTACACATTGCAAAGGACACATTTTCCTAGATTGTAAGCTTGTTTGAGCACCATGTGTCATTGTCAGTTTTATTTTGCACATCACTTAATGGTCCAATATTTCCTGTCAGACTATGTAAACGGTGAAGAAGATCCTCTATCGCAGACCGACCGTTCGGCTGAATCCGTGAAGTCCTGCAACAGGAAGTCAGAACCACGGGGTAGGTGTGGGAAATGGGTAGTGCCAGAGGCAGGTGCTAGTGGCAGAAGAGACACAAGTGCGGTTACAAGAGACACTAAAGGGGGTAAGAGACATTCTACTGTGTTTTTTTCTTTAAAACATTTTTTCATTATTGAATAATTTTGCCCTTTTTTTTTTTAACAATAATGGAAAAAAGAAATACAGCATAAACATAAATAATAAAAAAAAACAACAAAAAACAAAACAAGGGGGGGACAAAAACATCCGTTCAATAGAACGCAAAGTACATTTTCATTGTGTCTCATAATGAACTGATACAAACAAGGTGTATCAAATTAACTTAATAAAACAAAGTATCCAAAGTGCTTACTACGTATTGGGAATATGTATTATGCACAGCATACAAAGATAAAGTATGGTGTAGAAAAAAAAAAAAAAAAATGAAGGCTACTACCATAACGTAATTATAAAGGACATTTAAGTTTTATATTTTCTTCCAAAACATCCCGATGATATCTGAGTGAATCAGTTGCGGTTGATGGTAACCTGAGATTCAGCTGATAACTTATTTTCCAAAACCAAAGTTAGAACTTCATTGAGCACAGGAACTGCATTGGACTTCCAATATCTTCTGAATTCATTGACATTTTTTCTCCTAAATTTCAAGCTTTTACATATCTTTTCATCTCATATTTCATGTCACAATGGCCAGCTAGGCTCTTAGCATAACCAAGGTTTTGCCAAGTACTCTGGGCTGGCTTAGAATCATGAGCACATCTCCACAGACCTGTACTGTATGACAGAGTCAAAGACGAATGCAAAACTGGCACGTTCCGCCTATTAATTTAGCGTGAGTGTTATTTCAGTGTTATTTATTGAGTAGCGGCCGGAGTGTGAAGGAATTACTTGTCACATAATAAAACAGAGTCTTTATGTAGATTTGACAAGTGGCCTCTGGAGCCTGGCAGTGAAAGACGGCTACATATTTCTGCCTTTTCCTCCTGGATTTCAATTCAAGGCCTTTTTCACCTTGAAGGCCATTAGGACACAACAAGTAATCCTCAAAAGACGGTTCACCAGTGTGAAAAGACATTGCAGTCATTTCTCACAGATTTTTATTTTTGAATCACTTAATCACCTTAATCCTTCAACCCTTTTTAATAATTATACAAGACAATAAGCCAACAGGTTGTAAAATGAATCTTCCTACACCCTTTTCAAGACTAAGGTTAATTTAAAAAAAATCATGTTCTAGCAATTCTCCTTCAAAAATGTGCATACATTGAAAAGATTTTTTTTTTTTTTAACCTCTACGTGTGATTTAATTTTCAAGTAAAACACATTTTTCTTCACTCTATAGTGCTGGTATAGCAGTTTAGGTCCCTAGGTCCCCTCAGAGTGCAGTTAAAAGGTAGTTTATGTACTTTTTTCTTGTTGTGGCTGGTTCCGCCTCCATGGATGAGATCATCAATCTTGATAACAGCCAATCCAACGCTTTCCAATACGAAACAATTGGGAGGTTATGGCACATGCAAGGCAAAATACTGCACCAATCAGCATCTCCTCATAGAGATGCATTGGAGACGGTGAACTTAGGTGATGCAGATCAGAGAAGAACACTGAAATAGGAAGCACCTCTAGTGGCCGTCTGAATGACTGCATCTAGAGGAGAGGTGTTACTGGGCAGGAATGTAAACATTGCCTTTTCTATGAAAGTCTGCAGGGACAGGTTCTAGACCCCAGAACCACAACATTAAGCTGTAGTGGTTCTGGTGACTAGTGTCCCTTTAACTAGCCTTTTTTACAGAAAATATCACTCTCCTTGTGTTAAATCTCTTTAGAAGAGCGTTGATCCAAGCGCTTAATAAAACAACATTTATTCAATTTATTACAGCAATTCTCAATGTTTTCTCTCCACACACTGGAAACTGCCAAGTATAATTTCAGATTATTTTTTTTATGGTTGCGTAACACACATTAACCAGAATTGCCCTTTAGCAGAGATCCGTTATCGAATTGGTAATGTGGCAGGGCCCAGTTTCAGATTCCACCCCCATGAAAAGTGATCGGATAGTAGTAATAAATTATTATTATTATTATTATTATTATTTTAATCTATGCATTAACCTTTGAGGGAGCAATGATATTTTATGCCATCATTACAATCTGGCTCCCAAATATTCTAGGATAGTATAGGATGTGTTGCCTATTTAGCATATACAGCCCTGCATTTATTATAGGATCACTATAAGCACCACAACCACTTCATCTTAATGGGGGTTAGAATTAACCAGTAATGAGTAGCGATGGCTTGAAAAACAGTATGTAGAGTGTAGTGGCTGCCATAGAGACTACTTTACCCCCCCCTCTTGCCGCCCACTGCTCTGACTTATGCTACAATGGCCCTGCATCATCCTATAATGGCATATGTATTTTAAATGGTCATCCAAAAAAGCATAAAATCCCCACTGGAAAATCTATAGACCGGAGTAGTGGGATTATACATTCATAGAATGGAACTAAAGTGGGTCTGTCTTTGGTCTCCTCTTAATCTTTAAGGGCATTAGCCACTGGGCATGGGATTACTCCCTTGGTTCCCACCCAAGAGCAATGGAAGTTGGCAAAATGTATAATTGAGTGTCCCATTGTCTGCTACCCTCAAACCACAATTATAATGAAGTGCATTGGGGTCATCGTTATTCCCCCACTACTTGCACCAAATCGAAGCAGTCAAGCTTGCTTCCTCTCATCGGATTGGCTGGTTATTTAAGCCAGGTTCCAGCTAATCAGCAAAGCTTTAGCAGCAAGCCCTATAAATGGCAAGCGAGAGTGATGACTGCTCAATTGTGTTACGTGTAGATTTATTTTATTTCAACAGCGTACATGATTTATTTTTTATGATTTATTTTTATTTATTTTTTGTTATCAAAACTTTATTATTTTTAAGAAATCCTTTAACAGACTTGATTCTACCACACATTTGTTGTGGCCTTTAGCAACTGTGGAAACATAGTTGCCCAGAGGCTAATGCGTTTAACCTTCTCAAATGCGGAACAGAGATGACTCTCCTTATTTCCATTATATGACCTAGGGATGAGTTTCAGGGGACATACTCCAAATTAGTATCCAGTTTATCATTCACCCTAATCCAAAGGTTTCTTTCTAAATTTAGACATTGAAGGACAGCTCAGAGATCACTGCTGCACAGTCTCCAGTATTATACAATACAAAGACCATACAGATCTCACTGCTGGCCATACACTGATCAGCCACAACATTAAAACCACCTGTCCAATATCATGAAGGTCCCCCTCGTGCTGCCAAAACAGCTCTGATGCGTGAAGGCATGGACTCCACAAGACCTCTGAACTTGTCCTGTGGTATCTGACACGAAGACATTAGCAGCAAGTCCCGCAAGTTGCGAGGTGATCCTCTATGGATTTGCTGATTTGCTGTTCCGGCACATTGCACAGGTGCTCAATTGGATTGAGATTTAGGGAATTTGGAGGCCAAAGGAACACCTTGAACTCTGTGTCATGGTCTTCAAAAAAGATTCCTGAACAATATTTGTAGGGTTTATTATCCTGCTGAAAAAAATCACTGCCATCAGGGAGCAACATTGCCATGAAGGGGTGCATGTAATCTGCAACAGTTACTATTATTATATTTATATAGCGCCATCAAATCCCGCAGCGCTTTACAATGGGTAGACGAACAGACATGTAGCTGTAACCAGACAAGTTGGACACGCAGGAACAGAGGGGTTGAGGGCCATGCTCAATGAGCTTACATGCTAGAGGGAGTGGGGTAAAATGACACAAAAAGGTAAGGATAGTATTAGACTAGTGACAGTTGCAGAAGAGGAATCATTCAGGAGCTATTAACAGTTAATTGATACGCTTTTATGAAGAAGTGGGTTTTTAACGATTTTTTTTAAGGAGTGGAGACTAGCACTAACGAGCATCTAACGGAGGAGGGAAGCGAGTTCCACAGGAACGGTGCAGCCCTCGAGAAATCTTGAAGGCGAGCATCAGAGGTGGGAGTACGGACAGAAGAAAGACGTAAGTCTTCAGCAGATCGTAAGGGCCTAGACGGGACATACTTGTGTATAAGGGAGGATAGATAGGTGGGAGCAGCCTTATGTAGAGATTTGAAAGCAAGAACCAGAATTTTAAATTGAGCTATATATTTTATAGAAAGCCAATGTAGGGACTGACAGAAGGGTGAGGCATGGGAGGTGTGGGCGGACAGGAAGATGAGCCTCACCGCCGCATTCATTATGGACTATAACGGCACAAGTTGGGAGCACATAAGACCAGTGAGAAGCGGATTACAGTAGTCAAGGCGAGAAACGACAGTGGAATGGACCAACACCTTAGTCGCATCTGGCGTTAAGTAGGGGCGGATGCGCGCAATGTTTTTGAGATGGAAATGACAGGATTTGGTGATAGATTGAACATGAGGCTTGAAGGAGAGGTCAGAGTCAAAGAGAACCTGTTGCCATCTCTTTCACAGGTAAATGAGGCACTGCACCCAGCCATCCACCTGATCAAAAAATAAATGAAATAAAAATCATGATCAGAACAGGCAACCTTCTTCCATTGCTCCATGGTCCAGTTCTGATGCTCATGTCCTCATTGAAGGTGTGTTAGGTGGTAGACAGGGATCATCATAGGAACTCTGATCAGTCTGCGGCTACACAGCCCCATACACAGAAAACTGTGTTGCACTATGTGTTCCGACACCTTACTATCATGACCAGCATTACATTTATCAGAATTAGAGCTACAGTAGGCCAGATGGACTAGTCTTCGCTCCCCAAATGAATCAATTAGCCTTGGGTGCTCATGACCCTGACGCTGGTTCAACAGTTGTCCTTCCTTGCACTACTTTTGGTAGGTACTACTGGCATACTGGAAACACCCCAAAGACTTGCCGTTTTAGAGATGCTCTGACCCAGTCGTCCAGCCATCACTATTTGTCAAAGTCACTCAGATCTGTTAACTTGCTGCATAATATATCCCACTCCACGACAGGTGCCATTTTAATAATATAATCAATGTTATTTAGTTCACCGGTCAGTGATTTTAATGATGTGGCTGATCTGTGTATTCTGATAAAATGATACAAGGACAGAACAGCTCAACGCAGCAAACATTCTGTTAAACGTACAATATGAGGAAAGCACAGAGCTCACTGGAACAACGTTCAGGTATAGTGGTGTGTGGCTTTATTGAGCTCTCTGTGTAATAGAAGAAATGTTGGCTCTTCTGCTGTAGTGTATAAACAAAGCACTTGCCAGAACTATTCCTGGACTGTTTAAGAACACATTGACCAAATAAACGCTATGGTGGGATTTGTACCTTTTTTAATGTTCAGGTAATGATTACATTAGCAAACCACAGAAATAAGTTCTGCATTCAAACTCCAACTACGTTTCAGCGTTAGCAATGACAATAGAATTTATCAGCCCAAACACAAGCAAACCCCAAAAGCACGTTTCCCAAAAGTACAGGTAATTTTTTTTTGGCTTAATTTGACTGATTAGCCCTTTCCATTGTGTTACTCCAAAATTTACAAAAGCAGTAGGAGGTAATCATACTCTGAGGTTTGCACAGCACAATTTTACAGCAGGATTAAAACTATCAATAGTAGTGGAATCAATATTAGAATTTGATCTTGCATGTGTTGCTTATCCTTTGTTTCCATTATATGACCTAGGGATGAGTTTCAGGGGACATCATATATGATATAATCAGCTGATATTCTGCATTTTGGTAATGGTCAGTATCGGCTTATAATGATACCGATGTTGTTGATGAGGTCAGTGGTGGAGGCCCAGCGCACACTACCTTCGGCTCCTTTCTAAAATTCTTGCAAGCCATCGACTGTCATAGCATTTTTGTGGATTACCATGGCAATGCTCCACGCTGCATACCAGGCTTATGAGAGTTGGAGAGAGGATCTGCTGGATTCAAAAGATAGCATGTGCTGGGTCCCAGCTGCCCCCTCTTCAATGTAAAAACCCCTGGCAGTCTGCACAAAGCCACTGGACCAGTCTAATGCCCCCTACTGGCAAAAAAAAAAAAAAAAGGCAAGGAGGGGGAATAAAATTACATCATGTCACTACAGTTCTATAGTCCCTAGCCTGCACTAGAAGTGCCTGTTAGGGAGTTTCCATAGCAACCACAGCGCAATGGGTGGAGAGCAAAGGGACCTCCTACGGGAGGACTTTTCTGCTCTCCCTTGTTAGTCGATGCCTCGGCACTCAGAGGCACTGACCGACAGCTGGAAGAAAAAACTAATTTTAAATAGGATTTTCTCGTAATCTATACATTTGCTTATAAAACTGCTTGCACAATGTATAGATGGAATCGTATGCTCAATCAAATGAGCATAAATTGTTTGGGGCAGGATAGGTCTCCTTTAAATATATTGATTTTTTTTTGCCTTTATCACATTGTTGTAATGCTGCTTTGTAAATGGTATTTTCAGATCCACTCAAATCCTCAATGAAAAACCATTAAGTCTTTGCTTTATCACTATGAAATAACAGATTGTACGATTTGCTGCCTCGTTCATATTGTGCTCTCAGTGGGATTACACTTTTAAGAATGTATTGGGAGTGGGAATGGTGCCTAAAGCAAAAATACCAGAGATGCACATGGAATTCGGCCCAGGAAATTCTCAGAGCACCAAACCCGTTCGTTCTTTCTTGAAGTTCTTTTGTTCTCAAACTTGGGGGGGGGAGAAAAAAAGGAAGAAAGAGAAAACGGATTGTCATGCATCTCCGTCAGTATTTCTGCATGTTACAGAAGGGCCTTAAGACCACAGCTATGACAGAAATATGGAGCCAAACTATCCAAGTTACGATGCACACACCACCTCGTGTACCCTTTGGTTATTGGAGATATTGGAGTATTACAAAATAAAGTCCAGAGGTCTTCTAAGTGGACGAGAAGACATCACTGACACAGTCTCCACACTGCCATTGATTTTATTTTGATTAACAGGTTTTGTTGTTCATTCCTCTAGCCTGTAAGCTCATTGAGCAGGGCCCCCTCCACCTCTCTGTTCCTGTACGTCCATTTTTCTGGTTACAATTCCATGTCTGTTAGTCCACCCGTTGTACAGCGCTACGTAATCTGATGGCACTATATAAATAATAATAATAATAATAATAATAATAATAATAATAATAATAATAATAATAATAATTCCTTGGAAAAAAAATTTCAAGGCACACAAGATGTTCTGTTTGGTCACAGGCTTCCTGTGGGCCTATTCATCTATTACCTTTGGTGTTCACCTTGTTTAATATGCTACTACCTCAGCCGGATCCAGGAGCTGGTCTTGGAACCTTCTACAGACACCTGGGCCAATGCAGAGATCGCTGTAAAATCATAGTGACCAAATAAGCTTGGAATTAACCTAAGTTGTAGCAAATTCCTACTGAAAGCTTGGCATCGGTCGTCAGCAAGAACAGCATCATGGCGACAGCTGACCAATGGCAGAACGCCCCACCCCTTTGCTGACCAAGTTCTCCCACTGGCCAGTTCTTCGTAAAGTCTTTTTCCTGGCCTACATGTAAAATTAGAGGTAATTAAAAAAATAAAAAAATAATTTTTAAACCGGTTGGACTATGCCAGTAAGAGTTACTACAATAAAATAAAAAAAAACAGTGCTTTATTAAAACACTGTTTTTGGTTGGAGTAATCCTTTAACCAAATATGACTTAAGTAGGTGCAACTAATTTTTTTTTTTTTTTTTTAAAACAAGCAACACCAGATGAATATTACTACTTTTGAAAAGTTTAAGGTTTTTTTTGTTAATAGTTGTAAAAACCAAAGATAAACCTAAGCCTACACCCAAGTAAATTTAAGCAAGCCATGTTAGGATGGCTGGATATCCTGCAATGGATACCTTAAAGTGAATGAGTTCAACCCCCAGGATGCATTGTGTCAGGATCGGTGGAACCTAAACGTACAGGCTGTAGCACAATAGACTTTCCATGTACCAATCCTTAGAGTGGCCAGAATAACGGTAGACGAGTCAGAGAACATGCAGAGGTCAAGGACAGGGGAGACATGGAAAACATATATAATAAGCCAAGGTCAAAAGACTACAGAGATCAGGAGAAGGGATAAACCAGATAAATGAGATACAAGGAAAAGGATACACAAGGAATTCACTCATGGGATACAAGAAGAAAGTATAAACAGGTTTGGCTTAAGCTCTTTTGGCCCATGTCATAAGAGGGAATTCCTTATGGCATGTGGTTTGTAGAAATCTTTATCAGCATGACTATAGACGTCATAATTATGTGCCGAATTTGGTACTGCGAATTTGACATTTGGAAACGAATTCAGCTTCCCAGAAAACCCTGCAGCATCATAAAGAACGCGAGTGGACCCAGGTAAGAGACCGAGGCTCGCTACACATTGCCAGCTTCACTGACACAATTTCCACTGAGGCAAGCCTTTTTAAACCTCTGCATTAAAACAGCCTAACAATTTTACTCTACATAAGATTTCAGCCTCAACCAGCAATATCATTTCTATTAAATTAGATCACAACTGTAAAAATATTCCTGATGTTACAATGGATGGTTGTTTGCTGCTCAATAAACTTATAAAACCCCAAGTTACTCAAGAATAAATTGCTCCTTGACCAGTCAGTTTGTTTACAAGAGGATATAACACGTGCAGCTTTCATAAACCACAGTTTGCTAAAACCAAACTGAAAAGGAATTTTAGGAGGTTATGCAGCCATCACATGACAGAGAAAAATTCCAGCAATAGAATAATTAACATGGGTTTGTGAACATCCATGAATCTCCTCAAGGTCAACCAGTGACACGTTGCAGCACAAAAACAATGCATAACACATTCTAGAATCTTCTAGAAAAATATAACTGGACAGAATGCAAGCAGAAACAACTGCCTCCATTCGCTGAACATATGCCACAGGCATTTTTGGGAAGACTTAGTATCTTTGCTGTGCTGGTTAAGAGTCCCTTTCCACCCTCCGAGGCTGTGCAACACTACCCACTTCCTTTGTTTTAGTAGAATTTGCAGCTCAACTCCACAAGTCAAGGCCAGCTTATATCAAGGGCTGGCCTGTTCATTTACAGGTAATACTGCAAGAGCATAAGGCGCTCACACTTCTTAAAGTTGACATTTGTTCGAGGAGGGAAAAATGCTGTAGCATTGTGTCTACACATTGGCCAACTACGTCATCTATGATCTCAAAGATAGGGCTTGGTGGCCTGTGAGTGATATTAAGACACTTACAAGATTCACCCACCACTTCTCTGCAATGTGCCTACACACTACATCCCTACCATTCCTCCCCCCCCCCCCTCTTTCACCTCCATCCCTTCACTTTCCTCCATCTCATGAATAGTCTTTGATCTCATAACACTATTCCCTAACAATTATAGGGCTTAGACCATCACTTTAAATAAAAAAAGTGCCAAATATAACAGGACTATGTGAACAATTACCATAGTCCGACAGGGATATTTTCTGCTTTATGGGAATTCTTGTGATAACTGGACTGTTCAAGCCAAAATATTTGGATGACGCACGAGCGATGACTTAAATGAGTTCGTGAAACAGAAAGGAGAAGACAAATTACTAATTTTGTTATAAACCCAAACTATAACAGTATTGAGACTGCGGACACATAATGCATGCTCGGTGCATGTATTTTGTCATGGACTTTTCTATTACACAATTCTGTGACCTACTTTCTGTTGCATTTTGAATATATATTGTTTTGCATTTTTTTTTTGTGTGTAAATAACAGCAATTCTTTTACCAATAGCAAACTAATCAAAGATTTGATGCTATAAGCAGTGTTAAAATATCTGGTAACATAACGATCCAACATTATAAACATTCACCATGAATGGAAATCAAAATATTATCTGATGTGAAGATCAAATAATGATAATCAGAAGAAACAAGTGCTCCGAACAGCATGTTACAGAAAACGGAGATAGTCACTTGATGAAACTGGTCAGCAGTGGGCTGGACACCTGAAGAGCAGCGATAGACCGTTTACTCCGAGGAGGGGTTTGAGAATGACCATGGGGTGAGATAAGACAAAGCTCAAGACACATCACATTTGCAGGACATTTATGGTGTCAATAGCGTCACAGGAATCATACACAGATATGATGTCATATTGACAGAGGCTGCAGATACAAAGGATGTCTCACCTTGCTATCCCGGAAGCCTGCATTTGTCAAACCCATATCCATCAACCATACATGTATGACCATGGACATGGAATTCTGGGAGTTTTGCGTGATACATTAAAAAAAGTAAATTACCAAAAAAAACAAAAAAAAACCCCACAAGTTAAGGTACTTACAGCACAGGCCAAAATTTGACAGTCTGTCTCAAAAGAGTCCAAATGAAAAGGGGGACAGATAAGATGTGTCCCTTTATTAGAATTTAATCTTTTGTCCAAACTCCACACACATACCCAAGTAAAAAGATTCCTGTAACCCCAGCATTCACAATCAAAATCAGTATAAAATTTTTTTTAAAAAATGTTTTATAAAGTACACGTTCTGTTACAATCTTATATTTGTATTTATTTATTTGAATATGTAGGTGACAGATTACGTTACGTGTTGTCTATGCAGACGTGCCCTGACACAGTGATATATGCTGTCAATCTGCCAGGCGAGTATAAAGATTGCCGGTTAGCTTTATTTATATGCTAATAAACTGTAATTATATAATTGGAAGTTAATTAAAGGAATCCTAGCGCTTCGTCATGTCAGGTAAACCTGTGGGGATGTCCTCGGCGCGAGAAATAAATATATCTATTATGGAAATAGTACAAATCTATTTTATATAGAATATATAAATAAACTTATATACACATATATCTGTTCACATTTGTGTAAATGCATATATAGGTACAGCCCTATGTGTGGATGTATATAACACTGAAACATTGAAGTGTTTAGTCTTCATGGAATGTACTTCAAATAAACACTGCACGCTTTCAAAAATTAAAAGAATTACAAAGTCACATTATATACAATTGCAAGAAAAAGTATGTGAACCCTTTGGAATGATATGGATTTCTGCACAAATTGGTCATAAAATGTGATCTGATCATCATCTAAGTCACAACAATAGACAATCACAGTCTGCTTAAACTAATAACACACAAAGAATGAAATGTTGCCATGTTTTTATTGAACACACCATGTAAACATTCACAGTGCAGGTGGAAAAAGTATGTGAACCCCTAGACTAATGACATCTCCAAGAGCTAATTGGAATGAGATGTCAGCCAACTGGAGTCCAATCAATGAGATGAGATTGGAGGTGTTGGTTACAGTTGCCCTGCCCTATAAAACACACACACCAGTTCTGGGTTTGCTTTTCACAAGAAGCATTGCCTGATGTGAATGATGCCTCGCACAAAAGAGCTCTCAGAAGACTTACGATTAAGAATTGTTGACTTGCATAAAGCTGGAAAGGGTTATAAAAGTATCTCCAAAAGCCTTGCTGTTCATCAGTCCACGGTAAGACAAATTGTCTATAAATGGAGAAAGTTCTGCACTGCTGCTATTCTCCCTAGGAGTGGCCGTCCTGTAAAGATGACTGCAAGAGCACAGCGCAGACTGCTCAATGAGGTGAAGAAGAATCCTAGAGTGTCAGCTAAAGACTTACAAAAGTCACTGGCAAATGCCAAGATCCCTGTTAGCGAATCAACAATACGTAAAACACTAAACAAGAATGGATTTCATGGGAGGATACCACAGAGGAAGCCACTGCTGTCCAAACAAAACATTGCTGCACATTTACAGTTTGCACAAGAGCACCTGGATGTTCCACAGCAGTACTGGCAAAATATTCTGTGGACAGATGAAACCAAAGTTGAGTTGTTTGGAAGAAACACACAACACTGTGTGGCGAAAAAGAGGCACAGCACACCAACATCAAAACCTCATCCCAACTGTGAAGTATGGTGGTGGGGGCATCATGGTTTGGGGCTGCTTTGCTGCGTCAGGGCCTGGACGGATTGCTATCATTGAAGGAAAAATGAATTCCCAAGTTTATCAAGACATTTTGCAGAAGAACTTAAGGCCATCTGTCTACCAGCTGAAGCTCAACAGAAGATGGGTGTTGCAACAGGACAACGACCCAAAGCATAGAAGTAAATCAACAACAGAATGGCTTAAACAAAAGAAAATACACCTTCTGAATTGGCCCAGTAAGAGTCCTGATCTCAACCCGATTGAGATGCTGTGGCATGACCTCAAGAAAGCGATTCACACCAGACATCCCAAGAATATTGCTGAACTGAAACAGTTCTGTAAAGAGGAATGGTCAAGAATTACTCCTGACCGTTGTGCACGTCTGATCTGCAACTACAGGAAACGTTTGGTTGAAGTTATTGCTGCCAAAGGAGGTTCAACCAGTTATTAAATCCAAGGGTTCACATACTTTTTCCACCTGCACTGTGAATGTTTACATGGTGTGTTCAATAAAAACATGGCAACATTTCATTCTTTGTGTGTTATTAGTTTAAGCAGACTGTGATTGTCTATTGTTGTGACTTAGATGATGATCAGATCACATTTTATGACCAATTTGTGCAGAAATCCATATCATTCCAAAGGGTCCACATACTTTTTCTTGCAACTGTATTATATATATTATATATATTTTGCTTAAGATCACTTTTTCAAAACCGGCTGTAATATTTCCAATTCACAAGCTGAATTACCAGTTGCTGGGCTACGGGAGAAACCGTGCTTTAAAAATCAGATGAGCACAAACAAAGTAGTAAGAGGCAAGGCCACTATTTAATAGCTAGAAACAGATTAAATTGCCCCATTTGCACAGGCAATAAATCGTGTATAGTATTGAGATTACCGTCTGCCAGAACATGTCAAACAGAATTAACGCATTAAAGCTTGTAAAAAAAGTTATAACATTTATCAAATGTAGTCATTAGCCTTTTAAGTATCACTGTTCAAGCAACAGTTAGCAGCTCAAAGGGATGCTACATCAAGACAATGAGGCTGGCTTATGTAGGACATACAAGGGAACAGCTTTCGATTGAAGCATTTCACATTGAAGCATTTAGCATTGTGCATTAATGTATGATGGGTCTCCTATTCTTTTAACTGGGAGACCAGGGATTGGCTGAAATATCCCAGCCACTTCAGGGTTGTTGCAAATGTTGGAGATTAGGCATTTTTTTTTCTAGGGTACAGGGTAAAAAATTACACCTATTTTTAATGCATTAACAATTTGAATAAATACATTTAAAAATTATAAATAACTCACCTTAAATGTTTCCCCTCGGTGCACTGTTTAATGTGTCATCTGCAGACAGTTCACTCCCATAAAGTGGGGGTTTATTGATTAAGTAGATTAGCAGAATAAAAAGGAATCGCTATGTAAAATGGAAATTCGCCATTCTCCAGCTGCTAAACTTGGACAAATTAAGAGAGCGAAAATCAAGACACACACACAACACCTCAAAACCCTAGTAAGACACCCCCTTCCGGCCCTCCCACATCCCTAACCTGCCTCAGAGCCCCTGCGGGTGAGACCAGTGCCCGGGGGATCTATCAAGGACCCCCAGAGATATGGGAATGCACAAGTAACAAGTGAAATCTTAAATATCAGGGGGCAGACAAAACAAGAACTAGGGAAAGGAGGAACCAGGCTGGAAGGAGATAACACACAACATCTAACTCAGCGATAATACAATACCACTGAATGTAGACAATGGGGGAGACTGAAAGGGGAACTAACCGAACGAACAAACAGACATACTGCCCCTAGAGATCAAACCCTATGCAGGAACACACAGAAGAACAAGATAACCTTCCCGCTGCACCAAACACATGACAATCAGCATCTTGAGAAGAGGTCATGAAATATACAGACAAGAAGAGGGCCACTAAGGGATACGACACACTTACCATCACCCCCTCCCACCCCCCCACTATCCCTATTCTGGACCTATTATTGACGAAAGACACTAATGACAGAGAGACACAACTCGTAAGAATAAGTTAACGATAGAACCTAAGATTACAAAAAAAGTATAATGCAGAGCGAGCGATTACAAATTGCCTGAACATAGCTAACGCGACTGACAGACTGTAATTAATCTGCAACATGCTTTGTAAATATCATAATTTGGAACCTACTGTGCCCAGAGACCTGCGAGTTTTAACTACCATTGCTTCTTTAGAGATCTGCGCATCTCAAAATCACAAACGAGACTCTGAATGACTGAAACCTGCGTGTTTCGCACTGCTCACAGACTAAATGCGATTTGTTCACCTTGAAACTATCTCAATAAAACGATATTTATTAAAAAAAAATTGAGAGCGAGCCCAGAACTCTCGATTTGGTCTGGCTGATTGACAGGAAGCGGAGGAGGAGTAAAAGAAAAACTGAAATGACTTAAGGACTAGCAGAAACACTGTACAGATCGGGTCACTGCACCATAAGAACTTCAGCAAGCTGAAGTGTTTATAGTCTTTAAATAACTCTTTAATGTATTAATAATGTCATTGCACTGCTTCTTTCACCATTATGTTTTTTGTTTTTTTTACCAAGGGTGATCATTCCTGATTAAATCAAAGGAAAAAAAAGTCCAAACAACTATTTATACAGTAATTTTGGAGACTGTTCCAAAGAGTCATCATTACTGCACAATGACAGGCAATACTCTGCTACATACCATTATACTGTAGTGTGTGCTAGGGACAATATTGAGCTGTGTACACAACCCATGCAATTCCAAACTCTGTAAGACAGCAGAATGGCACTGTGAAAGCACAGGGATAAACACTAAGAGCTAGAAGGACTCAAATTAAATTAAAACATATGTTGGGAAACCATAATTTCAGCAAGTTGGGCCAGACATAAGGGGACCATGGAGTGTACGGTCTTCTGTCTGTTTACCCATGTATTTTCCATCTGGACCAAGGCCGCAGTGCAGCTCCAATGTACCAGCTAGTGTAATGTTACATTCAGAGAGTGGGACATATATAGACAAAGTACGTATCCCAGAGTCAGCAGAAACGAACACACAACTTCAGACATCATTCATGCAGTTCATAATCCGTGTCACTTTATTCAATGCATTTGGTAAACACAGAAAAAATAAAAACAGTCAAGAACATTACAGTGACATTTCATACTTTAAATTAAATATTATAGGGTAAGGGAATCCGAACTTTTGTTATTGAGAGAACATTTAATAATTATAATAGTAAAATATCGGTCGATGGGTACATACTTTTACACTGTGTTAAATAGAGAGGTGGGAAAAAAACAACCCACCACAAATGGTCCTATAGCAGCATCTCTGCAAGGTCAAAGAAGAATTCCTTCATCATTTAATGTTCTAGCAGTCGCATGAGAGAGAGAGCATAGAAACATAGAATGTGACGGCAGATAAGAACCATTCGGCCCATCTACTCTGCCCAAGAGCAGGAGATCAATAATGGAATGAACTGCGCCCAGGCGGGTTGATCAGATGACAAGTTGATAATTATCAGTGCCGGCATTGGGGATCAATGCTAACCTGCACAGGTCCAATATTGATTTGTAGAAGTGGGTTGAGAGGTTGGACCATTGGTTAAATTGGGAAAAAAAACAACAACTGAAAAAACAAAAAAAACTTTGAGGTTACGGATCAAACAATCCATTGTAAGTAAGGTGCACTCTAAACAACGTAACCATAGCGCAGAGTAGTTATGTCCCCTTCCATCACCATTTTTTTTGTTTAAATGTTTGGGATTAGATTCGAGAGATCGCCATTATTCAGCCAACTAAATAACACAGAATTCCCATGTCCACATTATCAATTCTGTCCAATCTGGACAGCAGTGATAACCTGAGAGCACGAGGGGTACCCCTTTTAATGGGCAGAACTAATCTACACCCAAGTCAACACAATGCAACATAATTGGCCACAGCAGCATAACTACAGGGAAAGAGAACACATCTGAGAAAATTGAATAAAATACACTTTCCGATTTTCTTAAAGTTTAGCCACTCGGGGGAAGGTAACATTGAACTTTGCCTTCAATTTGTCAGTTTGCAGCCATGTAAGAGACCACAGAGTGCACTTTTTCTTAAAGCAGCAATGTCACGCCCCCTGAAAAATGAGTATTTAATAAAGATAGAATCTCATAATTGAAATTCCAACCCAGTCAAGACATATCCTGAGACAAAGCAGGGACTACTAGATACTTCTAGACACTGGGCCGAGCTAGTGTCAGTGCCCCAACCTCTACTAGGCTGCAGAGAAATTGGCTATATCTACGGAGAATCCCGCAATCTCAAAGGATCTTCTATAGACCTCAATACAATAGTCTTGTGCTGAAAAGGACCAGACAGGACAAGATGGTGGCGCCCGCGAAGGAGAGGGTCAGGTAAGTAAAACTTGCCCCGCCCACCAAACCATCAGCGGCAATGACCGCTTCAGGGGTCTTTGCAAATTCTGCAAAGTCCACAGATGGTACCAGTTCCGCTTTATATGTCCAAGGTAAAGAGGCGGTTAAGATTTCAATATGATTAGCTGAAAAGGTTTTTTATTTTTATGCCAAATGGAATTTAATGTTATTAGTAAATAAAGTTGGGTGTACGTACCATGACAGGTGCATGTTAAAGTGAAGTCATAACAGAGTATGAAAAGGCGATCAATTTGAGTTTTGCCTACAAGATTCTGTGGTCATTAACTCGTGGGGATGGGGGGCAGCCCCTACAGTGTCCACAAGGGATATTATATTCAAATTAGATAATGTTAAAGAATACGGTTTGAAAAGGAGGAGAGTGGGAGTCACACACCCACACAATGTAACAATGATAACTTTAATGACAAACTAGAACAAGGCCGAACTCTAACCATTTTTAAAAAATGATAGAGTCAATGTTACCATTGTGCGTTACATCAATCGACGTTACTAGTATTTACATACGGTAAATTGTTCTGTATGTCACAGAAGTGGCTATAACCTTAACAGTACAGTTAAGAAAATGATAGCTTTAAAATGAAAAAGTAAAAAAAAAAAAAACATCAGGTGGCATGTCAGTTAAATCTTTATTTATTGACTTTATTTTTTGCCCAATTGTGTTGATATAACTATTGAAGTATAATTAAGAGAATTAATTAGCTGATACAAATAGAAACCTCTATTTTTTTACACTAGAGACTCATCCCTCCAAACCATTATAGATCCCATGCCACTGTCAACGGGATTTAAAGAACCACTAAATGCACGTGCAATAGCCCTGAAGTTTTAACCCTTCAATGTAAAATACGGCTGTTTAGAAACGGCAAGGTTTACCTTCAAGAGTTATACTTGATAAAGGCTCAGAGAGGAGCCAAAACGTTGTCTCCACTTTCTTGTTTCAAATAAAAAGACTGTCTTAATCTAATGTGTGACTAGGGCACTATGGCATTAGGAATACAGGTCTATATTCCAAACACTATATTGTTCATTTAACAGGGAATTGTCACTTCTCTGGAAATTGCACCATTGAAAGGAATGCAAATTTACCCATAAGTTGTGTTAATGGATTCTTTTTTTGAAATGTAGATTAAAGATTTATCAATTGACATTATAATATAGTTCATTCCTGGCACAGACTGCATTATGAGTAGAATGAAGAATAGTTTTTTTGTTATTCCACCTGTATATATATATATATATGTTCATTGACAGAAATGAGTATAGTTTATAGCAGTGAATAATACAAACCCAAGTTGGAGACACTCCGTTCTAGGATAGAGGCAGGGCCGGACTGGCCCACCGGGATACCGGGAAATGTCCCGGTGGGCCGCGGCACCTGGGGGCTGCTCAGGCAATGTATGTGCCACCGGGTGGCCGGTCCGGTGGCACATACTCTGAGGGGGCCGGCCGGCGGCCGCATTGCAGCTGGAGCCGCCGGACCGGGTGGCAGCCTCGCTGGTCCAGCAGCACTCCTAATGCTGGGGGCTGAAGGAGGAGGGAGGAGCATGTCTCTGTACCATGCTCCCTCGCGGTTCCCACAATTCCCAGCACAGGAACCGCGAGGGAGCATGGTACAGAGACATGCTCCTCCCTCCTCCATCAGCCCCCAGCATTAGGAGTGCCGCCGGACCGGCGAGGCTGTATCGTGGAACGCGCTGCCCCCCCTGACTCCTCTCAGGTAGGGGGGTGGGGGGGCAAGAAAGAGACAGATGGGGGGGGGGAGGTGTGCAAGAAAGAGACAGAAGGGGAGGGAGAATTGGGGGGGGGCAAGAAAGAGACAGAAGGGGAGGGAGAATTGGGGGGGGCAAGAAAGAAAGAGAAGGGGAGGGAGAATTGGGGGGGGGCAAGAAAGAGACAGAAGGGGAGGGAGAATTGGGGGGGGGCAAGAAAGAGACAGAAGGGGAGGGAGAATGGGTGGGGGGGTGCAAGAAAGAGACAGAGGGGGGGGGGGTGCAAGAAAGAGACAGAGGGGGAGGGAGAGTGCCACAGGGAAAGGAGGGAGAATAGAGAGACAGAGGGGGGAGAATAGAGAGACAGGGGAAGAGATATGTGGGGGAGGGAGAGAGACACATGGAAAGGGGGGAGAGAGACAGAGGGAAAGAGATATGTGGGGGAGAGAGACAGATGGGAAGAGATGTGTGGGGGGGAGAGAGACACATGGGAAGGGGGGAGAGAGACAGAGGGGAAGAGATATGTGGGGGAGAGAGGGGGGAAGAGACAGAGGGGAAGAGAGATGTGGGGGAGAGAGACACAGGGAAAGGGAGGAGAAAGACAGAGGGGAAGAGAGATGTGGGGGAGAGAGAGACACAGGGAAAGGGGGGGAGACAGAGGGGAAGAGAGAGACAGGGAGAAAGGAGAGAGACACACAAGGGGAGGGGGAAGAGAGAGACAGGGAGAAAGGAGAGAGACACACAAGGGGAGGGGGAAGAGAGAAACAGAGGGAGAAAGGAGAGACACACACAAGGGGAGGGGGAGAAAGGCAGAGGGGGAAGAGAGAGACTGGGAAGGAGAGGGGAGACTCCTTCCCCCCCCCCCCCCCCCCACGAGGCTCTCCCCTGGTGGTCGCAGTGTTGAGAGTGAACTCTAGGCCCATAGACACACTACCCCCACACACACACCATACACATGCACACATTGCCCCCCACACACACATTTCCCCACACACCCTACGCATTCACACACTACACCCTCCCCCCCCCCCCCCACACACACACATACACGGAACCTTTCACACACACACTGCACCCCTCACACATTGCACCACTGCTCCTATACCCTACTACAGCCCCATATCCCAGCAGACCCCAGGTAAGTTGTCAAACTGTTCTTAACCCCTTAAGGACCAAACCTCTGGAATAAAATGGAATCATGACATGTCACACATGTCATGTGTCCTTAAAGGGTTTTAAACGGTTTGACTTCTTACTCTGTGAAGGGGTCCCGGCACTCCTTGCACCATAACCACTACACAGAGCAGTACTGGTTATTGTGCATGGATTTTTTCCCCTCCCGGGATCAGGCTCTGGATCCTCCAATGGTATATGACATGTATATTAATGTGTGTATTAGTTATATACATATATATACATACAGAAATATATGTTGTACCTTGCACACAAGCTAACCTTCTTTAGCAAATAAAACCGGGTGCATTACCAGGGCCAAATGTCCATAAATCCAAAGTAAATGGCTGCACTCACGGGTACTTCGTTTTAAAATATAACTTTTATTCCAGTTCCATAAAAATCAATGTTTCAGTCCCTCTTGTGGACTTTCATCAGGATTGAATCCTGATGAAAGTCCACAAGAGGGACTGAAACGTTGATTTTTATGGAACTGGAATAAAAGTTATATTTTAAAACGAAGTACCCGTGAGTGCAGCCATTTACTTTGGATTTATATATATACATACATATACACACATATATATATTTAAAATGAAGCGCGCACCCACAGGACTTCAATATAAATAAGATAACGTCAATTTTTTACAGTTGTGCCGTACATACATTCACTATTTCAGTCCCATTACCAAGCTTTCCTTAATATGTCAAGGTAGTTGGACCGAAACATTGATTACATGCACGCCTGCTTAAAATAAATCAGCACTTTTGTTTATTTTGAAGCCTATGAGTGCTTTTCTTTACGTTGGAGTAATAGTTTTTAATTTTAAGTTCTCTTTTCTAACTCTGTATCTGCACACTATGCTGGCGCGATGCATTATGGGGCTGGTAAATATTTTTTTCCAGGGCTGCTTTTAATTCCCAGTCCGGCCCTGGATAGAGGTAAAAACTGCATATTTTTATATTCAATTCTATTTCTTTTTTTTAACTCACAAACACATTTGTTAAAAAAATTAAAAAATTAAAAAAGGTAAGAGATAGGTAAGCAGTATATAAAACACCCTAATAATGCACAGTTCCTTTTGATTTGGTCCTGTTTGATAAATATAAAGACTACAGATGACTAAGAGCGGTGACAGTGGTAGGCTTGTTTAGTATTTCAGTAAAGTAATTTAACCTCTGCAACTCAATGTTATGAGCTGCAATTTGCTGATCTGATTGTAAGAGATTAGACTTATCCTTTAAATCATCTTATCTGTTAAACTGCAGAGCCCAGCAGCTGTCAAAGGGAGAGGAATACATTTAATAAATTGCACAAACATGGTAAAAAAAAAAAACCACACACAAAAAAAAAAACACAACACACATTATACCAATATAATATACATTCCATTATCACAGCATAATTTAGCACAGGAACACATTACCACATATTTAACTTCAGTTTCCCAAACAAATATTAGTACTGTGACACTTCCACCTTCCGAATAACAAAATCCAGTAAATACACATATATTTTTTTTTTTTTTACACAATGTTTGTGGTTTTCCCAAACAATTAACTCTGCGTGCCAATACAAGGTTCTCCAATATATACACACACAGCACTCTACACAGATTAAACTTCATCTAGGACAGTGAAGCTGTGTTCCAGGAGTGTACTCAGGCAACCACAAAAGCAGATACAAATTGTCCTTCCTTCCCCAATTAGGTCCTGAAGGTGCAGATTCTGAGGGATATCATCAGGTGTGGAAATACATTACATACTCCTGCACTCAGAGCCTCTAGGAAACATGAACACAAGAATACAGGTTGGGACCTCAATAGGGTTGGAGAGGACAATGGGAACAAAGAGATGATATCACACTGAAAAAATAAACCTCAAGAGGATACAGAGGGATCAGGGTATCATATTGAACAAGGAACCACACTGGTCAATGGAAATAGAGAGAGGAGAATAACAAACTGGTCATGGGACTTCAAGAGGGACAGAATAAGGAGAAGAATGCAATACTAGCCATGGGGCCATGAAGGGATGGGGGGCAGGGTGTATCACATTGGTCAAGGGACCTCGAATTCGACACAGAGAAGATCAAATGCATTTCTTCAAGCTCAATGGCATAATATTGCGAAAGACTATGGTGTACAGTGAGGAGGCTAAAAAAGGAATATAGAACAGTGACCTAAAATAGTTTTGGATATGCAGGCAGTAACTACATACTTACCCTCATTTAAAACCGCAAGTAATTGTAGAGTTCTGTGGTTTCTCTGTAATGAGCGGATGTATCCATTACTATGTGCACTATTTAGGTTCATGTGCGGTTACAACAGTCAGTATTCATGCAATTTATGCTTTGCTTGCCTCACTCTATGCCCTGGTTTTCACAAAATGGAAGTCCAACGGGGATTGAAGCATGACATGTGGTAAACTGCTACAGAATCATGGGATTATGGCAAAAAAATATAGAACTTCACACAGGCTGCACGTGACTTGAAGACCTGATCTATGGCTGTTGATGGAACCATCTGGAAGTCAGTAGAATCCTCAGCTTCGACCATTCTGAGAATGAGAGCCAGTGCAAAGAAACCACTCCCCAGTCTTACCAGAGTTGCGCATTAAATGTCCACCATAGGCACCAAAACAACTTTAGCTTAACAAAGTGGTTTTGGTGTATAGATCATGCACTGCTCGATTCTCTGCCATTTAGGATTTCAATCACTTTGTTTGTACAGCTCTAGTCACACCCCTCTTGCACAGTCTTCCTAAGCACTTACTGTAAAGAAACACCAAACATTTGGACTTTATTTGCACAGTTCGTTTAATTTGGAATTTCTTATCTCTTGCTATGTTAATAGCCTTTTAGGCCCTGCAGGAGCCTCCTGTATGTAATTAATTAAAGTTCAATTTACAGAGCTAGTGGAAAAAAAAACATCTAAAACAAGTCAACATCTGACTGAAAAATTAAACCTTTTTTTTCCCCATGCAGGTGGTGTGAATCACAGCCAGGGGAGGTGTGGCTAGCACTGCATGGACAGAAACAAATGTGATTTAACTTCTAAATGGCAGAGAATTGAGCAGAGAGACTGCAGGGGTATGATCTATACACCAAAACTGCTTAATTATGATAAATTTGTTTTGGTGACTATTGTGTCCCTTTAAGGGGAATAGATAAACATGCAGATTCCCCATAGTATACCCTCCATTATCTGGTCTGGAATATTGCACTGATAGAAGCCACTGTGCCATGGAAAGAACCAGTGCCACCCAAGTGGGCAGGGGAAAGGCTGGATTTTGTTCACAGTACTGATCTCATGTTGTCATCCACAATGTCCTTGACAGTCCCCTCCATACAGCTTGTAGAGCTGCAGGAGGGAGCCGCCATGTGGTTTTTATTACAGACGACCTGGTAAGGCAGAGGTGGGCTCTTCTCATCCTCTAGTGGCTTATTTGAAGCATCATCAGTCAAGAAGGCGTCATTATTATCTGGTCTAGTCCTCCCTTCACAGGTTTGCCATATTTCGGAACTGGAGCAGTTTCCCCCATAGTATGGTACGTGGAAGGCATTTAGGTGTTTCCCCAAAGAGGTCCCCACACTATAAAAAAATATTGCATGGCAAGTTGTTCAAAAATGTACTGGATAAAGCAGGGTAAAATAAATAAAAATCAGTCCTACGCTTAATTATGGCTGGGCGAAACCAAGGTGCCTGATGGACCCCAAAATGTTAGAGAATGGACTGACTATTAACAAGTGAGGCTGGGGCAGGAGGCTTGGGGTACAAAATCAGACTCCTGGCACCATAACCACTACAATACAAGTGTTCCTTTAAAGATAAAAAAATCTGACAGTTCCATATTTTCTCAACACTAATAGTACGATGAATGCAGTTGTGCAAACTGAAAACTATACTGCTCAATCATCTTCTGAAGACGCCATGGGCACGCACCCAGGCACTACTTCCTTTAAAGCAGGTACTCATGTGCGGTCATCGGCCAGCGCATGTATTATGTGAGGAAAGGCTAATCAAATAATTTACATTGCAGACAAAATTGAGATTTGACAGCACTATATGATATAAAGTTTTGATTGGATTAAAAATGTAGTTAACTATTGGGTTAAGTAAATGTCGTGACAATTCCTATTAATATCGGTGTTTAATTTTGAATCACAGTACAATGAGTGAGAAGCTTTCAGGTAGAGATTGCAAAACCTGCTGTTTGTTTCAATCAGTCAAACGTTGTTTCATTCTAATACCATTTACTCCATGTCTCCTACACTGCACAATGTGTTGGCACTATATGAATAATGAAGCCATAATTGAATAATTAAAATTAATTATATTAATTGTATGTATCCTAGCACTGGGTCACACCCTATACCAGTGGTAGGCAACCTTTTAGCAGCACGGTGCCAAATCAAGACTTTGAAGTACCTTGGCGTGCCGGTCCGATTTGTAATTTTTAATTACCGTGTGTATATTGCCGTATTTGTATTATCTATGGGTGCTGCAGTTGTAGGGTTGCATTTGTGAGTATACAGTCTGTGTTGCATTGTGCATATGCATGAGTAAAAAAATAGTGTGTGGACGGTGTACAATGTTATGTGTAGGTATGTAGGCTGTGTATGGGGACTGTTTGTGGAATTGTGAGCGTGATGTTGAATTGTAAGTGTGGTACTATGTGTATGTGTGGGGCTGCCTAGGGTTCAGTGGGAACTGGACTTTTTAGGTACAGGTGAAGGTGAGGGGCACGGGCTGTTGTAGCGGCTGTGGGCTGCTCTGGTGCAGATTCCCCTTCCAAAGAGCTGTGAGTAAGAGATCGGAGAATGCCCAGATCTCCCCAGCCTGTCTGAGCGCCATGCAGAGTCCTGATGCTAACTGCCAGTAGGCACCAGACTACCTCTAGTCTTTGGTGTGAAAGGCTGAATAATCCCATGCATTTCTACAGTCATCTTTTAGATATATAAGAAGGGTATAATGCATGACAGCATCACAATCTCAGAATAAAATAATATGGTCTCCCATAGTTTCAAAATATTTTCCAGTAAATATAATATTAGCTCAGCCCCTGCTGTGCGAACTAAACGTTTGCTAAATCCAAATAAATCAAAAATATTATGGAAAAAGAAAAGTTTTGGCCTCAGTTCATAAAGCAGGAAGTGCACGCAGTGCCGGCTGGATAAAGACTGACATATACTGGCCAAATGCATGTTCAAACTAAATAGAGACACACTGTGGGCGGAATTTTCCAAATCACAAAGGATTTGAAAGTTCTGTTCAGAGTCTGCTCATGTTCACATGAAATTTATACCCATTACGGCTCACATCGGAGTTCAGGATTACTTTACAACAGGCAGCTGTAACAGGGTTTGTAAAAGAGAACTTGCCATTGTCACACAATACTTTTCCAGTTCAGTAGAATTCATAAAAACTAAAAATGTCTGTATGCAATTTGCTTTGGGAAAGTGTGTAATGCCTTAAAGGGAAAGTGTCACTTTTCAGGATTTTTTATATTATGCTTTCTAATCACTTGTTATATGTATATATATATATATATATATATATATATATATATATATATACACACACACACACATATACACACATACACACACACTTGTGGGGTATGACAAATAAAATTGAAATGTGGAAACTCCCACCTGTGTATCCTGCAATCTATCTTCAGGTAAATAAGGTTGTTATGGTGCTAGGAGGCCCCCAGGCGCACTCTTACCTTTTTGAGAACATTTGAGAATAGTTTAGTCCCAAAGTGGGCCACCAGCACCGATCTTCAGGTCTCCAGGCGGCATCTGGCTTCTGAATCTCAGCTTCAGCTGACCGCTCTAAGCCAATCAGTAGCTCCCCTTTCATAAAAAAAAGAAACATACCTTTATTATCAATGGGTAGTTGCTGATTGACTTAAAGCACTAAGCCAATCAGTGAGGAACCGGACCAGCAGCACTCAGTACTGCCTGAAACTGAGAATCAGATTCAGGATGCCGCCTGGGGTTTAACCCCTCAAGGTAAAAGTGCACCAAGGGGCCTCTTGGCATCATAAAAATTTCATTTAGATGAAGTTATGGTGACCCAACTGTCCCTTTATACATGCTGAACACTATGGTTGTATTCATGATGTTATATACATAGAAGTAAAAATAATACCTAATACTTTCTAGCACCACCTGTGTATACGTCAGTAGTAACTGACTATACTACTGATAAAAGTAACACTCGGGCAACCAACACCACTTTAATACATTTGATAGCCTTTGGAGTCTTTAACATGCAGTAGTTTTATATGCTAAAATATATTTGTAGCTTTTGCAAAAAATAAATAAATACATAAATATAGAACGCTTCCTTCTTGCAAACTACTGCATTGCAGTACATGGTGTCACGGCTCAGGCACATACACCTAAATAACAAAAACTGCATTTCCCAGAAAAAAAACACTACTTTGCTCAAAAAAAAAGTAATTATGGCACGAGGTTTGCACTTGCAATAGAAAGACAATAAAGCATTATCATTGGCTGATTACTACCAGGTCTGAACAGTGATCGCTGCACAGTTGAAGAAGCCTTGGTGTATGTATATATATATATATATATATATATATATATATATATATATATATATATATACAGTATGTATGGTATATGCATAGTATATATACACACCTCTCTCTCTCTCTCTCTCAACACAAACACACACCCAACAACTACTGTTGTGCATCACCTGCATATCTCAAGTTGGATGTTCAGAAGTCCCCCCTTGGGCACAGAAACGTGAGATATCGTATCTCCACAACGATAGCAGATTTCCCAACTTGAATGCAAATGAACACAGACAGGTATTATGTTTCAGACTTCATATTACATTTGTACAGGTAGCCTTAACAATGGACACTGTATTAATCGTAGTTTTTTTTAATTAAAGCATGGGTTATGATCCAAACGGATCAATGACCAGAAACCACCCATGGACTGTACAATACTTCCCATGGCTGGTTTCTGGTCACTGGTCTATTTGGATCATAAACCAAGACAGACAAATAGAGAATGCACAATTCCTATTTAAAAAAACAAACAAACAAAAAACACACACACTACTTAGGACCAGTGGCAGTTCCATGGGGGGCACCCCAAAGAGCTTTGTAGCACCCCATTTGAGCTGTGAAGGTCTGAATGTACGCAGTCAATCGACTCAGGCAATGGTCAGGATCTGAGGTCACACCCTACGCCTGCTTAATATATAGTATGCGGGGGGGTGGAATTGTGCTGCTGATGTGCACCTCCTCTTCACCCACACCTCTAGACAGCATGGATGGAAGACGTGAACTTTAGTGCTTTTCTCCTCATCCCCTGACAAAGGCAATCAACAAGGAAGGAGAGGATGGGTAATTAGAGAAAGTTTTAGAGAGAGTGTGTGTGTGTACGATAATTAGATAAAGTTATAAGTGCATGTTTGTATGTGCCTGTAACCCACGAGTAGAAACTTACCATATTTAGAGAGCCGCGCAGGGCTGACGACTCTGGCTCCGCCCCAGAACTGATTAACTCCGCCAATCACAATGCTTTAATACAGGAAACCATTCAATCGGCTGAGATAGTCAATTCTGAATATCTCAGCCAAGGAAATGGGCCGGAGGGTGGAGTCAAACGCCATCCTGACCAATCAGCATCTCTTCATAGAGATGCATTTAAACGATGCATCTCAATGGGGAAAGTTCAGTGCCTGCATGCAGAGCGTGGAGGTGCAGAACGTGCAGCACTGACCCAGGAAGCCCCTCCAGTGGTTTACTGAAAAAAGTCTGCAGGGACTGACTATACTCACCAAAACAAATCGAATAAGCTGTAGTTGTTCTGGTGACTATAGTGTCCCTTTAACTTTAAATTTTAAGTTCTAGAATCTTCCCTGTTTAGGACCTTTGGAATCCCCCCAAAAGAATGAAAAGCCGTGGAATTTCTTACAAATGAGGCAAATTTAACTGAAAGTATCCGTTAAACATCTATTTGGATTGTTTGTTTTACAAATCTTTTTATATCTTTAGAATGTATAAAAACAAACAAACAAACAAACAAAAACATACAAGCATCACTGTATATTTTGTGCTTTCCCGGTTTGGTTTGTTTTTAGCAGTAACCCCCTTTTTTTGGAGACTGTGAAGCATTCTAGAAGTCTCCAGCAGCAGTTAATAAAGAATAAAAAGTGGATGGTTTTTGAGAGGAAGCAGCCTGGAGTCTCCTCCTTTCTGGAACGATCTCCAAACACACAGCATTTCTGAATGACTAGCAAATGTGATTTGCTTGCAGAGTAGCGAGAGTGTTAGGGAAAAAAAAAAAAAAAGATCTGTTGTTGTTTTCTGTATCCAGCACAGGGTCACAGTAAATGCATGTGCCAGTTTAGCACTTTATACAATAAACAATACACACGCCTCTACTCTAGCAGTTATGCCCACGATCACAATATATTACTATCATTAACAACACAGAATTTTAGGTTTCATTATCGGACACTGGGAGGGTTGGAGGCAGAGAGTCTGACAAAGGCCAAAACAAAAACCACAAAAATGTAGAATGAGATAAAACATGAACGAAGTTAACCTCTAAAACCTGTGTCAGAAAAGGAATACCTAGCTGGAAAAGTACAGAATCAACTAAATAAAAAAAAAAAAGTCAAGGGACATTGCACAATTACAATTATTTATGTAACGCAATAGTACTGTACAATAAAAAAACAAGAGAAACATTTCATTCTAACAAAACAAGTATGACATACACGAAACGTAGGTGAAGCACAAACAAGCTCACAATCTAAAGGAAGGTGCACATATAATAGAATTGCAACAATACACTTCCTTGTCATGTTTGGTACAGGGGCGGCCATGCTGGTTTTGTCGGGAAGAACGATAGTCCTGGCTACAATGTGGTCATGATGTCATGCAGCATGTGCACACCCCAATAAGCTGACAGGGTAGTTTTAACTGGCAGGTAAGGCATTTAAATTATACATCTGAGCAGTACACAGCGAGGGATTGTACCCGTGTGTGTCTGCAACAAGTGCAATTAGTGGCATATTCTATAGCAAATATTGGCAAGATACCGCTGGTAGCTTTATGCAAACATTACCAATAATGAAGGGAAAATAGGGCGAATGCAAGTTTGAACTGGTGCAAAAGGAATACATTGTACTAAAAAAATTAATAAAATAAACAGGTACTGTATTGCAAACACTTTTAGTATTGCCAAATGGACACGTTCTGTGTAGTTTCTCCCGTGTCAAAAAGGTTTAACAGGGATTCTGAGCAGCCAAATCAAAGATACACCCACACAAAATATTTTTGACATATAAAACAGTGGTAGGCTTCCTAGTATATCCCAATATGAGTGAAGACAACGTTTCTGACTAATCCATTGACTTTATTTTATATTTTTAACAAAATAGGACTACAAACACAACCTCCTCTGTGCTTGCAAAATATAAATACACACACACCCATTATATATATATATATATATATATATATATATATATACACATACACACACACAAAAAAGGACCTTCTTCTGCAACACATATTGGTTCAATCTTGAGTAGCACTGTATTTGCACACTTGCTCGCACACTCACCTAGTTCCCCAAGGGCACAGATGACTCTATGCAACACAGGAAGCAGTCTAAGAGCTTAATGTAAAACTCTGAACTCACAATCCCAAGTCAATGAACCATTCATGAGTTCACCTCTTCTCTACCCACATCACAATCTCAAAAGGGATTTAGATAAAAGGCTTTGCTACAATTTGTAGAAGGTGACTCTTATTTCCCGGCTGCTGAATAGAGAATGCTGAATATTAGGCGCAATTAGCATATAATTTGCTTCGAATTTCTTCTAATACCAGTTATTTCCTAAGCCACGATTAATGTCATTCTATTTTCTGCAGTGAATAGCAAGCACACTGGGAATCCCTATTTGCAATAAGACATCTGTTCCCTATAAGTACTTTTCATGTTAGCAATCCAGGACTGGAAAGGATTTGAAAGGTAATACAGAATGTGTAGTTCTACAACGTACAGTATGGATAGCAAAGAAAATGTCAGCGTTAGCAGCTGGATAAGATTGTGATAAAATTACCCTCTTGGCTAGTTCGGGGATGACTCACTCATTAAAATGAATTTCGAGAGAAATTTGGTTATTGCAACATTCTTTGCAAAGTTTGTTTTTTTCCCATGGCCCAGATGGGATCCCATGGCAGATTCAGCAAGTGTTTGCCCTGTGATACCCCAGTAACCCACGGCATTTTGTGTATTGGCGTGTTATCTACAAAAGGAAATTGATGTAAGCACCTGCTTCATGGATCTCAAGTTCACGGTTTTATGGTTTGTTGTGGGGAGAGGGAGGGCTGGACAGGAGGTAAATCCATGCTAAAAATAACACCGACGGTATATTCGTAAACACTTAAAGGAACACTATAGACACCTAAATTACTTTAGCTAAATAAAGCAGTTTTAGTGCATAGATCATCCCCCTGCAATTTCACTGCTCAATTCACTGTCATTTAGGAGTTAAATCACTTTGTTTCTGTTTATGCAGCCCTAGCCACACCTCCCCTGGCTATGATTGACAGAGCCTGCATGAAAAAAAAACTGGTTTCACTTTCAAACAGATGTAATTTACCTTAAATAATTGTATCTCAATCTCTAAATTGAACTTTAATCACATACAGGAGGCTCTTGCAGGGTCTGGCAAGCTATTAACATATCAGGGGATAAGAAAATCTTAATTAAACAGAACTTGCAATAAAGAAAGCCTAAATAGGGCTCTCTTTACAGGAAGTGTTTATGGAAGGCTGTGCAAGTCACATGCAGGGAGGTGTGACTAGGGTTCATAAACAAAGGGATTTAACTCCTAAATGGCAGAGGATTGAGCAGTGAGGCTGCAGGGGCATGTTCTATACACCAAAACTGCTTCATTAAGCTAAAGTTGTTCAGGTGACTATAGTGTCCCTTTAAATGGGCCTTTTCAACTTTAGGCCAAATTCACACAAAAGTAACGTGACCAGTTTTTTTTTTTTTTTAATTCTTGAGGGCGGGGAACATTATTGGCTAGCGGTATTAGCTAGCCCAGTGAAGATTTGCCATCTGACACCAGCACGGACAGCATGTTGGCAGCCAGGGCTACACCGTCCCTCCGTCATTAACCTCTTTAAGCACGTGCAGTACTTTCAACATAAAGAAAATAAAAAATAAATATATATATATGAGAGAAGCGTGTTCATATGGACACTGGATATAGGAGGTCTTATACTGAAGTATATTTAATTGAAAAACAAAGTGATGTCAGGCTGAAACTGGGGAAAAGGAAAAAAATTAAATATTGTTTATAATCAAATTCATTGGCATTCAATAACATCTACAATGCACAGAATAAGCACTGTAGAAAATAAAGTCCATGATGGGATTTGTTTTTCTCATTATCAAACAAGCACTAACAAAAAAACAAGTCTTGTGAAATATAGTCTCTGTTTTTGCTCAGTGTACTTACCTTATTTAAATGATTAAAAAAGTAACTTTGTGCGTTTGTTTTTTTTTTAAACTGATAAAATGATTTATTGGTTAATTAATTAGTATTCCTTGCCTCTCAGTTCTGCAGAAGTTTACACAAACCCAGGTAAAACCAGCTAAATGGGGGTAATGCCGGAAAGGCAGCACAGCAAGAAACTTCCAAGAAAATAAAATAATAATTAAAAAAAAAAAAAAATTATATATATATATATATATATATATATATATATATATATATATATATATATATAAAAAAAATCTGACAATCTGACAAAGAGGGACTTGAATTGTTCAGTGCTTTAAAGGCTATGGGTTAGTACTTTGAATTGACTCCTATAGGATACAGGAAGCCAATGTAAGGACTGACAGAGGGGTGAGGTGTAAGAGGACCGACTAGAGAGGAAAATCAGTCTGGCGGCAGCATTCATTACAGACTGTAACGGGGCAATACGGCTTTTGGGAAGACCAATCGGGAGAGGATTACAATAATCCATGCGGGAAATGACTAGAGCATGGACAAGCTCCTTGGTAGCATCTTCCGTAAGAAAGGGGCGGATGCGGGCTATGTTTTTAAGTTGGAATCTACAGGATTTGGCAACATACTGGATGTGAGGCCAGAATAAAGTATGTTGCCAAGACAGCGCTCTTGCAAGGATAGACTTATGTGGATACCACTAACTTGAAGGGAGAGCAAAAGAGTAGGAGGAGGAAAGACAAGGAGCTCAGTTTTAGAGCGATTGAGTTTCAGAAAGCGGGATTGCTTCCAGTCAGAGATGAAAGAAAGGCAAGCAGTGACATGTTGTAGGACGGCAAGGGAGAGGTCCGAGAAGGAGAGATATATCTGGGTGTTATCAGCGTACAGGTGGTAGTGGAATCCGAATGAGGTAATAAGTTTGCCAAGAGAGGCAGTACAAAGAGAAAATAGAAGGACCAAGGACAGAGCCTTGGGGGACTCCAACCGAGACAGGTCGAGGGGAGGAGGTATCAATGGTAAAAGAGACATCAACTGAGCTTTGGGTGAGATAAGAGGAAAACCACGAGAGGACAGAGTCACAGAGACCGAGTGATTGAAGAGTTTGAAGAAGAGCATGATCAACTGTGTCAAATGCAGCAGAAAGGTCAAGAAGATTTAGTATGGAGTAGTGGCCTTTGGATTTAGCTGCGATTAGGTCGTTAGTAACTTTGATAAGAGCAGTCTCAGTAGAGTGGAGAGGGTGGAAGCCAGATTGAAGAGGGTCAATGAGAGAGTTGGAATTGAGGAAGTGAGACACATAGGTAAAGACATTTTATTTCTCAAAGCTTCTGGAAAGACATGTCTTTCCAGAAGCTTTGAGAAAAAAAATGGAGCAGGGATATAGGACGATAGTTAGAGGGGGAGGACAGGTCAAGAGATGTTTTTCTCAGGATAGGTACTACAGTGGCATTTTTAAGGTCAGCAGGGACAACGTCAGAAGAGAGAGAGATCAGTTGAAGATGTGTGTTAAGGAAGGCACAAGACAAGGGGAGAGAGATCTGATAAGGTGAGATGCGACAGGATCGAGCAGGCAAGTGGTGGGGCGAGAGGAAAGGAGAAGCACAGCCACCTCTTGTTCCGTAGCCTGGGAGAAAGTCTGAAGGGTAGGAAAGGTTTCTCTACGTGTGGTTGAGAAAGAACGGCAAGTTGGGGAGAATTCTTTCCTTAGCTTTTCAATCTTGTCGGTAAAGTAGCATGCAAAGCTATTGGCTGTAAGGTTAGTTTGGGGGGTGGCCACAGCAGGGCGAAGAAGATAGTTAAAGGTGTCAAAGACACCTGGGATTGCAGGAGCATGAACTAATGAGAGAGGAAAAGTTTGACTGTTTGGCGAGAGCAAGGGCTGCGCTATATGAACACAAATACGATATACCACATCCTGCTATTTGCATCTATTGTGTGAGAGGTGAGGAAGGTGAAATATGCAGAGCAATATACCCAAATCACTTGTTGGTTCAACCTAGTATAAAGAAACTTTTTATAGTCATCATGGCGACCTGCTACCTGGGATTTACCAAGTAATGATGTAATGAGACACATGACATTTTTTTGAAATTGTTGGACATTCTAGGCCAGGCTTCCCTGTGGTCCTGTGGGGACTGGGCTGGCCAGCTGCAAGTCAAGAGCAGGAGCTGCGATATTGCTGCAGACCGCTCAACTCCAGTGCAGATTCCCGTTAACAAGTGCAGGGAGGAAGTGATCTAAGATGACTTTCTCTTAGTGCTGCAATGTGTAAATTGAGGATTGTCCCTCACCGCCTGCAATCACTGCTCTGTTTGCACCACATGCCGTAGGTTGCTGACCCCTGTTCTAGGCCAAAGTGGGCAAATTGAAAAAAATCCTACTCAAGCCAATTTTTCAGTGTGCAATACCATTTTCAATTATCCACAACTTTATCGGCCTACGCTGTGCAAATTCCTTGCTTATGTGCTCCAGATTTCCCCATTTAGTAAATAAACCCACATGTTTTCATTGTCTATCAGGACAGGATAATCGATACTTTAATATCTCACATATATTATAACCTTAAAAATTTACAGATCCGACATTTACCATGCAGGACATACATAAAATGTGCAAAGGATAAATACATAGCTGCCAACAGTCCCAAATCTTGCCAGCATAGTCCCATATTTTCGGATACTGTACCAGCAAATATAGGTCCCAGAAACCTGTCCTGCATTTTTAAATACGCCGTCAGATTTCAAGATCCAGGAGGGGACAGGGCAATAGGACCATGCACAGAGCACTTCAGCTGCGCTACGTTAATGGTCTGTCTTTAGGGTGTAGGCCTTTAGGGTCTGGCCCGCCTTATTGACAGATGGGCCCTCTCCCTTGATTGAGTCCAATTCCAGAAGGTGGGCAGGGAATATTGGCAGGTATGTAAACAGATTTTACTAACATTACTCTGCGATTTAAAGTGGAATTGTAGCTTCCAGTCCTTTGTTCCTTCACGTTCATACACAGTGCTGCAGCATTTCCTGGGGTGGATAAAGCAGCAGAGGCAAGAAACCTACCCCCGCTGCGCTTCTGTGTTGCGGAATGCACCCCATGCCTCAAAAAACGCTCATGTGCACGCAGAGAAAATCTGTACGAACGCATGCATACGGCCTGGAAAGAGTTAACAGATTTGCATTATTTGCCGAGTGTTGCCTGACAAAGCATGTAAAGGAAGATAAATAAAGCCATGAAGAGCAGGGGAGGGGGGGTGGGGGGGGGGGGGAATTATATGCAAAAAAATTAAAAAAGCCCAGCCAGTAGCTAATGTTTTGTTAACCATTTGGTTTTGCTTAAGTCAGTAAACTGACAGTTAATCTTTAAGAGAAAAGCTGGCCAGGAATTCCACAAAATGTATGATGTTGCCAATGCAAGCCCAGTTTGGTTTAGATCTGGCACGGCGGAGAGTACTATGCAGGAGGAGTCAAAACCTGCTGTCGTGTCAGCTAAATGCCTTCAACGTGTAACTGGGCTCGGCTGCATGGAAGCTAGGAGGTTCCCCTCCTGAACTGGGGAAATGATTACCCACACAGCACAGCATAGGTCAGCCTGGAAGGCCTCAACAGCAAAAGAACCTGGAAGGGATAATCCAAAGTGGGAATTTCTATAAACATGCATGGGCACAGAGACACATAAATATGTGCAAATGTGATATATTGTTTTTTACAGGTTGTCAAACAGACTGGCACAATCACATTCAAATAAAAACAGTAACAACAGGTATAATGGGGATTTAGGAGATATTAAACAGTGACCCGGGGGAACGCCTTCTATACTTATTGTATTTTGTGTTATGGTCACAAAATGTTTTGCCAATCTGCTGGGTATAACAGGAGCAAAGGATCCAGTCCAGTTCCTCTGTTATCATAAGGAAAGGCTACAGATCTTGCGTTATGGATTTTTGCAGAGGTGGGAAGGACTAGACATCAGGCTTTGGTGCCATTGGACTAGGTTTGATATGGCAGCCGTCAAACTCAGGAAGTGAATGGATGCAAAGTATGATAGCATAGAACGTCCAGTGTGCAAAGTATGATAGCATAGAACGCCCAGCGTGCAAAGTATGATAGCATAGAACGTCCAGCGTGCAAAGTATGATAGCATAGAACGCCCAGCGTGCAAAGTATGATAGCATAGAACGTCCAGCGTGCAAAGTATGATAGCATAGAACGTCCAGCGTGCAAAGTATGATAGCATAGAACGTCCAGCGTGCAAAGTATGATAGCATAGAACGTCCAGCGTGCAAAGTATGACAGCATAGAACGTCCAGCGTGCAAAGTATGACAGCATAGAACGTCCAGTGTGCAAAGTATGACAGCATAGAACGTCCAGTGTGCAAAGTATGACAGCATAGAACGTCCAGTGTGCAAAGTATGACAGCATAGAACGTCCAGTGTGCAAAATATGACAGCATAGAAGGTCTAGTGTGCAAAGTATGACAGCATAGAACTTCCAGTATGCAAAGTATGACAGCATAGAACTTCCAGTATGCAAAGTATGACAGCATAGAACTTCCAGTATGCAAAGTATGATAACATAGAACGTCCAGTGTGCAAAGTATGACAGCATAGAACATCCAGTGTGCAAAGTATGACAGCATAGAACTTCCAGTGTGTAAAATATGACAGCATAGAACGCCTAGTCTGCAAAGTATGACAGCATAGAACGTCCAGCGTGTAAAGTATGATAGCATAGAACGTCCAGCGTGCAAAGTATGATAGCATAGAACGTCCAGCGTGCAAAGTATGATAGCATAGAACGTCCAGTGTGCAAAGTATGACAGCATAGAACGTCCAGTATGCAAAGTATGACAGCATAGAACTTCCAGTGTGCAAAGTATGACAGCATAGAACTTCCAGTGTGCAAAGTATGACAGCATAGAACTTCCAGTGTGCAAAGTATGACAGCATAGAACTTCCAGTGTGCAAAGTATGACAGCATAGAACTTCCAGTGTGCAAAGTATGACAGCATAGAACTTCCAGTGTGCAAAGTATGACAGCATCGAACATCCAGTGTGTAAAATATGACAGCATAGAAATGGAGGAGAATTATCAGAAATCCATGAAGGAAGCTCCAGATCACCTATATCTTGTGGCAGATGGGGGAAAAATAAAGACCAAAACACCACTGACACCTGGGAAGAGTAAAAGCTAGAATTGGCTCTGCTGTTCTAGATTCTTTATTCCCTTGCGTTCGAAAAGTTTTAAGGATAGCCAAATCGACTTTCAAAGAATATATATTTAAACATTTTAGTTGTACTTGGTTTTTTCACATTAGTCTTGACGGCCCATTAGCCTCAATCATCTACTCTTCATGACAACTTAGAGACTAGCAGGTGCACCTCAGGACAAGTGAGGTAATAATGAAGGAGATATTGCCATAGAAAGAACAAAAAGGGAGACTAAAAGAAGTTATTGTATAACTCAGACACATCTGAAACTATTACAAAGTAAATTCAATATGACAAATCTCTTTACAAGTATAAAAAGGGAAGCTTGTAGAAAGGCAGGGTTGAGAATCAGAGGGGATAACATGTCAGATTCATGTCTGGTGATATAACCAAGCCCTTTATCTAAAAGGTAATATCACATACGCTCAAACTCCCATCACTCAGCAACGGCCATAGTACATATCATAGAAACATAGAGTGTGACGGCAGATAAGAACCATTCGGCCCATCTAGTCTGCCCAGTTTTCTAAATACTTTCATTAGTCCCTGGCCTTATCTTATAGTTAGGATAGCCTTATGCCTATCCCACGCATGCTAAACTCCTTTACTGTGTTAACCTCTACCACTTCAGCTGGAAGGCTATTCCATGCATCCACTACACTCTCAGTAAAGTAATACTTCCTGATATTATTTTTAAACCTTTGCCCCTATAATTTAAGACTGTGTCCTCTTGTTGTGGTAGTTTTTCTTCTTTTAAATATAGTCTCCTCCTTTACTGTGTTGATTCCCTTTATGTATTTAAATGTTTCTATCATATCCCCCTGTCTCGTCTTTCCTCCAAGCTATACATGTTAAGATCCTTTAACCTTTCCTGGTAAGCTGGATAAAGCAATCCATGAACCAGTTTGGTAGCCCTTCTTTGAACTCTCTCTAAGGTATCAATATCCTTCTGAAGATAGGGTCTCCAGTACTGCGTACAATACTCCAAGTGAGGTCTCACCAGTGTTCTGTACAATGGCATGAGCACTTCCCTCTTTCTACTGCTAATACCTCTCCCTATACAGCATTTCCTGCTGCTCTATTACATTGTCTGCCTACCTTTAAGTCATCAGAAATAATCACCCCTTAATCCCTTTCCTCAGATGTTGAGGTTAGGACTCTATCAAATATTCTGTACTCTGCCCTTGGGTTTTTACGTCCAAGATGCATTATCTTGCACTTATCCACATTAAATGTCAGTTGCCACAACTCTGACCATTTTTCTAGTTTACCTAAATCATTAGCCATTTGGCTTATCCCTCCTGGAACATCAACCCTGTTACATATCTTAGTATCATCCGCAAAAAGACACACCTTACCATCAAGACCTTCTGCAATATCACTAATAAAAATATTAAAGAGAATGGGTCCAAGTACAGATCCCTGAGGTACCCCACTGGTGACAAGCCCAAGCTTCGAATATACTCCATTGACTACAACCCTCTGTTGCTTGTCACTCAGCCACTGCCTTACCCATTCAACAATATTGGAATCCAAACTCAAAGATTGTAGTTTATTGATAAGCCTTCTATGTGCAACAGTGTCAAAAGCCTTACTGAAATCTAGGTAAGCAATGTCTACTGCACCACCCTGATCTATAATTTTAGTTACCCAATCAAAAAAATCAATAAGATTAGTTTGGCATGATCTCCCTGAGGTAAACCCATGTTGTCTCTGATGTTGAAATCCATGTATTTTTAGATGTTCAACAATCCTATCCTTTAACATGGTTTCCATCACTTTCCCTACTACTGAAGTAAGGCTTACTGGCCTATAGTTGCCCTACTCCTCCCTATTACCTTTCTTGTGAATGGGCACAACATTCGCTAACTTCCAATCTTCTGGGACTACTCCTGTTATCAATGATTGGTTAAATAAATCTGTTAATGGTTTTGCTAGTACACCACTAAGCTCTTTTAATAGCTTTGGGTGTATTCCATCAGGTCCCATTGACTTATTTGTCTTTACTTTTGACAGTTGAAATAGAACCTCTTCCTCTGTAAACTCACGTGTAATAAATGACTCATTTATCCTTTTTCTTAACTGAGGTCCCTTTCCTTCATTTTCATCTGTAAATACCGAACAAAAATATTCATTGAGGCAGTCAGCTAGACCTTTATCCTCATCTACATACCTTCCTTCTTTTGTTTTTAATCGAACTAATCCTTGTTTTACTTTTCTTTTCTCATTTTTGTATCTAAAAAAAGTTTTGTCCCCCTTTTTTACTGACTGTGCTATTTTCTCTTCTGTGTGTGATTTGGAAGCTCTTATAACTTACTTAGCCTCTTTCTGCCTAATCTTATAGGTCATTCTGTCTTCCTCACTCTGTTTTTTTTTTTATAATTACTAAATGCTAACTTTTTGTTTTTTACTATTTTGGCTTCATCTGTGGAGTACCACAGTGGTTTCTTGAATTTTTTGCTTTTACTGACAAGCTTAATGCAATTTTCTGTTGCCTTCAGTAGTGCAACTTTTAAATAATCCCATTTCTTTTGGACTGCATTTAAATTGCTCCAGTCTGATAATGACTCCTTTACACATATTCTAATTTTAGAAAAGTCTGTTTTTCTAAAGTCTAAAACTTTTGTTTTTGTGTGGCGTGACTCAGTCACTGTTTTTATATTAAACCACACTGACTGATGATCACTGGATCCTAAACTTTCACCTACAGTAATATCTGATACCAAATCTCCATTTGTTAACACTAAATCTAGTATGGCCTCTTTACGAGTTGGCTCCTCAACGACTTGTTTAAGAGACAATCCCAGTAGGGAGTTTAGAATATGTGTGCTCCTGGCACAAGTAGCTATTTTTGTTTTCCAATTCACATCAGGAAGATTAAAGTCACCCATGATGATAACTTCCCCCTTCATTGTCAATTTAGCTATTTCTTCAACTAGTAGATTATCTAACTCTTCAATTTGTCCTGGGGGCCTATAAATCACACCTACACGAATTACTGTGTGATTACCAAATTCTAACGTAACCCAAACGGACTCTATGTTCGCCTCACCAACCTTTATTAGGCTAGATTTTATGCTATCCTTTACATACAGGGCCACCCCTCCCCTTTCTTGCCTTCCCTGTCTTTTCTATATAAAAAGAGTACCCTGGTATTGCTATGTCCCAGTCATTTTTCTCATTATACCATGTCTCAGTAACAGCGACTAAATCTACACTATCAGTTGCCATTATTGCCACAAGTTCATGGATCTTATTCCCTAAACTGCAAGCATTTGTAGACATGACTCTAAGCTTATCATTTTTTAACACACTTGCTACAGGCACCTTCTGTCCTTGTTTTGGGGGACAATTGGATTGATGTTTTATCACCCTTTTGCCCCCCCTCCTAGTTTAAATACATCCTAGCAAAACCTCTGAACTGCTCACTGAGAACATTTGTTCCCTTTTGAGAAAGATGCAAACCATCTTTCTTGTACAGTTTATTTCCATTCCAAACAGAGCTACCATGAGCAATAAAGCCAAATCCTTGCTCCCGACACCATTCACCAAGCCACAAGTTAAAGTCCCTAATACGCATCCGCCTGTCGTTCTGAGTGTTATGCACAGGCAGAACTTCAGAGAATGACAGTTTGGAAGCAACCTGCCGTATATCATTGGCAAAAACACTAAAAACTTCCTTAACCTCTGAAACCTCATTGCAAGCCAAGTCATTTGTCCCTAAATGGACAAGTACATCCAATTCCCCTTCCTGCTTTGCTTGCTTAACAATATTACAGATACGTCTCCTGTCTCTGTGAGCAGTAGCTCCAGGAAGACACCTCACAAGACCACCATTGTCCATCTCCACACCTCTTATGATGGAATCCCCCAACAACAACTGCTTTCTATTAGGCCTCACCATAGTCTTCAAGCCTCTCTGCACAACACCACTAGCCTCAGTGCCTCTCTGCACAACACCACTAGCCTCAGTGCCTCTCTGCACAACACCACTAGCCTCAGTGCCTCTCTGCACAACACCACTAGCCTCAGTGCCTCTCTGCACAACACCACTAGCCTCAGTGCCTCTCTGCACAACACCACTAGCATCAGTGCCTCTCTGCACAACACCACTAGCCTCAGTGCCTCTCTGCACAACACCACTAGCCTCAGTGCCTCTCTGCACAACACCACTAGCCTCAGTGCCTCTCTGCACAACACCACTAGCCTCAATGCCTCTCTTCACAACACCACTAGCCTCAGTGCCTCTCTTCACAACACCACTAGCCTCAGTGCCTCTCTTCACAACACCACTAGCCTCAGTGCCTCTCTTCACAACACCACTAGCCTCAGTGCCTCTCTGCACAGCACCACTAGCCTCAGTGCCTCTCTGCACAGCACCACTAGCCTCAGTGCCTCTCTGCACAGCACCACTAGCCTCAGTGCCTCTCTGCACAGCACCACTAGCCTCAGTGCCTCTCTGCACAACACCACTAGCCTCAGTGCCTCTCTGCACAACACCACTAGCCTCAGTGCCTCTCTGCACAACACCACTAGCCTCAGTGCCTCTCTGCACAACACCACTAGCCTCAGTGCCTCAGTGTTTACCAGATAATTTACAAATCTCAGACTTCAAAAATACAATCTATCAGCCCCAATACATACAGTAAAAAAAAAATAAAGTTACCTGTGCTCTTCCCACACCCCTATGCATATTTAAACAAATGGAGGTTATTTCGTTTCTTCAATGGCCATGAAAGACTTTAGCCCACCTGCCACGTCAAGGCAAACCTCTCAGGTGGGTCCTACACTAACCATTCACCTTGCATCCTTGAGCTTCTGGCAAAAGTATTTTATTTTTATATACACACCCCTACATACGTATTAACCCCTAATAAGGAACACATGATGGGCAGCAGCATTGTAACATAGCTGTGTGATACAAAAGTGAATATAAATACAAATGTATTTTGCATCACACAGCTATGTTTGCCTTGATGTGGCAGGTGGGCTAAACTCTTTCATGGCCATTGGAGAACCTAAATAACCTCCATTTGTTTAAATTTGCATAGGGATTTGGGAAGCGCGCAGGTAACTTTTTAATTTGTTTTTTACTGTAAGTATCACATATGCTAAGTTTTGTGTTTCTTTTTACACATACTAAAAATCACCTATTGCAACACACTTAACAGTTATGGCATTTTTTTTGTGTGTGTGTTTTCTTAAACCTTCTGTACCGGACGCAGGTATGCTCTTTAAAATTACTGATGTAAAATTAAGAATAAGAAAACTGGACAGACAAGCTTGTAAAGGGTCGGGAAAATATGAAAGTATTCAGATTGCCATTTTAAATGGTAAAAACTAAATGTGACAAAAATATATGTGACATAAAGAATGAGACCCTGTATCTTCCTAAACAGAGTTTCAGGTAGAATGTAAGTAGGGATAGAGCCTTGGAAACTGAAAAATGATATGATAAAACAGATCTGTTAATTTTGGTTGGTTTCACCCCAGCAACGGACCACAATCAAACGTCTTTTAGACTGTATGTGTTTTGACTTGACAATTTACCTTCTCGTTAGAGTTCAAGGGTTTGTATTAAAAAGAGAGAGAACTTTAACAATAAAATGAGACAATTACAAAATGTTAAAGGAACTATAGGTAGATGAGGGCCCTGCTTTAACGAGCTTACAATCTAGAGGAGTAGAGTATAAAGACACAATAGGAAGGGCATCAAAGGGGACAGCAAACAAGGTGGAAAAGTAGCAGAACTGGACGGGAGAGTGGAGTATGGCTCTTTAGGAGAGAGTCTGAGACAGATTTGTGACATAGAAGTTAGTCTGGGACGCTATAAGCATTTCTGAAAAGATGGATCTTGAGGGACTTCTCAAACGATTGAAGACTAGGGGAGACTCTGACGGGGGTAGGCAAGCTGTTCCAAAAGGAAAGCAGTCGCCCGGGAGAAGATCTGCAAGTGCGAGCAGCAGACAGGAGAAGGTCATCGGTAGAGCGGAGAGACTGAGAAGAGGCAGATCTATGAATCAGTGAAGAAATGTAACAGGGGCTAGAGTTAGTTAGAGCTTTATAGGTAAGGGTTAGAATTTTTCAATGACAGCTGTAGGATACAGGAAGCCAGTGTAAGGATCAACAGAGGGGCGAGATGTGAGAGCAGCGACAGGAGATTAAAGTCAACCTGGCAGCAGCATTCATTACTGACTGTAGCAGGGCAGTATCGTTTCTGTGGAAAAACAACTAGGAGAAATTTGCAGAAAATTTGAGAAAGTACCAGACCATGAACCAGCTCTTTGGCAGTAGTTTGCGTGAGAAAGGGGCGGATGCGGGCAATGTCATTAAGGTATAAATCGACAGGTTTTACCACCAGTGTGAATATGGTGCAGAGGTGAAGCCAGGATCAAAGCCAACACCAAGACAGCAATCTTGCAAGGACAGGATAACGCAGGTACCATCAACTTACAGGGAAAGCAAAAGAAGGATCGGCATTATGAGGAGGAAAAATAAGAAGCACTGTTTTAGAGAGATTGAGTTTCTGAAAGCAGGAGAACATCCAGTCAGAAACGGAAGAACGGCAAGCAGTGACCCGCTGTAGGGCAGCGGGGGCGTGATACATCTGGGTGTCACTGGCTTACAGGTGGCAGCATAACCCAATGGAATGAGTTTGCCAAGAGAGGCAGTATAAAGACGAAACAGAAGGGTACCAAAAACTGAGCCTTGTGGGACTTCAACTGAAACAGGACAAGGGGAGGAAGTGTTATTGGAAAAGTCAACACTGAATAAATGTTGGGAGAGATAGGAGGACAGGGCCACACAGTCAAAGGCAGCAGTGAGGTCAAGAAGAAATAGTATAGAGTAGAGGCCTTTGGACTTAGCGGTGATTAGGGCATTAGTAACTTTAGTCAGAGACGTCTCAGTGGAGTGGAGAGGGCGGAAGACAGATCGAAGAGAGTTGGAATTGAGGAAGCAAGCCAATAGGGGAAAGACAAGTCTTTCTAGAATCTTTGAGGAAAAAGGGGGGCAGGGATATTTGGAAGAGGAAGACGGGTCAAAAGAGGCTTTTTTGGCATAGGTATGACAGTAACCTGCATGTTTAAGGGGAGCAGGGACAACACCAGAAGAAAGAGAGCAGTTGAAGGTGTGCATTAAGGATGGTACAAGACAATTATACACGCCGATGAGACTATCCAAAATTGCAGGCTTAAAATTGCATGGCCTACACCGTATTTAAATCTTTACAGTCTTTAACGGTTTAGTAAGCTACACAGTTGTTTTTTTCCCTAAATATTTTCTTGGTTCTCTTCTTGTCAAGGTGTATCTCTTATTTTTCTTTGTAATCCAGCTTGGTCTAAAACAATAACGCTTTAATGTTTTGAATAAATATACGTCTTTTTAAACTTAATATATTCCTTTTTCCTTGTTACGATTCAGGTTCCTCTGCTCTGTAATTCAGTGCTGGGATAGACTCTACAATGTAGCCACACCACCTCTTCTTAGAACATCCTAACAGATGATCTTGGTTCAATCCAATGCTTCTCATAGAGACCACGGACATATGCTGCCCTCTGCAAATCAGACATTTCTCACAAAGAAGTATGCAATCCAATGCTTCTCTATGAGAAGTATTAGAAACATAGAATGTAATGGCAGATAAGAACCATTTGGCCCATCTAGTCTGCCCAATTCACAGCGGTCAGCACCACGATGATGCTGAATATGAAGACCTTCAATTTTTGAAGGTCTTTATGAGAAAGTGCCTCTAGTTGAAGCCACTAAAAGCTTGTTTATCCCAAAATACTTTTCAAAGGAACACTCCAAGCACATTAGCAAGTTGGAGTGGATATGGTCCCAGTAGAGCCCGAAGCCATCCTACAGTAAGATGTCAAACAGTTTTAGCAAAGAGAAGACTGGATGCAGCAGATGGGGCAATGGGCACCCAGCAGGACACAGGTAAATTGTAAAACTGTGCTAAAATGGTTTTGAATTTTGGGATAGGGGCAGGACACGCCTGGTTCCATAATCACTACCTTTTTTCATAATTAGTGGCACCTTCTTAAACATACTACTGTAGACTGTTAAAGACCCAAAGGCCTTTAACCATATATCATCATGCTGCAACATCATAAGATTTTTATTACATTTTATTTTAAGAAATTTCTAAATATTGAAGAACACCGGGGCTAAACACTCAATCCTAGTGAACTTAAAAACTAAATTGAAAAACACAGCTTAAAACTTGATTTTCACTTCACTCACTCAATTTCAGTGTTTTGCGGATAAACCTAAAATGCTTTTGATTTCTTTCATACCGGGCAAAAGAAAATCGAGGTCTAATCTTACTTTACTGATCTGATCAAATATAATTCCTGTCTTCTAAGCTCCCAGGTGAAGATTTGGCTATTTAAATGATTAGCACTGCTATAAATCAATCAACAAAATTAGTTTTGGAAGCAGGCTTTTGTGTGCATGCATAGAGCGTGATATTATGATAAGCTGCAAGCTAGGATAGATAGCTAGTATATTGTGGTTCTGTTTTCAAGGACCATCTAACAATCCAAATTGGACAAACAGCATTAGGATTGCAAGACCCACTTTCTTACCTGGTTATTCTTTGTGTTGATAAGCAGTGCATTCACGTGCTGCAGGTTGGAAGACCATTCGTTTATCAAGGCAGCTCCATTCGGGATGCCCTCTCTGTTTATAAGAACACTCTGAGAAACAAAACTGCAGCTTTCTTGCCTATAGTGTCCTGGACATATACGCTGGTTTAAAGTTTTAAAGGGACACTATAGGCACCCAGACCACTTCAGCTCATTGAAATGGTCTGGGTGCAATAATTACATTCCAGTGTTAACTCCATCTCGACTACCTGTCTACCAGACAGCCACTAGAGGGACTTCCGGGTCGTAGGGCGACTTGTTCACCTGATGGTGGTTGTCCTCACGCTCTCTTCATAAGGACTTTCAGAGTCACACAAAACCCCATAAGAAAGCATTATAAAATGCTTTCCTACAAGGCGGTCTAAATGTGCTCACTGTGCATGCACATTAGGTCCTTGAAAAAGAGGTGCAAAGCAGAGCCTGCCATCAGTGCTGGATTCAGGTAAGTGACAAAAGTGTTCTGCTCTGTGGGGGAGGAATCGTGTGAGTGAGCACTTCAGGGAGCTATAGAGCTAGGAATACAAGTTTGTATCCCTAGCCTATAGTTCCCCTTTAAGAGTAGAATTTACACTTCCACATTATCAATCTCACCCAACTTGGACAGCGGTGATTGGCTAAATGTTAGCAAGCTGCATTAGTTATGTTACTTAGCCCATCAATACAATGATTTCTTTCCCAAAGCATATGAATTCCACATACTGCAGGACAACATGTTTAATCTACTGACCAACAGCATTAGATGAAATGTGGCCAAAAAAAAATAAAATAAGTAGATCTGGAAACCCTAAACAACAAACATTTTAAACAAATCAAAATAACAGTGTATAAAAGAGGAACAACTGATGGTTTGTATCCTAATTTAGTAATACAAAGTGTGCAGTGGCTCAGATCTGTTGTGTTCATACAAACACTCATTGTATACATCACACAGCATGTAAGAATGTATCCATAAAGCAGTGACAGAGGAGAATCCAGGGCCTCTCCTGTGTGACAGCAGTAACAGAGTAGGACTGAGTGCCACAAATACAAATAGAGCCCAACCAACTAGAAAACAGGGGTGGGCCCAGACACCATCTCCCTTCCTGACACCACCCCTTGTAAGTGAAATAGCACAGCCCTGCATGGGTGCCCCACACACAGTTCATGTTTTTTCCCCCTTTTTTCTATTTTCCATTCAAAGCTCAGCCTTCCAATCCCTGTCATCTGCGCAGAGCACACCCCCCCTGGAGCTGTGTGAATCTGCCAACCTGCATTCACCTTCACAGGCTGCACATGGCAATACTGCTGATACGTACACACAGCACACAGACATGTCAACAATGCAGGGACTGGCTGGGGGCTACTGGGGCCTGGTGTACACAGTGACAGTATACCAGCTAAACACGGCACCACACCATTTACTACTGGGCATCGAAATAGACAGATAGGAAGAATGATCTGCATGGCTAGAATGGTTATATAGAGAGCTATAAGAACACAATGCATGCCCATATAGAGAGAGACATACACCAACCCTGCAATGCCTGCCTGGCCTGCTGTCAGAACCTGATAAAGCCATATTAAAATAGCAGATTAATTGTGTATCTTAGCAGCTCCATGCTATGTACCTGCAGACTGCGAATATATATATATATAATCTACATCTAGGGGGATGCGACAGAGTGCAAATCATATCAACCCCAGCCATTCAAGACAACCTCACAGATTATATACCGTGCCAAGCTGCCCTCAAAATTCTATAGAGTGGGTTATCATATCACCCTCAGCCAAGCCAGAGCATAGATAAGAAAGACACTCCCATCATCCTCAGACAGTATTGTTTACAGTCTGTCTGGCTAGGTGTGCTACTCCAGATGATCCCAAGGCCGCCTGATACCCCGTGCCCGTTGCTGTATGTGGGGCAAGTGCCCTAATACCCCAGCATGTTAACCCTGCAGAGCATGGCATGCTCATCACAACATATGCTTGGTATTAGATTAGAATGGAACACCCAGAATTGCAACAATGTATCAATGACCCCAATCACAGGAACTGCACTTACCCTTCACCCCTGGTAGAGTGGACAGGGGGTGAGTGTCCAGATGTTGCAGGAACCCCGTTTTTGTGTTTTTATTTGACAGATTTCCAATGATGGGTGTAAATCCCTCCAATGATACCGATGGTCTGGGTAGCAGGAGACAGAGGGTGCCAGGCTCGGCACTGCCAGGGAAGAGGAGGTGGCACTATGAGTGAAACAAATTAAACCATAGAGCAGGGGAGCTAAATATAGTGTCCAGGCATGTCTGAGTGTGAGTGTGTGTTTGGGGAGGAGGAAGGGGAGGAGGAGGGATGGGGCTGGTCCTCAATCTAGATGGCTACTGGCTGCAGGAGACCCCGCTGCTGGGATTTAAAGGGAAAAAAATGATCGTTTGTCTGGTCCCCTAATATTGCACGTAGCATTGAAGAAGGTCCCTCCCTCTCTACATGGTAGCAAGCTGGCTCCCTGCACTCACAGAGAGGAGGGGGGAGTGGGAGCAGGGCACAGACCCAGGAGAGAGTGGGAGACTTACACAGGGAGGGATGGGGGCAAACAGGCAGGGAGCAGGGCACAGACCCAGGAGAGTAACACAGGGAGGATGGGGGGAAACAAACTGGGAGCAGGGCACAGACCCAGGAGAGTAACACAGGGAGGGATGGGGGAAAACAGGCAGGGAGCAGGGCACAGACCCAGGAGAGTAACACAGGGAGGGATGGGGCAAACAGGCAGGGAGCAGGGCACAGACCCAGGAGAGTAACACAGGGAGGGATGGGGGAAAACAGGCAGGGAGCAGGGCACAGACCCAGGAGAGTAACACAGGGAGGGATGGGGCAAACAGACTGGGAGCAGGGCACAGACCCAGGAGAAAGTAACACAGGGAGGGATGGGGGCAAACAGGCTGGGAGCAGGGCACAGACCCAGGAGAGTAACACACGGAGGGATGGGGGGCAAACAGACTGGGGGCAGGGCACAGACCCAGGTGAGAGTAACACAGGGAGGGATGGGGGCAAACAGACCCAGGAGAGTAACACAGGGAGGGATGGGGCAAACAGACTGGGAGCAGGGCACAGACCCAGGAGAGTAACACAGGGAGGGATGGGGGCAAACAGACTGGGAGCAGGGCACAGACCCAGGAGAGTAACACAGGGAGGGATGGGGGCAAACAAACTGGGAGCAGGGCACAGACCCAGGAGAGTAACACAGGGAGGGATGGGGGAAAACAGGCAGGGAGCAGGGCACAGACCCAGGAGAGTAACACATGGAGGGATGGGGCAAACAGACTGGGAGCAGGGCACAGACCCAGGAGAAAGTAACACAGGGAGGGATGGGGGCAAACAGGCTGGGAGCAGGGCACAGACCCAGGAGAGTAACACACGGAGGGATGGGGGGCAAACAGACTGGGGGCAGGGCACAGACCCAGGTGAGAGTAACACAGGGAGGGATGGGGGCAAACAGACCCAGGAGAGTAACACAGGGAGGGATGGGGCAAACAGACTGGGAGCAGGGCACAGACCCAGGAGAGTAACACACGGAGGGATGGGGGGCAAACAGACTGGGGGCAGGGCACAGACCCAGGTGAGAGTAACACAGGGAGGGATGGGGGCAAACAGACTGGGGGCAGGGCACAGACCCAGGAGAGAGTAACACAGAGAGGGATCGGGGACACAAGAATGGCCACTAACTTGTATTAGCTGGCTGAGAAATGGGAATTCAATCAAATGTCAGGGAAAAGATACAATAAAAAAAACTGCAACACTTTTGTTTTTGCCCCCATTTTTCATGAGCTGAACTCAAAGATCTAAGACTTTTTCTATGTACACAAAAGGCCTGTTTCTCTCAAGTATAGTTCACAAATATGTCTAAATCTGTGTTAGTGAGCACTTCTTCTTTGTGGAGATAATCCATCCACAGGGCCTGGAACAGGAGATATTCCGGTAGGCCGCCTGCCCAGGGTGGTCGCTGAGTGCTCCGATCAGCCTGCGCTTCTGCGGGCCGAGGCCAATCACGTGGCTTTGCGACCAGCAACAACCCACAAGAGTATAAAGTATTTGTCCACGCTGGCCGCCGGATATGAACAACATATGATGTAATACCTGGCGACTGTGCAGCGGCGGCTATCTGCAGACCAGGCCAGCCTCTCACTCCTCCTTCCCTCCTGCTCGTAGTACCTGCTTGAGCAGAGAAGAGATTGTGCAGGCTGGGGTGGAACTGGCAGACAGCTCATCTTGAAGTACGGGAAGATGAGCTGTAGTACAGTATATTAAATTGTGGGGGGGGCAGTGTATTAAATTGTGCGGAGGGAGGGCAGTGTATTAAATTGTGCGGTGGGAGGGCAGTGTATTACATTGTGGGGAGGGGGGCAGGGTATTAAATTGTGCGGAGGGAGGGCAGTGTATTACATTGTGGGGAGGGCAGTGTATTAAATTGTGGGGAGGGGGGCAGGGTATTAAATTGTGCGGAGGGAGGGCAGTGTATTACATTGTGGGGAGGGCAGTGTATTAAATTGTGGGGAGGGGGGCAGGGTATTAAATTGTGCGGAGGGAGGGCAGTGTATTAAATTGTGGGGAGGGGGGCAGGGTATTAAATTGTGCGGAGGGAGGGCAGTGTATTAAATTGTGGGGAGGGGGGCAGGGTATTAAATTGTGCGGAGGGAGGGCAGTGTATTAAATTGTGGGGAGGGGGGCAGGGTATTAAATTGTGCGGTGGGAGGGCAGTGTATTAAAGTGTGGGGAGGGGAGCAGTGTATTAAATTCTGGGGAGGAGGGGCAGTGTATTCAAATCGGAGGAGGGGGCAGTGTATTCAAATCGGAGGAGGGGGCAGTGTATTTAATTGTGGGGAGGGGGGCAGTATTAAATAGTGGGAAGGGGGCAGTATTAAATTGTAGGGAAAGCAGTATTAAATTGTGGGACGGGAGGGCAGTGTATTCAATTGTGGGGAGGGGGGCAGTGTATTAAATGTGGGGAGGGAGGGCAGTGTATTCAATTGGGAGGAGGGGGGAGTGTATTAAATTGTGGGGAGGGCAATTTATTAAATGTGGGGAGGGGGGCAGTGTATTAAATTAGGAGGAGGGGGCAGGGTATTAAATTAGGAGGAGGGGGCAGGGTATTAAATTAGGAGGAGGGGGCAGGGTATTAAATTAGGAGGAGGGGGCAGTGTATTAAATTGGGTGGAGGGGGGCAGTGTATTAAATTGAGTGGAGGGGGCAGTGTATTAAATTGGGAGGAGGGGGCAGTGTATTAAATTGGGAGGAGGGGGGAGTGTATTAAATTGGTAGGAGGGAGGGCAGTGTATTCAATTGAGAGGCAGGGCCGGACTGGCCCACCGGGATAGCAGGAAATTTCCTGGCTGGCCACGGCACTTGGGGCCAGGCAGACAGCCCTTATCATCCTGGCTAATGTAATTTAAATAAAGTAAAGAGCAGGGAGCTGGGGGCTTGTGCGGCCGCAATTTGGCTGCTGGCGGCCGGAGGGAGACCTCTCAGTCTCCTTTCACTATTTACAGCAATTTCGGTTGCATGCCCCACCTCCATGTAGATATCCCGCCCCCTAAATGGAAGCTCCACCTCCCACATGCAAGCTCTGCCCCATGCACATTGCTGACCTCGCTGGATGGCAACTTCACCTACCAGTGACAGGTAAGACTCAGCCATAACAGTGATTGTGTGTGTGTGTGCCTGCTAGTGAGTGAGCTTGTGTGTGTGTGTGTGTGTGTGTTTGTGTCTGCTAGTGAGTGAGCTTGTGTGTGTGTGTGTTTGTGTGCCTGTTAGTGAGTGAGCTTGTGTGTGTGTGTGTGTGTGCCTGCTAGTGAGTGTGCTTCTGTGTGTGTATGTGTGTGTGTGTTAGTGAGTGAGCTTGCATGTGTGTGTGTGCGCCTGCTAATGAGTAAACTTGTATGTGTGTGCCTGCTAGTAAGTAAACTTGTGTGTGTGTGTGCCTGCTAGTGTGTGAGCTTCTCTGTGTGTGTATGTGTGCTAGTGAGTGAGCTAGCATGTGTGTGTGTGTGCCTGCTAGTGAGTAAACTTGTGTGTGTGTGTGTGTGTGTGTGTGTACCTGCTAGTGAGTGAACTTGTGTGTGTGCCTGCTAGTGAGTGAGCTTGTGTGTGTGTGTGTGTGTGTGTGTGTGTGCCTGCTAGTGAGTGGGTTTGTGTGTGTGTGCAGGGTCGAACTGGGGATACAAAGCAGCCCTGGAAAAATATCTATGCCAGCCCCATAAATCATTGCACCATATATTGTCACATGTAATATGTAAGGCTATGTCTTACCACACCAGATGATTGAGTAATATATAAACACACACACATACACACACACATATATATATATTGACAAATTTGCTTTGAATCTAGGAGCCAGCAAATTGATTCAGGAGCCAGGTTTTCAATGTCAAATACAATTCTTAAAGGGACACTATAGTCAACAGAACCACTACAGCTTAATGTAGTTGTACTTGTGTCTATAACCTGTCCCCCCACACTTTTCAACGTAAACCCTGTCTTTTCAGAGAAAAGGCAGTTCTTACATTGTTGAAATACAAAACAATAGGTTGCGCCAAGGGGTAAAGGATAAAATAAGGATAAATTAGTAAAAATGGAGTGAAATATACAAAGTCCTATGGTGACAGTATAACATATATTCAAAAGCAAAATTGTCTTATTGACAATAATACGTGTGAGCCTGGTAGGGTTTGCTTGTATCCTCAGCTATGTGTACCATCCAGATGTTCGGAATCCAGGGACATATAAGAAAAAAAGAAAAGCTCCAATAGTGTAATACATTCAGAATAAAATATAGCTGTAAGCTAATTCGAGCAAGGCCCTCAGCACCTTCTGTTCCTGTACATCCAACTTCTACGGCAGCAACTACTCGTTATTCCAGCTATTGTACAGAGCTACAGAACATGTTGGCGCTTTATAAGTAATAATAGTATAAATATTCCTCCAGAGCTATACATTTTCAGCATACGGTGTCACGTACATGCTCTACTGAATTTAATCCTGGGACAAGTGCAGGCCATTGGAGTAAACTGAAGTCACTGTCATAATCATACAATAAGCTTAAAATGATGATTGTTCATGTCATCACCATAATGCATAATGCTTAATTGATTAATTGGGATTAAGAGGTATAAAATCGGTGATGACAAGGGTTGAAAAGGTAGTAAATCTCCCGGTTGTCAGTCAGGTATTTATTTAGTTTAAATTGTGCAGATTTCTCATAGAAATGGCCACTTTTATCAAATATCATTGAGGATTCACCCTATTAAGTTGCTGCTATGGCTCCCTACCTCATACCGTACCCTCTTCTCTGGGAGGTTTAACCCCTTAAGGACACATGACATGTGTGACATGTCATGATTCCCTTTTATTCCAGAAGTGTGGTCCTTAAGGGGTTAAAGGATCACTCCACATAGCTGCAGCCGTTGTAAGCCTTCCCCTTCTTCCACGGAAGAGACTATCAGTTTCTGGACGGGAAAATGAACAATCAGAGGTTTGTAATTGAGAAGCCTCTGAATCTGTCACTCGTGTGCGCATGCACTGAATCAGTGTTCAGGAAGAACGCTGGACTGAGGTGAGGTCTGTGAGCAGGATCTGGGGAGAAGTTAGGCACGCTCTAGTGGAGTAGTTAGCTCAGTGGAGCTAACAGAAGGCCGAAGTAAATCTCCTGGCTGTCAGGTGTGTTTATTTAACTTAAAACATGCAGATTTCTCATAGAAATGGACACTTTTATAAACTGCCTTTTAAATGGGATACTCCATGCACATAAAGCACATAATTCAGCCAGCTCATTTAAAGTAAAAATACCCAAACTAGCAAAATTCTTTAGGTCCCATCTGGGGTGCACCAGCATGTCTACGGTGGTTGAACTTGAGCATGGCACTCAAATTTAGCAGCCCCCAAATGTACAGTTTTATTCACTGATGAGATGATGTGAGGTTTAATCATGGAGACAAGCAGTGTGTAAACCCAACAGGGTTATTCACTAAAGTGAAAATGATCAGGAATTCCAAGTGTATTTCAATTTAAAGGACCAAGTGGACAATTTTGTACAAGTAACCTACGCCTTCAGTTCAGCTGCGTCGGCCTTGGTTTTAAATTCACTTTGAATTCTCACTTTAGCAAATAACCCAGTGAATTGTGAACTATTTATACTTTTTAGTGAGTAAAGGGACAGACTAAGCACCAGAACCAGTACATCTTAGAGTAGTGTTTTTTTGCAAAGAACCTGTCCGTAATGATGATCCCAGCTGTGGGGAGACTGGTGGGACAAAGGGCTGAAAAGGAAGTAAAACTGGTTTAGTTTAGTGTTATGGGAAGAGGGCCAAGTCTCCATAGGCAAAAAATAATTCTAATGTTAGAAGTAAATGTTTGTATTTCTAACGTTAGCGTTTCCCTTTAAAAATATAATACTTTATAGTTTCTCTTTTTTTCTGCTCCAAGTATTTCTATCATTGGCCATTTCCTAACATACACCTTTAGGTATTGAGGTACCCCCTGGTGTCATCATGCGGTACCACAAGTTTATACGGTAGATTTAAATACTATCTTTATCACAAATTAGTTATTTTTGTATTTTTGAGATTCGTTGCTAGAACATTATTAAAGTTAAGACAAAACAGCAATTTTGTTTTACATCAATGATGTGAGTTTAAAGAAGTTCCTATTTGTATTTATCCATTTAAGAAACATGGTTGTGATGTGAATAAAATGTTGTATATTCTACGGTATGCCTTATCTCGCAATTCTTAGCACAGTTTTAGAAAGAATAGCACAAAGTTATTGCACAAAGGTTTTGAAACGGTTAACAAAATTAAACCTATTTAGTTTAGAAAAACGTCGCCTGAGAGGGGATATGATAACATTATACAAATATATTCGAGGCCAATACAAACCATTGTGTGGAAATCTATTCACAAACCGGACTTTACATAGGACACGAGGTCATGCGTTTAGACTGTAAGGAAGAAGGTTTCGTCTAAGGCAAAGGAAAGGTTTTTTTTACTGTAAGAACAATACGGATGTGGAATTCTCTGCCTGAAGAAGTGGTTTTATCAGAGTCCATACAGATGTTCAAACGGCTACTAGATGCATACTTGCAAAAACAGAATATTCAAGGATATAATCTTTCAATTTAGGGTAATAACTGCTTGATCCAAGGATAAATCTGACTGCCATTCTGGGGTCAAGGAGGAATTTTTTTCCTAGGTTGTTGCAAAATTGGAAGTGCTTCAAACTGGGTTTTTTTTTTGCCTTCTTTTGGATCAACAGCAAAAAACAAATGTGAGGAAGGCTGAACTTGATGGACGCAAGTCTCTTTTCAGCTATGTAACTATGAGACATAGTAGGTTTCATAGATGGCATCTATGGATATACAGTTTATCAAAGTGCTAGCAGAATGCAAACATTTTAGCAGTATGTGACATAATGGTCACAAACAGTTAAAACAGGTGCCTGGCTAACACCGATATCTTTATTTAAAAGATATCTGCACATATGTACTAAAATATACCTTGGGCTCTATTTACCTTCTCCTCTAAATTAAATGTTATTTGTAAGCTCTCAACGTGTCCATCCAGGGTCCTGCACAGTGCTGGGAAGGGGTATTTTACTCTCCTTCTATACATACGACGGACAGCACTGTTTCTATCTTGAGGCTAACTTTGCCACCCCCAAACGCCCACTCGGACATCCCCCCAACTTTAACTCCCTTTTGAGCTTGCCTTCACGGCCGCAACTCTAGCAGCACATGGAACCTGCATCTTTTTTTTTGTGTGCTATTATTACCCACTTGGCTCGGCTGGGATCCGTATCCGGAAGCGATGTTGCATTTTGGTGATGTCCTAGCACGCCAACAGCAGGTTGAAGACGTCCAGTGAGGTGATCGGTCCAGTTCTACAGCCCAGGTTCCTAAACCCTGAGGAGCAGGGGGGAATCAGAGGAAGGTGAGAGTGGCCGTAACGTGGGGTCATCATTATGGGTGACGTAGTTAATAATACTCATATTTAGCAGTACGCTGTATACATATATAGGAATGAATGTGCATCAAGGGACATGAAATTCAGAAACATCTGGTGAGCCAGTTTTATCGATCCTCGGTCTGTTAGGCAGGCTTGACAAAGGTAGAAGTCATGTTGTACAACTTGTACATGTTTGAATTTTATCTCTTTAACCCCTTAAGGACACATGACATGTGTGACATGTCATGATTCCCTTTTATTCCAGAGGTTTGGTCTTTAAGGGGTTAAAGGCTACAATGAAATATCTTCTACACACATTTACTATATGACCATAGCGCGCATCAGGGTGGCTGGGGCTGATTGGAGTTAGTGTGGGCTCTCCCTCTTCACGGCCTGGCTGTCTCTCTTCTACCTCCTGCGACTGGCCATCACTTCCTCCCAGCAGTCCTTGCACTTTCTTTAACCCCTTAAGGACCAAACTTCTGGAATAAAAGGGAATCATGACATGTCACACATGTCATGTGTCCTTAAGGGGTTAAAGGGTCACGGGGTATGTATGTATGTCAGTCTGTATGTATGTATGAATGTATGTATGTCTGTATGTGTGTGTGTGTGTCTGTATGTATGTTAGTATGTGTCTGTATGACTCTATATGTGTGGATGTATTAGTATATGTGTGTATGTCTGTTTCAGTATGTGTGTCTGTTAGTATGTACAGTTGCAATAAAAAGTATGTGAACGCTTCGGAATGATATGGATTTCTGCACAAATTGGTCATAAAATGTGATCTGATCATCATCTAAGTCACAACAATAGACAACCACAGTCTGCTTAAACTAATAACACACAAAGAATGAAATGTTGCCATGTTTTTATTGAACACACCATGTAAACATTCACAGTGCAGGTGGAAAAAGTATGTGAACCCCTAGACGAATGACATCTCCAAGAGCTAATTGGAGTGAGATGTCAGCCAACTGGAGTCCAATCAATGAGATGAGATTGGAGGTGTTGGTTACAGCTGCCCTGCCCTATAAAAAACACACACCAGTTCTAGGTTTGCTTTTCACAAGAAGCATTGCCTGATGTAAATGATACCTTGCACAAAAGAGCTCTCAGCAGACCTACGATTAAGAATTGTTGACTTGCATAAAGCTGAAAAGGGTTATAAAAGTATCTCCAAAAGCCTTGCTGTTCATCAGTCCACGGTAAGACAAATTGTCTATAAATGGAGAAAGTTCAGCACTGCTGCTACTCTCCCTAGGAGTGGCCGTCCTGTAAAGATGACTGCTAGAGCACAGCGCAGTGAGCTCAAGGAGGTGAAGAAGAATCCTAGAGTGTCAGCTAAAGACTTACAAAAGTCACTGGCAAATGTTAACATCCCTGTTAGCGAATCTACAATACGTAAAACACTAAACAAGAATGGATTTCATGGGAGGATACCACAGAGGAAGCCAATGCTGTCCAAACAAAACATTGCTGCACATTTACAGTTTGCACAAGAGCACCTGGATGTTCTACAGCAGTACTGGCAAAATATTCTGTGGGCAGATGAAACCAAAGTTGAGTTGTTTGGAAGAAACACACAACACTATGTGAGGCACAGCACACCAACATCAAAACCTCATCTCAACTGTGAAGTATGGTGGTGGGGGCATCATGGTTTGGGGCTGCTTTGCTGCGTCAGGGCCTGGACGGGTTGCTATCATCGAAGGAAAAATGAATTCCCAAGTTTATCAAGACATTTTGCAGGAGAACTTAAGGCCATCTATCTACCAGCTGAAGCTCAACAGAAGATGGGTGTTGCAACAGGACAATGACCCAAAGCATAGAAGTAAATCAACAACAGAATGGCTTAAACAGAAGAAAATACACCTTCTGAAGTGGCCCAGTCAGAGTCCTGACCTCAACCCGATTGAGATGCTGTGGCATGACCTCAAGAAAGCGATTCACACCAGACATTCCAAGAATATTGCTGAACTGAAACAGTTCTGTAAAGAAGAATGGTCAAGGATTACTCCTGACCGTTGTGCACGTCTGATCTGCAACTACAGGAAACATTTGGTTGAAGTTATTGCTGCCAAAGGAGGTTCAACCAGTTATTAAATCCAAGGGTTCACATACTTTTTCCACCTGCACTGTGAATGTTTACATGGTGTGTTCAATAAAAACATGGCAACATTGTGATTGTCTATTGTTGTGACTTAGATGATGATCAGATCACATTTTATGACCAATTTGTGCAGAAATCCATATCATTCCAAAGGGTTCACATACTTTTTCTTGCAACTGTATGTGTGTGTATCAGTATGTGTGGGCTTGGAGGTGGGCCCCCGGGGCCCCAGACCCTGAGCTGTGTTAGGGGCCCCAAAATTTCTGATGGAGGCCATGATTTTATGTAACGATTATCTCTTAAAACAATAGATACAACATTTGAAATGGTACACAAAACAACAAAATATAGACACTCGCTATCTACTTTTATTGTGCAGAGCGGAAGAGGTGGAGCTCTAAGGGGAAAAGGTGGAGCCTAATGAGGAAGGGGTGTGGTTTACAGTGATAACGAGTGAGTTTTAAACAGGAAAGGGCGTGGCCTTGATAGGAAGGAGCAGAACATTAGAGGGTGCCCGAGTTTAGTCATGGCTAAGGCAGCAAGTGAATTTTTAACTTAAGGCCAGAGTAGCCAAACTGAAAGCATTGCTGACTTTTTCCAGCTTGGCTATTTTGACCTTAAATTTGAAATTCACTTTGTATTCTCACTTAAGTGAATAACGCTGTTGATTTGGCATTGCAATGTGATGCAAAATGAAGCCAATGGCATGTATACATGTTGGCAGTAAAGGGATTAAACACGAAGAGCGCAGCTTCAGGATATAGATAAAAAGGAGCTCGGAATGATTGTTCTGAGGCATAATGAGGAAGCCAACAATGCCATTGCGTAATATTGCTGGATTCCTGTCATTCTTGCTCGATGATAGTTATGTAGCAGTATAAAGAGACAGGACAGGCCTTCCAGGTCTCGCTGCACAAATGTCATGTGCAAAGCAAGTCTGGGCTTTCAGTAACCTCCTCTGGATACTGCAGGAGAAAGAGTTAGCACTTCATGGCTTGTTAGGTTTCATGAAGTGTTGACATTCAAAGCTAATTTGTGGTTTTATTACTTCACTGCTGGAAATCCTGTGGATCAGAAAATACTACTGGAATACAGCTCCATTGTTCTGTTTGGCTGAGCACTATGGGAGTTGTATATTGCCCAGAAGTGAAGGAAAACATTTTTACAACTGTATTATTAAGGAATGCTGGGGTGTGAAAAGAAAACAGAAAAAAAAAATGTATGTGCATGGCAAAGTAAGTGTATGGCAGTGTAAGAATTCAGGTATGCCTCATCTTCTGCTATGCAACCTCCCAAAATAACACCATGCCCCAACTCTCTGCCTCCAGTATAAGTGGGGGATTCACTAAATGCTGTATATGTGTGTGTCAGTGTATTGGTATGAGTATCATTGTGTTTACCTGTGTGTCTATGTATATGCATGTATGTCATTGTGTGTGTCTGTGTATATGTATGTTTGTCAGTGTGTGTCTGTGATTCTGTATGTGTGTCATTGTGTGTGTTTGTGTATCTGTATGTGTGTCAGTGTGTGTATCTGTGCAGTAAAAAATTCCCAGGCACTCAACATGTGAAAGCCGCAGGCAGATTTATTGCAACAAAATAGACAGCAACATTTCGACCTAACAATAGGTATTTTTCAAGCTTCCCAGGCACTCAAAATGTGAAAGCCGCAGGCAGATTTATTGCAACAAAATAGACAGCAACGTTTCGACCTAACAAGAGGTCTTTTTCAATCTTGAAAAAGACCTCTTGTTAGGTCGAAACGTTGCTGTTGCTGTTTTCTTTTTGTAAATCTTTCTTTTATTATGGCATATACATCATGGGATACATAAGAGAAAGAGGAGGCATTGAGGGGTAACATGAGATAATAATATCAAGCTGGTGTGCAATGCACCTCAAAGAAAGATTGCCATGTTTTTTTTTTTTTTTTTGTGAAACATTCAAGCATACAGAGTGATACAAGCTTGGATAAGAAACAAAAGTAATCAAAATAGTGTAGACAGGTTTCATATACAAGTTGGTGTTCGTAGCTGAACAGGATAAGTAAAGGTGGTCTAAAGTGTGATAATGCTTATGCCTATACTTTAAATGGGAGCATCAACAGAGTTAAAGTAAGGGAGACCAACGCTAGACAGAAGAAACATCGTATGACATCCATTACGTAAAAAGGCAGACTCTTAGTAGTTACAGTCTCAATTTTTACGAGAGTTAAACACGGGTGTAACCAGGCTGGGTATGAGCGCCATGCTTAATAACAAGAATATAACTAGGGTTATCTTAGGAAAAGCTGTCCCGGCCCCGATATGTTACTAAATAAGAGATATCGGATGGGCATGTTTAGTGACAGCATTGATGGGATTGCATTGCTTAGTTTCTCGGTAATGTTAAACAATCAGACTATGTGTATGGGCGGTCCATACGTTCCCATTGCTAAAGAGAGACATGCTTATTAGGCTATACATGCATACAGTCTCGTGAGTCAAGCTAGCTAAACACTATATGGACCTTCCCTCAATAGGGGTTGTATTTTAACGGCAGTCCGCTGAAACCATACTATCAATACAGGTATGCGCCAAAAATTGTCCAGAAAGTCACTAGATCACCCATTTTTACACTGGACCCAACTCCAGCCGGGTGTGGGTCGCAGAAAATATCGGGGGAGTGGAGAAGTGAGGGTTTCGGCAAAGTACAAGGCCCCCAAGGCGTATACCTCACCGCTCTTCAGCTGCAACATGCTCGCGGTTCGTTCGCAGGGCATGTCTGCCGTAAGGCTCGGCGTCGGGTGTTTCATCTGATGCCCTGTGTTGGAATGTCCCGGGATTCAGCTTCAGTAGCCCCGTCACTGGGCACCTCCTGGAGCAGCGGGTGTGGGTGTTGTGGTATGGGGGAGGTTTGCGTGCGATGGGGGGTTGCTCCCCAGCTCCAGGTCTCGTGCGGGGTCGACACCCTGTGGCCACAGACTCGGGTCCTACTCAGGGCCGGGTCTCTCCCATACTGGGCGCAGTGATGGGTCCTGGTGGTCTTCCGCCGCCAGCGGCGGGTAACCCTCCTGCGAGGTGGCTTGTGTCTTGGAGGTTGTCTCCTGTTGACCCCTTGCCTGGAAGGGCACTCAGCCCGCTGGTGTAAGGCTGCCTTGCCCGGGATCTACCCTTCTTGCCTCACGCTCTCCTCCGGTTCCACCACCCTATGATACGTGGTAAGTTGTTGGGCTCGTCTCTGCTCCAATCGTGCCCAGAAACTACGAAACAGCAGGTCTAAGCGCTCGTGTAGGGGCTGGGTGCGGTCAGGCTCAGCAGCGTGGTCTGCACTGTTGGTCCTATTCTTTACCTCGCCCCCCGTCGCCACTTGCTTTCTTTTAAATTTTACAAGGTGAGTACGTGGCTTGGTGACAGGCACTGCTTCCTTGTTCTCCGAAAACATAAGGGCCTCCAGCTTGTCCCAGAACGCCTGGAAGGTCCTGTTCAGCCGGTGCTCTATATCTAGCTGTTCACTGTAAGCTTTAGGAGAGGTAGCTGCCGCCGCCATTTTAATCGTTTTGGCACCGCGTGGTTCAGGCCCCTGCATCTCCTCAGTCTTTTCGTCGAGTCGTTCCAGGGTCTCCTGAGGGTAGACCGGGATAACCCCCACCGGTCCAGAGGGGGGGGGAGGCTCGGGTTGGTCGTTGCCGCTGCTGGCACGGAGCCGAGTGAGCGGCCGTCTCACCTCGGCTCGTTCAGGCGTAGGCCGCAAGCCTCGGGCTAGTCCGTTCAGATTCCGGGGTGCTCGTGTCGGGTATCGCCGGGTAGTGTAGCTTCCCCCGGTCTCGATTATGGCTATTTGTCGCTTGAAGTTTGCGGGTAGTGGGGGTTTTTGCCCCGAAATCTGCCGTCAAGCGCAGGAGCTCCAGCCAGGCACGTCTGCTCTGCTTGGCCGGCAAGCTCCGCCCCCCTGTTGCTGTTTTCAATCTTGAAAAAGACCTCTTGTTAGGTCGAAACGTTGCTATTTATAGCATGAAAAAGACCTCTTGTTAGGTCGAAACGTTGCTGTCTATTTATACCTTGAAAAAGACCTCTTGTTAGGTTGAAACGTTGCTGTCTATTTTGTTGCAATAAATCTGCCTGCGGCTTTCACATTTTGAGTGCCTGGGAATCTTTTTTACTGCCTGTTCCGGAGCACCTGTGGCCGCTGGGAGTGAGTGCGGTTCCTGTAACCAATTTTGCTATATGGTGTGTGTATCTGTGGGCGATTCACAAAATGCTGTGTTTGTCCCAGAGAGCCTGAGGGGTGATAACTCTTGGATGCAGCCCTTACCTGATGTGACTGTCCCTATATTGGGGTCCTGTCCTGTTGCTCAGACTTGGTTCCCCGGTATCCTGCTTTTGGGGCTACTAGGGAACTGTCCCCAGGAAGCATAGCATGAGTGCATTATTAGAACCATCACACTACACTCAAGGCACTAGGAACATTCAGAGAGCACTGAAACAGAGGTAAACCCATAGTGGCCCTTCCTGCACGATTGGCAGTCAGCCTGCCATGCATTCATATCACTGCAGTTTGCCCCCTTCCGCCGAGCTAAGTGGCATCTCCCTTTATCTGACACCAGTGTTGGTGGGTACGTTGGATTAACCAATGCCGACTAGTTTTTATATATTTCCATCATTATAGTGCATATTGAAATGTGCTGACCTACATCAGCTAATTCGTGTTTTGCATTGTTTCCATTTTTATCTGTTTATGTTTTGGATAATGATCTCAGCCTGCACAGGAACGAGACTAATTTCTCCATTCCCTGAGGTGGAAGAGCTATCCACATGATCCGAAAGCCATTAGATAATTAATTATTGATTATTCCACAAGCTATTTAATTCCATAAACAAGCGTGCCACATAAGGTATTAATGCGTTCTAAATTGTAAATGGTTGCTTGAGAATTAAAGGGGCACTGCAGACTGAAACTGATAAATGATTTTTATTAATGCATTTTATAGAAAATGAATTCAATATGTACAAAAACAAATCAATTCAAAATCATACTCGCTTTGACCTTTATATTTTGTAATTTCCCTCTCATTACATTAGTAACCTTCTATTTTGCTCACAATAGGAAGTAGTAAAACCGTCAGCCAATCAGGAGATTCCCCCTTGTATTCTATGTAATTGAAAGTTTAAAGTGTTAGGAAAGGGGCTGATTAGCAGATTTCAAAGCCTTCTATGCACAGTGTCAGTTCCGTGAAAAGCCATTGTTGTTTTTTTTTGGGACTTGTTATCGACGTTCTGCTTATGCAAGATTTTAGCTAAAATACAACTCAATGAAAGTTTATGATTACAAGTACATCTGTGTTACTGGCCAATGCCGGTCAGGAGAGAGGGGGGGGGGGGGGGGGAGGGGGAAAGACAAAACAACAAGCTAGAAGAAAGCTATACACAGACAAAACAACAAGCTAGAATTTACCGTTAAGAATACTGCAATACGTATTTACTCCCATATTATTCCCATATTATTCCTGATCATGGTCCCTAAAAGGTAGGTACTCCTGAGCTGAGCCTAATTTAAAGATTTTCGACTATGCTTTTTATGATTTTATTAGTTAAACGCATCCTGCGTAAAGATTACCTCGGGAAACATGTTCGCGGCTGATTTAAGTCTTCCGACTTTCAATGAATACTTTTTTCAAGAAAGCTATACACAGACAAAACAACAAGCTAGAACATAGAAACATAGAATGTGACGGCAGATAAGAACCATTCGGCCCATCTAGTCTGCCCAGTCATGAAACCTATGAAGAATGTGGTGTGCCTAGAGTGTCCCCAAACCAGCCTTATGGATCAACAGCAGTACAGGTTTTGTGGCTCAACAGCAGTACAGGTTTTGTCAGTATTTCCATTGGAATAGAAAATGTAAATGCCAAATCCCGGTCTGTTGCTGGGCCTGGAGGACTGGTTTGATAACCACTGCTTTACTTAATTCTCTAAAACAGGGATTCCCAATCCAGTCATCAAGTACCCCCCAACAGTCCAGGAATTAGGGATTACCCTGTTGTGTCTAAAGTGTTTTTTTATTTATCTTTCTTCTACACAACAGGGTAATCCCTAATTCTGGACTGTTGGAGGACTGGGTTGGGAACCACTGCTCTACAACATCAGAAGACAATGTAATTCTAATGTCTACTGACGGTTGAGCATTTCAGGGGACAGGTGTGAAATGTGTTTAATGTGTTTTATTCCCATATTATTCCTGATCATGGTCCCTAAAAGGTAGGTACTACTAAAGTGGGGCACAGAGATTGAGGGGTGAATTTTACTCCTGAGCTGAGCCTAATTGAAAGATTTTCGACTATGCTTTTTATGATTTTATTAAACGCATCCTGCGTAAAGATTACCACGGGAAACATGTTCGCGGCTGATTTAGGTCTTCAGACTTTCAATTAATACTTTTTTCATAAGGGAGTTATTGATGGGACTGTACTATATAGGACAGGGGTAGGCAACCATTCCCCCTGAAGCTTTGTCAGAATTATGTATGGGAGATGTAGTCCACAGCATTCTCGAATGCCGAAGGATGCCAACCCCTGGTATAGTTCATGGCTAGCCATTGTGCTATTACCTAGTTTTAGTGCCACTCCAGCTTTTCCATTGCCTGGATGTATTATGTTAAGTCATGTTTAGCTAGCAATATTCTATATACCTTGTTTTGTATGTTCCATGTAAAAATATTGTAAATGGTTTTGCAAATCCTTATCAAGCTGTAAATTTGCATCTCTCCTTATTCAGTCCAATGGCCTTCCAACAGCCCCAGAAATGCTGACGTAAGACTCAGAGATACATGGTAGTAAAAGACAGAGCTATCTCTCTTATTAAACAGATTAAATCTCCCTTGTGACTCAGAATCCGACCGTTCCGAGGCTCTGCCGGTATATATGTTTCCATGGTTAAAAATATCTTTCATCTCTAGAAAGCAATACTAGTAGATTTTTTTTCACTGAACTGGGCATTTGCAAAGGAACTGCAAATTTAATGAAAAACTAGAAAAAAAATTAAAATTTGGAAAAAACTCAAAATTTGCATTTTATATTGTCAACTACTTAGTTTAGTGATTCAATCCTACAGTGCTCCATTCACCTTTAAATGATAATTAGATTTAGTAAAAGTTTTTTGCTGGAGACATCCAATATGTTTTTTTTTTTTTTTTTATTTATTTTATTTTTATTTCGTTTTTGCGCATTGAGCATATTGAATTACAAACTGTGGTTAGACAATAGTCTTAAAAAGGAAAAATAACATTATCCATAATACATAAGACATATTACATAATACATACTACATAATACATAATACATAATACATAATGCTTACATACACGTCATTGGCAATACAATTGTGGTTACTTGTGGTACAAAACCGATGCATTTGTTATTTCATTATATGGTGGGTGTACCCGTGGGATATCCTGGTCTAGGATTGAACCCGTTATATGTCTAGGTTAGTTTGAGCCCAACATAAAGGAGTTCCATGGGTACCAGATTGATTTATTTATATTAGATTTGCCTAAGGAGGACATCCTCAAATCCTCCATTCTGCGGATTGTTTCAATTTTCTGAAACCATTCTCTCCTTGATGGTCTCGTGTTGGTTTTCCAGAGTCCTGCAACAACTAGTTTAGCTGCAGTTAGCAAATAAAAGATTAAGGAGTTTTTAAATTTAGATATCGACAAGGGAGTATGGTAGAATAAGAGTGTCTCGGGACTAAAAGGTAAACGGATACCGCTTGACAGTTCCGTGACTCTCTGCACTTCTCTCCAAAATCCCTCCACCTTACTACATTCCCACCAGATGTGTTTGTAGGTGCCCTTTACTGTTGTGCACCTCCAACAATGAGAGGACACGTTTGGGTCGAATTTGTTAATATCCACAGGAGTGGTGTACCATTGGGCCAGGAATTTGTAGTTTATTTCTTGTAGTGCTATGCTGGAGTGGGATTTCATCATTTTATTGAAGATCAGTGTCCATTGAGACTCTTCCACTGGGGAGAGGAACCATGTGTTATTTCGTATCGTGTACCATGGGAGATTACCATTAGTGTTTTTCTGTAACATGTGATAACATGTAGAAATTGTTTTCGTTCTAGGTGGAGAAGAACACATATTTTCAAAGCGAGTGGGCTCTCTAGGTTGCCATGTAAGGAGCCCTTCAGTAGACAGAAAATGTTTTATCTGGATGTATTGGAAAGTTTGTGTCAACGTGGGGTGTGTTAATTCTTGGAAAGTGTTTAGTGGTAGAACGCCACTTGATGACATCAGGTCTTGTAGCGTTAGGCCTCTATTCCTGGATTTAGGTATTATATTGGCCAGATATGGAAGCTCGTTTCCCAGGGGGAATTTTGGATTTTGTGATATTGGGTAAAACGGGGAAGGTGTTGGTGAAAAGTCCGGATATGTATATATCTTTTTCCACGTATGTAGAGTGGCCGATATTGTGGGTAAATCTCTAGCTAACCCTCCCTTGCTTCCCGATATAATCCAGGGGAGGGATTTCAGAGGAGTTTGTATTTGAGATTGTTCTATGTATACCCATGCTTTTGTATTGCCCTCTTTGGACCATTCCAGGATCCTTCCTAGGTGTACCGCCTTGTGATAGTTTTGTATGTTGGGGCAACCCAGGCCGCCTCCCGTCTTAGGTTTGGTCAATAGGCTAAAAGCAATTCTCGGACGCCTGTGTGCCCAAATAAATGAGGTGAGCATAGATTGGATGGTTCTAAAGAAAATATTGGGGATATGTATTGGAATTGTGTTCAGAAGGTATAGAATTCGTGGGAGGATGTTCATGGAGATAATGTTTATTCTCCCCATCCACCTGAAGTGCGGTCTGTCCCACCTATCCAGATCTTTTCGGATTGTTGTTATGAGATTGGGGAAGTTTTCTTTGTAAAGTGTTTTGTGTGTTTTGGTGATATTGATCCCTAGGTATCTAATAGAATGGGGGGCCCACTGAAACGGATAGATTTGTTTTAATTTCTCAGCTTGATTTAGAGGCGTGTTGATGTTAAGAATCTCGCATTTGTCAGTGTTAATTTTGAAGTTGGAAAGTGAGCTGTATTCTTCCATTGTTTTTGTTAGGTGAGGTAGGCTAATTAAGGGATTCTCAATCGTGAAAAGTAAGTCGTCAGCGAAAGCCGAGACTTTGTATTCTTGTTGTTGCACTTTAATACCTCTAATGTCTGAGAGGTGTCTGACTGCCTGAAGTAGGGGTTCTAGTGTTAATATAAAGAGCAGAGGGGACAGGGGGCACCCTTGTCGTGTCCCATTGCTTATGGTGAAGGGTTTGGAAAGTTGTCCATTAACTTTAAGTCTGGCTGTGGGTTTTGAGTAAATCGCTCTTATCCATTGAATCCATCTTTTGCCGAAACCTAGTGTCTCAAGTGTGTTGAACATAAATGTCCAGTTTACCCTGTCAAATGCCTTTTCGGCGTCTATTGACAGGAGTAGTGTTGGGTGTGGGTTATGTTTTGTAGCGTAGATTAAGTTTATGATTTTAGAGGTATTGTCCTTTGCCTCTCTGGCTGGGACAAAGCCTGCTTGGTCGGGGTGTATCAAATCCTGGAGAAAGGGCTTAAGTCTGGTCGCTAACATTTTTGTGAATAATTTTATATCCACGTTTATTAGGGATATTGGCCTGTAACTTGCACATTTTTCTATATCCTTTCCTGGCTTGGGTAATAGTGTAATGGTTGCCTCTAGGGCTTGGCTCGGAATATGTTCATGGTGAGGAATAGAATTTAATGCCTCAAGTAGGTGGGGGTTGAGTTCCTGTCGGAGCATTTTGTAGTAGGAAGCCGAGAAACCATCAGGTCCTGGGCTTTTGTTATGCGGTGTTTGTTTGATTGCTATGTTGAGTTCTTCTGTTGTGAATGGTTCTTCTAGAGATTTTGTTGCTGCTATAGGGAGGATTCTGTCAAATTTGTTTTCTAAATAGTGTTTAATATCGTTGGAGTTGTTTTTTTGTTCCTTTAAATTATATAGGGAGGTGTAATATTCATGGAAGGTGTCAGCTATATCTTCTGTCGTGTGGGCGTATGAATCGTCTGATCGCTTGATTTTAGGAATATACGTGAGTGTTTGTTTTTGTTTCAAGGCATTTGCCAGGAATTTTCCGCATCTATCCCCTTGGGCATAATGTAGCTGTTTAGTCCAAAGAATTGATCTTTTCGCGTTATCTTGTAGATGAGATTTAAGATCAGTTCTCAGGGCCAGCAGTGTGCGGTAGGTTGCTTCTGTCATATCTGTTTTATGTGAGCTTTCTATTTGTGAAATTTGGTCTTGTAAGTCATCAATTTGTTTGTGTTTTTCCCGTTTGATTTGGGCACCCCATTTGATCAGTTCCCCCCTGACTACTGCTTTATGTGCTTCCCATTGTGTATATGCGGTAGTGTCCGAGGTTTTGTTTTCTTTGAAATAAAACTTTAGCACTTTGTTGATTGAATCTTTAACCTTTTTTGTTTGTAGTAAATTGGGGTTGAGTTTCCAGGTCCCTTTGGGGCGGGGGAGAGATGGTATGGTCAATGTGAGGTGTATTGGTGAGTGATCAGACCACGTTATCGGTCCAATGGATGTGTCAGAAACTAGGCTCAGATCTCTGTGCCCTACTAGAAAATAATCGATTCTGGAATAAGCTTTGTTGGGAATGGAATAGTAAGTATAATCCTTAGTCGTTGGGTGGAAGACCCTCCAACAGTCGGATAGTTGGTGTGTCTTGATAATATGCTGCATTTGGATCCTAGATGCATTGAGATGTGTGCTCTGGGTGGAGGTACTATCCTTTTTGGCGTCTAGGGAGACATTAAAGTCTCCCCCTATAATTAGTATACCGTTTGCAGGTTGTTTGATTTTTGCCATGATTTTTCTAAGCGTCCCGCACTGGTGTTTATTTGGGAGGTAAATGGCTACTAGTGTGACAAATTCTGTCCCTATGGTGCCTTGTAATATAATGTATCTCCCTGTGTCATCTGTTATGTGGGAGGAATAGGTGAAGGGGATGTGCTTGCCTATTAGTATAGCCACCCCTCTTGATTTGCTGAGATTATAGTTATTATAGTATATGTTGGGGAAGTTTGGATGTTTGAGTTTAGGAGCGTCAGGGCCCTTGAGATGTGTTTCTTCAAGAAACGCTATGTCTATTTTATTCTTCGTTAACTCGGTTAGTACCATTTTTCTTTTCTCGGGGGTATTTAGCCCTCTGACATTCATAGAGCATATACGGAGGGAGCCCATGGTTGGGTGGATTCCTTTACACAACTTCTATATTTAAACGGTGTATATGTTGGAGCTGGGTGGCCAGGTGAGTTTGTGCTACGTGTATTAAACCCACGGATCTGGGAGGATTTCGTACGTGTGTGTATGTAAGCAAAGAGAGGCCAATATTTGGCCGAACAGAACAGAGTATTATAAACAAGATAAACAAATATCAATAACTATATACAAATCGATTTCTTAAGTGTGTCGAGTTTGACGTACTACGAGAAGATGTTCAGCAAAAAGTTTGAACCTTCTCGTGTGATTATAGAGGTTTACTTTCTACGCGCTACTGAAGCAGCCGGGGGGTCAGTCTTGTGTTAGACCTCTATCAAGGAGACGGTACCAGGCCTGGGAGTTACCAGCAAATATAACTGGTACAGGAAGTGATTGATTTTATGATGTGATTTTCTTTAATTTAGTGGGTACCGCTCAGTGCCCTAGTGGGCTGTTAGCTGTGTCCTGAGGGGACACTGGCACTTTCTAGTTGTTGTTGGTTCGTTTTCTAGTGGGATTGCGTGTCTAATGACGCCTTAGCTGCTAAGTAGCATCCCTATTGGCGAATTAAAGACGCATTACGTTCACAACTGGTCTAATTCTAATTTAGGGCTTATTTACTGTTCAAATGGTTAGTTTTAGAATGGAGGGGCAGCGTGTGTTGTGTCTGTTGCATTATAGGCTATGCCGCCTGTTAGGATATCGGGTGTTTTCAAATACATTGAGTGAATATACAGCATGCATACATTCGTTACAACAATACAGTTTAGAAGGCTAATATAATAGTTACTATCACATTATTCATATATTTGTAGATCAATTCAAGCATGCGGTAGTCGTTTTTCATAGTTACCCTTTCCCAGACTGAGGGTTAAGCTTGTGTGGTAATAAAGTTCTACCGTGTCTCTCGGTTATAGTGTAGAGTCTTTTGTCCCTTTTCTTGTGCAGTTTTATCAGTTTATCTTCCTCGGGGTCATCTGGTGTTTTCTTGATCGCAGAAAGGGCGAGTCTGGTGGTGATTTCCATGAGGCTCTTTTCCGTGTGTCCGTGGCTGGGATAGTTTGTCTTGGGTTTTGTGGCCTCAGTTTTTCTGGTTCGGACACATCATACCAATCCGGTATATCCATATTAGGCAGTCCTAGTCTGTGTGTAAAGGTGTCCACATCTGCAGCCGACGTTAAGGTAGCTTGGATGCCCTGGTGGGAGGCTGTGAGGGAGAAGGGGAAACCCCAGCGGTATTTGATATTTGCTTGTTGCATGGCCATGGTGAGGGGCCTTAGGGTTCTCCTACCCCTTAAAGTCATCCATGCCAGATCTGGTAAAATCAATATTTTCGAATTATTGAAGGTTATGTCTGTAGTGTCCCTGGCATTTCTCATTATAGCCTCCTTTTCTGTGTAGTAATGTACTCTGCAGATTATGTCTCTGGGGGAGTCCTGTGGTAGGCCTTTGGGCCTTAGCGCCCTGTGGGCTCTGTCCAGTATAATTGGGGTGTCTTCAGGTCTCTGTAAAATTTTGTTAAACAGGGATTGGAGTATTTGTGACAGGTTTTCAGAGTTTCCCTGTGATTCTGGAAGCCCTCTGATTCTGACGTTATTCCTCCTCCCCCTGTTGTCTAAATCTTCTGTATTTTTCATGGTAAACATAATTTTAGAATCAGTTTTCATTTGGCTTTGTTCTAGTTGAAGGATTCTGACTAGCATCTGGTCTCTGTCTTCCTCTAGGTCCCCCACCCTAGTGTTCACTTGCCTGATATCTGCCGACAGCGTGGAGACTTGGTCTTGAACGGCGGATTCCAGCTTAGATATCATTCCAGCCAGCTCTTCTCTTGATGGTAAGTGCTTGAGTGTTTCTCTGATGCTAGCTAGGCCATCTGATATTTCGTTGGCTGGAGTGGGAGCCTCCGGGGCTGTGCAGTGTCGAGATGCCTCGTGTGTGGAAGCGGGTGCCGCCATCTTGTCTGCTAGGCCTTCTCCGAGGATTTTTACTGTGTCTCGGAAGTATTTGTCGAGGCCGGTAGAATTTTTCGGGTTCTCGGGGTTGAGGGTGCTCGTGGACGGGTCGGTTTTCCTTTTGTTGCCCATTTAGTGCCTGGGGATGTGTTTATTAGCCAGTTCTTTTTTCGCCGATCGGGAGCTCCAAGCAAGTGCGACCGCTCACATCGAGTATCAAGCCACGCCCCCCAATATGTTTTCTCTGTTTTTCATACCATTGAGATTTTTTAAAAGTTTGCCCATTTATCCTTATTTGACTATTATTCTTTATTAATTAACTAATGTGTCAGTGCTGTTCAATGAGAAAGGGATTATGGGGGATTTGAAGGGGAACTATAACTTCACTGGATTTAAATCTTAGACTCACTTATCCCTTGTATTTAACAAATATGTCTGCATGAGGTCCGTCTGAAAATTAAAAGTGACAATCTGCTCAGTTGTGTTTAACTTAAAAGTGCTTCTGTCTTGGCATTCTGTCAATCATTATCATAATCTCTGTACTTTGCAACTGTCAGCCTACTGTAGAGAGAGGAGGTGAGATAGAAACAACGAGGGTTATGTATACAATGTATTCTGAAAAGTGGTGCAAAAATGCAAACATTAAACATGTGCCTACATTTTGCCTGACTATATTTAAAAGAAGAAAAACTACCACAACAAGAGGACATAGTCTTAAATAAGGGGGGCAAAGGTTTTAACCCCTTAAGGACAGTGAGTGTGCTATGCCGTCCTTGCGGACCTGGCTCTAAACGCCGGCCAGCGGCATAGTACGTCCACGCCGTCCAGGGGACTTACCTGCTCGCCGGCGATTACACGCTGGCGATCGCAATGGTGGGACTTACCTGGCATCCCAGGGAGTCCCCTGCTGCCGATCCAGCCCTCCTGGGTCATGTGATTGCGAGGTCCTTGTGAGGACGTCACGATCACATGGACGGAATAGCCGTCCATAGCAGTGCCAGCAGGGGGAGTGCCTGGAATGACAGGTAGTCCCCCTGCTGCCTGAAATAAAATGAAATAAAGTTAAAACATTGTAAAATAAAACAATATATACTTAGATCATATGTATATATATATACACTACATGTATTTTAATATTAATATATATATATAGTGATATATATATATTAATATCAAAATACACGTAGAATGATATTAATTAAATATATATATATAATCTAAAATAAATAAATAACTCGGGCAGAAAGTCCAGAGAATTTGATTTACTAGCACTATATTTAACCCCGTAACTTTTCAAGACACCATAAAATCTGTACATGGGGGATACTGTTTTACTCGGGAGACTTCACTGAACATATTCCTACAACAAAATGCCGCACTCACATTACTCAACTGCAGGACTCTACTACACTGCCTCAAAAGAGTACACAGTAGACAGCCAACAAGAAGTGAGCAGATCCACTTCGGGCAGAACCATTAACACAGCTGCCACCGTCACTTACATGAGCACATCTGGGCCAAGGGCCACCCAGGGCCGGCGCCACCTGTAAGGCGACCTAGGCAGCCGCCTAGGGCGCAACTTACCAGGGGGCGCCGGATCCCTGTCCCCGCTGAGCCTCCTCATGCTGCGCCGCCTGAGCGCTTTAACAAGCCCCAGGCGGCACAGCACTGCTGCATGGAGGGTGGCCGGGTGTGAGTGACCGGCAGGAGGGAAGCGCAGAGCGCTCCCTCCTGCCGGTCTCTCAATGTAGCGTGGCCGGGAGGCGCGGAACGCGGGACAGGAACCTTTGTTTCCTGTACCCGGCCGCCGGCAGAATGACAGGAAGTGCTCACTGAGTGAGCACTTCCTGTCATTCCGCCGGCGGCCGGGTACAGGAAACAGAGGTTCCTGTCCCGCGTTCCGCGCCGCCCGGCCACGCTACATGGGCAGGAGGGGAGGGTAAAGACCACTAGGGGAGGGAGGGGGGTGTGTAAGGATCACTAGGGGAGGGAGGGAGGGGGGTATAAGGACCACGAGGGGGGGAGGGTATAAGGACCACTAGGGGAGGGAGGGGGGTATAAGGACCACTAGGGGAGGGAGGGGGGGTATAAGGACCACTAGGGGAGGGAGGGGGGTATAAGGACCACTAGGGGAGGGATGGGGGGTATAAGGACCACTATGGGAGGGAGGGGGGTATAAGGACCACTAGGGGAGGGAGGGGGGTATAAGGACCACTAGGGGAGGGAGGAGGGGGGTTAAGGACCACTAGGGGAGGGAGGAGGGGGATAAGGACCACTAGGGGAGGGAGGGGGGATAAGGACCACTAGGGGAGGGAGGGGGGGGTAAGGACCACTAGGGGAGGGAGGGGGGGGTAAGGACCACTAGGGGAGGGAGGGGGGGATAAGGACCACTAGGGGAGGGAGGGGGGGATAAGGACCATTAGGGGAGGGAGGGGGGGATAAGGACCACTAGGGGAGGGAGGGGGATAAGGACCACTGGGGGGGATAAGGACCACTAGGGGAGGGAGGGAGGGGGGATAAGGACCACTAGGGGAGGGGGGATAAGGACCACTAGGTGAGGGAGGGGGGGGGGTAAGGACCACTAGGGGAGGGAGGGGGGATAAGGACCGTTAGGGGAGGGAGGGGGGATAAGGACCACTAGGGGAGGGAGGGGGATAAGGACCACTGGGGGGGATAAGGACCACTAGGGGAGGGAGGGAGGGGGATAAGGACCACTAGAGGAGGGGGGTAAGGACCACTAGGGGAGGGAGGGGGGGGATAAGGACCACTAGGGGAAGGAGGGGGGGATAAGGCCCACTAGGGGAGGGAGGGGGGATAAGGACCACTAGGGGAGGGAGGGGGGGATAAGGACCACTAGGGGAGGGAGGGGGGATAAGGACCACTAGGGGAGGGGAATAAGGACCACTAGGGGAGGGAGGGGGGATAAGGACCACTAGGGGAGGGGAGGGGGGGAGTAAGGACCACTAGGGGAGGGGAAGGTAAGGACCAGTAGGGGTGGGGAGGGGGGAGGAAGGACCACTAGGGGAGGGGAGGGTAAGGACCACTGGGGGAACAGGGGTGGGGAGGTCCACTGGGGGTTTGGGAGAGGGAGGACCACTAAGGGGGGAAAAACCACCAAAATGGGGTAAGGAGGGAGGACTACTAAGGAGAGGGGAGGAGGGTAAGGACCACTAAGGGGGGGGGGGAGATTACCACTAAGGGGGTGGGGGGAGTAGGGGAAGGTCTACTAAGGGGTTTGGGAGAGGGAGGACCACTAAGGGGTTTGGGAGAGAGGAACAATAAGGGGGGGAGGGAGGAGTGAGAAGACCACCAAGGGGGGACTGCAGAGGGACAGGGGGCCAAGGGAGAGCACTAAGTGACAGAAGGGGAGAACACGGAGGGACAGAAGGGAAGGGGAAATCAATAATTGACCGGAGGGGAGAGCACTATGATTTTTTTTAAAAAAAATAAAGAGCTGTTCCCCTCTCAGTCCCTATCCTACCCCACAAACCCTCTATTTTACACTACACACATACACAATGCATCCTCCCCCACACACACACACACAGAAACATACAATTCATTCCTACTCACACACAGACACACCCGAAACACACAATGCATCCCTTATGTTCTCTTACATAATTAATGCACCCCTTACAGACACACACTGCATTCAATTACATACACAGAAACAAACCTTGCACCCCTTACACACACACACACACACACACACAGAAACATACAATGCATTCCTTACACGCAAACACACACATAAAACATCCCCAACTCATGGATGGGCCATGTAGGTGGATTTATGGGTGGGCATTGTAGGCGTATGCCCCCTGGGGGCCCAGACCTTGAGCTGTGTAAGGGGCCCTAAAAAATGGAGCTGCTTCCTGTTCGTTAATTGTTGTGAGCACTGTTAAAAACAGTCTCCAGAGAGCCTCTTCTACACCAGACCTGTGGAGCCAGACTGAGCCCATCATCAGCCTCTTGTCCTCATCTGGTGGTAAGTAGGCAATCCAATATATTATTAGTGGCACTAATCTCTAATTTACCTCACATTAAATGGATACTATAGTCACCAGAAGCACTACAGCATAATGTAGTGGTTCTGGTGTCTATAGCCTGTGCCTGTAGGCTTTTTAATGTAAACACACTGTCTTTTCAGATAAAAGACACTTTGTGAAGACTGGCGTTGGCCCATATGGCAGAGCATATGGGCGGGGCATTGTGATGTCACATGGTGGGCAGGGCATATGGGGGGGCGGCAAAATTTTTTTTGCCTAGGGCGGCAAAAATCCTTGCACCGGCCCTGGGGCCACCAGGGGTATAACCCTACAGCATCACCCGCACCGACGGAGGGCTGACCGCTGCAAGAGGCACAGGATCAACATGGCCCTCTGTACCACCCGTAAGGAGAAGAACTGGGACTCTGGGAGCCTCTCTGTACGCGGCTCAAAAATGCCGGCCCACATAAAGGCCTGCAGCTGGAGGGAAACCCCCGCTCGCACCCACTTTGCCTCTGCCCACACAGACTCTATCGGGCTGTATACACACTTTCCAAGTACCTGACTGTTGCATGTCTGTCTTCCATAGCCCTGCAAGGGATGGCCTGACTACCTGACACCAAACATATGTTATTCCGTCACCTGTCACACTCGGAGCTGCCACTAAGGAGCAAGATACCTGCGAAGATAACATTGCTGCGAGCTAGCCTTCAATGAGCATGATTATTTTCCTGTATTATTGATGTTCGATAACATTTTTTTTTCTTAATCTACTAGATAATAGAATTTTCTTAATCTACTAGATAATAGAATTATATAATAGAATTACCATAACAGCCATGATGTCTGTGTGTAAGTTATCAACTATACATATGTCTTACGGAATCAGCGCGGGCCACAGCCTGACCCTTCTTGATTCTCTGTTGATGGCGGAGGTCACCTTGCCTGCACCTTCAAATGGCCGAGTTACTATTACTCCCACTAAACAGTGAGGCCCCTAAGAGATAAGACTAGATCCAGTGGACTTATTTTCCTTGCATGTTAAACCACTCATTATTGACACAACACTTCACATGTCTTGTATTTCATTCTTGCCTACAGTTTTAGTTTTATCCCCGAGCATAGACATTTTTGCCTAGCCTGACCATTTTCATGCATTCCTGTATTTACTACTTAAAAAATTGTGCTGTATTGCATGCCATGACCATGTTTATCCTTATTTTCTTGTGAGCTTGTGCCTGCTGTCATGGCAACACGAGCATGTTTGTACCTTAAAGCACTGAAAAAATAAAGATTGACAAAACAAAAAAGAGGATCATATGAAAAACGTTAACACAAGTTAGAGGTGTCGTTTTATTTCCCAAAAAAATGATGGATCCAGTTTAGCTGGGGAGATCTTGGGTCTGTCCAGCATATATATGTGACCCTGATCAGTCGTGTGAGAATCTCTAGGATCTGATATTGTATGATGAGATGGGAAGCACGCAGTCCATCTTAATAAACAATAGACAAACTGAAAAAAAATCATCAGCTATGTTTGCTGGTTCCAATCTTTCCTGCCATTTTTGAAATTTCCAGGAATTCCCAGTTTACGGAATAATCCACAGAGAAAGCCCCAAGCGATGCCTCGATCCTGCTTAAAGTTCTGCTCAGGTCAAGCTAGTAAAAAGAACCCTGTGCCGCTCTAAATAAGACAGAAGACACAGTGTATCCATACACAGCCCCAGTTGTTCTGACGAGCAGTTGACAACACCTGGTAAGAAAGATCTTCCAGTGGAGCTTCCTAGTGTCCTGACGTGTTCTGACGTGCAGCTGTTACCCACCAGTGTGCAACAGTTCGAGTACAGGTCTCTAGTGTGTGATGAATCTTTGTTGTCACCATCTGGAAAAAGCATCCCTCAAATCCACCTGTTTACTGTTCCAGCTGTTGTAGGTCCTTCTCTTCTGTTGACAATCAAGCTTCAGCAGTATGTGTTGCCATTCAGAAAAGATTGGAACTTCTTAATTAAAATTTTACATTTTAAAATTAGTTTTTGTTGCTCTATCTTTTATTTTTATTTAGAGTTTTGCTTTGTAAAAAAAAAAAAAAAATACTTTGCAAATATCTTCTAAACTACTTTTGGTTAGGGGCCAACATGTAATGCTGTGCCCAGTGGCGTACACATGACCCATGGGGCCCCGGTGCGAAAATTGATCCGTGGGCCCCCCCCCCTCGCGCTTACTCTGCGCGGGCCGGGGCAGCAACACATGGCGGCGGGCACCTGGTCGCAGGGGTTGCGACCGCGGTATGTACGCCACTGCATGCAGATGCACACACACTTAAAGGACCACTACAGACACCCATATCACATCAGCTCAATTAAGTGGTCTGGGTGTCAGGTCCCTCTAGTTTTAACCCTGCAGCTGAAAGCATAGCAGTTTCAGAGAAACTGTTATGTTTCACTGAGGGTTAATCCAGCCTCTAGTGGCTGTCTCACTGTCAGCCGCTAGAGGCGCTTCCGCCATTTTAAGACACTGAACGTCCATAGGAAAGCATTGAGTAATGCTTTCCTATGGGCGGTTTGAATGCGTGCGCGGCTCTTGCCGTGCATGCGCATTCGGAGCTGAGAGGCGGAGGGATCCCCAGCGCCATGGGAGTCCGGCGCTGGAGAAAGGTAAGTGCTGAAGACACACACACACACACTCTCACGAACAAATGCATACACACTAGCTAACAGACACACACATTTACTGACAAAGACACACTCAGCGGCAGACATACATACACACTCACTTACAAAACATACACTCTCACTGACAAACACACACTCACTAACAGACATCAAACAGACTCACTAACACACACACACACAAACACACTCAGTAACAGACACACACAGTAACACACTCACTGACACTCACTAGCACACACTCTAACACAAACACTCACACTAACACACACACACACACTAACGCTCACACACACTAACACACACACACACACTAACACACACTAACACACACTAACACTTACTCACTCACACACACACACTAACACTCACTCACACACACACTAACACACACACACACTAACACTCACGCGCACTAACACTAACACACACTCACACACTAACACTCACACACACACACACACACTAACACTCACACACACTAACACACACACACACTAACACACACACACTAACACTCACTCACACACACACTAACACACACACACACTAACACTCACACGCACTAACACTAACACACACTCACACACTAACACTCACACACACACACACACACTAACACTCACACACACTTACACATGTTTTTTTTTTTATTTAATCCCCCCAGCCTCCTTACCTTTGGAGTGCTGAGGGGATTCCCTGGGGTCCAGTGGTGCTGCTGGGCTCCTGGGGGGGCCGGTCACCCGGCGGGCTGGCTGGTCCTGCGGGCGCGCGAGGGAGCACTCTCCCCTGAGTGCTTCCTCTTCAGCTCCCTCGCGTGCCGCGTACTGATACCGGCTCCGGAAGATGACGTCATCTTCCGGCTCCGGTATCAGTGCGGTGCGCGAGGGAGCTGAAGAGGAAGCACTCAGGGGAGAGTGCTCCCTCGCGCACCAGCCGGCCGCCGGGTGTAAGCAGGGCCAGCCTCGGGGGGCCCGGAGGTGGCCGGCTCCTGGGCCCCCCAGGAGAAGAGGCTGGCGGAGAGCGTACATACCGGGTCGCAGGGGCGGCCGGGCCCCCTGGTGGGCCGGGCCCGGTCGCAGCCGCGACCCCTGCGACCCTGGTATGTACGCCACTGGCTGTGCCCTATTTGGTACCTTTTCCCAATCGATAAGGATTTTTTATGGCAATTTTTTTTTTCACTAATAAATGGTAACTAAGTAAATGATGTGTGTTGGGCACTCAAACAAGGTAACTGTCAAAAGCAGAGAGGAAATGTCAGAGCAAGAAACGGGCTTACCTAGAGCATTTGGCACCTGGGGCAGCCCCTATTTTTGGCACCCCGCCCACTCCCCCCCAACTTTAAAATGTAAAAAACAACCACAATTTTCTTTATGTATTTAGCACTAAGCAGTGTTTATGTTTTGGAATGTAAGCATGTTTTTATATGGAGTATGTATAAGTATAAGAATGTAGGGGTGTGTGTTTGTATGTGGTGTTGGCATTGAATGCAGGCATGCATTTTTATGTAGTGGGGTTTTTTAATGCAGTGGTGTGGTTATACATAATAGTGGGGTTTGTATGTAGTGTTGGCGAGATTCTGAGATGTTTGCACATATACACATACACACACATATATACACACTGACACACACAGGGTGGACTGGCCACTCACATTAGATGATCAAGGACCCCCTTCCTGGTCCTGGTACAAGGTTTTCTTCTCCCCCTTCTTTCTGCTGCTTTCTCACATATATTATGTGTAGGCTGCCCAGCACACAGAATGGCAGTATGAGAGCTACACAGCTCTGACTCCTACACCCGCAGAGCCCCCCAAAATGGCCAGATTTACTTTGAAGGGGTTAATCAAACCAAAAACAGTGTTTTGGTAAACACTGTTTTTAGATGGAGTAACCCTTGCTGGCATGCCTCCCCAGCAACTAAAATAAAGAAATAAAGCAAATTTAATGTAATTACACATCACAAACAGTGTCCCCCACATGTGCAACCATACAAGTAGGCACATGTTTGGAGTCTACTTGTGGGGTTACGTGTGTGGGGATGCTGCAAGTGATGTTGTGTTCCTGTATGTCACCGTGTTGTGTTAGATTAATCGTTTCTCTTGTTTTACCTATTGTACAGCACTGCAGAATATGTTGGCGCTATATAAGTGATTGTAAAAATTGTGTGTGTGGAGGCTGTGTGCAGTATTGCAATGGTGGGTATGCTGTTTGTGATGTGTATGTGTAGAGAGGCTTGTGGGATTGTGTCTATACAGTGATGCTCCTTGTGGGTTTTTGCTTGTGTGAATGGGGCTATTTGCAGTGCAGTATGTGAGTTGAGAGGGCTAGTGGTGTTGCAGTGTGTGTTGGGTAGAATCTGTAATAGGCATCTGGTGGTTACTGGGGCTGTAGTGTGCGCGTGTTTGGATAATAGAGGCTCTACTGTGTATAAGTAGGAGAGTGGCTGTAGTGTGTGCGTGGCGGGATAGATTCTGAAGTAGGTGCAGTGAGGCACGGGGGACACCTGCCCCCCTATTGGCACCCCCCCCACCCTCCCTAGTACGCCACTGTCACAAAAACTGTAGATTGAGATTAGGCTTGGATATGGACACAACTGGTGAGTATATCAAGATTAAAAAAATATTAATGATGGGGCCAAGTCGAGTTGGATTGAAAAACTAATATTAAAGTTACACAGACCACTTCATCTAAATTAATTGGCCTGGGTGCAAAGGTCCTGTCCCTTTAAAGGGAAACTGTCACCACCAACCTGCATCCCCACAGAGGTAAGTATTTCTATAACACTTATCTCCGGTCCACCAATTTCAAATCTTTGTTGATTTGCCCTGCTTGGGGACACAATCCTCCTCCATGATGCCAGCATACCGGCGTCTGTACAGAGTAACGTCACGTCACTCTATTCCTCTGCTCCGTAACCAGCGCTAGCACTGCCGGGTAGGGAGGTACAACAGCAGCCATAGTGCATGCGCTATAATTGTTATAGGTGAAGAGCGGAGGGACCTCTCTCTTCTGCTTCCCCTGTCTCTCAATCCCTCGGCATTGATAATATGGTGAGGAAATGAGAGACAGGTGAAAAAAACAAAAAACTATTTTAAAATAGGTTTTGCTCCCAATCTATACAAATGTTAGCAAATCTGCAATAGATAGAATTTGAAGTTCTTTTAAAAGAGATAAAGTCACTACGTGCATGGAAGGTAAACTTTAGGCTTGCAATGTAAAACTGCAGAAACTGTAGGGTTAAATCCACATCTGGTGGCTGTCATAGACGTAGCCACTGCAGCCCTGACCAAGTAAAACTTCTGCAGCCCTGACCAAGTAAAACAGTCACGTAATGCAGGACTGATTCAATGATTTCCTAGGGGGGAAATTCAAAGGACTTGTTTCTTCCTCTAGACTGTAAGCTCTTTCAAGCAGGGTCCTCGTCAATCTATTGTTTCTGTTATATTTTGTAATTGTCTCATTTATTGTTAAATTTCGCACTTTATAAGATTGTAATGCGCTGCGGAATATGTTGGCGCTATATAAATTCCAAGAATAATAATTATGCGTGCACATGCACATCAAGTGGCGATTGCTAAGCAGCACCGAGGAAGGTAAGCAGCACTGGAAAAAGGTAAGAAAAAAAAATCTTAATTTTGTTAAAATATATTTGAAAAATAAAACTAGGGACATGCATATAAACATATAACACAACAATTTTGTGTATAGATTGCTTTGAAGACATACAAAAAAAATTAAAATTATGTAAATTTGCACAATTTTTAGGTTTCACTTATTTGTTCCTCCCTCATAACAATATCTGGGAAATGAACAGCTTTAGATAACATCCCGTTTCCTTTATCTTGCAATATTTCACACAATGTCTGAAATGCTGGTATAGAAGTAAAAATGCAAGTTTTCTAACATACAGTCGATGTAACAAACATTGGTAAATAACAATGGTTAAAACCTTGCTTATGGGGCGGGGCCGGACCGCCGAGCTGGACGGTCGCACTCGACACCAGCTCCTGCAAACTAGGCCCGAAAAGGCACCAAAACTGCAACTTTGGGCAAAAAACAACGTCCAGCACTGGTGGCCCTCAGCGGGTTAAGAGCCCTGGATCTAGGGAGAGGCTGGCCAAACGGGCTTCAGTCCCCAGGAGGAGGGTTCCTCATCGGCACCTTAAGGCCTACTCAGGCGGTGCGAGGGGTGGACGGCCGCTGCCCCACTGCCCGCCGAACAGCGCTTAGCCGGGAGTCGGACCTGCGGGGAACTGGCCCCTAACCCCCCCCCCCCCTGGACCGGGGGGGTGATCCCGGTCCTCACCCTCAGGACCCGAGCAACACGATGCACAGTAACTGGGCCGTCAAGATCTGCAACCCAAGCAAAATGGCGGAGGCCACATGCGATGGCACAAAGAACACAAGCAGACCGAAACCACCTGCATACACCAGCGAACCCAAACATGCTACTCACCCCCGCAAAGGCTGGAAACTCGGTGTGATACCGGAGAAACTGACGGAAGCGAAGCACAGAGAGATGGACACAGGTTTCTTCAGGAAGGAAGAGATTCTTTATTGGATCACCGATCGGGACTCAGAGGGACTAGCGTCACCAAAATACCACAAGTTCTGAGCCCCGGACAATAGTGCAGGCTCCTTATATAGGCACATAACTCCTCCCATATTAAGCTCCACCCGCACATTCTCTTGACCAATCAATACAAATAAGAATTAACTTCCTGCTTGACCGCATGGCTTGTCCAGCACAATGGAGGAGGGGGAATACTACATCCTGTATTCTTGCACATGCTCCGTACACTACTGATCGTATCTTGCCTCGTGCAACCAACTGATCGATACGTCAGCATATGCACGTACACATGCCACGTGGTAATCTCGGCCTACTAAATTTATTTTTACCGAGATTCCACCACATTCCCCCCTTTGATGCCTCTTGATATTTCACAATTACTTGAGGCATCACTTAACCTTGGTTTGCATACACCGCAAGTTACCTTGAACCAGACCAGACTCATCTTACGATGTGAATCTTCAACACTCATCTTCCTGCATTGGTTCTCCCTGATCTAGAACCTTATACTTATAAATTGCCATTATCTGTGCAGCAGCCTTCCTCTCTGCTATATTTTCTATCAGGCTTTGCACAGACCTAACTACTAAGGGTATAAGACACGGCAGGAGTAGACACAACATTAAAATCAGTAGGACTCCACCTACCACTGCCTTAAGCCCTCCAAACCACTCATACCAGCTACCAAACCAACTACTTGGATTATACCCTTTCCATACCTGAGTAGGCACATGCGCTAGTTTAACCATATGGCTTGTAAGCTCAGCTATTGCTTGCCCTTCGTCATCTATTTGAAGACAGCAATTGCTCAGGTTAAACTTCCCACATACACCTCCCTCTACTGCCAAAAGGTAATCCAAGGCTAATCTATTTTGGTAGACTGCCGTCCTCATCCTGGTGTTATGCTTCGAAAGAAGATTGAGCGCTTGTGATGTTTCGTTAGTAATAATCTCAACCACCGCCTGTAATCTTATAATGCGGTTGAGCATATAAATAGGGGTTCTATAACCAAAGGTACCATCCTCTGCCCACGTGGCTGGCCCATAATAATCTATGATACGCTGGGGAGGCCATTCATCATCTTCCCAGGCGCCTATCTCTATGGGTCCCCTTTTCTTCCTATGATTCACATCATACACTTTAACACCTAAAGTCTCACCTGTTTCAATCGGTAACAAGAAGAAGGATGGTTTGAGCATACCCAACACACATGCCCCTTCCCAGTCCTGTGGTAATTCCGAATAGGCTTTCTTACCACAGATCCAGTACAAATTTGCTGGGGCTCTCCAGGTAGATGTGATGGATAAATCAAACCACACATCCTTTAAATTGGCGTATCTAGCAAATGGGTTAGGTGGTTCTGAGACATTTGAAGCCGACCACCAAGTTATATTCTTTGTATCATCATCATAAGCTTTTTGCCCTAGACAAGTTAATTCTCCTACAGAAGTATTATACATTATCCCTTTCCTTGCTATGCAAACATAACCTATGATGGAGGTCTTTAATCTCCACTCAGATTTACCTCTAACACTCATATGATAATCGGCTTGTGTAGATATTAGTTGTTCAACTGCCTCAGAACCGGACATTACCTCCTTTGCTTCCCAAGGCCATTGGTCTCCCATGTTAGTACCTCCACACACATAGCAGTTGGTAACATTAAGACTACCGGCAATACTTTCAGCTAGGTCAATGAACAGGTTTTTAGCATTATGGGGGATCTTATTATCTATGCTCATCTCTTCATAAAAGGAATGGTATACTTGATGAGTTTGGGAGGATACCGTATCAGTCTCTATCCCTATAAACAATACTGTCCCAGGATCTAAACCCGTCCCGTATATCTGAAACCCAAATAAATTGCCATATTTGTCTAAGAACTTATCGGGGTTATTCATAAGTATATGGATGGGATTACATTCCATAGACTTACAATATGGGCTGGTAGGCAACTTAGTCACTATCATGTCTTTGTCTACTGTCTGTCCCCAAGTCGCCCACCCCACACAAGACCAATATGGGCAAAAGTTATAGTCTTTATTTGGGCATCTAGGACTCACATATTTATTTTTACTACTGGGACAAATATATTTATCATTAGACCCATACGTCCTCTCCCATCTAAGATCCCCACATACATTCCACGGCTTTCTACCACTCGATATTGCTTTACACGCATCAAATAGCAGAACACCCGAAGAATGTACGGAATCTAACACCGTCTTATTAATTAGGGTCCCCTGAGGATCTCCATTCCTGAGAGTCAACCAAATTGTACGGGGTTGATACTCCGGACTGAAGCACTTAGGTTCTCCTACTCCTAAATGGCACACACTATAGTCTATATTTAGGTATCTACATCTCGATACATCTCCTTTACACTCGTATTGTGAATGCCAAATTAGGGTTTGGGAAATATGGTTACCTGTTCTTGTAGTCTTAATGCATACCTCACAGCTAGGAGTGTCGGTACCTCTACCTTCCTGAATATAAAAACACACATAAATAAACACTATCAAAAACACATCTTTCGCCGTCATCCTCAGTCTTCGTCCGTGCGAAGGCACCTCAGCTTCCAGGATGTAAGGGCTGCAGGGAATGGAGTTCTGCTCGTCTTCACAGGAGTCCCTTCGAGACTTTCCCTGGCTTATAAACTATACGTCGGTGGGCGGACAGGCTTTATTATGGCCTTCTCACTCACGCACCAAATCCCTGTAACAATAAAATTTGTAAACCACAATAGTTCCTCGTTACTCCGACTGAGTAGTGCGTTTTAACCGGATCTTGCAGGGATTCTCTGGATCTGCTGTAACTTGCCAAGAATCGACTGCTGCTGGTTTAACCCTGGAGTGATGTATCCACGGAGTCACTTCGGCTACTTTTATCGCTGTAGGGGTAGACAAAAGAACAACATAAGGACCTCTCCACTTGGGCCCTAACGGTACATTATTCCACTCTTTAATCCACACTTGATCTCCTGGATGATAACTATGAACTGGGGGATAAATATTCACAGGTAATCTATCTTGTACCCATTTCTGTACCTCCTCCATAGTCTTACCCAACTCTACAACCTGCTGCCGGGTAATTCCTTCTCCCAACTGACTCAAGTCCCCCCTTAAGTTACCAAGTACGGGAGGTGGTCGTCCATACATGATTTCAAAAGGAGAGAGGCCCATCCTTCTGGTAGGGGTACTGCGGATTCGCAATAGAGCTATGGGTAAGAGAACGTTCCACTTAAGTTGGGTTTCCTGACACATTTTAGCCAACTGATTCTTAATAGTTCTATTCATTCTCTCTACCTTACCAGAACTCTGGGGTCTATATGCTGTATGAAGCCTCCACTTTATACCAAGCATATGAGTCAGTTGTTGTAGGCACTGATGAACAAAAGCTGGACCATTGTCCGATCCTATAGAACAGGGTAGTCCATATCGGGGTATTATTTCTCGTAGCAGGAATCTCACAACTTCTCCTGCTTTCTCTGTACGAGTAGGACATGCTTCTACCCAGCCTGAATAGGTGCACACAATTACCAGCAGGTAACGATGTCCACCCGATTTAGGCATCACTGTAAAGTCAATTTGTAAATCGGACATGGGGAGTCCCCCCATAAACTGGACTCCTGGTGGCTTTACTGGTCCTTGTCTTGCATTATTTTTAGCACACGTTACACATCTTCGTACAATGGCCTGAGTCAAGTTGGACAATCTTGGTATGTAGAAATGTTTTCTGAGAGATTCTTCTGTACTGTCTCTCCCAGAATGTGTCCCGTTGTGATAATTTTGGACAATTTCTACCGCTAGTGATGCTGGTATGACTAGTCTTCCATCTTCTAGCTGATACCACTTGTTCTCCAAATACTTTCCTGGTTCAGTCTTTAACCACTCCTCTTCTTGAGCTGTATAAACTGGAGTCCATTGGGACAGTGGAGTTGGTATAAGAGCAGCTATATGCCCCACATACTCCTGTCTTCCTGATTCAGCAGCACGCTTGGCTGCACTATCTGCCATCCGATTTCCCTTGGTTACATCACCATCTCCTCTCAGATGCGCTCGACAATGTATGATACCGACTTCTTTCGGCTCCCACACTGCTTCCAATAGTTGTAGGATTTCAGCTGCATACTTGATTTCTTTTCCTTCTGAATTCAGTAGTCCTCTATCTTTATACAAAGCTCCGTGGGCATGAGTGGTTAAAAACGCATATTTGGAGTCCGTATAGATGTTCACTCTTAAACCTTCAGCCAATTGTAACGCTCGTGTCAGTGCTATCAATTCTGCCTTTTGTGCTGATGTTCCTTTCGCCAGTGGCCGAGCTTCTATCACCTTGTCTATTGTTGTCACTGCATATCCTGCATAGCGGATCCCTTCTTTCACATAACTACTGCCGTCGGTATAATATTGAACATCGGGGTTCTGGATGGGAAAATCACGAAGATCTGGTCTACTTGAGAATACTTCATCCATTACTTCCAAACAATCATGTTGACTTTCAGTAGGTTGTGGCAAAAGGGTAGCTGGATTTAAGGTGTTTACAGTCTCTAAATGCACTCTTGGGTTTTCACACAACATTGCTTGATACTTGGTCATACGGCTGTTACTAAACCAATGATTTCCTTTGTAATCCAACAACGTCTGTACCGCATGTGGGACTCGTACATAAAGTTCTTGACCCAGAGTGAGTTTATCGGCTTCAGCTACTAGCAGGGCGGCTGCAGCTACGGCTCTTAGACAAGGTGGAAGTCCGCTGGCCACTGCATCCAATTGCTTAGACATGTAGGCAACAGGTCTTTGCCATGATCCCAAGTACTGTGTCAATACTCCCACAGCCATTCTTCTTTGCTCGTGTACATATAAGTAGAATGGTCGTGTGTGATCAGGTAGACCTAATGCTGGGGCACTCATCAAAGCCTTCTTCACATCTTCAAATGCCGTTTGCTGTTCTTGGGTCCATAAGAAGGGGTCGTGCTCTGTACCTTTTATAGCTGCGTACAGAGGTTTTGCCAGTATCGCGTAGCTGGGAATCCATATCCTACAGAAGCCTGCTGCCCCCAAGAATTCTCGCACTTGTCTTCTATTCTTGGGTATTGGTATTTGGCAGACAGCTTCTTTTCTCTCTGGCCCCATAATTCTTTGACCTTCAGAGATATGGAATCCCAGATATTTGACAGTTGGCAAACACAACTGAGCCTTCTTTCTAGACACCTTGTATCCTGCCTTCCAGAGAATGTGTAGTAGATCGTGCGTTGCTTGCTGACAGATTTCTTTTGTAACTGCTGCTATCAACAAGTCATCTACATATTGTAACAATACACACTCTCCTGGGATGGACTCGAAATCCAATAGATCTTGGCTTAGAGCTGAACCAAATAGGGTAGGTGAATTTTTAAACCCTTGGGGCAGTCTTGTCCAGGTCATTTGGCGTTTTGAGCCCGTTACAGCGTTCTCCCATTGGAAAGCGAAAATACATTGACTTTCTGCGGCAATTCGGAGGCAAAAGAAGGCATCTTTGAGGTCTAAGACTGTAAAGTAAGTAGCCCCGCCCGGAATTAAAGCAAGCAGGTTATATGGATTGGGTACAACTGGATGTATACTAACAACCGCATCATTGACTGCTCTCAAGTCCTGCACAGGTCGATACTCATCTGTACCGGGCTTTTGAACAGGCAGCAATGGGGTGTTCCAGGGGGAAGTACAGAATTTTAGGATACCATACCGTATGAACTTATCCAGATAGGATTGGATGTTCTTCTTAGCCTTCTGCGGGATGTGGTATTGTCTTAGGCTCACTGGATATACCCCAAGTTTTAGTTCAATTTTTATAGGTGGAATATTGCGGGCCAGTCCTGGTGGGTTGTTCTCTGCCCAAACTCCTGGTATGTTAAGTAATGTCTCATCACTCCTAGGGTTTTGGCTAGTCAACGCTGTATAAAGTCGCCACTCTTCTTCCTTTGGTACGGATAATGTCATAATACCTGAAGGTCCATTAAACTTTAAGGATGTTGTTCCATTTGGTAGGAACGTAATCTGCGCTTGTAATTTTGATAGCATATCACGTCCCAGCAATTGGACTGGACATTCAGGCATATAAAGGAATTGATGTTTTACTACGTGGCCTCCCAATGTACAGAGTCGACTTTTAAGAACCGTTTTTTCAGCACTTCTTCCAGTTGCTCCTATCACAGTAATAGTCCTTCCAGATGGAGGAGCAACTAGATTAGTCACCACTGAATGTTCAGCACCAGTGTCGATCATGAACGCACTCCTTCTTCCCCCTATTGATACATCGACCATAGGCTCCGCTCGACCAAGGGGGATGGAGCCCGGTCGGTATCAATAGTCCTCCATGACCGTGTCAGCCAATCCTACAAAGTCCCTGCCTTCTCTATCGCGGGACCTTTGCGCTGCTGGGATATATCTATCTTCCCTAACACTTCCTCTGTTCCCATTACTCCCTCTATTACCATTACTCCCTCCGGGGCCTCCTCTACCTCTCGCTCTGCCTCTAAAGTTTCCGTAGCCTGCCCTGGGTTGGTCTCTCTCGTACTGCTCTCTTTGTGGACATTCGTTCCTCCAATGCCCTTCTTCCTTGCAATACGCGCATTGATTCCTACTCAAAGGCTCCCTACTCCATCTACTATCGCCTCTATCTGGGCCCCGTCTATCTACGCCTGCGATCGCTACCGCTAGCATATCAGCCTTTCTACGCATCTTGCGCTCTTCCTCTTTCTTACTTTCTGTTTCCCTATTCATATAAACCTTATTCGCTACCTCCATTAGTTGGGTGATGGACATACCTGCAAACCCTTCTAACTTTTGTAGCTTGCGCTTAATATCTCCGTAAGCTTGGCTGACAAAGGCGGAGTTCACCATTCGGGAATTGTCTGCGTCTTCCGGATTAAAGGGGGTATACAAGCGGTATGCCTCCAATAATCGGTCATAAAAGACACTGGGCGCTTCATCACTTTTCTGAATCACCTCAACTGTCTTCGACATGTTAATGGCTTTCTTTCCTCCGGCTTTCATGCCAGCAATTATAGCGTCTCTATAGGCTCTGAGTTGAACCATATCAGCACCATTTACATTCCAATCGGGATCGGTGTTGGGATAATGTGTTGCGGCCCATGCTGATGGATTGGCTTGGTTTAAAGTACGGGCTTTATCCTCTAGTGCTTTAATGGCCGCTTGATTAATTCTTGTCCTTTCCTCATTGTTGAATAAAGTCATTAATAACTGCTGGCAATCAGCCCATGTCGGGTTATGTGTCTGTACTATTGAGGTGAACAGATCAGTCATAGCTTGTGGCTTCTCAGTATACGAGGAATTGTGGGTCTTCCAATTTAAAAGATCGGTTGTTGTGAATGGGACATATACAAAGACTGGGTCAGCATGTGCCATTTGGCCTGCGGCATCGATATAGGCTGACCCAGGATTCAGACGAAGAGGCATCTGATAGTGTTTTAATTGTTGGGCACCGGTCAACTGTCGGGTCTGTATGGGACTACGTGGAGGGGCATCAGTCATAGGTTCCAGTCGGGGAGAAATAGGGTATGGGGATGTGGGAGCTTGGTTTTGGGAAAAGGTTGTAAATAAAACACTTCGAGCCGAGCTAGATGAAGCTTGACCGGAAGTCTGAAGTGGCGCCAAATCAGGATATTCGTTTTTAATGGGGGTTGGTTCTGATTCCGGAAGGGGAGATTTAGTACGAGGGGGGGTGGATCCTGTACTGGAGGAGGAAGCGGAAGTGGATGGGGGTAATGAGGGGAGGGTTGCAGGACTTCCTGCATTTGCGTCACTTCCTCTTAACGGAAAGTAAGGGGGCGGCAAAGGGATCTCGGACTCAGGGGGCGTGTCCAAAATGGGCCTAACACCAGTCCTAGTGGACGAACAAGTCCTAGCTACCATGAGGCGACATTGCTCCTCGTGGCATGTCTGGAGCCATTTTGGCGAGTCATTTACGGCCTGTCTCCAACAATCAATATAAGGAAACTGGCCGTAAAGTTCAGGCCTACCTGATACAGCCACGTGTAAGCGCTGTACCAGAGTTGGATCCAAACTGCCACGTGGCGGCCATGCCGCAACCAAAGTAGGCCACTCCCTAGTACACAAAGTGACCAAACGTACAGGAGACATTTTAACCCCAAAATCACAAGTTTTGAATCCCTTTTTAAAATTCTTCACCATACAACCTAAGGGATCCGGGATCGTTGACTGCGACGCACCCATACTTAACAATGGAACGTCGTCGACAACGAATACTATACACGCGTACTTATTCAACAGTCACACCCGTTTCCTCTGGCAACAGCACCACGTGGTACGGTTACCAAGTGAAACGTACACAATAACAATAAACACTCAGGGAATTCCCGTACACACACAGCTGTTACACCAGTCACTATATAATCAATATTATGCCCTTTGGCGTAACTATACAGTCACCCACGCTATAATTCTCTATATATGAATTACCCGTCTATAACACACCCCAGTAACATCGTCTTTTACAAATAGCGGTTACAGTACGGTTAGCATAGGTCAAAGCACAAGTTAAGGTCACAATACAATTATTAGTGGTTATGGTGTTAAACATGCAATGGACGACAATGATTAGTACTTATATACAGTGTCAGTAAATATACAGGGTTATGGTACCGTGCACTATGATACAGCAACACACTATTAACACTCTCGCTAGACGGCTGAGCTCACGCTATCTAACAAGATATACACTTTACTAAGCAATCTTTATCACATTTACAATTCCCAACTAAACTATTGGCCAGTACCTTGAATGGACTACCTAAAACTATATACACCCGTTTTGGTTAGCCACACTGCCCAATCACCACATATAGCGAGCTAGAGAACCGAATTTACACAGGCGCCTCTTAGTCGCACTATCAAAAGTCTAGTGGGTTCCAAATTTACACGCCTTCCCACTTAGCCCAGATAGGTTGAGAGCTAGCGAACCGAATTTACACAGGCGCCGCTTAGTCTCCCGGTCCCTCCGACCTAGCGAACGTAATATACACCCTAGAACGCTAGTCTAGACAAGACACCGGTGTCCGGCTAGGGCTATTTACACCAGGACCCCGCCTGACTAACAAAATCAAACGGTCTGACTAAAGAGCGTTCGATCGAGCGGTGCGCCTTCGCTCCTTCCCTCCGACAGAGGGGGCAGATACACATTCAAACCCCTTTGGGCCTACCGCACAATCGGTATACCCCTAGTGGGTCCTGCCGTCTAAAACAGCAGTTGTCTTACCTCCTCGTTCCTGAACCTGAGTTCACACTCATCGACGGGGACACCCCAGCACTTCTCACGTAGAGGCCGATGATCTCCTGGACAACAGACCAGTGGCGCCGAGACGAAGGGAGGTCCACGCAGAAGTTCAGGGGTGCAGCCGTAGAGAACGTGGGCAAAGATAGACCGTCTCACGCCTCTGCCTCTCAGCTACCGTTGAACGATGAGCTTCCCGGCCAATGCACCAAATGATACCGGAGAAACTGACGGAAGCGAAGCACAGAGAGATGGACACAGGTTTCTTCAGGAAGGAAGAGATTCTTTTTTGGATCACCGATCGGGACTCAGAGGGACTAGCGTCACCAAAATACCACAAGTTCTGAGCCCCGGACAATAGTGCAGGCTCCTTATATAGGCACATAACTCCTCCCATATTAAGCTCCACCCGCACATTCTCTTGACCAATCAATACAAATAAGAATTAACTTCCTGCTTGACCGCATGGCTTGTCCAGCACAATGGAGGAGGGGGAATACTACATCCTGTATTCTTGCACATGCTCCGTACACTACTGATCGTATCTTGCCTCGTGCAACCAACTGATCGATACGTCAGCATATGCACGTACACATGCCACGTGGTAATCTCGGCCTACTAAATTTATTTTTACCGAGATTCCACCACAGGTGGTCTTCTTCTTCTTCTTCCTCTGGGCAAAATACAGGAAGACTTACTGATCCGCCGGCTGCCCACAACCGCTACCACGCCACGGGGCCTACCGACACGTGGTGAAGCAGCAGTCAGGCAATCACCCAAACCCCTGCTGCCAAGGAGTGTATCACAGGCTGCTAACACCCAGCAGACTACCAGCATAGAGAACGGCACCCAGCGACTGGAAGCAGACCGGGCACCCTGGTACGCCAAACCGATGGCTGACAGAGATCTACTCACCACAGGCTCCAAACGGCACCGGCTACAGGTGGCACCTCTTGAACAGAGACTTTCCATCAGCAGTGGACTCTAAATTGCGAGAAGCGCACAACTACCCCCAAAAAAGCATTGAATGTGTCAACTCAAGAAGGGGATTTAATGTCTGTTTCTCTCTCCTTGTTTTTATAGGACTCAAACCTGTGTATTATAAATCGCATTGGGGGCCTCCCATAAGTCCGCACAGTCTCTACTCACAATTCAGTGCTACTATAGGTACCAACCATAAGCTAACTAAAGGCTAAAGCATGTTATAATCCACTCACAGGAGTCTGACATATATGGTTTACTTGAATATGACACATACACATAGTTAAGCGGGGAACCTGCATATAACTACATCTTTATCAGTAGCCAGCACTGTACACCCTGTCATGCCCTGAAGTAAAGTGACCTAGACATAGCCTGAATATAGCGTTATGCATTAGAAGCACTAGCCTGTTACTATAACTAGCGATGTGTTCTTGCTCCATTATGTTTTTTTTTTTTATTGTCTATTTGCAAAGCTTTAGTTTACCTTCCTGATGTATATGTTGCACCAGCATAATTTAGAGCATTTAAAGCTAAGTCATCGCATTGACCCAGCCTGAATTTACTATGTAGCTGCATTTACAATCGATTGTTTATACCTGTTATTGATTTTAAAAAATGTGCTTCAACTGTCACGTTGATTTCACCCCTGATGAAACTACGCTTTGTAAGTTTACAAAATGTGCACTGTTTAGTTTTGATCACTAATTTCTATATGCATGCTTTGTCCTTAAGCTTGCTCTTTATATACAGTACAGCTTTGCTAGCATAATGTCTTGTTCGCTTGTTAACCCTCGGGATATGATGGATGTACAACTGTTATTACTACTATGCGACCGTACTATATAGCAACGTAACAACCCACTAGTTTTGTTTAACGCGAAAATGTCTAATCAGTTATATTTTAATCTATACATACACTCACGCCACTATTAAGCATGAATACGCATATAGGGACGCATCTATGGCGTAAGGATAAGCCTGTACCTAAAAATCTAAAAATGTGCATGTATCGCTGCCACTGTTTAATTTGTTAATATGCTCATATACGCTGTTGTGGCGTTCGTCAATAATTCTGTACCCACCTGCGCAACAAAAATAAAGAATTAAAAAAAAAAAAAAAAAAAACCTTGCTTATTTGTAGGGACTCTGAAGGCATTACTAGTAGTGGAGTTTACAAAAAATTGCAACAGAATGTAAAAATAATATCTGCGTTTGAGCATCATGTCCTCATACAGTAAATACAATTAAATCATATTTTTCTAAAATAAAGGTATTTAAACCTGCTATAGCAATCCCATTTTCAAATATTAACACTAACTTTGGCCAGTGTTTGTCACCAAGTGGCTACTAAAAAAGACTGGACATACTCCATTTTCAATACCTTGGGTTGTCTACTTTTGCAAATGGTATGCCATCATGGGGGTAATTCTTATTCCTGGGCTACCATATGGTCTCAAAGGCAACGTAACCAATCCGGCGAATTTCAATGTGAACAAACATTGAAAAATATGTAATACTCTATATTTGACCCTGTAACTTCCCAAAACACCATAAAACCTGTACATAGGGGTTACTGTTTTACACGTGAGACATCGCTGAATACAAATATGTGTATTGTATTGCAGTAAAAGCAAACAGTATTTTGACATTCACAGTTAAAATGTCACGTAGAACTAAAAAATTTTTTTACAATTCTTATTTTCTCCCATTTTTTTATATTTCTTTCATATTAAATTATGTTCCATACCTAAATATTTGATGTTAAACGAAAGCCCTGTTTCCCCTGAATAAAATGACATATAATAAGTGAGGGTGCATTTAATATGAAATAGTTGAATTTATTTATTTATAAAATATTTTACCAGGAAAGATACATTGAGATTTCTCTTGTTTTCAAGTATGTCCTGGGTTTCAATTACGGTTGGACAGACATATAGCGCAAATGCCAGGTTTTAATTACGTTTTGTTTTGATCGTAACTTGTACATTAGGCTGCGGTCTTAAGGGGTTAAGGTACACTTATACTAATAAGTCTGTCTAGTCCGATTAAAATCCATTCTTCTGCCTTGTTCAGTTACCTTGTTTCTTGTTAAATTCCTAAATTACATATGCTGCTTATAGGTCTTTTCTTGTGGGCTACTAACTCCTTTGATACCAAAACGACTATAAAGGTTTTTGTTTTCATTTTTTTGCAGTATAAAATCTAGTCCGTAAAGACTCGCTCACTTTAATTTATGCTCTTGTTATCATTACCAGTTTGTATTTTATTTATTATTTTCACTCAGACTACTATTCTGTCTCTATCACGACTCGATAGAGAATGATTTGAGATTGATATCTCACTCACCTAAAACTAGGTGTTTTTGTAAAAATACATTCTTTATCTCAACATTTTTTAGGCTAATTTACTCTCCAGGAGATGCAGAGGGTCACATACATTTTTATGGTTGTGACCACCTGCATCATTTGTTTGTTTGGTTCCCCTTATCTTTGTAATTTTGGGGGTTAAGCCCCTGGAGACTCCTGGAGTCTCCACTTGGTACATTAAGACAGCCGGTCACAGCTGGGCACTTGACGTTCGCCATAGTAGCTCAGATTTATCTGCCAGAAGCCATCATTAATAAATTGCCTGTAAAGTTGCTAAAAAGGGAAACGCACCACCCCCTGCTTACAAATAGTGCAGGACTGATTTTCTCAGTCATTTTTCTGTGATCCATAGACTGATAAGGATTGCTATAGCAGGTTTAAATACCTTTATTTTAGAAAAATATGATTTAATTGTATTTACTGTATGAGGACATGATGCTCAAACGCAGATATTATTTTTACATTCTGTTGCAATTTTTTGTAAATTACACTACTAGTAATGCCTTCAGAGTCCCTACAAATAAGCAAGGTTTTAACCATTTTTATTCACCAATTTTTAATACATCGACTGTATGTAATAAAACCTGCATTTTTACTTCTATACCAGCATTTCAGACATTGTGTGAAATATTGCAAGATAAAGGAAACGGGATGTTATCTAAAGCTGTTCATTTCCCAGATATTGTTATGAGGGAGGAACAAATAAGTGAAACCTAAAAATTGTGCAAATTTACATAATTTTAATTTTTTTTGTATGTCTTCAAAGCAATCTATACACAAAATTGTTGTGTTATATGTTTATATGCATGTCCCTAGTTTTATTTTTCAAATATATTTTAACAAAATTAAGATTTTTTTTTCTTAACTTTTTCCAGTGCTGCTTACCTTCCTCGGTGCTGCTTAGCAATCGCCACTTGATGTGCATGTGCACGCATAATTATTATTCTTGGAATTTATATAGCGCCAACATATTCCGCAGCGCATTACAATCTTATAAAGTGCGAAATTTAACAATAAATGAGACAATTACAAAATATAACAGAAACAATAGATTGACGAGGACCCTGCTTGAAAGAGCTTACAGTCTAGAGGAAGAAACAAGTCCTTTGAATTTCCCCCTAGGAAATCATTGAATCAGTCCTGCATTACGTGACTGTTTTACTTGGTCAGGGCTGCAGTAGCACCTCTAGTGGCTACGTCTATGACAGCCACCAGATGTGGATTTAACCCTACAGTTTCTGCAGTTTTACATTGTAAGCCTAAAGTTTACCTTCCATGCACGTAGTGACTTTATCTCTTTTAAAAGAACTTCAAATTCTATCTATTGCAGATTTGCTAACATTTGTATAGATTGGGAGCAAAACATATTTTAAAATAGTTTTTTTTTTTTTTTCACCTGTCTCATTTCCTCACCATATTATCAATGCCGACGGATTGAGAGACAGGGGAAGCAGAAGAGAGAGGTCCCTCCGCTCTTCACCTATAACAATTATAGCGCATGCACTGTGCACTGTGGCTGCTGTTGTATCTCCCTACCCGGCAGTGCCAGCGCTGGCTACGGAGCAGAGGAATAGAGTGACGTGACGTTACTCTGTACAGACGCCGGTATGCTGGCATCATGGAGGAGGATTGTGTCCCCAAGCAGGGCAAATCAACAAAGATTTGAAATTGGTGGACCGGAGATAAGTGTTATAGAAATACTTACCTCTGTGGGGATGCAGGTTGGTGGTGACAGTTTCCCTTTAAAGGGACAGGACCTTTGCACCCAGGCCAATTAATTTAGATGAAGTGGTCTGTGTAACTTTAATATTAGTTTTTCAATCCAACTCGACTTGGCCCCATCATTAATATTTTTTCATCTTGATATACTCACCAGTTGTGTCCATATCCAAGCCTAATATCAATCTACAGTTTTTTGCCAGTGGCGTACTAGGGAGGGTGGGGGGGGTGCCAATAGGGGGAAAGCTGTCCCCCGTGCCTCACTACACCTACTTCAGAATCTATCCCGCCACGCACACACTACACCCACTCTCCTACTTATTGTCAGGATCGGGACAGGGATCCAACACGCAGAGTACAAACAGTAGCCAGATACGTATACCGGACCTTAGAATGGCCGGACTAACGTAAGTAGTACAGTATAGAATGGTCAAAGACAAGCCGAGGTCGAGGGTAACAGAAGACAGGTAAGCGAGAGACAAGCCAAATCAAGGGTAACAGAGATAAGCAGAGTAAGGTAAACAAGCCAGGTCAAAACCAAAAGGGATAATAGAATACACAAGCACTGAGTGACTAGAACAAGCTAGAACCACGACAGGGCAATGAGCTAATGAAAGAAGCTCTGTTAAATACCCTGTTCAGAGCAGTAACCACGCCTCCAAGGCGTCCTGATTGGTCCTGCAGCCATTGACTGACAGGTTGTTCCGGGGGAGTGTCCTGATGACTACTTCCTGCCTAGATGCTGTAAAAGGCAGTCACTCCTTCGCGGCCGGCCTAGCATGACCGGATAGACCGCGGGGAAGGGAGCCATCAGACCGTCTGGATGGAGGAACAGCTAAGTCTCTACCTCTTTCGGAGGTAGAGACCACAGGTACCCTGACAGTACCCCCCCTCTCAGATACGCCCACCGGGCGGAATGAACCGGGACGAGATGGGAAGCGAGAGTGATACGCCCTGCGGAGACGGGGAGCATGAACATCCTCCTGAGGTACCCAACTCCTCTCCTCAGGACCATATCCCTTCCAATCAACCAGATATTGTACTCTCCCCCGGGAGATTCGAGAATCAATAATAGAGTTAACCTCATACTCCTCCTGACCCTCCACCTGAACGGGGCGAGGAGGGGCTATTGTGGAGGAAAATCTGTTACATATGAGTGGTTTCAGCAATGAAACGTGAAACGAGTTCGGGATGCGTAAGGTATTAGGAAGAGCTAAACGATACGCAACTGGATTGATACGGGTCAGCACCCTGTAGGGTCCAATATAACGAGGAGCGAACTTCATGGAGGGCACTTTTAAACGGATGTTCCTCGTGCTCAGCCATACCCTATCACCTGGAACAAAGACCGGAGCCGCCCTTCTACGTTTATCAGCGTGTTTCTTGACCAACATAGAGTTGTGCACAAGGATTTGTCGAGTTTGATCCCACAACTTCCTCAAATTGGCAACATGAACATCAACCGACGGCACCCCCTGGGAAGGGGAATCCGAAGGAAGAATAGATGGATGAAAACCATAATTCATGAAGAAGGGGCTTGAATGAGTAGAATCGCAAACGAGATTGTTGTGTGCAAACTCCGCCCAAGGAATCAAACCGACCCAATCATCCTGGTGTTCAGAAACAAAGCATCGTAAATATTGTTCAATTTTCTGGTTGGTACGTTCAGCAGCTCCGTTAGACTGAGGATGATAGGCAGAAGAAAAGTTTAATTTAATACCAAGTTGAGAGCAGAAGGACCTCCAAAAGCGGGAAACAAATTGGGAGCCTCTGTCCGATACAATTTGAGAGGGTATCCCATGTAGGCGAAAAATCTCCTTAGCGAATATCTCTGCCAATTCGGGAGAAGACGGGAGTTTAGGCAGGGGAATGAAGTGTGCCATCTTAGTAAACCTGTCAACCACGGTGAGGATAACAGTCTGTCTTTTAGAGATGGGTAGATCGACAATAAAGTCCATGGCCAAACAGGACCATGGTTTTTCTGGAACCTCCAAGGGTTGCAGGAATCCACATGGAAGCGTATGGGGTTGTTTGGTTTTAGTACAAACTTCACATGCAGCGATGAACTCCTCAGTATCCCTCCGTAAAGCAGGCCACCAGAAGTCCTTAGAGATCAACGCGTAAGTTTTGCGAATACCAGGATGTCCCGCCATCTTGCTATTATGTAAACACTGTAAAAGTTCCAGTTGAAGAGCAGGAGGAACGAAATGACGGCCCGCAGGAGTCCGTTTAGGTGCTAGATGTTGCAACTTAATGATCTCGGCCAGTAATGGAGAATGAATCCTGAGATTCGTATTAGCAATGATATTGCATTTCGGAACTATAGAAGAAAGAACTGGTTCAGGTACAGTAGAAGGTTCATATTGGCGAGATAATGCATCGGCTTTAGAGTTTTTAGAACCAGGTCTGTAAGTCAGTACATAATTGAAGTGAGTCAGGAATAAGGACCAACGAGCTTGTCTAGAGGATAAGCGCTTAGCCTCCCCAATATAGGACAAGTTTTTGTGGTCCGTCAAAATCGTAATAGGGTGTAGGGTCCCCTCCAACAAATGTCTCCACTCCTTTAAGGCTTTAATGACTGCTAACAGTTCCCTTTCCCCGATGTCATATCTGCTCTCAGACCCAGAAAATTTCTTAGAGAAGAAACCACAAGGGTGTAACGGTTTATCCACCCCTAACCTTTGAGACAGAACAGCCCCAACTGCTGTCTCAGAGGCATCGACCTCGAGCAAGAAAGGCAGAGTCGTATCAGGATGAACTAGAATGGGAGCCGAGGCAAAAAGTTCCTTGAGAGTCTTGAAAGCACCCAGAGCTTCCTTAGACCAGAACTTAGTATCAGCCCCTTGTTTGGTCATATTGGTAATAGGCGCAATGATAGAGGAGTATCCTTTAATGAAGCGCCTATAGTAGTTGGAAAAACCAATAAACCTTTGGATAGCCTTGAGTCCTTTGGGCAAGGGCCAGTCTAAAATAGATTGAAGTTTTACAGGATCCATTTTAAAACCCTCCCCAGAAATCACGTATCCAAGAAAGTCTACCTGAGACTGATCAAAACTGCACTTCTCCAATTTGCAATATAGACCATGTTGCAGCAGCTTGTGTAATACCTTTCTGACCTGTCTATGGTGAGTCTCAATCTCCTTAGAGTGTATTAGTATGTCGTCCAGGTAAACAATAACACAATCATGCTGAAACTCCCTAAGTACCTCATTAATCAAATCTTGAAATACTGCAGGAGCATTGCATAGTCCAAATGGCATAACAGTGTATTCGTAATGGCCATACCGGGTATTGAATGCCGTCATCCACTCGTGACCTTGCTGGATTCTCACCAAATTGTAAGCCCCTCTGAGATCTAACTTGGTGAAGATTTTGGAGCCCTTAAGACGATCAAATAACTCGGTAATCAGTGGGATAGGATAGGCATTTCTGACAGTTATTTTATTCAAGCCTCGGTAATCGATACAAGGTCTCAGCGTGCCATCCTTCTTCTTAATGAAAAAGAACCCAGCCCCGGCCGGAGAAGAAGACCTCCTGATGAATCCCTTTTCTAAATTCTCCCGAATATACTCCTCTAGAACCGAGTTTTCCTGAACAGACAAAGGATATACATGGCCCCTCGGAGGCATAGTGCCGGGTAGAAGCTTAATCTTACAGTCAAATGACCTGTGTGGAGGCAAAGAATCGGCATTCTTCTTGTCAAACACTGCCCTTAAGTCTAGGTAAAGGTCTGGTATTTGTCTTTCTGTGGACTGAGTAGGATTCTCCGGTATGTTAATATTAGCTAATGGAGAAACCTTGCACAAACACCGATCCTGGCAGCCCTGGCCCCACGAGAGTATCTCTCCTAACTCCCAATCGATAATAGGGTTATGTTTTTTCAACCATGGGTACCCCAGAACTATGGGAACGGAAGGAGACGAAATGAGCAGAAGAGATAAATTCTCCACGTGTAGGATACCCACATTTAGATTAATGGGTATGGTCTCACGAAAGATAACAGGGTCTAGTAGTGGTCTACCATCTATGGCCTCAACGGCCAAAGGTGTCTCCCTTAGCTGGGATGGGAAATTGTTCTTACTAGCAAAGGCTTGGTCGATAAAATTCTCAGCAGCACCGGAATCTATCAATGCCATAGCCCTTACTACTTCCTTCCCCCAAGTTAAGGAAACTGGTAGCAGAAGCCTGTGATCTTTATAATCAGGAGTAGAGGACAAAATAGAAACACCCAAGGCCTGTCCTCTAGAGAGACTTAGGTGCGAGCGTTTCCCGGGCGGTTAGAACAGTTCGAGAGTAAATGACCCTTGGCTCCACAATACATACACAAACCCTCTCTTCTCCTGTGCTGTCTTTCCTCCTCAGAGAGGCGGGTATACCCTATCTGCATAGGTTCAGTAAGCAAAGATATCGTGGAGTCAGGACTTGGAACAGCGGGAGCAAACCTAAAAGAAGGTCTCTGGTTCCTCTCTCGAGTGTTCTGTCTCTCTCTTAGACGTTCATCTATACGAGAGATGAACGAAATTAAATCCTCTAAATTCTCAGGGAGTTCTCTGGTAGCAACCTCATCAAGGATTACATCAGATAGGCCATTCAAAAATACATCCATATACGCCTGCTCATTCCACTTGATTTCTGCCGCCAGAGACCTGAACTCTAGTGCATAATCCACCAGTGTTTGGTTCTCCTGTCTCAGGCGCAACAGTACTCTGGCTGCATTAACCTTTCTACCTGGAGGGTCAAATGTTCTTCTAAAAGCAGCTACAAATGCGTTATAGTTATAAACTAATGGATTATCGTTCTCCCATAGTGGGTTGGCCCATCTCAGTGCTTTCTCAATGAGTAGGGTGATAATAAATCCTACTTTTGCCCTATCTGTAGGATAAGAGCGAGGTTGCAATTCAAAGTGGATACTAATTTGGTTTAAAAAACCACGACACTTCTCAGGAGCCCCACCATAGCGTACTGGGGGGGTAATGTGAGAAGAAGCACCAACTGTGGCTACCTCTAGACCTGAACCGACAGGAGAAACAGGGGTATTCCGTATCTCCTCTGGTGGGTTATTGGCACAAGCTAATAGAGCCTGTAGCGCAAGCGCCATCTGATCCATTCTGTGATCCATGGCTTCAAACCTAGGATCAGGAGCAGCCAGCTGACTGTTTGTACTTGCAGGATCCATTGGCCCTGTCGTAATGTCAGGATCGGGACAGGGATCCAACACGCAGAGTACAAACAGTAGCCAGATACGTATACCGGACCTTAGAATGGCCGGACTAACGTAAGTAGTACAGTATAGAATGGTCAAAGACAAGCCGAGGTCGAGGGTAACAGAAGACAGGTAAGCGAGAGACAAGCCAAATCAAGGGTAACAGAGATAAGCAGAGTAAGGTAAACAAGCCAGGTCAAAACCAAAAGGGATAATAGAATACACAAGCACTGAGTGACTAGAACAAGCTAGAACCACGACAGGGCAATGAGCTAATGAAAGAAGCTCTGTTAAATACCCTGTTCAGAGCAGTAACCACGCCTCCAAGGCGTCCTGATTGGTCCTGCAGCCATTGACTGACAGGTTGTTCCGGGGGAGTGTCCTGATGACTACTTCCTGCCTAGATGCTGTAAAAGGCAGTCACTCCTTCGCGGCCGGCCTAGCATGACCGGATAGACCGCGGGGAAGGGAGCCATCAGACCGTCTGGATGGAGGAACAGCTAAGTCTCTACCTCTTTCGGAGGTAGAGACCACAGGTACCCTGACACTTATACACAGTAGAGCCTCTATTTTCCAAACACGCGCACACTACAGCCCCAGTAACCACTAGATGCCTACTACAGATTCTACCCAACACACACTGCAACACCACCAGCCCTCTCCACTCACATACTGCACTGCAAATAGCCCCATCCACACATGCAAAAACCCACATGGAGCCTAACTGTATAGACACAATCCCACAAGCCGCATCCCCACACATACAAAACCACATACAGCCTCCCTACACATACACATCACAAACAGCATACCCACCATTGCAATACTGCACACAGCCTCCACACACACAATTTTTACAATCACTTATATAGCGCCAACATATTCTGCAGCGCTGTACAATAGGTAAAACAAGAGAAACACGGGACTAGGCAGGGCTGCCCCCTTTCCCCCCTACTCTTTGTCCTGGCCCTGGAGCCATTCCTAAATTCGATCCGAAACAATCCAGACATCCCAGGGCTGATGGCAGGACTGGGGAAACACTCACGAGCAGCATACGTTGACGATCTCATGTTCTTTGTAACTGAGCCGGAAACATCCATGCCCGCGATAATGAAGGAATTTGAAACATACATAGTTACATAGTTACATAGTTAGATAGCTGAAAAGAGACTTGCGTCCATCAAGTTCAGCCTTCCTCACACCTGTTTTTTGCTGTTGATCCAAAAGAGAAAAATAAAAATAAAAAATAAAAAATAACCCAGTTTGAAGCACAATTTTGCAACAAGCTAGGACAAAAAATTCCCTATTGACCCCAGAATGGCAGTCAGATTTATCCCTGAATCAAGCAGTTATTACCCTACATTGAAAGATTATATCCTTGAATATTCTGTCTTTGCAAGTATGCATCTAGTAGCTGTTTGAACATCTGTATGGACTCTGATAAAACCACTTCTTCAGGCAGAGAATTCCACATCCTGATTGTTCTTACAGTAAAAAAACCTTTCCTTTGCCTTAGACGAAATCTTCTTTCTTCCAGTCTAAACGCATGGCCTCGTGTCCTATGTAAAGTCCGGTTTGTGAATAGATTTCCACACAATGGTTTGTATTGGCCCCGAATATATTTGTATAATGTTATCATATCCCCTCTCAGGCGACGTTTTTCTAAACTAAATAGGTTTAAATTTGTTAACCTTTCTTCATAGCTGATATGTTCCATTCCTTTTATTAATTTTGTAGCCCGCCTCTGCACTTTTTCTAGTGCCATGATATCCTTCTTTAGAACAGGTGCCCAAAATTGCACAGCATATTCAATATGTGGTCTTACCAGTGATTTATAGAGATGCAAAATGATATTCTCGTCCCGAGAATGAATGCCCTTTTTCATGCATGACAATACCTTACTGGCCTTGGCCACTGCTGATTGACATTGCACATTGTTGCATAGTTTGTTGTCTATAACAATTCCCAAGTCCTTTTCGTGTGTTGTTATCCCTAATTCGCTTCCATTAAGGATATACGTTGCTTGTGTATTCTTTACGCCGAAGTGCATAACTTTGCATTTTTCAACATTAAATTTCATCTGCCATTTGAGTGCCCAGTCCTCCAGTCTATCTAAATCCTTCTGCAGCAAAGTAATATCTTGCTCACATTGTATTATTTTACAAAGTTTTGTGTCATCTGCAAACACTGAAACATGACTTTCAATGCTGTCTTCAAGATCATTTATAAAAATGTTAAATAGAAGGGGTCCCAGAACAGACCCCTGAGGGACACCACTTGCCACCTCTGTCCAGCTTGAAAATTTACCATTAACGACAACTCTTTGTATTCTGTTTTTAAGCCAATGTTCTACCCAAGAACAAGCATTTTCATCGAGACCGATTTCCTTGAGTTTGAACACTAATCTTTTGTGTGGAACTGTATCAAATGCCTTGGCAAAATCCAAATAGATCACATCCACTGCAACACCCTGATCTATACTTCTACTTACTTCTTCGTAGAACGCAATCAAGTTAGTTTGACATGACCTGTGCTTCATAAAACCGTGCTGATTTTTGCTGATAACCATATTCTTCTCAAGGAATTCTTGAATATTATCCCTTAATAACCTTTCAAATATTTTACCAGCCACAGAAGTTAAGCTCACAGGTCTATAATTTCCAGGCAAGGATTTTGAACCCTTTTTGAATATAGGAACCACAGAGCTATCGAACTTTAAAATCAACTCCTGACACTGGATCCGATTTAGATGTTGTCACCTACCTCCTCTTGGGCTACCGTGCCAGGAACTACTATTTATCTCTGTGATTTTTTACATACATCGGATCTGCTTTATTCTACTGACGACCATATCAGACGAATTCTAAACAGATCGTTCTATCAGCCCAGTTATATCATCTAATTCTGGTTGACGTTTTGGGTGCAGCTAATTTCTCTGCACTTGACGCATTTATATATAGTATATACTTATAGCCTGGGTTTAGTTTGGCTCTGCAGCTATACGGTTAGGTGCCCTTGAAGGCACAGTTTAGGTGAACCGCCCCTAAACTCAGTACTCCTCAGAGTTAGATTCTGTTAACCCTCTCCTCTAGAGCACAGTTAGCTAGCTCTTTCTGACTTCAGATAGGTGCCCTCGAAGGCACAGCTTAGGAGACCTTTGTAGTTATACCGTCTACAGTATAGTTGTATTGTCAGCCAACTCCTTTACATTTCAGCTAGGTGCCCACGAAGGCACAGCTTAGGAGAACCGGGGTTATATATCCTTTACTTGTTTAATCATAGCCGATCTCAGCTTTTAATGCTGATTAGGGATGATCGCTGTTATTTCACGTGGGGCAGGAACGAACTAATCGGACGCACATTTCTAATATACACTCTGCAGTTTCTGTGTCACTATTTGATGTACAATTAGACATGCACTCTGAGGTATTTGCTCGAGGCTTGCTGTATCAGTTTGACACATTGAGCAACATTGTGATCTAACTCTGTGACTGTGCTCACACTGTCTACTTGGCGGTAATCTGGCCGCTTAGAAACAGTGTAGCTGTGTACTTTTTCCTGGCTACTAAAATTAAATTAGTCTTATATTTCGAGTATCTTTTTGACCATATCAACACAGCTTATTTTGCTGGTATTGGGCCATTTAAGATACCATTGCATTCTTCCATTGTGCAACTTAACTATTACCACAGAGTAGCGATTAGTTGTTGGGGATTGATTTCCCCCCCACTCCCCCTCCTTGTGTGGGGTTCTATGCCCCTTACGATTTAGGTCGTCTTTTGTTATTGCCCTTTTCACTCCCCTCCCGCCTGTATGTACTCCTCACTGTGGAGTTGTTGTAAGTCACGATTTGTGCCTCAGTTATTCTTCTACTGGGACATCTAAGTGACTCAGTGTCTCTTTCTGTGTGATTTTTTAGTACATTAATAAAGTATATTACTGATCCCTTTGAACAGTATATTAACCCCTCATCTGTCCTATTTTCTCATGATCTATACTGGGCTAATTTCTCATGTTTTTTAAAATCAACTTCTCCAAATTTACGATCCTCAACGTCTCCATCCCGGGGCCCAGAGTGGCGGCCCTCAAACGGGAACTGCCGTTCCGATGGTCCGACATGCCTCTCTGAAATACCTTGGCGTGGTGCTCACGAAAGACCTTTCCCAACTATACGAGGCAAACTTCCAACCGCTCCTAAATACCATACAGAAGGATCTGCAGGAATGGGACCAGGTCCGCCTCTCGTGGTTTGGAACAGTGGGAGTGCTCAAAATGAATGTCCTGCCAAGGGTCCTGTACCTGTTCCAGGCCATCCCTGCGGCCATCCCGGAGGCTTTCTTCACCTCCCTCAGATTGCTGGCCCTCAGGTTCCCCTGGCAGAGACAAAAGGCGAGAATTAAACATGACGTGCTCACGCTGCCGAAAGCCAAGGGAGGCCTAGCCCTGCCAGACTTTAAAAGATATCATAGGGCCACGCACATCCAAAGGATAATGGAGTGGACCAAGCAAGGGGTGAAGAAACTTTGGAAAGATGTGGAGTCAACGCTAGTGGGGAGACCGATAGCAGTCCTCCCCTGGCTAGACCCACAACAAGGCAGGCAGCTAGCAGCCCCACACCACCTAATTAAAGCAACCATGCAGGTGTGGCAAACGTTGGCAATGCCACTCTCACTCACCACCACACCATCCCCAATGCTGCCCCTAGCCCATAACCAGGCCTTCCCACCAGGAAGGGAACCGAGGACACTGGTTCAACTACTGGGACACGAAATACCGAGGCTCTGCCACGCCACAGACAACGGCCGCATCAAAACACTAGAGGCCATGACGGGAAATTCCAATCACTCATTCATGCTGCGATTCAGATACCGACAACTGAAAGGGTTCATACACGAAGCCGCTCAAAACAAGCACACTCTCAGGCCCCTAACAGCATTCGAAGAGATATGCATGGACCCAGACCCGATGGCTAGAGGCCTATCACTGCTCTATTAAATGATCATGCGGATGAGGAGACTGCCACCCCCAAGCTTCATGGGGAAATGGGAAACAGTTCTAGGCACCACATTTACACCCGACCAATGGGACAAAATATGCACCCTCTCACTTCACTGTGCACCATCCAGCGGAACGCAAGAAACAGCATACAAAATCCTAGCCCTCTGGTACCGCACACCACTCCATACACATCTCTACGACCCCACGAAAGATGACACATGTTGGAGATGCACCACACACACGAGAACATACCTCCACATATGGTGGGAATGCCCGATCATCCAACCATACTGGTCAGCCATCCACACGATCATCAAAAGATTCACAGATGCTCTGCCACCCATGAACCCTGCAACATTCCTCATCCATCACACCACGACAAAAACATCGACCTATAAAAAAATCTTTGACCATCCGGATACTTAGCGTGGCCAAAAGTCTAATCCTTCTCTACTGGAAAAAACAATGCGCACCCCCCTTAGAGACGTGGTACCAACGTATGGAGGAGCTGAGAGCTCTGGAAGAGCTCTCCCTGCTGGCGGAGGGGAGGGCACAGACGTATATGACGATCTGGATCCTGACTACGACCAGAGCAGACTTCCAAGACTTACTGACCTGACTGAAGACGCCTGAATAGACAAAAGGCTAACAAGACCGGAGAACGAATACACAAACACATAGAACAAATACCAAAAATAAATATAAAAACAAAATAACTCACACCCCCCCTCCCCCTCCTCCACCTCCACCCCCCTGAGAGACTTCGCTGAACACAAATATTAGTGTTTAAAAACAGTAAAACGTATCACAGCAATAATATCGTCAGTGTAAGTGCCATTTGAGTGTGAAAAATGTAAAAAATGTCACTGTTACTGACGATATCGTCGTTGTAATACATTTTACTGTTTTGAAACACTAATATTTGTGTTCAGCGAAGTCTTCTGAGTAAAACAGTACCCCCCATATACAGGTTTTATGGTGTCTTGGAAAGTTACAGTGTTAAGTATAGCGCTAGAAAATTTAATTCCCTGAACTTTCGGCCTGGGTGGTCAGACAGGTTCTAATTATGTAAAATTATTACATAAATATATATGTAGAATTATTATATATATATATATATATATATATATATATATATATATATGTGTATATAATTTTTTAAAATTATTTTTATTTATAAATAGGTATATATAGTGAGGTTTGGAGGTTTAGTTGTTGTCTAATCTGTAGACCGTTCTCTATCTTGCGGCAGGAGATTGTATTTTTGAAGTCTGAGATTTGTAAATTATCTGGTAAACAAACTCAGGCTGGAACTGCTGCAAAGCCACTGCCACAGAGACATACTAGGAATGGCAGATGGATTACTGTAGGATCTGGTAGACTTAGAGTTGTGGATAAAAGGCATATTGCACAGTCTGTTCTTCTACATAATTCATTTTCTGCACTTTCAGAGTGTAATGGTGTCATGGAGACAGGCACTGAGGCTAGTGGTGTTGTGCAGAGAGGCACTGAGGCTAGTGGTGTTGTGCAGAGAGGCACTGAGGCTAGTGGTGTTGTGCAGAGAGGCACTGAGGCTAGTGGTGTTGTGCAGAGAGGCACTGAGGCTAGTGGTGTTGTGCAGAGAGGCACTGAGGCTAGTGGTGTTGTGCAGAGAGGCACTGAGGCTAGTGGTGTTGTGCAGAGAGGCACTGAGGCTAGTGGTGTTGTGCAGAGAGGCACTGAGGCTAGTGGTGTTGTGCAGAGAGGCACTGAGGCTAGTGGTGTTGTGCAGAGAGGCACTGAGGCTAGTGGTGTTGTGCAGAGAGGCACTGAGGCTAGTGGTGTTGTGCAGAGAGGCACTGAGGCTAGTGGTGTTGTGCAAAGAGGCACTGAGGCTAGTGGTGTTGTGCAGAGAGGCACTGAGGCTAGTGGTGTTGTGCAGAGAGGCACTGAGGCTAGAGGTGTTGTGGAGAGAGGCACTGAGGCTAGAGGTGTTGTGGAGAGAGGCACTGAGGCTAGTGCTGTTGTGCAGAGAGGCTTGAAGACTATGATGAGGCCTAATAGAAAGCAGTTGTTGTTGGGGGATTCCATCATAAGAGGTGTGGAGATGGACAATGGTGGTCTTGTGAGGTGTCTTCCCGGAGCTACTGCTCACAGAGACATCTATAATATTGTTAAGCAAGCAAAGCAGGAAGGGGAATTGGATGTACTTGTCCATTTAGGGACAAATGACTTGGCTTGCAATGAGGTTTCAGAGGTTAAGGAAGTTTTTAGTGTTTTTGCCAATGATATACGGCAGGTTGCTTCCACACTGTCATTCTCTGAAGTTCTGCCTGTGCATAACACTCAGAATGACAGGCGGATGCGTATTAGGGACTTTAACTTGTGGCTTGGTGAATGGTGTCGGGAGCAAGGATTTGGCTTTATTGCTCATGGTAGCTCTGTTTGGAATGGAAATAAACTTTACAAAAAAGATGGTTTGCATCTTTCTCAAAAGGGAACAAATGTTCTCAGTGAGCAGTTCAGAGGTTTTGCTAAGATGTATTTAAACTAGGAGGGGGGGGCAAAAGGGTGATAAAACATCAATCCAATTGTCCCCCAAAACAAGGACAGAAGGTGCCTGTAGCAAGTGTGTTAAAAAATGATAAGCTTAGAGTCATGTCTACAAATGCTCGCAGTTTAGGGAATAAGATCCATGAACTTGTGGCAATAATGGCAACTGATAGTGTAGATTTAGTCGCTGTTACTGAGACATGGTATAATGAAAAAAATGACTGGGACATAGCAATACCAGGGTACTCTTTATATAGAAAAGACAGGGAAGGCAAGAAAGGGGGAGGGGTGGCCCTGTATGTGAAGGATAGCATAAAATCTAGCCTAATAAAGGTTAGTGAGACGAACATAGAGTCCATTTGGGTTACGTTAGAATTTGGTAATCACACAGTAGTTCGTGTAGGTGTGATTTATAGGCCCCCAGGACAAATTGAAGAGTTAGATAATCTACTAGTTGAAGAAATAGCTAAAATGACAATGAAGGGGGAAGTTATCACCATGGGTGACTTTAATCTTCCTGATGTGAATTGGAAAACAAAAATAGCTACTTGTGCCAGAAGCACACATATTCTAAACTCCCTACTGGGATTGTCTCTAAAACAAGTCGTTGAGGAGCCAACTCGTAAAGAGGCCATACTAGATTTAGTGTTAACAAATGGAGATTTGGTATCAGATATTACTGTAGGTGAAAGTTTAGGATCCAGTGATCATCAGTCAGTGTGGTTTAATATAAGAACAGTGAGTGAGTCACACCACACAAAAACAAAATTTTTAGACTTTAGAAAAACAGACTTTTCTAAAATTAGAATATGTGTAAAGGAGTCATTATCAGACTGGAGCAACTTAAATGGAGTCCAAAATAAATGGGATTATTTAAAAGCTGCACTACTGAAGGCAACAGAAAATTGCATTAGGCTTGTCAGTAAAAGCAAAAAATGCAAGAAACCACTGTGGTACTCCGCAGATGTGGCCAAAATAGTAAAAAACAAAAAGTTAGCATTTAGTAATTATAAAAAAAACCAGAGTGAGGAAGACAGAATGACCTATAAGATTAGGCAGAAAGAGGCTAAGCAAGTTATAAGAGCTTCCAAATCACACACAGAAGAGAAAATAGCACAGTCAGTAAAAAAGGGGGACAAAACTTTTTTTAGATACATAAATGAGAAAAGAAAAGTAAAACAAGGATTAGTTAGATTAAAAACAAAAGAAGGAAGGTATGTAGATGAGGATAAAGGTCTAGCTGACTGCCTCAATGAATATTTTTGTTCGGTATTTACAGCTGAAAATGAAGGAAAGGGACCTCTGTTAAAAAAAGGATAAATGAGTCATTTATTACATGTGAGTTTACATAGGAAGAGGTTCTATTTCAACTGTCAAAAGTAAAGACAAATAAGTCAATGGGACCTGATGGAATACACCCAAAGCTATTAAAAGAGCTTAGTGGTGTACTAGCAAAACCATTAGCAGATTTATTTAACCAATCATTGTTAACAGGAGTAGTCCCAGAAGATTGGAAGTTAGCGAATGTTGTGCCCATTCACAAGAAAGGTAATAAGGAGGAGTCGGGCAACTATAGGCCAGTAAGCCTTACTTCAGTAGTGGGGAAAGTGATGGAAACCATGTTAAAGGATAGGATTTTTGAACATCTAAAAACACATGGATTTCAAGATCAGAGACAACATGGGTTTACTTCAGGGAGATCATGCCAAACTAATCTTATTGATTTTTTTGATTGGGTAACTAAAATTATAGATCAGGGTGGTGCAGTAGACATTGCTTACCTAGATTTCAGTAAGGCTTTTGACACTGTTGCACATCAATAAACTGCAATCTTTGAGTTTGGATTCCAATATTGTTGAATGGGTAAGGCAGTGGCAGGCAACAGAGGGTTGTAGTCAATGGAGTATATTCGAAGCTTGGCCTTGTCACCAGTAGGGTACCTCAGGGATCTGTACTTGGACCCATTCTCTTTAATATTTTTATTAGTGATATTGCAGAAGGTCTTGATGGTAAGGTGTGTCTTTTTGCGGATGATACTAAGATATGTAACAGGGTTGATGTTCCAGGAGGGATAAGCCAAATGGCAAATGATTTAGGTAAACTAGAAAAATGGTCAGAGTTGTGGCAACTGACATTTAATGTGGATAAGTGCAAGATAATGCATCTTGGACGTAAAAACCCAAGGGCAGAGTACAGAATATTTGATAGAGTCCTAACCTCAATATCTGAGGAAAGGGATTTAGGGGTGATTATTTCTGAGGACTTAAAGGTAGGCAGACAATGTAATAGAGCAGCAGGAAATGCTAGCAGAATGCTTGGTTGTATAGGGAGAGGTATTAGCAGTAGAAAGAGGGAAGTGCTCATGCCATTGTACAGAACACTGGTGAGACCTCACTTGGAGTACTGTACACAGTACTGCAGACCATATCTTCAGAAGGATATTGATACCTTAGAGAGAGTTCAAAGAAGGGCTACTAAACTGGTTCATGGATTGCAGGATAAAACTTACCAGGAAAGGTTAAAGGATCTTAACATGTATAGCTTGGAGGAAAGACGAGACAGGGGGGATATGATAGAAACATTTAAATACATAAAGGGAATCAACACAGTAAAGGAGGAGACTATATTTAAAAGAAGAAAAACTACCACAACCAGAGGACATAGTCTTAAATTAGAGGGACAAAGGTTTAAAAATAATATCAGGAAGTTTCAGTTTACTGAGAGGGTAGTGGATGCATGGAATAGCCTTCCAGCTGAAGTGGTAGAGGTTAACACAGTAAAGGAGTTTAAGCATGCGTGGGATAGGCATAAGGCTATCCTAACTATAAGATAATGCCAGGGACTAATGAAAGTATTTAGAAAACTGGGCAGACTAGATGGGCCGAATGGTTCTTATCTGCCGTCACATTCTATGTTTCTATGTTTCTATATACGTATATACTTATGTATATAGATATATATATTATTTCGTTCTACATGTATTTTGATATCAATATATATATATATTAATTTTAAAAAACAGTTAGAACAAAACTACGCATGTTTATATATTTTTTATCTATTTATTTTTTATTATTTTTTTTATTTTATTTTTTAACATATTTATATATTTATTTATTTTTTATTATATATAAATATATATATATAATGAAAATTATATATATATATTTAATCAATATCATTGTACGTGTATTTTGATATTAATATATATAATTATGTATATATTAATATTAAAATACACGTAGACAGTGTATGTATATTTATGTGTATATGTGTATATGTGTATATATATATACTTAGATCATATATATAATTAATATATATATGATCTAAGTATATATTATTTATTTTTACAGTGATTTAACATGTTTTATTTTATTTTCAGGCAGCAGGGGGAGTACCTGTCATTACAGGCACTCCCCCTGCTAGCATTGCAATGGACGGCTATGCGAGGTCCTCGCGATCACATGGCCCAGGGGGGCCGAAGAGGACGGAGGGGGACTCCCTGGGCTCCCAGGTAAGTCCCCATACCGCGATCACTGGCGTGGGATCGCCGGCGACCGGGTAAGTACAAAAGATCGCAGGGCGTTTAGAGCCACCAAAATAGGGATGGCATAGAATGCCCTGCGGTCTTAAGGGGCTAATTATTATTTCTTATTTTGTGCTCTGAAATGGGCCTCTAGGAAGGTCTTATTGACCTCTTCAGGTTTTAAAACAATTCAATATAGCCTAGGCCGTATGATTTGCAATAATTACTGTTTAGATGGGAATCAGCCTTACAGGTGATACTCAAAAAATTTGAATATTGTGCAAAAGTTCATTTATTTCAGTAATGCAACGTAAAAGGGGAAACTAATATGAGACACATTACATGCAAAGCAAGATTGTTCAAGCCATGATTTGTCATAAGTGCGATGATTATGGCTTACAGCTCATGAAAACCCCAAATCCACAATCTCAGTAAATTAGAATATTGTGAAAAGGTGCAATATTCTAGGCTCACAGTGTCCCACTCTAATCAGCTAAGTAAGTCATAACACCTGCAAAGGGTTTCTGAGCCTTTAAATGGTCTCTCAGTCTGGTTCAGTAGGAATCACAATCATGGGGAAGACTGCTGACCTGACAGTTGTGCAGAAAACCATCATTGATACCCTCTATAAGGAGGGAAAGCCTTAAAAGGTAATTGCGAAGGAAGTTGGATGTTCCCAAAGTGCTGTATCAAAGCACATTAATAAGAAGTTATGTGGAAGGGAAAAGTATAGAAGAAGAATGTGCACAAGCAGCAGGGATGACCGCAGCCTGGAGAGGATTGTAAGGAAAAGGCCATTCAAATGTGTTGGGGACTTTCACAAGGAGTGGACTGAGACTGGAGTCAGTGCATCAAGAGCCACCACACACAGACAGATCCTGGACATGGGCTTCAGATGTCGTATTCCTCTTGTCAAGCTGCTCCTGAACAACAAACAACGTCAGAAGCGTCTTACCGGGGCTAAAAAAAAACAGACTTTGTCTGTTGCTCAGTGGTCCAAAGTCCTCTTTTCTGATGAGAGCAACTTTTGCATCTCATTTGGAAACCAAGGACCCAGAGTCTGGAGGAAGAATGGAGAGGCACACACTGCAAGATGCTTGAAGTCCAGTGTGAAGTTTCCACAGTCTGTGTTGATTTGGGGAGCCATGTCATCTGCTGGTGTTGGTCCACTGTGCTTCATTAAGTCCAGGGTCAACGCAGCCGTCTACCAGGAGATTTTGGAGCACTTCATGCTTCCTTCCACAGATGAGCTTTATGGGGATGCTGACTTCATTTTCCAGCAGGACTTGGCACCTGCCCACACTGCCAAAAGCACCAAAGCCTGGTTCAATGACCGTGGGATTACTGTGCTTGATTGGCCTGCAAACTCGCCTGACCTGAACCCCATAGAGAATCTATGGGGCATTGCCAAGAGAAAGAGTGAGTAAGGTGGGCTGTGTGTATGTGTGTGAGGGCGGTGTGTGTTTGTGTGTGAAAGTTGCATAGGGTCTATGCTGTGTGTAGGTGGGTGAAATGTGAAAATATAGTATAATGGCTCTCTCCCTTCTTCTTACCTTTTACCAGGGAGATGGGACATATTTCTGCAAGCCCTGGTGGCCAAGTTGTGGCATGTTTACTTTAGCCTGCAGCTCCTCCGGCTGCAGGCTGACTCTCCTGTCCTCTTGTGAGTACAGCACTGTATCGGAGCATTGCAATGGTAATATGCTGCAACACTCTGACCAGCCTGCTCGCGGGAGGAACACAAAGTCTCCCAGGTCCTTCCCTCCCTCTGCTGGAAGTGCCAGCGGGCTATTGAGGGAGATATTTGATCTCCTCACCAGCTTGAGAGGGCTTACAGCAAGGCTAACTATGCATGGACTGGCAGGGGAGATGAAAGGATCTCCCCTGCTGGCCTTGGCCCACAGCCATCGAGGCTCACCGGACATTTTCCGTAGAACCCACCACCACTCACCTGAAATCCCAAACCGCCCTGGTGGGCGGTAGGGACCAGGTTGACTACTCCTGCTCTAGAACATGGAAATAATTATACACGGATAAGGGTACTATATAAAAAGAGTAAAATAAACAAATACACATTTCCAATACATTTTAAAAACAATAAAGTCCGGAAACTGCCAACACGTCATAATAATCATTTGTAAATTTATGGAAGATTTTTTTTTTTTTATGTTATGAAACTTACTTGAAAGATAAAATGAAGCGGCTGATATGGACTTCCCGCTGTCTGGATCATTATCAAGTTGAGGTGTGACCAGGGCTGGTGCAAGGATTTTTGGGTACACAGGCAAAGATGGTTTTTGCGCCCCCCCTTCCCCCAAAAGCATCTTCACCTGTGTTCCCCATAATCCGCCTTTTGCTTCTTATCCCCTTTTTTAAATGTCTTAACCCCTTTAGTGAATCTTATCCCCTATTTTTCACCATTGTGTCTTACACCTCCCTTGTGTATCTCTTACAACCCCCCTTTGTGTGTCTTACTCCCCCCAGCCCGTTTGTACGTCTCCTTGTCTCCCAGCCACTTAGTGTCTTTTACTCTTACCAGCTCCTTGGTGTGTTTCTCTTTAACCACCAGCCAGTCTATCTCCCCCTGTCCCTCTGTGTCTCTTTTTCCTTTTCACCAGCCCCTCTGTGTCTCTTTCACCCCAACCCCTTTGTATTTCCACCCCAAGGCCCTTCTGTGTGTTGCTTTCATCCCCAGCCCCTCTGTGAACTTTCTCACCTCCAGGCCCATCTGTGTGTCTTTCTCCCCATTCAGGCCCGCAGTGTGCCACTCTCCCCTCCATGTCCCTTAGTGTTCCTCTCTTCTCCCCTCCATGTCCATAAGTGGTCCTCCCCCACCACCCCCCCTCTGTTCATTAGTGGTACTATTCCCTGTCCCTTAGTGTTCCTCTCCCCTTCATGCCCTCTAGTGTTCCTCTCCTCTCCCTTCCCTGTCCTTTAGTGTTCATTTTACCCCCCATTCCTCTTAATGTTCCTCCCACCCCTTCTTAGTGTTCCTCTCCCTTCTCTTTTAGTGGTTCCCCCACCCCATTGTTCCTTTTCCCTTCCCTCCCCTGTACCTTAGTGCCCTCTCTTCATTTTCCACCCCGTCCCATGTAACATAGTGTTCTTTGCCCCCTCCCCTGTCCCATAGTGTTCTTCCCCCCCTTCCCTGTCCCATAGTGTTCTTTCCCTCTTTTCCTGTTCCATAGTGTTATTTCCTCCCTGTCCCCTGTCCCATAGTGTTCTTTCCTTCCTCCCCTGTCCCATAGTGTTCTTTCCTCCCCTCCCCAATCCCATAGTGTTTTTCCTCCCCCACCCCTGTCCTATAGTGTTCTTTCCCTCCTCCCCTCCCCTATCCCATAGTGTTCTTTCTTTCCCTTCCCTGTCCTGTAGTCTTCTTTCCCCCTTCCCTGTCCCGCAGTGTTCTTCGCCCCATCCCTGTCCCATAGTGTTCTTTCCCACCCCTCCCATCTTATAGTATTATCCCCCCGACCCCGAGTGTTCTTTCCCCACCCTCCACTGTCCCATAGTGTTCTTTCCACCCCCTACCCTGTCCCATAGTGTTCTTTGCCCCCCTCCCCTGTCTCATAGTATTCTTTCCCACACCATCCCATCCCATAGTGTTATTTCCCACCCCTTCCCTGTCTTATAGTGTTCTCCCCCCTCCCATGTCCCAGAGTGTTCTTCCCCCTCTCCCCTGTCCCCTAGTGTTATTTCCACCCCCTCCCCTGTCCCATAGTGTTCTTTCATCACCCCTCCCCTGTCCCATAGTGTTCTTTCCCCTCCATAACCTGTCCCATAGTGTTCTCACCCCCCCATCCCATAGTATTCTTAACCCCACCCTCGCCTGTCCCATAGTGTTCCGTCCCCCTGTCTCTTAGTGCCCCTCTCTCCCCCTCTTGGCCCCCGGTGTGTCTCCTACCTTTCTGGTAGCGTGGTCGAGTGGAGCAGTGCGCACCGCAGTACAGGAGCTTCAGTTTCCTGTACCCGGCCAGACTGACAGGAAGTGCTCTCTCAGTGAGCACTTCTTTTCAGTCTGGCCAGGTACAGGAAACATAAATTCCTGTACCGCGGTGCGCTCTGCTCGGTCTGCCCTGGGCCAGTGCGCCCTAAGGTGGACGCTTGTGCCGCCTTATGGAAGCTCCCGCCCTGGGTGTGACATCTAGGGCTTAAACAGTTCCAAGTGTCAAGGAGCCAAATTTTATTGTCTGCTGGCATCACATGATCTTACTAGCTTTTTATTCATTAGCAACCATCTTAAAGGCTCAGAATAGTGATGCAATTCAAAGATGGCTACCTTCATTTCTTAAATGTAAATATTTATAATAATTGTTAATTTTGATTCAATAGTTTATCTTGGTAATATGGTGTAAATGGGTTATTGGGACTGTTTGGGACATTTCTTTATATTGTTAAGGGTTTTAATATTTGGAATGTCTTTGGAAATGTCCAACAAGTAGAAGCCAAAAACAAAAAATCAGAACATGTCGGCTTAGCAAACAAGATCGATATACAGTATTCAACACACAATATTCTGAGCATGAAAGACATCTCTTTTTCATGTTTCATGGCAAACTCAAGCAAGGTAATCATAATATCAATGACTATGCCAGGTTTTAGAAAAATAGGGTAAGGCTAACGAGATACAGGCTAATCAAGAGACAATATTTCTCTTGACTAGAAATATCAACCAACTCCCTCAGTATGCCGAGTATGTGGAAGTCTGCAGGGGAGGGCATCAGGAGGGTGTCAAGTTGGGTTCTCGCTTCTATAACAGGTTTGGTCAGATCCACAATACGAACCCAAAATTGGACACAAAGTTCTGCTCATTAGTTTCCTTGGCTTACTCTGTCTCTTTGCTGTTGCGGCAGGCGGGGTGTGACGCCTTGCTCTTGGGGCAGATGAAATGCGGCAGATACGTTGCCAGTCTCCTCTGTTTCTTTGAAGACAAACCGTGCTAATCAGACAATGTGATGTCTCATCAGCTGAAATGGCATCTGCTTTTAGTATGAGCTATCCTCTTTAATGAGGAAAATGATACTTGAACACAATAGTGTTAGCTTAATAGGAGACATGCCCATCATTAGAACATGGCCTGTCGTATTTTGTAAATCATAGCTAAAATACACTGACCAGATGCTTTGTATCTGACAGGCTTTTATTAGGTTCTTATAATTATTTTCTGAGACTTTATTTTCCATGCTGCCAAAATGTAAAATAATAATGCTTCATGGGTTCCAATATTGAACAGAAAAGATTAGGATGGCTAGTTTTTTAGTTTATTCAAAATCAACTAGTCTAGATTGCTGCCACAACTAACACTTTATCAGTGGTTGGTTCCTTGGCCGCCAAAACTGCATTTACCAGCATTCGTTCTGCTTATGAGTGCTTTGGGTGTTAACCAGTCCCTGAAAATATACATTACATGTATCCCAAAACATACTTTTTTACATGATGATTACATTTATAAATTTAAATTAGTTTGTCTTTTCTGTTTTGTCTATGGTCCCTTTGGAAAAGGCACGCCACCTATTATTTACAACCATAACAGAATGTTGTAATTGGTTGTAAAATTATGCACAAAAAATACCCACCTCTATGTCGTCTGGCAACTTGCCATACTCTCTTGAACTAGACCAAAAAAAAAAAAAAAAAATTGACACAAGTTGTCTGTGTGGTGGTCAGGAAATTCAATATTCACAAATGCATCCACTCCGAGGCCGCTCTAACATAGATAGAAATACTAAATGTTTCTTTTTTCTTTTTCAGAATTGGAAAATAGACATCAATGCACTGGACATCTTTGTATGTATTAAAGGACAAATGGCATTTGAATATACTAATTGGTAGCTTAATAAACAGGCATGGATAAGGAAATGTCATTGTAAACAAGGTTACATCTTAGAGAACATATTTTTTTGTACATATTTTTGTGCATTTTTGGATTAAATAGCTGAATTAGATTAATTCATTGCTGCTATTTCACAGGTAGATGGGCTAATAGAGCGCTGGTTCTATATGTTCAGTTCACCCTCTATTTTCTAATGGAAACAGCCAAGAATGTCAAGAAGAAATGACTTAAATGAACAGAGAACTTTACCAGAACCTATATACTGTACTTCCCTGATCCAGACATGTAAATCTTCTGGGAAACATTGAGAAAGAGTTTTAACCTTGGGATGAATCGTGTGAATTCACTACCTGTGATAAAGAACTTACCTGGAATGTGATCATGTCATATTATTTTCTAAAGCTTGTCTTTTAAAATGACTATCAAAACGGTAAATGCCTCAGTAAATAAGTACGTACAGACCTGGCACCTTTGAGGTTTTAATTGGGTTAGTCTGCTACAAATCCTTGCAACTACTTGAATGTCTGTGTTCCGTTGCACTGGTATCTCCTGTTAGTTTCGCCCCTTGATTCTACTCAGGTAGCTCTGTGCTCCTGAGGAGAAATATCAGAAAGAAGCCCATGGTTTGATTGATTTACCTTTTGTCACTGATCCCTGCCTGTACAGAACCAGGATGCTGGAAAAGAAAGACCAGCAGAGAGATCCTGGCCTAGTGTCACCACGGGTCAAAAGTCACCATTCACTGATGTGTGTAGAGCTTCACCCATATTCCCCTCTAATATCATGTGTATGCTTCCATTCAGGAAGCATTGCAAGCATCTGTTGAAGATATCTTACGAGAAATGGCCGAACTGACAGTTTTACAACCAAACAGAATAAACAGGCAGTATCTACCTCCATGGAAGATCTAATGCATCGCATATCCAGAACTTGTTTCAAATCCATTGAGTCTTATCCAGTGGACAGTACACCAAGCCAAGATCCTCACTTCCTGAACTGGCCAGTAGGAGACACCTGTATTACCAAAACCTGGATATGTGACAACATTTAACTACTGTGTCCTGAGAATGATTCTGGTATATTATTAGCCTGCCATTCTCAGTGGCCACTGGTACCTTCTTCAATTGTGTACAGGTGGAAAGTAATTAGTCCCCTCTTTTCAATACAGGTTCTCGTGAGCTACACAAAAACAGGAAAACCATGTCCTCACTAATAACCAGTAATATTTTTAATGGTACAGCTGCCACGCCACACAGTCCCATGTCTGCAAAACTGGTTGCTCATCAATGCTGAACACCTGATAAGACTGCTATTTTATTGACAGTGAGGGTTAAAGAATGTAAAACATGAAAATCACAGTGTATTTAGCAGCAAAACTTTCTCATGGGGATCTATAGATGAATAACGCTATATGACACTTGAAATCTTAACATTTACAAGTAGATCTGGCCACTACACCTCAACAGAAGTATGCGCACTCAGGTTTTCAACACTTTTTTTTCTTCTCAATTCTTTATTTTTGGTCGCAAAATAGCATAACAGTGGTACAAAATTCAGAATTCTAATCATTAGTGACAACACTAGTGATAAGGTAATGTTATAGAATACCAATCGCAACTTCTGGTGTAAGAATCATAGTCGTTTTATCTATGTATTTCTCTATGTGAGCTGTTTTATCCACTTTGTTGAATATTCACATAACGAAAACAATTTATTTTAAGATAGGAAAGAATAAAGATTGAAAGAATCCATTGACTCAGGCCATAGATATTATATTGCCCATTGACTCTGGCCATTCAACATATTTTAACTAACTTGTGGATTATATGTGGAACCTATTCCCTTTGCATATCAAAGTGAACCCACTCGCAGTCCTGTCAACACAAGAGATAAATCAACTTCAGATAGTTGTTTCAGCCCTCTTTGGGCATCATCAGTGATGTGTAGCTGGAACCCATCTAGTGTTTAGTTTACTTGTTTTGACCCTACTTATATGCAAATAAGCCATAACAGAGTGAAAGAGAATGGACAAAACTCAATTATTACCAACTCGATCTCAGCCATGTCCTATGTAATGACAATAGTAAAGCTGGTAATGTAGTTGTTCCTGGAAGTTGCAGGTTTTCGCTAATGTGGGTGTGCTGACCTTCAAGTTGATAAACACACTATTCTTGCTTGCAAAATTAGGTAATGTTTATTGTAATGGAAAAAAACAGAAGTGAGAGGGCATGACAGAGGGCTCTCTGCACACAGTGTGATGAGCTGATAGTCATCCTCTGAGCCCATGAAGATTTTGCAATGAGGTGGCGGTGAGGCAGAAATCATGTGTTATATACAGTTCTTTGCTAATTATTCTCTAAACACAGTTGCAGTAAACTGAAAACAGAATTGCGAAATCGGCACGTCTAAGAACTAATTTAGGAATATCTCCTGGTGGATGCCGGGATATGACAACTTGTGGTATCCTGGCGGCTTGTACGTTTGTTCATTGTGAGGAACAACAATGTGATGTCGTTCCTCTCAGCTACCCAGCAAATTTAAGATATCTACATGATCTGGTAAGACAGCCTCTTTTGGCAGTAAACACGTTTATTGTTCTTAATGTAAAGAACCCTTTACAAGGGGTCTCAATAGATGACCTTATCTGTTGCATATTCCGTACAATGATTACCAGATAATGGCTTATACTGGCCCTGTAAATATGTGTAAAGTTGCCTTTCTTCTTAACTAATGTCTTCCACTCTCAATATTCATTTTAGCCCACATCTGCACTTTTTCTAGTACTGTCCTTCTTTAAAACGGTTGACCAAAAAATCCACATACTCAAGGTCTTACCATTGATTTATATAAAAGCAAAATGATATATTGATCACATAAATTCATACACCATTTTAAGTATAAAAGCACCTTTCTAGCATTTTCCAACATAGCATATAGGTGCATAGTTTATTACAGTTCCCAAATCCTGTTCAGATAATGTTACCTCTAACTCAACCCTGTTTTCTGGGGCACTAAAAACAAGTAGACTGTTTCATTTCAATTCTAACCTTAAAATGGAACACATTGCAGGTTTAAAAACCCCTCTGATGGCTATCTTCCTGACAGCTACCAGAGGATCTTCCTGTGCAATAACCAAGTCAAATGTGGATATCCAAATACTTTTCACAGGGAGAAATTGCCTTCTCGTATGTTGTTGGTTTCAAGAAGAAAATATAAAAATAATAAAGGGGTCATGAAAAATAAAATCAAAATGGGCTGCTTCACACTGAGACTTAGTGACTATAAGAAATCAAGAAATATAAAATAGAGTGTGAGCGCTCCTAAATAAACATAATAAATGAATGAAATCAGTACAATCTGTACAAGATATACATTTTAATAGAACACAATGTAAAAAAACACAAACTGCTCCAAAGAATTTAAAACATAGTATGCAACACTGATACAAATCGCAACACTCAAGGTAGCAATGCCCTTTAAACAACTACATCCCAGAGTGTTACTTTGTAGAAAAAAAAAGCTATCAGAGTAGCATAGATACGTACACAACTAATAGTTACAAAGTGTGTGATCCTAGCTGCAAGTCAGAAAATCTGACGATAATAAAAAAATAGAAAGGAGGTATATCAATAACACTATGAACTACAAAATGTGTAAAAACATCCTTAAAAACAATGTATAAAACATAAAAAACACAGCAACAAATGCATTAAAAACCCTGTGTGGCTATAGATAAATGAAATAATCCTGTAAAAGTACTTATCGGGGGTGGGGCGGGGGCTCTACGGATCTGGACACAGTGAACACAGGAGATCAATGAATGATCCTAAGATGCCCAGCAAGCTAGACCCCAGATGATCTAGGTAGGATGGCAAAGATGCGCTCAGTTCACAGAAATGGTAAACTGTGCCAACAGTCAGACACGTAACAAGCTGGGAGTGCGTGGAAAAAGCCGCAACCGGCAACTTCGAAAACGGTCGTGGCGGAGTTAAAGGAACAGTGTTGAGGTATAAAGACGTGGACCAGTACATCTACTTCCTCAAGACAACGGTCCTCATCCACATGATAACTTTATATACCCCTTGATAGAGGGCAAATAGGAAAACTAGTCAATTAGACAAATTAGGCATATGAGGGGAATAAAACTAACATAACATATCAAATACATTTATTTAATTCAATAACGAATTATAATTACTAAACATTAAAAAAAACAATATAAATAATTATGCAAAACAAACATATCCTGTATATACAAAGCTGATATATGATACATAATAAGATACTGCTTTCATTACTGATATATAGTTATAAAAAAAAAGGGGAGGAGTTGGAATGACTAGGGCAAAACACACATATTTGTGGTAAAGGCTAAAGATGAAGATGGATGAAAATGACCAGATAATGAAGATGGATATAAACACAATATTAAGACCATATTTCAATACTATAGATAACCAATTCTTCATTAAGCCCATGAGGGCTTAAGGTATTTAATTTATATGTCCATTTTGACTCCGCGCCTATAAGGGCTCTTTTACATTTAGCGACATCCCCCATTGTGGGTATCAGTTCAATACCCATAACTGAGAGCTCAAGGGGATTACTATTAAATACAGATGAGAAATGTCTAGCCACCAATGATTTCTTGTCTTTGTGTAAAATGGCATATCTGTGTTCCCTAAAACTGACTTTCAAAGACCTTGAAGTTTGGACAACGTATTGTAAGCCGCATGTGCAGGCAAGAAGGTGGACCACAAAAGAAGAATTACACGTAATCCTATCATTGATGGGAACTTAATTTCCTCTCATTGCTGGCCCAAAATGGGTGGTCTTATGGCACATTGAAATGCATGTGAGACAGAAAATTCCGTGTTAGAGGATCCTTCTTTGACTGGATAGTATCCTCAAGGCTATATTTCACTGATATGTACTTTTACAGGATTATTTCAGTTATCTATATCCACACAGGGTTTTTTATGCATTTATTGCTGTGGTGTTTTTTTCATGTTTTAGACATTGTTTTTAAGGATGTTTTTACACATTTTGTAGTTCATAGTGTTATTGATATACCTCCTTTCTATTTTTTATTCTCGTCAGATTTTCTGACTTGCAGCTAGGATCACACACTTTGTAACAAATAATTGTGTACATATCTATGCTACTCTGATAGCTTTTTTCTACATAGTAACACTCTGGGTTGTACTTGTTTAACCCCTTAAGGACCAAACTTCTGGAATAAAAGGGAATCATGACATGTCACACATGCCATGTGTATAGCTTGGTTGCTCCATCTAAGCGTTGCTTCTAAGTGTGTGTGTGGTTGGAGATATTCTGGAGAGTTTTACAGAAGCTTCAACTGTCTAAGAGCTGTGCTAAGAGTTTTCTTTTTTACTGTTACAGGTAAGATTCATCTGTAGGGAAAGGTTACTGATTGCACAAGGTTTGATTTCCTGTTGGTAATTATAAGGCATTTGATTTGATTAGGTAGCTACTTGCTATTGATTGCTGTGTAAATTAGCTATTGTTTGCTAATAAGCAGAGGCCTACCCAGGTGTTAAACATTCCTAGTGGGAGGTGATTTTAGGAGTATATAAGGGTAGTTGTCATTAGCTTGGCTAATATAGCTTGGTTGCTCTATCTAAGTGTTGCTTCTAAGTGTGTGTGTGGTTGGAGATATTCTGGAGAGTGTTGCTTCTAAGTGTGTGTGTGGTTGGAGATATTCTGGAGAGTGTTGCTTCTAAGTGTGTGTGTGGTTGGAGATATTCTGGAGATAAACTGGAGGTAATCTGAGGTATTCAGGAGGATAAATAAAAAGTTGAGGTTTGTTTGATTTAAATTATTCACCTCATTGGAATGGCAGACTTAGTTCAGTGTAATAGTTGCTTTGCATTTGTTTCACGTTCCACTTTTTGGAGGTTTGGTTGTTGTCTAATCTGTAGACAGTTCTCTATCTTGCGGCAGGAGATTGTATTTTTGAAGTCTGAGATTTGTAAATTATCTGGTAAGCAAACTCAAGCTGGAACTGCTGCAAAGCCACTGCCGCAGAGACATACTAGGAATGGCAGATGGATTACTGTAGGATCTGGTAGACTTGGAGTTGTGGATAAAAGGCATATTGCACAGTCTGTTGCTCTACATAATTCATTTTCTGCACTTTCAGAGTGTAGTGGTGTCATGGAGAGAGGCACTGAGGCTAGTGGTGTTGTGCAGAGAGGCACTGAGGCTAGTGGTGTTGTGAAGAGAGGCACTGAGGCTAGTGGTGTTGTGCAGAGAGGCACTGAGGCTAGTGGTGTTGTGCAGAGAGGCACTGAGGCTAGTGGTATTGTGGAGAGATGCACTGAGGCTAGTGGTGTTGTGGAGAGAGGCACTGAGGCTAGTGGTGTTGTGCAGAGAGGCACTGAGGCTAGTGGTGTTGTGCAGAGAGGCACTGAGGCTAGAGGTGTTGTGCAGAGAGGCTTGAAGACTATGGTGAGGCCTAATAGAAAGCAGTTGTTGTTGGGGGATACCATCATAAGAGGTGTGGAGATGGACAATGGTGGTCTTGTGAGGTGTCTTCCTGGAGCTACTGCTCACAGAGACAGGAGGCGTATCTGTAATATTGTTAAGCAAGCAAAGCAGGAAGGGGAATTGGATGTACTTGTCCATTTAGGGACAAATGACTTGGCTTGCAATGAGGTATCAGAGGTTAAGGAAGTTTTTAGTGTTTTTGCCAATGATATACGGCAGGTTGCTTCCACACTGTCATTCTCTGAAGTTCTGCCTGTGCATAACACTCAGAACGACAGGCGGATGCGTATTAGGGACTTTAACTTGTGGCTTGGTGAATGGTGTCGGGAGCAAGGATTTGGCTTTATTGCTCATGGTAGCTCTGTTTGGAATGGAAATAAACTGTACAAGAAAGATGGTTTGCATCTTTCTCAAAAGGGAACAAATGTTCTCAGTGAGCAGTTCAGAGGTTTTGCTAGGATGTATTTAAACTAGGAGGGGTGGGCAAAAGGGTGATAAAACATCAATCCAATTGTCCCCCAAAACAAGGACAGAAGGTGCCTGTAGCAAGTGTGTTAAAAAATGATAAGCTTAGAGTCATGTCTACAAATGCTCGCAGGTTAGGGAATAAGATCCATGAACTTGTGGCAATAATGGCAACTGATAGTGTAGATTTAGTCGCTGTTACTGAGACATGGTATAATGAGAAAAATGACTGGGTCATAGCAATACCAGGGTACTCTTTATATAGAAAAGACAGGGAAGGCAAGAAAGGGGGAGGGGTGGCCCTGTACGTAAAGGATAGCATAAAATCTAGCCTAATAAAGGTTAGTGAGGCGAACATAGAGTCCGTTTGGGTTACGTTAGAATTTGGTAATCACACAGTAACTCGTGTAGGTGTGATTTATAGGCCCCCAGGACAAATTGAAGAGTTACTAGTTGAAGAAATAGCTAAAATGACAATGAAGGGGGTAGTTATCATCATGGGTGACTTTAATCTTCCTGATGTGAATTGGAAAACAAAAATAGCTACTTGTGCCAGGAGCACACATATTCTAAACTCCCTACTGGGATTGTCTCTAAAACAAGTCGTTGAGGAGCCAACTCGTAAAGAGGCCATACTAGATTTAGTGTTAACAAATGGAGATTTGGTATCAGATATTACTGTAGGTGAAAGTTTAGGATCCAGTGATCATCAGTCAGTGTGGTAAAATATAAGAACAGTGACTGAGTCACACCACACAAAAACAAAAGTTTTAGACTTTAGAAAAACAGACTTTTCTAAAATTAGAATATGTGTAAAGGAGTCATTATCAGACTGGAGCTATTTAAATGGAGTCCAAAAGAAATGGGATTATTTAAAAGTTGCACTACTGAAGGCAACAGAAAATTGCATTAGGCTTCTCAGTAAAAGCAAAAAATTCAAGAAACCACTGTGGTACTCCGCAGATGTGGCCAAAATAGTAAAAAACAAAAAGTTAGCATTTAGTAATTATAAAAAAACCCAGAGTGAGGAAGACAGAATGACCTATAAGATTAGGCAGAAAGAGGCTAAGCAAGTTATAAGAGCTTCCAAATCACACACAGAAGAGAAAATAGCACAGTCAGTAAAAAGGGAGACAAAACTTTTTTTAGATACATAAATGAGAAAAGAAAAGTAAAACAAGGATTAGTTAGATTAAAAACAAAAGAAGGAAGGTATGTAGAGGAGGATAAAGGTCTAGTTGACTGCCTCAATGAATATTTTTGTTCGGTATTTACAGATGAAAATGAAGGAAAGGGACCTCAGTTAAGGAAAAGGATAAATGAGTCATTTATTACACGTGAGTTTACAGAGGAAGAGGTTCTATTTCAACTGTCAAAAGTAAAGACAAATAAGTCAATGGGACCTGATGGAATACACCCAAAGCTATTAAAAGAGCTTAGTGGTGTACTAGCAAAGCCATTAACAGATTTATTTAACCAATCATTGATAACAGGAGTAGTCCCAGAAGATTGGAAGTTAGCGAATGTTGTGCCCATTCACAAGAAAGGTAATAGGGAGGAGTCGGGCAACTATAGGCCAGTAAGCCTTACTTCAGTAGTGGGGAAAGTGATGGAAACCATGTTAAAGGATAGGATTGTTGAACATCTAAAAACACATGGATTTCAAGATCAGAGACAACATGGGTTTACTTCAGGGAGATCATGCCAAACTAATCTTATTGATTTTTTTGATTGGGTATCTAAAATTATAGATCAGGGTGGTGCAGTAGACATTGCTTACCTAGATTTCAGTAAGGCTTTTGACACTGTTGCACATAGAAGGCTTATCAATAAACTACAATCTTTGAGTTTGGATTCCAATATTGTTGAATGGGTAAGGCAGTGGCTGACTGACAGGCAACAGAGGGTTGTAGTCAATGTAGTATATTCAAAGCTTGGGCTTGTCACCAGTGGGGTACCTCAGGGATCTGTACTTGGACCCATTCTCTTTAATATTTTTATTAGTGATATTGCAGAAGGTCTTGATGGTAAGGTGTGTCTTTTTGCGGATGATACTAAGATATGTAACAGGGTTGATGTTCAAGGAGGGATAAGCCAAATGGAAAATGATTTAGGTAAACTAGAAAAATGGTCAGAGTTGTGGCAACTGACATTTAATGTGGATAAGTGCAAGATAATGCATCTTGGACGTAAAAACCCAAGGGCAGAGTACAGAATATTTGATAGAGTCCTAACCTCAACATCCGAGGAAAGGGATTTAGGGGTGATTATTTCTGATGACTTAAAGGTAGGCAGACAATGTAATAGAGCAGAAATTCAAACAAAATCACCCGTGAAACAAAGTGATTGAAAAAAACAACTTCTGGGTACACAGCTCCCAAGGTTATTTCCCAGTTGATAACCGTTTAGTAGAATAGTATAAATGATAGGATATTTTAGGGATTCTGCTGGTGTACCTAGAATAGAGGATAAAACATAGTGCATTTGCACTATGTTTTATCCTCTATTCTAGGTACACCAGCAGAATCCCTAAAATATCCTATAATTTATACAATGTAATAGAGCAGCAGGAAATGCTAGCAGAATGCTGGGTTGTATAGGGAGAAGTATTAGCAGTAGAAAGAGGGAAGTGCTCATGCCATTGTACAGAACACTGGTGAGAGCTCACTTGGAGTACTGTACACAGTACTGGAGACCCTATCTTCAGAAGGATATTGATACCTTAGAGAGAGTTCAAAGAAGGGCTACTAAACTGGTTAATGGATTGCAGGATAAAACTTACCAGGAAAAGTTAAAGGATCTTAACATGTATAGCTTGGAGGAAAGACGAGACAGGGGGGATATGATAGAAACATTTAAATACATAAAGTGAATCAACACAGTAAAGGAGGAGACTATATTTAAACGAAGAAAAACTACCACAACAAGAGGACATAGTCTTAAATTAGAGGGACAAAGGTTTAAAAATAATATCAGAAAGTATTACTTTACTGAGAGGGTAATGGATGCATGGAATAGCCTTCCAGCTGAAGTGGTAGAGGTTAACACAGTAAAGGAGTTTAAGCATGCGTGGGATAGGCATAAGGCTATCCTAACTATAAGATAAGGCCAGGGACTAATGAAAGTATTTAGAAAACTGGGCAGACTAGATGGGCCGAATGGTTCTTATCTGCCGTCACATTCTATGTTTCTATGTTTCTATGTGTCCTTAAGGGGTTAAAGGGCATTGCAACCTTAAGAGTTGTGATTTGTATCAGTGTTGCATACTATGTTTGAAATTCTTTGGAGCAGCTTGTGTGTTTTTTACTTTTTGTTCTATTAAATGTATATCTTGTACGGATTGTACTGATTTCATTCATTTATTACAATTTATTTAAGAGCATTCACACAAATTTATATTTCTTGTTGGTTTCAAGATCCACTTTACTCTTAGGATTTCACGAAATTCATAAAGTCATTCTTTGGAAGGGGAAAAAATAAAGTGTAACACGACTTAAAGGGACCTTACATATAAAGATTTTTAGCTTGTGGAGTGTGTTTTGCCGTAGCCGCATCCGGCGTTAAATAGGGGCGGATGCAAGCTATGATTTTGAGATGAAAGCGGCAGGATTTGGCGATCCACTGGACATGAGGGGTGAAGGAGAGGCCGGGGTCAAAGAGAACACCTAGGCAGCAAGCCTGCGAGGTAGAGGTGATGGTGGCACCGTTGACTTGGAAGGAGACAGACACAGGAGTAGCAACACTTGAGAGAGGAAAGACCAGAAGTTCTGTTTTGGACAGGTTTAGTTTAAGGAAGTGAGTAGCCATCCAATTGGAGAGGCAGTCAGAGACATGAGTCAAGATGGGCTGAAAGAGATCAGGAGAGGACAGGTAGATTTGCGTGTCACCTGAATATAAATGATAATGGAAGCCAAAAGGAGCTGATGAGTTTACCAAGGGAGGCAGTATGGATGGAGAACAGTAGGGGACCTTGGGGGATGCCAACAGAAAGTGGTTGGGGGGGGAAGGGGAGGCAGAGCCAGAGAAACACTAAAAAAAAAGTGCTGGGAGAGGTAGGAGGAGCACCAGGAAAGAGCAGAATCTCGTACACCAAGACACGGAGAATGAGAAGAAGCTGTTGATGATCAACAGTGTCAAAGGCAGCAGAAAGATCAAGGAGAATTAGGAGAGAGTAATGGCCGTGAGATTTAGCAGCGATTAAATCGTTGGATACTTTGGTCACAGCTGTTTAAACAGAGTGACGAGCGCAGAATCCAGACTGAAGTGGGTCAAGCAGAGAGTTGGATTCAAGGAAGTCTGTCAATCTCGCATACACAACTCTCTCAAGGATCTTGGAGGCAAACGGTAGTAGCGATATATGGCAGTAGTTGGGGTCGAGGTTGGGCTTTTTCAGAATTGGCGTTATGGTTGCATGCTTGAAGGGTGAAGGAAATGTGCTGTAGGAAAGGGATAGATTGAAAACTTTAGTGAGAGGAAGAGCAAGAGAGGGAGACCGTGCGGATGAAATATGAAGGAATAGGATCGAGGGAACAGGTGGTGGGGCGGGAGGACTGGAGCACAGCGGAAACCTCTTCTGTTGTAGTAGGTGCGAATAAAATAGTGGAATGTGGTTGGGTGATGTATTGGAAGATGTATTGAAAGACGAGGGAGATTGTAAAAATCTCAGTGAAGTGAGTTGCAAAGTTTGAGGCGGACATGGTGGTAGGAGGATGGGGAGCAACAGAGCAAAGGAGAGCATTAAAAGTGTGAAATAGTCATTTTGATTGTGGGGACAGTGTGCTTATGAGGGTGTTGAAGTAATTTACTTTTGCAGAGTAAGGAGCCAAAGTGTAGGAGCGCAGCATCAATTTTTAGTGGATGAAGTCAGGTGAATAGTGAGACTTTCTCCAACAGCGTTCAGCAGTTCTGGAACATTTTTGAATATATCGGGTCAGCTTGGTGTGCCAGGGTTGTAATTGGGAACGCTTGCTGCGTTTAAGTGTAGGAGGTGCTGTGAGGTCTAGTAGACAGGAAAGAGTGCAGTTGTAGAGTGAGGTTGCAGAGTTAGGGCAAGTTAGATTTGAGATGGGTAAAAGGAGAGTTTGGAGTTTGGTGGAGAAATGCTGGAGATCAAGGCTGTGGAGGTTTCTGCGAGATTGGAGAGTTGAGGGTGGTGAGATTTGGGAATGGGATATGCAGATGTCAAAGTTCAGCAAATGGTGGTCAGATAAAGGAAACTGAACAATGAAGAGATGAGAGTTGGTACAGAGATTGGTAAAGATGAGGTCTACAGTGTTTCCTGCTGTATCAACTTGGAACTCACAACAAGGGCGTAGCGTTTTCAGAATATTGTACAGCAAGTGACAGTAGTAGGCAAAGGCTCAAACAGTTGTCTCTTATTCTAAACATAGAGACTGCTCTTTATTCACAAACTCCTATACAGCAGGTTTTATGAGAAAAGCAGTTTGTGCTAGAGGAGAAGTGGAACTGCTCAATAAATTAGTAGCAGCCATACTGCGGCTATTAGTGAGCAGCAACCAACAGAGTTGCCAACTGTGCATACCATGAATGCTCAGTCCAAGTAGTGCCAATGCTCTGGTCCCAATATTAACAAGATTGTACCTAATTTCACAATAATTACCCATTTACAGTAGGCTTTCAATAAAAAAACACAAAGAAAAAAACCAAAAAGAACACCACACAACTTCTTGCAAATGGTTCTTCCCCAATGCTGCTCAACTCACTAGCAACAGGGAATGTTTGGTAGCAGCATCTAGTACACACACAGGTTTGCTTTTTTTAAATTTGATTTTTTTATTGATTATTCATGAGAAAAAGTAAATTGGGTTTACAGAAGGAAAGAAGGGAGGGGGTGACATGACCCTCATGAATGTTATTCCTGGTGTACGCACTTCAAAGCAAGGATCAATTCCTTGGACAAGAGGTTACATGTTATGCAATGTTATACCGTGTACAAGCTATGATTGTTTACACGCCTCATCTTATACATCGAAATTGTTAAATAATACAACAATGTTAACTAAGACAACAATCTAATATCACCTTGGGTTACACTTCTGCGTGACTAATGCTCATTGTGAAATCTTGTCTTATGTATCTCTGTATATCGGTATGCTTCCCCCTAAGCTGTAAGTGAGATTTATGTGAGGTGTGTCATGGTATGGTACATTGTGTCCTCTTAATGGTTCTAAGGCTTCCCCTTTCGTATCTCACTTGTCTAGATGTGAGTTTGAGGCTCAGCTGTCTGATTCTAGAGTTTTGGGCGTCCTGTGAGGGCAAACCATGGTTCCACATCTGTTCGATCCTTTTCGACTTCTCGTGTGAATCTGAAGAGAGCGTTTCATATCTATAATATTGGTATATCTTATCGAACAGCTCTTTGTTTGAGGGGCAGTAAGTAGATTTCCAGTGGAGAGCGAATAGGTTTCTTTCTGCCACTATTACAATTGATGTTACTTTTTTCGCTTTCATCTTCCACGCAGTTGGGAATATCATCAGAAGGCTCACCATTGGAGTGAGAGGTTGGGTGTTTGGTAATGCTGCCGTTATGATTGTTTGTACTTGTTTCCACAGAAGTCTAATCTCACTGAATTCCCACCACAGATGAGTCATTGTTTCTGGTTGGGATCTGCATCTCCAACAGTTAGGATCTGCGTCAGGGTAAATCTGCTGTAGCCATTGTGGGGTAAGGTACCATCGGTATATTATCTTTTTATTTTTATTTTTTTTTTAAATTCTTTATTTTTATTGTGCATGTTTTAACAACGTGCGTGTGTTGCCACAACAGCAGTTACACGCAAAATCAAACATTTTCAAACCTGGCAATTAACATGTCTGCACATTTTTATATATTCTAATACAGAAGTAGTAGGCAAAGCGTGGGTCTGTGAGTGTATGGCATAAAAAAATGTTTGGTCTAAACGGCTAGCACATGGCAAAATATAAGATATGAAACTGTTAGAGATTAGTTGCGCATTTTTTTTTTTTTTTTTTAAATATGTTTGGTCTATCTGTGCTAATACTAGGAGGAGCAGGCAATAGTCGCTTAATGGCTAGTACATTGCAAAATATAAGATGTGGTACTTTTAGAGATTAATCACACAATTTTGTATTTAAGCTCTGAGAATAAGTTTCAACGTAATTAACTTTGCCATGACAGGTTATTACGAATATGAGTATGCATGGGCACATAGTCTGTGTGTGACAAGCCTTAGATTTCTGCGACTGGGTATTTGGTTGTCGTGTGAGCAGTTCGTGCTAAAAAATACCCATATGAGGCAGTGTGATCTACTATGTTCCAGTCGCACGTGTGGATCTCTCCTTCATGAATGTGGATGCTGGCTCCATCGCTCTTCCACATGCTGGTTTGCCTCCCAGTGCGGCGGTGGTTACGGGCAGCTGATGCCACTGTGGGGCGTCTTGTTTCTTTGCTTGGAGGAGGGAGGAAATACCGGAGCCCAGACCTGAGGGTCCAGTGTCAGTGGAGGTGGGTGGCTTGCTGGGGTTCTGGGCTGTTTGCAGGTGGGTGGTTGCAGTCGGATCTGTACCTTCAGTATGTACGGTCCGCTCGTTGTACTGCTACCGTTGGGTACCCTGTGGAGGCTCTGAGCTCGCCTCACCTCCGCCATTTTGGTGACAGTGCCTGGAGCGTGGGTCCTGGCGGCCCTGTAGCTTCGCCTGTCGTGCTTGCGGTCGTCGGGTCCCGAGAGTGGGGACCGGGATCAACCCCCAGTCCAGAGGGGGGGGTACGGGGCCGGTTCCCCGCGGGTCTTATTCAGAGTACTGCATGGCATGCGGCAGGGCAGCGGCCGTCCGCCCCGCTCGCCTCCAGAGTAGGCCTCAAAAGCGTCCCGTAGGATTCCTCCTCCAGGGGACTGAAGCCTGTTTGGCCAGCCTCACCCTGGATCCGGGGCTCTCTGCCCGCCAAGGGCCACCGTTGCCGGTCGGTTTTGTGCCAGATGGCTGTATTTTAACGCCTTTTAGGCCTTGGGTCGCAGGAGCAGGTCCCACTTGCGACCAGCCAGCTCGGCGGTCCGGCCCCGCCCCCATATTATCTTTTTATGTGCTTCTACGTGCCTTGAAGTGCTTTGAGTGCTCAGAGCCATTGTTCGTCTGTAAGTCCCGACAAACCTTCCTTTTCCCATTGGGCCACATATTGGAAAGAGCTGGGTGGTAGGGAGCTCAAGAGGGTTTTGTAGCATAGCGATAAGGATTTAGGCTTAGTGGGGGCAGAGTGACACCTCTCGATAAGTGTCAATGCCGAGATTTCTTGTGGCTTTGGTGTCTGCATGGTTACCGTATCTTGTACATTGCTTTTCAACTGGAAATATTGAAAAATTAGAGTTGGGTAAACTTATATTTTTCTTGTAATTCCGGGTAGGCCAAGATCTTGGACTGAGAGCATATGTCTCTAATGCAGGTGATACCATGAGCTGTCCAAGGTTTTAACGATAGCCACGGTGAGATTCCTTCTATCGCCCTCAAGGGGGCATGTGCACAATATTTTCCTTTGTCTGTCCTAGTGGCTAGCAACCTGTCCCATATTTTTAACGTAAACAGCGTGGTAGGATATAACGACAGCCCCTGTGCCTTGGAGCGTGTAGGCGTAATGTGGATTCAAGAATGGCTGCCTCATAGTATGTGATCATCTTCGGGAGGCCTAAGCCCCCTTCCAACTGGGTGAGTTGGAGCAGGGAGAGACGCAATCGAGAGTTTGTGCCCCCCCCAAACAAAAAAACATGGCGGGATCTGTATGGGCAACATTCGAAAGATATCCAAGATTTTGGGTAACAGCACCATTTTAATTGTGTGGAGTCTGCCTAACCATGACAGTTGAACTTGTCTCCATTTCTACACAGGTTTATTTTAAATATTTTCTGCAAAGGGAAGCACTTTGTAAAGTGCAATAAAGCCTCATGTGCTTAAAACAAATATAAATACTGTCTGGAAACAGAAAATTAATCTAAATTCTGCAAATTGTATAAATCCTTTTCTGTAATAAAAGCAGAATCCACAGCATACCTGTACATATTAGGCCAGTGAGATACCCTTGGGTCGCAGGTTCAAATCCCGGCAGGGTTGAATCAACCCTTCATCCTTATCATTTAGATAAAAGGAGTACTGGATGCTGGGCTAAGGATGTACTTGAAAACCAGAGTAATCTGAATGTACCTTTCCTGGTTATTATTGATTAATATTATAATTATTATATGAAAGGTATCTAAAAAAGCATTTGATTAGTCCTGTGATTGGACTGACCTCTTAAAAGGGACACTCCAATAGCATATTAAATTTAGGGGAGATTATTTTTTATATATACATACATATATTTATATTTCTGCCACACTTCATCAATATGAAGTTGAGGATTGAAATTGAAAGGTGCTTCTGTACGAAGGTTAAAACATAAGGACTATAGATTTTTGAAGAAGCACCTCAGTCGGAAAGCCACTAGATTAACTTCTCTATTTTTCACTTTAGCGTAACCAACTTATTTGCTTTTAAATGTGAAAATGTTAAATATATTACTTGCTTAAAATATGGTAAAGCATTACTAATCACGTTCCCATCCCTATAGTGACACCATCATGACGCTTTATGGGTGTTGAAGAAACAGGAACACCATTCCTACATATCACACCCTCATACCTGATTTGGTCCTACTTGGGACCACTTCCCACCTGGCTGCCAGCTTGACTCCTACCGGGTTGTTCCTTCATGTGCCGAATTCTCTTGAAATAGGAACTTATAGTTTAGGACAGGGGGATCTCCTGTTAACCACTAAAGCAAGCTCAAGTCTGGAGTGTCTTTAACCAAACACATGCATCATCTGAAACATCAAGAACTTTACTTTGAAAATAAACGTAAAAGCATCCCCCTTGCATTATTTAACCGACTTGAAGAATTCAGTTGAGCTCCTTGTCTTGTTCTTAAGCAGTCTGCACAGGGCTGCTCCCCAATAGGAGGGAAGAGTGTTTTCTGTTTATTTTTAATTTATTACAGTGGTGTACTTAAACAAGCTTATGGAAAGCTAGTTTGATATCATGTCTGCATTGTGTATGTTTTCACCTTCATCATGTGGATAACAGTCATAAAATGAAAGAATATATTCTTAGAGAAAAGTATAATCGTATTAAAGCATGTAATTTTATTATAAAATAAATCCAAAAATATATAAATACACAATCATTAAAGCATACATCATTCCCTCCCACGCCACAAGTAAAACACACAAAACACTTTTGAAAAAAACAAAAACACATATTTCAGAATTTTTAGACATTAAGACAAAGGGGATACATTAAAGACCCTTAAGTGTTGCAAAACATGACTTTTTTGTAATGAAAAAGTGCTAGTATTATAGGTGATTAAAAATATGACAATTAAAATTTATTTGGCATATGCCCATACACAGAGGGTTAGGTGGTTGTATGATAAATCAGCATTTAGAAAAACATTAAAAAGGCACTTGCAGCTGTGTCCGAGTTACTGGCTTGCAGTACTGCATCCTGGTAACAAAAGGCAGATGCCGAACACAATAGGACAGGCTGGGTTTAGCAGTGAAGACTATGTCACTGAATTAGACAAACAATTGAATACAGCAGATATTAATTTACATACATTGCCCTCCATTATTTTTAACTCACAAAAGATACTATTATTCCAAATTAATCTGTGCATAAATGATAACATTTGTATCATGTAATATCTTTTTTATTGGACTCAGAATTTTTTTAGTGACAAGCTTTCGTGAGAACGTCCCTTTCGCAAGTCTGAAGCATTTCTGAGCAACACGACACATAGAATTCAAAGTTGAGTTGTGATACAGGGGTTAAAGCAACATGCACAGACACTCTATTAAACACCACAAAGAAAGATCGTACTGCACTTCTGTGGGACACCCCTTTACCCAGCCTGGCCAATGCAGGACCTAAAAATCAAAGTACTGAAAGGGGGTTTTAAAAATACCCAAGAAAGAAAAAAAACTTTTGAAACTAGAATGATCAAATTGTTTAACAGCAAGAATAGAGGACTAAATATTGATTTGGGTTTCCTGTCCCACTTCCAACACTTTACATGAACACTCCCCCACATTATCTTACTGTTCTGTCATATGTATCAACACTTCAAAACACATTCCAATATGTTTACTCTATCAATATACAAGTACTATGTGTAGTCCCATTCTTTCCCATACTCTTATGCATGCATGCTTATATATGTAACTGTGCATTTATATTTCTGTATATGAGTTAATGTGCATGTATGTATAGGTTTATGTGTATGTTTATGTGCATGTATGTGTGTGTGTGTGCGCGCGCGCATCTATAAAGTGTACCATCCTCTGCACTGTCTGCTTGGTTTTTTTTCTCCCTCTCCCCACTCACTCTGATCTTCAGAAATATATTTATGACCCTCTGCAAGAATGGTGTCTACATTCTAACAAACCTGTGTCTTATCTGCACTCATGTCGCTTTAACCCCTGTATCACAATTAAACTTTGAATTCTATTTGTCATCTTGCTCAGACTTGAGAAAGGTAGGTTCTCCCGAAAGCTTGTCATTAAATTCTGTTAGTCTAACAAAAAAAGGTATTACAAGAGTTTTATCTGTTTTTTACATCTGCAATGTCTACGGATAGATAGATAGATATAGATGTGCATACCAATAAGTAGTACAAGCAATATGGAACAGCGGTTTTTCTAAAATTGCAATGCTCACACCTGGCGGTAGTCTTATACCATACAGTAAATACACGAATAAGGGACACAATAGGCACAGAACACAGGTTGTGCGTAAAGACTTTGCTTACATATGGTAGGTCTGTTTCCAGGATAGATATTAAATTGGTTCTTTCAATAAGTGTTGCAGGAGGAAAAAATTAAAACATTGCAGCATTTTATCAGACAATTGAGGAAGGCTTTGCCATATTGTGCCATCTTCCCATTTACAGATATGGCTCAGTAACATACCTTCCATACAGAAATGGACATAACATATGGTGTACAGTGCTTTAGACAAATATAAAGCATAATAAAAACTCACATTGAAAACTGGCCTTATTTATTCGCTCACGTACACATTTAGCTTGTGTCTTTATACAATTTAACCAGACAGGACCTGCCAGACTGTAGTGCATAGTTGTGACAGGATAGGACGTCTCTCATTGGATTTGTGAAATCACTCTTGATTGAGGAAAGATGGTCAGGTTGTGGTCAGTAGCTCCAGAAGTGCACCCACTGCTCCAAAATATCCCTTTAGTAAGAGAGAAGAGGCCCAGTCAGAGCTGGATTACTACTAGTGTGACAAACGTCCTGCTGGCAACGATGACAATATTATGTTGGTGCCCCAGTGTATATTTACAGGGATACTATAGGCATTAAAATATTTAGATTGATTCAATTCATCTATATGAGGAGATGCTGATTGGCCAGGGCTGTATTTGACTTGTGCTGGCTCTGCCCCTGATCTGCCTTCTTGACAGTCTCAGCCAATCATATGGCGAAGCATTGTGATTGGCTCAAACCACTACTGCTTATAATGTCAGCAGGCAGATCAGAGGCAGAGCCAGGAGCTGCAGACTTGAACACAAGTAAGATTTAACTATATTTAGGGAGGCAAGAGGAGGCCCGGGGGGCTAGATGGTGGTATTAACACTATAGGGTCAGGAATACATGTTTGTGTTCCTTTAAGTTTAAAGGGACTCTCCAGTGCAGGTCCCCTCTCCCTCCCACCTCCCATTCCCGGTTGACCCATATAGAAATGTAAGCAGTGCGATTGCAAAGGCATGATCTATTCACCAAAATGGCTTTAAGCCAAGTTGTTTGGTTTTGTTAGTACCACTAATTTAAAAAGCTGGAGGGGAAAATAACAGAGGAAGGAGGGGGGGTGGGAGAAAACAGTTATGTCTGTTGGGTAGAAGGGAATTTAGTACACATGTACATCAATCGTATAATGTTAGCGCAGCCACCCATTTGGCAATTACTGTGAATATACATATACACAGGGCCGGTGCAAGACTAATTTGCGCCACATCGAGGCCAGCTACTTTAAATAATTTTTTTTTTTTTAAATTGCCAACCAATTTTTTTTCTCCCAGCCTCTTTGTGTCTCTTCCCTCTTTGTGTCTCTTCCCTCCATGCACCTTTGTGGGTCTCTTTCTCCAAGCCCTTCCCTTTGTGTATCTTTGTTCCACCAAGCATTCTGTCCATCTCTTTTTATTACAAGCCTTTGTGTGTGTCTTTGCTACCCACTTTCCCCCCAACCAGGTGTGTCTATACTGCCCCTTTTCTTTCCCAGCCAGGTGTGTCTATATTCACCCAAGATCCCCCTCCCCCCCCCCCCCCCCAGCCCTCGTGTACCTCTTCTTCTCTCCACTGGTGGCATTATGTTAGGGGGAAAGTGCTTGGATGAGTTTAGACAACAGTGTAGCATTACATTGACCCTCATTACCTCATGTTCCAGGAAAAATGCTTTCAGTTGTCCCTTTGACCAATATTCCAATGCATATGCTAGGAGCTTCATGGACACTGTATTAATACGGAGGAAATTTCCCACAAACACCACTCTGTTTATGTTCTAATAGAAAGCCAAGAGAACAGTAGTTAGGATTTGTAAAATATATTGCACCAGTGTTTAAATATTTATAGGAGCAAGAGTAGCATTGCAAACCCACATCAATGGAATGTCCAAGAAATAGATTTAAAAGTAAAAGATCCGGTCACTCCTTAGTGTTGAATAAAAGATAAATTCTGTTTAAAATACTAATGCCAACTGCACTGGAATTTCATTGAAAGTCCAATGTAATCCACAGATACCATCCAACAGATTAGGATTGTCTCTTAACAATAGTACTTAGGACAGACCTGAGGCTTACAAGAAGCGGAGAATCGTCATTAACGTTTGAACAATTTCAGTAGTGAGGTTAAGACGCCATCTCGATCAATGTGAGGTGTGATCTTTAGAGGCTCCATAGACCTCAGTGTTGTATTCTTGGTCATCCGCAAGAATACAGCACTGACCCGGCTCCTTGGAAAAAAAGTGACAGGAGCTGAAGAGTGTCTTAAGGATGAAGATGTTGCTGGCCATGAGGGACAGCTTTAGGCATTTATAAGGAAGGTAGTGGTGGGAAAGGGCATGTCTATTAAACAGCAAGCAGCCAGAGGCTTCTCGCTGTCGTAAGAAGACTAGCAACTGGCCAGCCAATGAAGAGGTACCTGGCACAGGTCCCACATGCCCCCATAGTTGAACATCTAATAGATAACCGTTTAGTAGACATGCCCCTACTTGCAGCAGGCAGGTAGGGAAAGGAGGGAGGATTTGACCTCCCTTAATGATACCAAGTACAAGCGGGGTGCCAATACGCCAAGTAGAATGAACAGAGCACTAATACGCTAAGATGAGCAAGCGCTTAGCGCATTTGCAGCAAGTGCAGCACGCATTAGATCTCCCCATCGAAAAACATTGAATCAATGCTTTTCTATGAGAAAAAAATTATAATAAATAATCTCATGCAGAGTGTGAGGACTTCCAGCGTCAGATACCAGAACAAAAGGTCTGTTTTGATCCAGGAAGCCCTCTAGTGGCTGTCTGGTAAACAGCCACTGGAGGCAAACTTGGAACTGCAATGTTTTACATTACAGCACTAAGTGCAAAAGGGAGAGTGCACGAAGACCACTTCAGTGTCCCCCTAAAAGACCAAAATTGCAAAAAGGAAGAGTTTTGTGTAATTTTGGTCTCTCAGATTCATAGATCCTTGTGGGATGTCCTTTAACCCCATTAAGGACCAAACGTCTGGAATAAAATGGAATCATGACATCATCACACGTCATGTGTCCTTAAGGGGTTAATGAGGTTGTCTACATAAAATGTGTAAAAAGGCAAATAGAAAATAGACAAAAGCGATTTCAGCCTGGAGCGATGCTTATGTCTCAGCTCTTTCATAGCCCTGTACAATGCTGCTTGACATAGAAGCTACAAGGCAGCACTGTAAAGAAGCTGAAAGCCCAGAGCAACAGTCAGTGCGTATCAGGCAGCATTCAGTAGGGGAGGCAACATTTAATCATTTTATACAAAGATATATAGGCCCCTTAATCGGTCACTTTATTCATTTTACATTTCTTAAATAGCACGGGTATCCAATGCACGCATGAAACTTTGGTGCCAGTAGAAGCCCGACTAGATTAATATTGGCTACTGGAAAAATAAAATTAAAGGATGAATCAATCACTGGTGGGAAGCAGGAAATAAAAGGGAAGCAATAATTCTTCATACAAGTTGGACTAAGCAGAAAGAGGGAGGAAAAGTGAGCTATGCTTAGACAGGGGGTATTATGGAGGCTTGACAAAAGGTAAATATGTCCGATCAGTAGAAGGGCAAACAAATGGACGCCAGGAGGATGCTTTAACCCCTTAAGGACACATAACATGTGTGACATGTCATGATTCCCTTTTATTCCAGAAGTTTGGTCCTTAAGGGGTTAAATAAGCCACACCAACTGCAGGAAGACATGTCACAGCTTGTATAGAACGGGTTAAAGTTTTGCCTACTTCTGACTCACCTCGTTGACTGCACACATACGTGCTATGGAACCAATGTTATTGGTTATTGTGATCAAAGTCGCTCTTGCCAAGTCTTCTTTACTAACAGAATCTCTCTTTTCCTTGCTCATCATGTTCCCAAAACTAAAAGGAAAACACATAAAGTAAATGCAAAACAGAGTATGGAATCACACACTTTTGCACCTGTAATTGTAAATATGTAGCCATACGGAAAGAATTGGATAGGCGGATATCGGCAAGAAGGCGGGGCCAAACACCACCTTGGTCAATCAGCACCTCCTCAATCAATGCATCTCTAGGAGGAAAGTTCAGTAGCCACAGGAGGTGTTCCATGGGGCAATGTAAACACTGCATTTTCCTCTAAAAAGGCAGTGTTTACATTGCCTCCTGCATGAAAATGCCTACAAGGAAGGATTGTAACCCCTTCAGGATACATGACGGAAATATTCCGTCATGATTCCTTTTTATTTCAGAAGTTGTGTCCTTAAGGGGATACTCACCAGAACAACTACACTAAGCTGTAGTTGTTCTGGTAAACATAGTGCCCCCCTCTAAATTGGTCAGCTTTCTCGTAAAGATGCAGAAAACCCAAATGCCTACTTTAACCCCTTAACGACAGAGCTTCAGAAGCTTGTCTTTCACTTAATGACAACGGCATTTTTTGCTGTTTGCGTTCAACTGCGTTCAATTTATTGCACCGACGCATATTATATACAGTTTTTTAAAGGACAGAAAGGGCTTTAATTTGTACATACATACATACATACATGCTTATTTATTATAAAAAAATACAGAAAAATGCAAAAAAAAGGAAACATTGTGAGGTTTTTTTTTTTTTTTTTTACAGTTTTTGCAATAATAATGTGTGCACAATTAGTGCAGGTTAAGGAAAGTAATTAAAAATAAATTCATTTAGTTGTTCTGATTTACAGAATATATAATGTGTCTGGGATTTTAAGTTTTTTTTGGTAGTTACAGGTCACAAAGCACAAGGAGTAAAATAAACTTTTAATGTGGAGCGATTTTAGAATTTGGTATGTTTGTTTGTCTTGTAATCTTAATAGCCATAAAAGAAATCAAAATTGCCACACAAAAGTATATATTTATATAAAGTAGACACCACAGGCTATTTACCTAAGGTTGTTTTGACACTTTCTACGTAGCCATTTCACCGCCAACATCTGCTAAATATTGGAGTAAAATTGTGTTTTTTGGGGGTTTTGGCACACAAACTTATAACAAAGAACTTCTCATGTGTATTTTGTAAAGTTGGTGTGTGCTATTCCTGTACAAAGTTTTATTTTGTATTCAGTTACATCTGCTGAGTAAAATGACACCCCCATTGTATGTCTTTGCACTATTTTGTGAAGCTACAGTGCAATATAGGAGACCTGTCCTTTTCAATATTCCCAGTCGAATGTTGAGAGACGGATTTAATGAGCCTATGCTTCCATTTGGGGTATTATAGTAGTTTGTCTGTTCGAAAATAAAAAAAACACAAAGGCCTACCATTTGTAAAAGTAGACACTCCAGGGTATCTCATAAGGTGCATATTGTGCCTTAACATGCCCCCATTATTTCACCAATATATGCCAAAGTATGTGGTAAAAAATTATTTTGTGCATTTTTTTTTTACATACGGATTGCATTTTTGCTGGGCATTTTGTATATTTCATATGTGCCACTAAGTTCAAAACCCCAAAATTATGCTCAGCTAAGTCTTCTGAGTAAAAAGACACCCCCAATGAATGTCTTTGGCACTATTTCGTGAAGCTACAGTGCCATATAGGAGACCAAGCCATATCAGTTTTTACAGAACTTTGAATTTTGACGCTGGGCCCATGTGCAATTTCCAAGCATCTTTGCAGGTTTTAAATTCAAACTACCCCACAAAGGCCTACCATTTCTTAAAGTAGACACCCCAGGGTATTTCAAAAGGCATATTTTGAACCTTAGCGTGGGATCATTTTTCCGCTAGCTTGTACCAGGTGTAGTGGTAATAAGCGTTTTTTCTGCCTTTTTGACTCACAAAGTGAGTTTGCACGGTATATTTTGCAAACCTTATGTGTGCTACTACTGTATAATACTTCATATGTTGCTCAGCTATGTGGTCTGAGTACAGCAATACCCCCGTATGTACCTTTGGCAGGTATATGTGGATGTTGAAGGGGCACATTTGAGACGCAGCCATTCAGTTTTTTCTAACTTTGAAGTTTTATGCGTTGTCCATGTTCCAATTTGGAGTAGTTTTGATGGTTGGTTATTGAAAATTCCCCACAAACACATACTATTTATTGAAGAATACACCCATGTGTAATTCAAATGGCATATTTTGAACCTTGGCATGGGATCAATTTTTTCTCTAGTTTGTTCCAGGTGTAGTGGTAATGAGCGTTTTTAAATGTATTTTTTAACTTTTTAAACTTTTGTTTTGCTTATGAAATTTTTTTAAAGTTTCCTAAACTTTTTTTTTTTTTACAGATTTAACAATTTTCTAAGTTTTTTTTTTTTTTACAGTTAACCCCCAACTAGCAGTAAGCAGCGCTAACAGTAAATTCCCCATTTTCCCATAACTCCCACCAACCCCAGCTAGCAAAATATTTAATTATACAATATTTAAATTAGTTAATTAAATAAATTTATCCCCTGAGGGTTAAAAAATAAATAAAAGTTAATCGTCAGGGGTTAAAAAAAAATTAGATCACAGTATAATACTGTGATCTGTATTTTGATCACTGTAGGCAGTGATCGACTGGCAGGGAAGGGTTTAATTTTTATTTGGACTGGGTAATGGGTTTTTATTTTCTACTTAAACGTTATTAAAACTTTTTTTTCCTTAATTTTTTAACTTTTTAAAGCTTATTTTAAAACTTCTTTTTAACGTTAACCCCTAGTTAGCCTAACACTAAATCCCCCAATTCCCCACTAACTTCCACCCTCCCCAGCAAGCTAAATTTATCATTTTAAAAATATTTAAATTAATTAATAAAATAAATTTAACCCCTGAGGGTTTAAAAAAAAAAAAAAAAAAAAAAATCAGATCATAGTAAAATGTAATCCCTGCCAATTGATCACTGTAGTCAGTGATCAATTGGCAGGGAAGGGGTTAATTTTTTATTAAAATGGGTAAAGGGGGGTGGGATTTTAATTAAACTTTATTTTTTTTGACAGGGGGGCAGGATCACTGATGATCCGTCTCCCTGCACTTCACAGTGAACCCGGAAGTGCAGGGAGGCGGAAGGTAAGTATACACCGCACATGTGCTCGCTCTGACATGCTGTCAGAGCGGGCACATGTGCTGGGACAGCGCGAGTTGGTGCTCCCGGTCTGCCTCTAATACAGAGGCAGAACGGAGCACCATTAACCCCGCGATTGCGGCGATCTGGGGTTAATTTTAACGGGTGACGGACGAGGTCCGTCACTCGTCGTTAAGGGGTTAAAATTCTGCACTTTATATGTTAAGGGGAGACGGATAAACAAATAAAAATTAGCTAATGCCATACCAATGCCAATATGTATTGTCTCTCTAGCTAGTACCTACTCAACTTCACTCTAGCAATTGTTAACTTATGTTTTATTAACTCCTTTAAAATGTGCACGTATTATCTGAATGTCCCAAATGTGTTTCAATGCATGGTAGGATCTCTAGCACGTCAATTGCTTTTGGGGCATGACAAGCGTATATGTAATGAGGATATGCAAAAAAAAAAAAAAAAGAAAAAAAAAGCACACCACACAATCATGTGGAGGGAGTAAATTATGCTAAATAGCCTACTACCCACAAAGTTTCAAAGCAATAACTACAAAAGTTGATCCTCCTGACTCAAAATGTTCTGCGTGGCAGTTAAATATAGGAAAAAGCCCATTTACACTACCCCATAAATCCCAAACGAAAAAGGAGTTTCAAGTGTAACACTTGTGCATTGAAAAACAATGCAGAGAAACAGTTTTGCAGTTTATTTATACTCTTACCTGGAGGCCACAGCATAGCCTGGCAAACCAAATCTTTCATAATCGCCTCCATATATGTCACGAACAAGTTTATCCACCTTCGTACTGTCTCCAAGTGAAGCCATTTCCAAAGCCTCCTCAAAGGTAGAACATCCTGTAAGAAGGCAGCAGAGTCCAAAGAATGTTCCTCCTCCGAGGCTGTTAGATTCACAGGTATAAAGAAAATCTGTTTCACCTAGTCTACCATATCCAAGAGCTATTACCATTGAAACATTTCATTTTTATATGATGGTACAAACAGGAATGTATTAGCCTTGCAAAATGTTGTCCAATTCCTACTTTTAAGTGGGACACATTGGTACACCTCTTTAGTACCATGACAAGGAGAATAATGGAAAGAACCAGAACATTTTACTTTTACAGTTTAAAGGCTATATGGAACGAAGAGACTAAATTTGATTTGTCTCTAAAAGCTATAGCTTTAGATTAAGGAAGATCAGATACATAAATATAACAGGGTTCCACAGATCCTCGTTATCCCTTTCGGTACCATAGGGGTTGTATAATATCTTCTTTTAAGTGACACTTAGACAGTCTAAACACCAAATTCACTTTAGAGACATACCTGGTGCCAGTTACTCGTTTATAGTTATCCTTGGAGTAGACTGCCAAGATGCTCACACCTGACCCTATGTTAACCAGAAGAAGAGGATATGGGTTCTCCAGGTTGTAAGGAATTTTCTGGCATCTCTCAGGATCTTTGGGATTTTCGAAATAAAAGCACTGTGATTGTCCATTAAAGCCAACCGAATCTATGAAAAGGACACCCTTGATGAGGCAGTCCAGTTCATCCAGTTTCCAGAGCTCAAGCCCTCCAACCTACAATTATGAAGTGAGAAATAGGTCAACACACAAATATAGAGAGTTTGAAACTGCAGCATCAACTTGCTGGTAATTATAGCAACAATCATCTAGTATTGCATTTAAAAAAAATGACCACATAATTGCTTGTGTATGATGCAGTGCTCAGGATCTATCTGAAGACATACGACTCGCTTCCTTTTGTGGTATTTTAATGTGAACCTGGTCAATTGTATCTTTCCCAATCTATATTCTATTATCCGCTGCATTTTCACCCACTTTTTTTTGTGCAATAGCTTGCAAACACAGACTCATAGGCGTGCGCACGGGGTGTGCCGGGTGTGCCTGGGCACACCCTAATCCCCGCGGCACGCCTATGGATTGAGTCCTGCAGGAACGGAGTTCCTGCACTTTTTTTGTGCAGGAACGCTGTTCCTGCAGGCACTCAGCGCCCCCCTTCCTCCCCCCATGTCCCCCCTGTCATGGATGGGAGGGGGGGGGGGGCAAGAGGTTATGACCCCCCCCCCCCAGTCGGCTCTCTCAATATCAGCCGCGGCGAGGGAGCTGTGAGCTTTCTGCTCCCTCTCGCCGCGCGCTGCTTGCTGATGCTGGGAGCCGGAATATGATGTCATATTCCGGCTCCCAGCTACAGCAGACAGCCCACGCGGCGAGAGGGAGCAGAGAGCTCACAGCTCCCTCGCCGCGTCTGAGATGGACACAGGCATCCGACCCACTGGACCCCAGGGACAAGTCCACGCCAGCACTCCAGGTAGGGAGGCTGGACGGACATTTTTTTAATTAAAAAAATAATCATTTGTGTGTGTGTGTGTGTGTGTGTCTGTGAATATGTGTGTGTGTGTGTGTGTGTGTCTGTGAATATGTGTGTGTGTGTGTGTGTGTGTCTGTGAATATGTGTGTGTGTGTGTGTGTGTCCGTGAATGTATGTGTGTGTGTGTGTGTGTATCCGTGAATGTATGTGTGTGAGTGTATCCGTGAATGTATGTGTGTGAGTGTATCCGTGAATGTATGTGTGTGAGTGTATCCGTGAATGTATGTGTGTGAGTGTATCCGTGAATGTATGTGTGTGAGTGTATCCGTGAATGTATGTGTGTGAGTGTGTCCGTGAATGTATGTGTGTGAGTGTATCCGTGAATGTATGTGTGTGAGTGTGTCTGTGAATGTATGTGTGTGAGTGTGTCTGTATATGTATGTGTGTGAGTGTGTCTGTATATGTATGTGTGTGAGTGTGTCTGTATATGTATGTGTGTGAGTGTGTCTGTATATGTATGTGTGTGAGTGTGTCTGTATATGTATGTGTGTGAGTGTGTCTGTATATGTATGTGTGTGAGTGTGTCTGTATATATATATATATATATATATATATATATATATATATATATATATACACACACACACACACACACACACACACACACACACACACACATACACACATACACACACTGGAGTGTATATTATTTTTTGGGGGGGGGGGTGGGAATCTTGGTTCCCACACTTTATTCCCCAGGACTTTATTCTCCCCTGTCGGCTCACGCAGAACCGGCGCTGAGTGTCGGCTCTGCTCTAAGCCTCCATGGGCCGGCGGGGAGATCAAAGATCTACCTCACCGGCCCACAGCAGCATGAAGGGAGGCAGGAGAGGACCCGGGGAGCTCTAGACAGCAGCTCCGCCAGGTTCCTCTGGCGAGATCTGAGCGTTGCCGCGGCAACGCTCAGATCTCACGAGAGTTAACTCTAGCCCCGCAGGCTAGAGTTCACTCTCCACTGGACCACTAGGGATGGCACATGGCAGCAAGGATCCCCCCTCCCTACATAAGGTAAGAAGGGAGGGGGGATATTTACTAATCTGCCCCCACCTCCACAATCTGTCCAAACATACAGCACCCACACACACACACATACAGTACCCACACATAAAAAGCACCTACAGACATACAGCACTCTCACACAAACAGCACACACACAGCACCCTCACACACACAGCACCCACACACATACAGTACACATACAGCACCCTCACACACACACAGTACACATACAGCACCCTCACACACAGTACACTAACCGCACCCTCACAAACACACACAGCACCTTTACAAACACACAACACCCTCACACACAGCACACTAACAACACCCTTGCAAACACACACACACACAAACAGCACCCTCAGAAATACACGACACCCACACACATCACACAAACAGCACCCTCACACACACACACACACATCACACAAACAGCACCCTCACACACACACAAACACCCTCACACACAAACAGCACCCTCACACACAAACAGCACCCTCACACACACAAACACCCTCACCCACATAGCACACTACCAGCACCCTCACACACACACACACACACACAGCAGCACCCTTACACAGCACACTAACAGCACACACACAGCAGTGTATGTATATATATATATATATATATATATATATATATATATATATATATACACACACACATATACATGCGGCGTGTGTTTGTGCTTTAGGGTGCACACCCTAATGCAATAGGCTGCGCACGCCTATGCACAGACTTGTGCAATTCCTTTTGTTATGCATTCAATCAAAAAAAAAAATATGTTAAGTTTATGTTTGTTATTAAACAGTTTAGATATATAAGCACCCGGAAGCAAGTGGCAATAAAAACCACCATAAAGGTAGAGTTTCTAAATGTAATGGGGACCCATCATCCTAACCTTAAGTACCTTCAGGCTAGTGCCTCCACATGCTCAGCTCTGTGGATTTTACAGTGGTGTAAATGCACTTCTGGTACCATCCACACTTTGATTTGCCCTTCTCTGGGACAATTCCCCAAGCAGAACAATCCTCCACAACACCCATTCACTCAATTTGATCCTATACTCCATAGTTAGTTCCAGAAATGCATGCTAAGGAACAACCGCAGGACATGCAAACACTCACACAAACACAGTGATTGCTGAGCTGAAGGATGGTTCTCCTGTTTTCTTCATCAGTAAATTTTTCAGCATAGAAATCTATGCAGACTATTAAATACTGATTCACAGCTGAGGAAGGGATGCATTTTAAAATTAACTTTTGTTTATTTATTTTTACTAAATAGTATTTAGAAATAAAGATAAGTATAGCTAATGTTTAACAGCTCCCCATTCAAATCAGATTGACTCCTTACAATGCATGGGTACCAGGGCACTCCAAGCAGCTTAACAACTACAGTGTTCTGCAGTGGTTATGGCGCTTAGAGTATTCCATTAAGGCAAACACCCACATAATCCGATAATAAAATGCTTACAGTCAAAAAATCGTCTTCAAACTTGTACGCTCCACCACCAGTGGCACATAAGAATGTGTGAAGGCTTGAGAAATGTTTATCATGGGCCATTTGAATGAATACTGGCAAATCATGTGTTGGAAATCGTATAAAGTGGAGGTTGCCTTTTCGGCCACACATCGTGAGGTCCTTCAGTTCCAGGTGAACATCGCGAATGCCCGTTTGTCCATAGGCCACATTGGAGGTCAGGTATTTGCGGATACTCTTGAGGTTTTCCACTTCCTCCTCTTCAGCCGTGATATCTCTGGGTTCAAAATAGACAAGTTTGACCAGCGTCCCACCAATATCCAAGCCAAACCAAGGAAAGGCTAGGACAAAAGACACACATGTTATAGACCCCAATAAGCCTTGAGAATAGACTGTATCTAATGCCTTTTCAGGTTTGTGTTCAGCAACTTGCTGCAGGGGCTCAAGACAAAAATCTGCGGTTTTGACCTGTAACATCTTTTGTTAACTTTATTATGGGGTGCATTTGATGCCTAGACTAGAGCTTGAAAACCAGTAGCCAAGACTCTTATATCGAGTTATTACTGCTGTCAGCCAATTGACATTTTTATATTTGAGTCATAAAAAAAAAAAAAAAAAAAAAAAAAAGTCTATGAGGAACACACATTTATCGCAGTAAGCATGTTTACACAGGCCTTGTTGAATACAGTAGGTCAATACACTGATGGAAAAAATATTAAAGGAATCCTCAAATACAAGAGCTGTCCACATAACTAAATGAACAACAACAAAAGAAAAAGTAAAATGTGGAACTGTAAACTAGATGTAGCCTTGTTTGTTTGTTTTTTTTCTCTCTGATAAACATATATTGAGGAAATTTAGTATTTACATATATCCATGTTTAGGTCACCTGCTACAGTCCTGCAGAATTACTTAACGTTAGTTAAAACCTCAATATCTGAGTAATTTCAGCACTTATTAAATGGTCATAGGAGTTAACGTGTATTTGCAAATATGAATGTGTGTTTCTTCAAAACATTTATCAAAGAAGAAAAATAATTTATGTTTTAGCAATTACAGTGCCCATTTATTTTTTTATTCACCCCTTCTGGCTTTTTGCAGTAAGCACGGTCTTTTCAGAGAAAATGCAGTGTTTACATTACAGCCTAGGGATAACTCCACTGGCCATTCCTCAGATGGCTACAAGAGGTGCATCCTGGAGCAGTGCTGCACACGTAGGGAATCAACCAATATTGATTTTTTTTAAATCTGATAATCTGTAAACTTTCAGGCCGATAGCTTACCGATATTCTGTACATTTACAGTTGAGTTTTTTTTTGCAAATCTTTTTTATTAAGTGGTAAATCCAGAAAATATACATGCCAGTCAGATTTTTTCTAATGTTTTCAAGAATATTTATGTGTGTGTAGTGGATGCAGTGAGAGTATTTGATTAGTAAATGCAGTGTCGGTAGTGGATGCAGTGTGCTTGTGTGTAAATATGTGCGTAACGAACAACCCAACCCCCCTTCCACTTAAATGTTCCTCTACCTTATCTTTTAGTCCCCCCCCCTCACCACCCCAGTGTTCCTTTTCCTTTCCCTGTACCTTAGTGCCCTCCCTTAATGTCCCACTCTCTCCCCCGTCTCAGAGTGTTCTCCCCTCCCTGTTCCATAGTGTTCTTTCCTCCCTCCCTCTCCCCTGTCCCATAGCGTTCTTTTCTCCCTCCCCTATCCCATAAGCGTTTTTTCCTCCCTCCTTCCCCCGTCCCATAGCGTTCTTTCCTCCCCCTCTCCCAAAGTGTAACTTCCCCCTGTCTTGTCTCTTGTACACGACCGGACGTAGTCTATTAGTGAGCACTTCTGTTCAGCCCAGCCGAAAACAGAAACTATAAGTTTCAGGCAGGAGGGAGCGCTGTGTCACTCCAATCTAGGTCCCCCTCCCCCAAGATGCTGATTGGCCAGGGCTGTGTAGGCTCTGCCCCTGATTTGCCTCATTGACAGTCTCAGCCAATCCTATGGGAAAGGACTGGCTCAGAGAATCACTTCTGATGATGTCGGCCAGGCAGTCAGATCAGAGGCACAGGTAGCAGCTGCAAATTTGAATAGTACAAGTAAGATTTTACTGTAATTAGGGAGGCAAGGGGGAGGAGGGGTGGTGCTAGAGAGTGGTTTTAACACTAAAGGATCAGGAATAAAGGTCTTTAACATTAAGGTTAAACAAATGTTTTGCAGGCCAGACCTTAAGGGCACACAACACAAACACTTTACTTTATTCAAGGTTAAAAATCATACAAATATAATATCCATATTATGGAGCATCTGCAAATTGTCAATGTTTAATACAAGACTTTATTAAAGCCAAACTATATAGCAGCTACAAAAGTCTGACAATTTCTATACAAACCACTAAGGGGCAGTCTTGTCATATAGTTATATAACTAACATATGCAATCCGTATTTGAAAATAAAAATGACACGTTTGAGAGACAGACATTCTAAATACAATTCAAAATGAAAAAAAACTGGAATTTATCCAATCAAAAAATACTAGGGTTATTAGGAATAACCAAAAATGGATAGGAGGGGAGGAAAACAAAACGTATTACCATGGATATTCATTGACCATGGCATTGTGCATTACATTGGCTGTGAGTGGCAGCTTCCCAGTGACTGAAAAAAAAGTTCACTCATTTTCCAGCAGACTAAATCAGCTTTCAAAATGTCTTTCTAGCCAATGTGGTCTCCCAGACGTCCTGCCGCAAAACATCCTCAAATTTACGATACGTTCTATTTTGTCTATTAGAAACATGCTCCTCAAAATGGATAGAGTTTTACATACAAACAAAATCCAATATTTGTTTTTCTGGACACTAGGGCAGCACATACAATTAGTGTTTGCTCTGCCCCCCGCACCCCTTCCTTTTAACTAGAGCATCTATGCAAGTCTTATGAATTAACTTTAAGAATTGTATAAAACAGGGCTACTAATGGCTGTGGGTTGGATGCCTGTATACTACAGTCAGGGCAAGTGTGTCTTAAAGGTAATTAAATCTGCATAAAAAACACCTGGCCAGATAGTGATTGTTAGCCCACAAGGCACAAGATAAGTGGCATTCATATACTGCAACTGCAGAAATGTTTAATATAAGCATTTCAGAAAGATTTTATGTTTTTGACTACATTGGCATTTCATGGAAACAGCAACACGGGGGGTGGGGCCGGCTACCAAGCGAGCAGGACGCAGGCTGAGGGAGCTCCTCAACTTAGTCTGTGATTTAAACTCAGAACTCGTGAAATTCTTGAAAATAGCAGCTGCACACGTTTTAAGCTTTAAAGAGGGACCCTGGGCACCTTCTAAACCGACTTCAGGGGACCTATCAGTCACTTACAGGGTCCTGATGTTCTCTGCTACCTGCTGTTTATACCAGGGTGGGAGAAGGGGCCGATCTCCTGCTTTGATGGTAAACAGATAATTACCTGAGTCGCGATTCTCTCCCCCCCACCCCCTCCCACTTGGGCCGGTGGGGGTTATCTCAGTCCCCGCAGGACCACACATCCATAATCTGGCACAGCAACGCAGCTCATTCCAGAACACCCAAACCGCACAGCCGAACAGAATGAGCAGCTAGATGGCAGACACATAAGGCCCAGTAACACAGGGGTTAGCGCCGAACCTGCCCTGTGTCGCTGGGCCATAAGCTTGCCTCTATCCACTACGGCGAAACTACAGGCGTTATTTTACTCCTTCTTGGCGAAGTTGAAGGGTCGCGGTCAGCCTAAGGCACCTGATTCTCTGTATAAAGAAAAAGAGAGGTGGGGTCACGAGGGTACCCTCCCGGGCACAGCACCCACCGAAGCGACTAGTTCTGCCAGCAGCTGCCAATCTGGGCTCAGAGTCATCCGTGGCATGACCCCCAGTACACCATCCACGCAGACTGAGGGACATGAGATAGCACCAAAGGCGGCGGATCAAGAACTCACACAGTCTCCCACCGGTAAGGAAACTCAAGCTTCTCGAGTTTACAAGCTTGTGGACACATGGTACCTGCTTTTGGATGGGCCTGGGGCTGGAGGGACACGCTACCCTGGCTCCGTTATACAGTCCTCCCAAATGATCGTGGCTACTACCCACTCACTATATCCTCTGAGGGAGTTGGTTGAATTTTTAGCTATTTTTCAAAGTAAAAAGTGGCCTACCTGCGAGACGCTGAGCCCTTGCTTTAACAGCAGCTACCACTTTCATGCATATCATACCTGGCAAAATGGTTCTGGTGCTAGCGGTATAAGCATGTGTCAATTGAGCATGCATCTCATATAGCTGATCTTTCTATTAATTGTCTACATTGAGAATGTCTCATTTAAGCCGGTGTTATTAGACTATTAGTCCTCCTGTCTAGTGATTTTAAATCGGCATACCATTTTCACTCCTGTCACACATTTAGACAGAGAATTTAGCTTGACTTTCATAAACTTAAAAATGGTGCATTATAATCCAATGCCACAAGACTGTTATACTGTGTACGTTGATATGCTTGTTCCTGCTGTTGGGGCATTGCAGGCCTGTATTGTATCACTATGTACTACAGAAATAAAGAATCATTTATTTATTTTTAAATGGCAAAACAGTTAGAAGAATTAAGACAAAGTAGTGGGAAAAAGTACCAGATTAGTCACTACCCATTGTATTGTCTGCATTAAAGGGATACTGTATGCACAAAAACAACCTTGGCCTAATAAAGTAGTTTTGGTGTATAGTTTATGCAGTCATGTTAGGTAGAGGCAGGTGCAAGTTATATTTTAGAGCACTCCACCCATGGGCTGCAAGCCAATCAATGCATTTCTAACACAGCTAATGACACGCTCACTGCACTCTATGAGGACTTCTAATACCAGGGAACATACCTAGCATTCTGAATTTTCCACTGTCCCACCAAACTTGGGCCTGTTGTGAGGCAAGTGAATGGTTCCCTTTGCACCTCTATTATAAAATATTACATAAGCTGAGTGAGCTATAATGTACCTTCATCAGGTTTATGGGAATTTTAAATGGCATTGGTGTCTCTGCAAGCCATAATGTAAATGAACATAGCATACCGCCTTCCCAATGTTAGGATGCTCTATGTCAAATGAACAGTATGCTCAAAGTGAGAGCTGTATATATAGTTATTTATAGCTCTTTAAGGGGACACTATTGTGACAGAACACTTGTGTCCATACCAAGAGCTACTGGATATATACTTGCAAAAAACAGAATATTCAAGGATATAATCTTTCAATGTAGGGTAATAACTGCTTGATCCAAGGATAAATCTGACTGTCATTCTGGGGTCAAGAAGGAATTTTTTTCCTAGCTTGTTGCAAAATTGGAAGTGCTTCAAACTGGGTTTTTTTGCCTTTTGGATCAACAGCAAAAAACATATGTGAGGAAGGCTGTTTTGATGGACGCAAGTCTCTTTTCAGCTATGTAACTAAAAAAAAAATAAAAAAAAAAAAAATAAAGGAGCAGCCCACACCTTAACCCCAAAAAGACACACGGCGAGCATGTTTATCCAGTTTTATCCCCCATCTTCTCACTAAGAGACCTGGCTCTCATAACCTACTCCTTCATGCTAACCACCTGAAGGCAACTCTCCTCATGGTCAGCCAGCAGTCCTGTGAGCCGTGAGGACTGTAACAAGACTTGGTCGCAATTCTACGCAACTCTGGTTCAGCCGCACCTACTCACATTCCCCTGCCAACTTCACCCTCCTGACCATCCAGGAGAGCTAATTGGAGGGGAGGTACAATAGACTGAGATGAACAATCACTCCCGAAGAGCCTGCTTTAGTGGCAATCTGGCAGACAGCCAATACAGGCAGTCTTAACCCTGCAATATAAGCGTTGCAGTTTCTCTAAAACTACAATGTTTTACATAATAATATAAAGTGCCAACAAATTCTGTAGTGCTGTACAATAGGTGGACTATTGCAACAATATGTATTGGACACACAAAGAGTTAATTGGACAGTGCCACCAGACCACTTCAAATAGAATGCGTGCGCTGTGGTTGCTATGAAAACTCCCTAGCCCTTGCTTCTATAACCGGCTAGGGAGTGTAGGAACGGAATGAAGTCACTTAAATCTGAAGCCAGCATGCCAACATCACTGACCAGATTTGCCCCAGGCGGGTCTCAAGCAGGGCAAATCAAAGATGAACAGAGGTGGAGTGGAGTGTGGCCAGGAGGTGTGTGTTATATGAAAAGTTACACCCATTAAAGCGGCACTATCATGGCCGAATCCAGTTTTTTGTTTTTTTTAACCCCCCTCCTTATAAATCCTTGCCCCGCCCTGCAATTAGGCTAAGAACACTCTGATTGGTGGGCTTGGAATCTAACCAGAGTGCTCTTTGTCATTTTACACCAGAGTGCTTTGTGTCATTTTACACAGCATGGGAAAGTGCTTTGTAATTTTCCCACTCTGTGTAATTTGAGTCATAACACTCTGATTGGTGGGCTTGGAATCTAACCAGAGTGCTCTTTGTCATTTTACACAGCTTTATGGCCCCCACCCACCGCTCAAGGGTGGGGGCCAGGGGGGGTGGGAGGACAGTAGGCCCCCCCCCATTGTAATTTATGGCCCCCACCCACCGCGCAGGGGTGGGGGCAGGGGAGGACAGTAGGTCTCCCCCCCCATTGTAATTTATGGCCCCCACCCACCGCGCAGGGGTGGGGGCCAGTAGGCCCCCCCCCATTATCTTTATGGCCCCCACCCACCGCTCAAGGCTGGGGCGGGGAGGGGGACAGTAGGTCCCCCAGATTGTCATTAATGGCCCCCACCCACCGCACAGGTGTGGGGGCTGGGGGGAGAACAGTAGGCCCCCCCCCCCCCCAATTGTCCATTATGGCCCCCACCGCTCAGGTGTGGAGCCCAATAGGTTTTTTGTTTTTTTTACAGTGAGCAGCCACTTATCATTGTTTTATCATAAGTTTTGGAGTAATAAAATAGAACAAGAAAAAAAAAAAATGTGATACTGCCCCAAACAGAATATAGGCCATTTAAATGAAGTTATGAACAGTTGATCGATTACTATAAGTGCTATATCATAAAAGCTCCTTTTGACATCAAATCGGTTTTCCTCTCATCTCATCTCATCATCCTTCTGAGATCACTCCACCAAGGGCCCCTTCAGCACCCTACCTGTGGGGTCCTCTGCTGCCCCCACCTTTGATACTTGTTCAGCCCCCTCCCTTGGTATCTATGGGGTCCCCTGCTGCCTCCTCCCTTCCCTTGGTACCTGTGTGGTCCCCTGCTGCTCCCCTCCTTTGGTAGCTGTAAAGCCCCCTGCTCCACTCCCTTGGTACCTGTGGGGTTTCCTGTCTCCCCCCCACCCCCCCGTCCCAGCTCTGTTCCTGTCCCCCCCCCCTCCCAGCTCTGTTCCTGTCTCCCCCCCCCTCCCAGCTCTGTTCCTGTCTCCCCCCCCCCTCCCAGCTCTGTTCCTGTCTCCCCCCCCCTCCCAGCTCTGTTCCTGTCTCCCCCCCCCTCCCAGCTCTGTTCCTGTCCCCCCCCCCCTCCCAGCTCTGTTCCTGTCCCCCCCCCTCCCAGCTCTGTTCCTGTCTCCCCCCCCCAGCTCTGTTCCTGTCCCCCCCCCCTCCCCGCTCTGTTCCTGTCCCCCCCCCTCCCAGCTCTGTTCCTGTCTCCCCCCCCTCCCAGCTCTGTTCCTGTCTCCCCCCCCTCCCAGCTCTGTTCCTGTCTCCCCCCCCCTCCCAGCTCTGTTCCTGTCTCCCCCCCCCTCCCAGCTCTGTTCCTGTCTCCCCCCCCTCCCAGCTCTGTTCCTGTCTCCCCCCCCCCTCCCAGCTCTGTTCCTGTCTCCCCCCCCCCTCCCAGCTCTGTTCCTGTCTCCCCCCCCCCTCCCAGCTCTGTTCCTGTCTCCCCCCCCCCTCCCAGCTCTGTTCCTGTCTCCCCCCCCCCTCCCAGCTCTGTTCCTGTCTCCCCCCCCCCTCCCAGCTCTGTTCCTGTCTCCCCCCCCCTCCCAGCTCTGTTCCTGTCTCCCCCCCCCCTCCCAGCTCTGTTCCTGTCTCCCCCCCCCTCCCAGCTCTGTTCCTGTCTCCCCCCCCTCCCAGCTCTGTTCCTGTCTCCCCCCCCCCCCCCGGTCCCAGCTCTGTTCCTGTCCCCCCCCCCCCCCCCCCGGTCCCAGCTCTGTTCCTGTCTCCCCCCCCCCCGTCCCAGCTCTGTTCCTGTCTCCCCCCCCCCCCGTCCCAGCTCTGTTCCTGTCTCCCCCCCCCCCCCCCCCGGTCCCAGCTCTGTTCCTGTCTCCTCTCCCCCCCCTCCGTCCCAGCTCTGTACCTGTCTCTCCCCCCCCCCCCGGTCCCAGCTCTATTCCTGTCCCCCGGTCCCAGCTCTATTCCTGTCTCCTACTCACGGGGCCGGTTTCTCAGTGAGTCCAGGCGCGGCCGAGCCCGCTGAGCCGAGTTCAGTCTCTCCCGAGGAGCCCCGGCCGAGGCGGACGGTGTCTCTGAAGAGCTGCTGCTGCAGCGCCCGGCTGCCGTCTCCTGCGGTCCTCCATCCTCACTCGGCCCCACAGGGCCATTCTGCGCCATCACACCCCACCGGCTCCCTGCAGCAGCCTTCTGATCCCCCAACGCGCATGCGCAGCGTATCCGAGCGGAACAGCCAGCCAATCATCTCCGGCGAAACCCGTGACTGACGGCAGGCTCAACCAATGGCCGCAGCCGAGCCCACTGAAGAAGAACAAAATAGAAGGGCGGGGCCGTGCGGTGAGTGACAGCTCTGAGGGTATCCATGGTAACGGCGGAAGATGTCAGTCAGGCACCCTGAGGGGGGGCAGGAGGAGGGGGTGAAGGGCTATTTTTGGAAGCAGAGAGCAGTGTGCATGGAGCTGAGCCTTACATTAAATCAGCATCCTCATTGTTACCAGGCAAAAAAAAAACAATAAAAACACAACCTCTGCCTCCAGGCTTCACAGAATCACAGCATCCTATAAATTGTATTATTAATCAAAATTATAATAAAAAATGCCAGCCCTCCTCCACAGTCCAATGGATTGGTAACCCTTCAAACACGCAGTATACATTGATATTAAATTTATTTATAAATAATAATAATATCCGTACCGGCGCTTATTAACCCTCCAAGCATGCAGTATACATTGATATTAAATATATTTATTAATAATAATATTCGTACCGGTGCTTATTATCCCTCCAAGCATGCAGTATACATTTATATTAAATATATTTATTATTAATAATATCCGTACCGGCGCTTATTATCCCTCCAAGCATGCAGTATACATTTATATTAAATATTTTTATTATTAATAATATTCGTACCAGTGCTTATTATCCCTCCAAGCATGCAGTATACATTTATATTAAATATATTTATTATTAATAATATCCGTACCGGTGCTTATTATCCCTCCAAGCATGCAGTATACATTTATATTAAATATATTTATTATTAATAATATCCGTACCGGCGCTTATTATCCCTCCAAGCATGCAGTATACATTTATATTAAATATATTTATTATTAATAATATCCGTACCGGCGCTTATTATCCCTCCAAGCATGCAGTATACATTTATATTAAATATTTTTATTATTAATAATATTCGTACCAGTGCTTATTATCCCTCCAAGCATGCAGTATACATTTATATTAAATATATTTATTATTAATAATATTCGTACCGGTGTTTATTAACCCTCCAAGCATGCCGTATACATTGATATTAAATATATTTATTAATAATAATATTCGTACCGGTGCTTATTATCCCTCCAAGCATGCAGTATACATTTATATTACATATATTTATTATTAATAATATTCGTACCGGTGCTTATTATCCCTCCAAGCATGCAGTATACATTTATATTACATATATTTATTATTAATAATATTCGTACCGGTGCTTATTATCCCTCCAAGCATGCAGTATACATTGATATTAAATATATTTATTAATAATAATATTCGTACCGGTGCTTATTATCCCTCCAAGCATGCAGTATACATTGATATTAAATATATTTATTAATAATAATATTCATACCGGTGCTTATTATCCCTCCAAGCATGCAGTATACATTTATATTAAATATATTTATTATTAATAATATTCGTACCGGTGCTTATTATCCCTCCAAGCATGCCGTATACATTGATATTAAATATATTTATTAATAATAATATCCATACCGGTGCTTATTAACCCTCCAAGCATGCAGTATACATTTATATTACATATATTTATTAATAATAATAATATCCGTACCGGTGCTTATTAACCCTTCTAGCATGCCGTATACATTTATATTAAATATATTTATTATTAATAATATCCGTACCGGTGCTTATTAACTCTCCAAGCATGCAGTATACATTTATATTAAATATATTTATTATTAATAATATTCGTACCGGTGCTTATTAACCCTTCTAGCATGCAGTATACATTTATATTAAATATATTTATTATTAATAATATTCGTACCTGTGCTTATTAACCCTTCTAGCATGCAGTATACATTGATATTAAATATATTTATTATTAATAATATTCGTATCGGTGCTTATTAACCCTTCTAGCATGCAGTATACATTTATATTAAATATATTTATTAATAATAATATTCGTACCGGCGCTTATAAACCTTCCAAGCATGCAGCATACATTGATATTAAATATATTTATTAATCATAATAATATCCATACTGGTGCTTATTAACCCTCCAAGCATGCTGTATACATTTATATTAAATATATTTATTATTAATAATATTCGTACCGGTGCTTATTAACCCTCCAAGCATGCCGTATACATTGATATTAAATATATTTATTAATAATAATATTCGTACCGGTGCTTATTATCCCTCCAAGCATGCAGTATACATTTATATTACATATATTTATTATTAATAATATTCGTACCGGTGCTTATTATCCCTCCAAGCATGCAGTATACATTTATATTACATATATTTATTATTAATAATATTCGTACCGGTGCTTATTATCCCTCCAAGCATGCAGTATACATTGATATTAAATATATTTATTAATAATAATATTCGTACCGGTGCTTATTATCCCTCCAAGCATGCAGTATACATTGATATTAAATATATTTATTAATAATAATATTCATACCGGTGCTTATTATCCCTCCAAGCATGCAGTATACATTTATATTAAATATATTTATTATTAATAATATTCGTACCGGTGCTTATTATCCCTCCAAGCATGCCGTATACATTGATATTAAATATATTTATTAATAATAATATCCATACCGGTGCTTATTAACCCTCCAAGCATGCAGTATACATTTATATTACATATATTTATTAATAATAATAATATTCGTACCGGTGCTTATTATCCCTCCAAGCATGCAGTATACATTTATATTAAATATATTTATTATTAATAATATCCGTACCGGCGCTTATTATCCCTCCAAGCATGCAGTATACATTTATATTAAATATTTTTATTATTAATAATATTCGTACCAGTGCTTATTATCCCTCCAAGCATGCCGTATACATTGATATTAAATATATTTATTAATAATAATATTCGTACCGGTGCTTATTATCCCTCCAAGCATGCAGTATACATTTATATTACATATATTTATTATTAATAATATTCGTACCGGTGCTTATTATCCCTCCAAGCATGCAGTATACATTTATATTACATATATTTATTATTAATAATATTCGTACCGGTGCTTATTATCCCTCCAAGCATGCAGTATACATTGATATTAAATATATTTATTAATAATAATATTCGTACCGGTGCTTATTATCCCTCCAAGCATGCAGTATACATTGATATTAAATATATTTATTAATAATAATATTCATACCGGTGCTTATTATCCCTCCAAGCATGCAGTATACATTTATATTAAATATATTTATTATTAATAATATTCGTACCGGTGCTTATTATCCCTCCAAGCATGCCGTATACATTGATATTAAATATATTTATTAATAATAATATCCATACCGGTGCTTATTAACCCTCCAAGCATGCAGTATACATTGATATTAAATATATTTATTAATAATAATATTCGTACCGGTGCTTATTATCCCTCCAAGCATGCAGTATACATTTATATTAAATATATTTATTATTAATAATATCCGTACCGGCGCTTATTATCCCTCCAAGCATGCAGTATACATTTATATTAAATATTTTTATTATTAATAATATTCGTACCAGTGCTTATTATCCCTCCAAGCATGCAGTATACATTTATATTAAATATATTTATTATTAATAATATCCGTACCGGTGCTTATTATCCCTCCAAGCATGCAGTATACATTTATATTAAATATATTTATTATTAATAATATCCGTACCGGCGCTTATTATCCCTCCAAGCATGCAGTATACATTTATATTAAATATATTTATTATTAATAATATCCGTACCGGCGCTTATTATCCCTCCAAGCATGCAGTATACATTTATATTAAATATTTTTATTATTAATAATATTCGTACCAGTGCTTATTATCCCTCCAAGCATGCAGTATACATTTATATTAAATATATTTATTATTAATAATATTCGTACCGGTGTTTATTAACCCTCCAAGCATGCCGTATACATTGATATTAAATATATTTATTAATAATAATATTCGTACCGGTGCTTATTATCCCTCCAAGCATGCAGTATACATTTATATTACATATATTTATTATTAATAATATTCGTACCGGTGCTTATTATCCCTCCAAGCATGCAGTATACATTTATATTACATATATTTATTATTAATAATATTCGTACCGGTGCTTATTATCCCTCCAAGCATGCAGTATACATTGATATTAAATATATTTATTAATAATAATATTCGTACCGGTGCTTATTATCCCTCCAAGCATGCAGTATACATTGATATTAAATATATTTATTAATAATAATATTCATACCGGTGCTTATTATCCCTCCAAGCATGCAGTATACATTTATATTAAATATATTTATTATTAATAATATTCGTACCGGTGCTTATTATCCCTCCAAGCATGCCGTATACATTGATATTAAATATATTTATTAATAATAATATCCATACCGGTGCTTATTAACCCTCCAAGCATGCAGTATACATTTATATTACATATATTTATTAATAATAATAATATCCGTACCGGTGCTTATTAACCCTTCTAGCATGCCGTATACATTTATATTAAATATATTTATTATTAATAATATCCGTACCGGTGCTTATTAACTCTCCAAGCATGCAGTATACATTTATATTAAATATATTTATTATTAATAATATTCGTACCGGTGCTTATTAACCCTTCTAGCATGCAGTATACATTTATATTAAATATATTTATTATTAATAATATTCGTACCGGTGCTTATTAACCCTTCTAGCATGCAGTATACATTGATATTAAATATATTTATTATTAATAATATTCGTATCGGTGCTTATTAACCCTTCTAGCATGCAGTATACATTTATATTAAATATATTTATTAATAATAATATTCGTACCGGCGCTTATAAACCTTCCAAGCATGCAGCATACATTGATATTAAATATATTTATTAATCATAATAATATCCATACTGGTGCTTATTAACCCTCCAAGCATGCTGTATACATTTATATTAAATATATTTATTATTAATAATATTCGTACCGGTGCTTATTAACCCTCCAAGCATGCCGTATACATTGATATTAAATATATTTATTAATAATAATATTCGTACCGGTGCTTATTATCCCTCCAAGCATGCAGTATACATTTATATTACATATATTTATTATTAATAATATTCGTACCGGTGCTTATTATCCCTCCAAGCATGCAGTATACATTGATATTAAATATATTTATTAATAATAATATTCATACCGGTGCTTATTATCCCTCCAAGCATGCAGTATACATTTATATTAAATATATTTATTATTAATAATATTCGTACCGGTGCTTATTATCCCTCCAAGCATGCCGTATACATTGATATTAAATATATTTATTAATAATAATATCCATACCGGTGCTTATTAACCCTCCAAGCATGCAGTATACATTTATATTACATATATTTATTAATAATAATAATATCCGTACCGGTGCTTATTAACCCTTCTAGCATGCCGTATACATTTATATTAAATATATTTATTATTAATAATATCCGTACCGGTGCTTATTAACTCTCCAAGCATGCAGTATACATTTATATTAAATATATTTATTATTAATAATATTCGTACCGGTGCTTATTAACCCTTCTAGCATGCAGTATACATTTATATTAAATATATTTATTATTAATAATATTCGTACCTGTGCTTATTAACCCTTCTAGCATGCAGTATACATTGATATTAAATATATTTATTATTAATAATATTCGTATCGGTGCTTATTAACCCTTCTAGCATGCAGTATACATTTATATTAAATATATTTATTAATAATAATATTCGTACCGGCGCTTATAAACCTTCCAAGCATGCAGCATACATTGATATTAAATATATTTATTAATCATAATAATATCCATACTGGTGCTTATTAACCCTCCAAGCATGCTGTATACATTTATATTAAATATATTTATTATTAATAATATTCGTACCGGTGCTTATTAACCCTCCAAGCATGCCGTATACATTGATATTAAATATATTTATTAATAATAATATTCGTACCGGTGCTTATTATCCCTCCAAGCATGCAGTATACATTTATATTACATATATTTATTATTAATAATATTCGTACCGGTGCTTATTATCCCTCCAAGCATGCAGTATACATTTATATTACATATATTTATTATTAATAATATTCGTACCGGTGCTTATTATCCCTCCAAGCATGCAGTATACATTGATATTAAATATATTTATTAATAATAATATTCGTACCGGTGCTTATTATCCCTCCAAGCATGCAGTATACATTGATATTAAATATATTTATTAATAATAATATTCATACCGGTGCTTATTATCCCTCCAAGCATGCAGTATACATTTATATTAAATATATTTATTATTAATAATATTCGTACCGGTGCTTATTATCCCTCCAAGCATGCCGTATACATTGATATTAAATATATTTATTAATAATAATATCCATACCGGTGCTTATTAACCCTCCAAGCATGCAGTATACATTTATATTACATATATTTATTAATAATAATAATATTCGTACCGGTGCTTATTATCCCTCCAAGCATGCAGTATACATTTATATTAAATATATTTATTATTAATAATATCCGTACCGGCGCTTATTATCCCTCCAAGCATGCAGTATACATTTATATTAAATATTTTTATTATTAATAATATTCGTACCAGTGCTTATTATCCCTCCAAGCATGCCGTATACATTGATATTAAATATATTTATTAATAATAATATTCGTACCGGTGCTTATTATCCCTCCAAGCATGCAGTATACATTTATATTACATATATTTATTATTAATAATATTCGTACCGGTGCTTATTATCCCTCCAAGCATGCAGTATACATTTATATTACATATATTTATTATTAATAATATTCGTACCGGTGCTTATTATCCCTCCAAGCATGCAGTATACATTGATATTAAATATATTTATTAATAATAATATTCGTACCGGTGCTTATTATCCCTCCAAGCATGCAGTATACATTGATATTAAATATATTTATTAATAATAATATTCATACCGGTGCTTATTATCCCTCCAAGCATGCAGTATACATTTATATTAAATATATTTATTATTAATAATATTCGTACCGGTGCTTATTATCCCTCCAAGCATGCCGTATACATTGATATTAAATATATTTATTAATAATAATATCCATACCGGTGCTTATTAACCCTCCAAGCATGCAGTATACATTGATATTAAATATATTTATTAATAATAATATTCGTACCGGTGCTTATTATCCCTCCAAGCATGCAGTATACATTTATATTAAATATATTTATTATTAATAATATCCGTACCGGCGCTTATTATCCCTCCAAGCATGCAGTATACATTTATATTAAATATTTTTATTATTAATAATATTCGTACCAGTGCTTATTATCCCTCCAAGCATGCAGTATACATTTATATTAAATATATTTATTATTAATAATATCCGTACCGGTGCTTATTATCCCTCCAAGCATGCAGTATACATTTATATTAAATATATTTATTATTAATAATATCCGTACCGGCGCTTTTTATCCCTCCAAGCATGCAGTATACATTTATATTAAATATATTTATTATTAATAATATCCGTACCGGCGCTTATTATCCCTCCAAGCATGCAGTATACATTTATATTAAATATTTTTATTATTAATAATATTCGTACCAGTGCTTATTATCCCTCCAAGCATGCAGTATACATTTATATTAAATATATTTATTATTAATAATATTCGTACCGGTGTTTATTAACCCTCCAAGCATGCCGTATACATTGATATTAAATATATTTATTAATAATAATATTCGTACCGGTGCTTATTATCCCTCCAAGCATGCAGTATACATTTATATTACATATATTTATTATTAATAATATTCGTACCGGTGCTTATTATCCCTCCAAGCATGCAGTATACATTTATATTACATATATTTATTATTAATAATATTCGTACCGGTGCTTATTATCCCTCCAAGCATGCAGTATACATTGATATTAAATATATTTATTAATAATAATATTCGTACCGGTGCTTATTATCCCTCCAAGCATGCAGTATACATTGATATTAAATATATTTATTAATAATAATATTCATACCGGTGCTTATTATCCCTCCAAGCATGCAGTATACATTTATATTAAATATATTTATTATTAATAATATTCGTACCGGTGCTTATTATCCCTCCAAGCATGCCGTATACATTGATATTAAATATATTTATTAATAATAATATCCATACCGGTGCTTATTAACCCTCCAAGCATGCAGTATACATTTATATTACATATATTTATTAATAATAATAATATCCGTACCGGTGCTTATTAACCCTTCTAGCATGCCGTATACATTTATATTAAATATATTTATTATTAATAATATCCGTACCGGTGCTTATTAACTCTCCAAGCATGCAGTATACATTTATATTAAATATATTTATTATTAATAATATTCGTACCGGTGCTTATTAACCCTTCTAGCATGCAGTATACATTTATATTAAATATATTTATTATTAATAATATTCGTACCGGTGCTTATTAACCCTTCTAGCATGCAGTATACATTGATATTAAATATATTTATTATTAATAATATTCGTATCGGTGCTTATTAACCCTTCTAGCATGCAGTATACATTTATATTAAATATATTTATTAATAATAATATTCGTACCGGCGCTTATAAACCTTCCAAGCATGCAGCATACATTGATATTAAATATATTTATTAATCATAATAATATCCATACTGGTGCTTATTAACCCTCCAAGCATGCTGTATACATTTATATTAAATATATTTATTATTAATAATATTCGTACCGGTGCTTATTAACCCTCCAAGCATGCCGTATACATTGATATTAAATATATTTATTAATAATAATATTCGTACCGGTGCTTATTATCCCTCCAAGCATGCAGTATACATTTATATTACATATATTTATTATTAATAATATTCGTACCGGTGCTTATTATCCCTCCAAGCATGCAGTATACATTTATATTACATATATTTATTATTAATAATATTCGTACCGGTGCTTATTATCCCTCCAAGCATGCAGTATACATTGATATTAAATAAATTTATTAATAATAATATTCGTACCGGTGCTTATTATCCCTCCAAGCATGCAGTATACATTGATATTAAATATATTTATTAATAATAATATTCATACCGGTGCTTATTATCCCTCCAAGCATGCAGTATACATTTATATTAAATATATTTATTATTAATAATATTCGTACCGGTGCTTATTATCCCTCCAAGCATGCCGTATACATTGATATTAAATATATTTATTAATAATAATATCCATACCGGTGCTTATTAACCCTCCAAGCATGCAGTATACATTTATATTACATATATTTATTAATAATAATAATATTCGTACCGGTGCTTATTATCCCTCCAAGCATGCAGTATACATTTATATTAAATATATTTATTATTAATAATATCCGTACCGGCGCTTATTATCCCTCCAAGCATGCAGTATACATTTATATTAAATATTTTTATTATTAATAATATTCGTACCAGTGCTTATTATCCCTCCAAGCATGCAGTATACATTTATATTAAATATATTTATTATTAATAATATTCGTACCGGTGCTTATTATCCCTCCAAGCATGCAGTATACATTTATATTAAATATATTTATTATTAATAATATCCGTACCGGCGCTTATTATCCCTCCAAGCATGCAGTATACATTTATATTAAATATATTTATTATTAATAATATCCGTACCGGCGCTTATTATCCCTCCAAGCATGCAGTATACATTTATATTAAATATTTTTATTATTAATAATATTCGTACCAGTGCTTATTATCCCTCCAAGCATGCAGTATACATTTATATTAAATATATTTATTATTAATAATATTCGTACCGGTGCTTATTAACCCTCCAAGCATGCCGTATACATTGATATTAAATATATTTATTAATAATAATATTTGTACCGGTGCTTATTATCCCTCCAAGCATGCAGTATACATTTATATTACATATATTTATTATTAATAATATTCGTACCGGTGCTTATTATCCCTCCAAGCATGCAGTATACATTTATATTACATATATTTATTATTAATAATATTCGTACCGGTGCTTATTATCCCTCCAAGCATGCAGTATACATTGATATTAAATATATTTATTAATAATAATATTCGTACCGGTGCTTATTATCCCTCCAAGCATGCAGTATACATTGATATTAAATATATTTATTAATAATAATATTCATACCGGTGCTTATTATCCCTCCAAGCATGCAGTATACATTTATATTAAATATATTTATTATTAATAATATTCGTACCGGTGCTTATTATCCCTCCAAGCATGCCGTATACATTGATATTAAATATATTTATTAATAATAATATCCATACCGGTGCTTATTAACCCTCCAAGCATGCAGTATACATTTATATTACATATATTTATTAATAATAATAATATTCGTACCGGTGCTTATTATCCCTCCAAGCATGCAGTATACATTTATATTAAATATATTTATTATTAATAATATCCGTACCGGCGCTTATTATCCCTCCAAGCATGCAGTATACATTTATATTAAATATTTTTATTATTAATAATATTCGTACCAGTGCTTATTATCCCTCCAAGCATGCAGTATACATTTATATTAAATATATTTATTATTAATAATATTCGTACCGGTGCTTATTATCCCTCCAAGCATGCAGTATACATTTATATTAAATATATTTATTATTAATAATATCCGTACCGGCGCTTATTATCCCTCCAAGCATGCAGTATACATTTATATTAAATATATTTATTATTAATAATATCCGTACCGGCGCTTATTATCCCTCCAAGCATGCAGTATACATTTATATTAAATATTTTTATTATTAATAATATTCGTACCAGTGCTTATTATCCCTCCAAGCATGCAGTATACATTTATATTAAATATATTTATTATTAATAATATTCGTACCGGTGTTTATTAACCCTCCAAGCATGCCGTATACATTGATATTAAATATATTTATTAATAATAATATTCGTACCGGTGCTTATTATCCCTCCAAGCATGCAGTATACATTTATATTACATATATTTATTATTAATAATATTCGTACCGGTGCTTATTATCCCTCCAAGCATGCAGTATACATTTATATTACATATATTTATTATTAATAATATTCGTACCGGTGCTTATTATCCCTCCAAGCATGCAGTATACATTGATATTAAATATATTTATTAATAATAATATTCGTACCGGTGCTTATTATCCCTCCAAGCATGCAGTATACATTGATATTAAATATATTTATTAATAATAATATTCATACCGGTGCTTATTATCCCTCCAAGCATGCAGTATACATTTATATTAAATATATTTATTATTAATAATATTCGTACCGGTGCTTATTATCCCTCCAAGCATGCCGTATACATTGATATTAAATATATTTATTAATAATAATATCCATACCGGTGCTTATTAACCCTCCAAGCATGCAGTATACATTTATATTACATATATTTATTAATAATAATAATATCCGTACCGGTGCTTATTAACCCTTCTAGCATGCCGTATACATTTATATTAAATATATTTATTATTAATAATATCCGTACCGGTGCTTATTAACTCTCCAAGCATGCAGTATACATTTATATTAAATATATTTATTATTAATAATATTCGTACCGGTGCTTATTAACCCTTCTAGCATGCAGTATACATTTATATTAAATATATTTATTATTAATAATATTCGTACCGGTGCTTATTAACCCTTCTAGCATGCAGTATACATTGATATTAAATATATTTATTATTAATAATATTCGTATCGGTGCTTATTAACCCTTCTAGCATGCAGTATACATTTATATTAAATATATTTATTAATAATAATATTCGTACCGGCGCTTATAAACCTTCCAAGCATGCAGCATACATTGATATTAAATATATTTATTAATCATAATAATATCCATACTGGTGCTTATTAACCCTCCAAGCATGCTGTATACATTTATATTAAATATATTTATTATTAATAATATTCGTACCGGTGCTTATTAACCCTCCAAGCATGCCGTATACATTGATATTAAATATATTTATTAATAATAATATTCGTACCGGTGCTTATTATCCCTCCAAGCATGCAGTATACATTTATATTACATATATTTATTATTAATAATATTCGTACCGGTGCTTATTATCCCTCCAAGCATGCAGTATACATTTATATTACATATATTTATTATTAATAATATTCGTACCGGTGCTTATTATCCCTCCAAGCATGCAGTATACATTGATATTAAATATATTTATTAATAATAATATTCGTACCGGTGCTTATTATCCCTCCAAGCATGCAGTATACATTGATATTAAATATATTTATTAATAATAATATTCATACCGGTGCTTATTATCCCTCCAAGCATGCAGTATACATTTATATTAAATATATTTATTATTAATAATATTCGTACCGGTGCTTATTATCCCTCCAAGCATGCCGTATACATTGATATTAAATATATTTATTAATAATAATATCCATACCGGTGCTTATTAACCCTCCAAGCATGCAGTATACATTTATATTACATATATTTATTAATAATAATAATATTCGTACCGGTGCTTATTATCCCTCCAAGCATGCAGTATACATTTATATTAAATATATTTATTATTAATAATATCCGTACCGGCGCTTATTATCCCTCCAAGCATGCAGTATACATTTATATTAAATATTTTTATTATTAATAATATTCGTACCAGTGCTTATTATCCCTCCAAGCATGCAGTATACATTTATATTAAATATATTTATTATTAATAATATTCGTACCGGTGCTTATTATCCCTCCAAGCATGCAGTATACATTTATATTAAATATATTTATTATTAATAATATCCGTACCGGCGCTTATTATCCCTCCAAGCATGCAGTATACATTTATATTAAATATATTTATTATTAATAATATCCGTACCGGCGCTTATTATCCCTCCAAGCATGCAGTATACATTTATATTAAATATTTTTATTATTAATAATATTCGTACCAGTGCTTATTATCCCTCCAAGCATGCAGTATACATTTATATTAAATATATTTATTATTAATAATATTCGTACCGGTGCTTATTAACCCTCCAAGCATGCCGTATACATTGATATTAAATATATTTATTAATAATAATATTTGTACCGGTGCTTATTATCCCTCCAAGCATGCAGTATACATTTATATTACATATATTTATTATTAATAATATTCGTACCGGTGCTTATTATCCCTCCAAGCATGCAGTATACATTTATATTACATATATTTATTATTAATAATATTCGTACCGGTGCTTATTATCCCTCCAAGCATGCAGTATACATTGATATTAAATATATTTATTAATAATAATATTCGTACCGGTGCTTATTATCCCTCCAAGCATGCAGTATACATTGATATTAAATATATTTATTAATAATAATATTCATACCGGTGCTTATTATCCCTCCAAGCATGCAGTATACATTTATATTAAATATATTTATTATTAATAATATTCGTACCGGTGCTTATTATCCCTCCAAGCATGCCGTATACATTGATATTAAATATATTTATTAATAATAATATCCATACCGGTGCTTATTAACCCTCCAAGCATGCAGTATACATTTATATTACATATATTTATTAATAATAATAATATTCGTACCGGTGCTTATTATCCCTCCAAGCATGCAGTATACATTTATATTAAATATATTTATTATTAATAATATCCGTACCGGCGCTTATTATCCCTCCAAGCATGCAGTATACATTTATATTAAATATTTTTATTATTAATAATATTCGTACCAGTGCTTATTATCCCTCCAAGCATGCAGTATACATTTATATTAAATATATTTATTATTAATAATATTCGTACCGGTGCTTATTATCCCTCCAAGCATGCAGTATACATTTATATTAAATATATTTATTATTAATAATATCCGTACCGGCGCTTATTATCCCTCCAAGCATGCAGTATACATTTATATTAAATATATTTATTATTAATAATATCCGTACCGGCGCTTATTATCCCTCCAAGCATGCAGTATACATTTATATTAAATATTTTTATTATTAATAATATTCGTACCAGTGCTTATTATCCCTCCAAGCATGCAGTATACATTTATATTAAATATATTTATTATTAATAATATTCGTACCGGTGTTTATTAACCCTCCAAGCATGCCGTATACATTGATATTAAATATATTTATTAATAATAATATTCGTACCGGTGCTTATTATCCCTCCAAGCATGCAGTATACATTTATATTACATATATTTATTATTAATAATATTCGTACCGGTGCTTATTATCCCTCCAAGCATGCAGTATACATTTATATTACATATATTTATTATTAATAATATTCGTACCGGTGCTTATTATCCCTCCAAGCATGCAGTATACATTGATATTAAATATATTTATTAATAATAATATTCGTACCGGTGCTTATTATCCCTCCAAGCATGCAGTATACATTGATATTAAATATATTTATTAATAATAATATTCATACCGGTGCTTATTATCCCTCCAAGCATGCAGTATACATTTATATTAAATATATTTATTATTAATAATATTCGTACCGGTGCTTATTATCCCTCCAAGCATGCCGTATACATTGATATTAAATATATTTATTAATAATAATATCCATACCGGTGCTTATTAACCCTCCAAGCATGCAGTATACATTTATATTACATATATTTATTAATAATAATAATATCCGTACCGGTGCTTATTAACCCTTCTAGCATGCCGTATACATTTATATTAAATATATTTATTATTAATAATATCCGTACCGGTGCTTATTAACTCTCCAAGCATGCAGTATACATTTATATTAAATATATTTATTATTAATAATATTCGTACCGGTGCTTATTAACCCTTCTAGCATGCAGTATACATTTATATTAAATATATTTATTATTAATAATATTCGTACCGGTGCTTATTAACCCTTCTAGCATGCAGTATACATTGATATTAAATATATTTATTATTAATAATATTCGTATCGGTGCTTATTAACCCTTCTAGCACGCAGTATACATTTATATTAAATATATTTATTAATAATAATATTCGTACCGGCGCTTATAAACCTTCCAAGCATGCAGCATACATTGATATTAAATATATTTATTAATCATAATAATATCCATACTGGTGCTTATTAACCCTCCAAGCATGCTGTATACATTTATATTAAATATATTTATTATTAATAATATTCGTACCGGTGCTTATTAACCCTCCAAGCATGCCGTATACATTGATATTAAATATATTTATTAATAATAATATTCGTACCGGTGCTTATTATCCCTCCAAGCATGCAGTATACATTTATATTACATATATTTATTATTAATAATATTCGTACCGGTGCTTATTATCCCTCCAAGCATGCAGTATACATTTATATTACATATATTTATTATTAATAATATTCGTACCGGTGCTTATTATCCCTCCAAGCATGCAGTATACATTGATATTAAATATATTTATTAATAATAATATTCGTACCGGTGCTTATTATCCCTCCAAGCATGCAGTATACATTGATATTAAATATATTTATTAATAATAATATTCATACCGGTGCTTATTATCCCTCCAAGCATGCAGTATACATTTATATTAAATATATTTATTATTAATAATATTCGTACCGGTGCTTATTATCCCTCCAAGCATGCCGTATACATTGATATTAAATATATTTATTAATAATAATATCCATACCGGTGCTTATTAACCCTCCAAGCATGCAGTATACATTTATATTACATATATTTATTAATAATAATAATATTCGTACCGGTGCTTATTATCCCTCCAAGCATGCAGTATACATTTATATTAAATATATTTATTATTAATAATATCCGTACCGGCGCTTATTATCCCTCCAAGCATGCAGTATACATTTATATTAAATATTTTTATTATTAATAATATTCGTACCAGTGCTTATTATCCCTCCAAGCATGCAGTATACATTTATATTAAATATATTTATTATTAATAATATTCGTACCGGTGCTTATTATCCCTCCAAGCATGCAGTATACATTTATATTAAATATATTTATTATTAATAATATCCGTACCGGCGCTTATTATCCCTCCAAGCATGCAGTATACATTTATATTAAATATATTTATTATTAATAATATCCGTACCGGCGCTTATTATCCCTCCAAGCATGCAGTATACATTTATATTAAATATTTTTATTATTAATAATATTCGTACCAGTGCTTATTATCCCTCCAAGCATGCAGTATACATTTATATTAAATATATTTATTATTAATAATATTCGTACCGGTGCTTATTAACCCTCCAAGCATGCCGTATACATTGATATTAAATATATTTATTAATAATAATATTCGTACCGGTGCTTATTATCCCTCCAAGCATGCAGTATACATTTATATTACATATATTTATTATTAATAATATTCGTACCGGTGCTTATTATCCCTCCAAGCATGCAGTATACATTTATATTACATATATTTATTATTAATAATATTCGTACCGGTGCTTATTATCCCTCCAAGCATGCAGTATACATTGATATTAAATATATTTATTAATAATAATATTCGTACCGGTGCTTATTATCCCTCCAAGCATGCAGTATACATTGATATTAAATATATTTATTAATAATAATATTCATACCGGTGCTTATTATCCCTCCAAGCATGCAGTATACATTTATATTAAATATATTTATTATTAATAATATTCGTACCGGTGCTTATTATCCCTCCAAGCATGCCGTATACATTGATATTAAATATATTTATTAATAATAATATCCATACCGGTGCTTATTAACCCTCCAAGCATGCAGTATACATTTATATTACATATATTTATTAATAATAATAATATTCGTACCGGTGCTTATTATCCCTCCAAGCATGCAGTATACATTTATATTAAATATATTTATTATTAATAATATCCGTACCGGCGCTTATTATCCCTCCAAGCATGCAGTATACATTTATATTAAATATTTTTATTATTAATAATATTCGTACCAGTGCTTATTATCCCTCCAAGCATGCAGTATACATTTATATTAAATATATTTATTATTAATAATATTCGTACCGGTGCTTATTATCCCTCCAAGCATGCAGTATACATTTATATTAAATATATTTATTATTAATAATATCCGTACCGGCGCTTATTATCCCTCCAAGCATGCAGTATACATTTATATTAAATATATTTATTATTAATAATATCCGTACCGGCGCTTATTATCCCTCCAAGCATGCAGTATACATTTATATTAAATATTTTTATTATTAATAATATTCGTACCAGTGCTTATTATCCCTCCAAGCATGCAGTATACATTTATATTAAATATATTTATTATTAATAATATTCGTACCGGTGTTTATTAACCCTCCAAGCATGCCGTATACATTGATATTAAATATATTTATTAATAATAATATTCGTACCGGTGCTTATTATCCCTCCAAGCATGCAGTATACATTTATATTACATATATTTATTATTAATAATATTCGTACCGGTGCTTATTATCCCTCCAAGCATGCAGTATACATTTATATTACATATATTTATTATTAATAATATTCGTACCGGTGCTTATTATCCCTCCAAGCATGCAGTATACATTGATATTAAATATATTTATTAATAATAATATTCGTACCGGTGCTTATTATCCCTCCAAGCATGCAGTATACATTGATATTAAATATATTTATTAATAATAATATTCATACCGGTGCTTATTATCCCTCCAAGCATGCAGTATACATTTATATTAAATATATTTATTATTAATAATATTCGTACCGGTGCTTATTATCCCTCCAAGCATGCCGTATACATTGATATTAAATATATTTATTAATAATAATATCCATACCGGTGCTTATTAACCCTCCAAGCATGCAGTATACATTTATATTACATATATTTATTAATAATAATAATATCCGTACCGGTGCTTATTAACCCTTCTAGCATGCCGTATACATTTATATTAAATATATTTATTATTAATAATATCCGTACCGGTGCTTATTAACTCTCCAAGCATGCAGTATACATTTATATTAAATATATTTATTATTAATAATATTCGTACCGGTGCTTATTAACCCTTCTAGCATGCAGTATACATTTATATTAAATATATTTATTATTAATAATATTCGTACCGGTGCTTATTAACCCTTCTAGCATGCAGTATACATTGATATTAAATATATTTATTATTAATAATATTCGTATCGGTGCTTATTAACCCTTCTAGCATGCAGTATACATTTATATTAAATATATTTATTAATAATAATATTCGTACCGGCGCTTATAAACCTTCCAAGCATGCAGCATACATTGATATTAAATATATTTATTAATCATAATAATATCCATACTGGTGCTTATTAACCCTCCAAGCATGCTGTATACATTTATATTAAATATATTTATTATTAATAATATTCGTACCGGTGCTTATTATCCCTCCAAGCATGCAGTATACATTTATATTACATATATTTATTATTAATAATATTCGTACCGGTGCTTATTATCCCTCCAAGCATGCAGTATACATTTATATTACATATATTTATTATTAATAATATTCGTACCGGTGCTTATTATCCCTCCAAGCATGCAGTATACATTGATATTAAATATATTTATTAATAATAATATTCGTACCGGTGCTTATTATCCCTCCAAGCATGCAGTATACATTGATATTAAATATATTTATTAATAATAATATTCATACCGGTGCTTATTATCCCTCCAAGCATGCAGTATACATTTATATTAAATATATTTATTATTAATAATATTCGTACCGGTGCTTATTATCCCTCCAAGCATGCCGTATACATTGATATTAAATATATTTATTAATAATAATATCCATACCGGTGCTTATTAACCCTCCAAGCATGCAGTATACATTTATATTACATATATTTATTAATAATAATAATATTCGTACCGGTGCTTATTATCCCTCCAAGCATGCAGTATACATTTATATTAAATATATTTATTATTAATAATATCCGTACCGGCGCTTATTATCCCTCCAAGCATGCAGTATACATTTATATTAAATATTTTTATTATTAATAATATTCGTACCAGTGCTTATTATCCCTCCAAGCATGCAGTATACATTTATATTAAATATATTTATTATTAATAATATTCGTACCGGTGCTTATTATCCCTCCAAGCATGCAGTATACTTTTATATTAAATATATTTATTATTAATAATATCCGTACCGGCGCTTATTATCCCTCCAAGCATGCAGTATACATTTATATTAAATATATTTATTATTAATAATATCCGTACCGGCGCTTATTATCCCTCCAAGCATGCAGTATACATTTATATTAAATATTTTTATTATTAATAATATTCGTACCAGTGCTTATTATCCCTCCAAGCATGCAGTATACATTTATATTAAATATATTTATTATTAATAATATTCGTACCGGTGCTTATTAACCCTCCAAGCATGCCGTATACATTGATATTAAATATATTTATTAATAATAATATTCGTACCGGTGCTTATTATCCCTCCAAGCATGCAGTATACATTTATATTACATATATTTATTATTAATAATATTCGTACCGGTGCTTATTATCCCTCCAAGCATGCAGTATACATTTATATTACATATATTTATTATTAATAATATTCGTACCGGTGCTTATTATCCCTCCAAGCATGCAGTATACATTGATATTAAATATATTTATTAATAATAATATTCGTACCGGTGCTTATTATCCCTCCAAGCATGCAGTATACATTGATATTAAATATATTTATTAATAATAATATTCATACCGGTGCTTATTATCCCTCCAAGCATGCAGTATACATTTATATTAAATATATTTATTATTAATAATATTCGTACCGGTGCTTATTATCCCTCCAAGCATGCCGTATACATTGATATTAAATATATTTATTAATAATAATATCCATACCGGTGCTTATTAACCCTCCAAGCATGCAGTATACATTTATATTACATATATTTATTAATAATAATAATATCCGTACCGGTGCTTATTAACCCTTCTAGCATGCCGTATACATTTATATTAAATATATTTATTATTAATAATATCCGTACCGGTGCTTATTAACTCTCCAAGCATGCAGTATACATTTATATTAAATATATTTATTATTAATAATATTCGTACCGGTGCTTATTAACCCTTCTAGCATGCAGTATACATTTATATTAAATATATTTATTATTAATAATATTCGTACCGGTGCTTATTAACCCTTCTAGCATGCAGTATACATTGATATTAAATATATTTATTATTAATAATATTCGTATCGGTGCTTATTAACCCTTCTAGCATGCAGTATACATTTATATTAAATATATTTATTAATAATAATATTCGTACCGGCGCTTATAAACCTTCCAAGCATGCAGCATACATTGATATTAAATATATTTATTAATCATAATAATATCCATACTGGTGCTTATTAACCCTCCAAGCATGCTGTATACATTTATATTAAATATATTTATTATTAATAATATTCGTACCGGTGCTTATTAACCCTCCAAGCATGCCGTATACATTGATATTAAATATATTTATTAATAATAATATTCGTACCGGTGCTTATTATCCCTCCAAGCATGCAGTATACATTTATATTACATATATTTATTATTAATAATATTCGTACCGGTGCTTATTATCCCTCCAAGCATGCAGTATACATTTATATTACATATATTTATTATTAATAATATTCGTACCGGTGCTTATTATCCCTCCAAGCATGCAGTATACATTGATATTAAATATATTTATTAATAATAATATTCGTACCGGTGCTTATTATCCCTCCAAGCATGCCGTATACATTGATATTAAATATATTTATTAATAATAATATCCATACCGGTGCTTATTAACCCTCCAAGCATGCAGTATACATTTATATTACATATATTTATTAATAATAATAATATTCGTACCGGTGCTTATTATCCCTCCAAGCATGCAGTATACATTTATATTAAATATATTTATTATTAATAATATCCGTACCGGCGCTTATTATCCCTCCAAGCATGCAGTATACATTTATATTAAATATTTTTATTATTAATAATATTCGTACCAGTGCTTATTATCCCTCCAAGCATGCAGTATACATTTATATTAAATATATTTATTATTAATAATATTCGTACCGGTGCTTATTATCCCTCCAAGCATGCAGTATACATTTATATTAAATATATTTATTATTAATAATATCCGTACCGGCGCTTATTATCCCTCCAAGCATGCAGTATACATTTATATTAAATATATTTATTATTAATAATATCCGTACCGGCGCTTATTATCCCTCCAAGCATGCAGTATACATTTATATTAAATATTTTTATTATTAATAATATTCGTACCAGTGCTTATTATCCCTCCAAGCATGCAGTATACATTTATATTAAATATATTTATTATTAATAATATTCGTACCGGTGCTTATTAACCCTCCAAGCATGCCGTATACATTGATATTAAATATATTTATTAATAATAATATTCGTACCGGTGCTTATTATCCCTCCAAGCATGCAGTATACATTTATATTACATATATTTATTATTAATAATATTCGTACCGGTGCTTATTATCCCTCCAAGCATGCAGTATACATTTATATTACATATATTTATTATTAATAATATTCGTACCGGTGCTTATTATCCCTCCAAGCATGCAGTATACATTGATATTAAATATATTTATTAATAATAATATTCGTACCGGTGCTTATTATCCCTCCAAGCATGCAGTATACATTGATATTAAATATATTTATTAATAATAATATTCATACCGGTGCTTATTATCCCTCCAAGCATGCAGTATACATTTATATTAAATATATTTATTATTAATAATATTCGTACCGGTGCTTATTATCTCTCCAAGCATGCCGTATACATTGATATTAAATATATTTATTAATAATAATATCCATACCGGTGCTTATTAACCCTCCAAGCATGCAGTATACATTTATATTACATATATTTATTAATAATAATAATATCCGTACCGGTGCTTATTAACCCTTCTAGCATGCCGTATACATTTATATTAAATATATTTATTATTAATAATATCCGTACCGGTGCTTATTAACTCTCCAAGCATGCAGTATACATTTATATTAAATATATTTATTATTAATAATATTCGTACCGGTGCTTATTAACCCTTCTAGCATGCAGTATACATTTATATTAAATATATTTATTATTAATAATATTCGTACCGGTGCTTATTAACCCTTCTAGCATGCAGTATACATTGATATTAAATATATTTATTATTAATAATATTCGTATCGGTGCTTATTAACCCTTCTAGCATGCAGTATACATTTATATTAAATATATTTATTAATAATAATATTCGTACCGGCGCTTATAAACCTTCCAAGCATGCAGCATACATTGATATTAAATATATTTATTAATCATAATAATATCCATACTGGTGCTTATTAACCCTCCAAGCATGCTGTATACATTTATATTAAATATATTTATTATTAATAATATTCGTACCGGTGCTTATTAACCCTCCAAGCATGCCGTATACATTGATATTAAATATATTTATTAATAATAATATTCGTACCGGTGCTTATTATCCCTCCAAGCATGCAGTATACATTTATATTACATATATGTATTATTAATAATATTCGTACCGGTGCTTATTATCCCTCCAAGCATGCAGTATACATTTATATTACATATATTTATTATTAATAATATTCGTACCGGTGCTTATTATCCCTCCAAGCATGCAGTATACATTGATATTAAATATATTTATTAATAATAATATTCGTACCGGTGCTTATTATCCCTCCAAGCATGCAGTATACATTGATATTAAATATATTTATTAATAATAATATTCATACCGGTGCTTATTATCCCTCCAAGCATGCAGTATACATTTATATTAAATATATTTATTATTAATAATATTCGTACCGGTGCTTATTATCCCTCCAAGCATGCCGTATACATTGATATTAAATATATTTATTAATAATAATATCCATACCGGTGCTTATTAACCCTCCAAGCATGCAGTATACATTTATATTACATATATTTATTAATAATAATAATATCCGTACCGGTGCTTATTAACCCTTCTAGCATGCCGTATACATTTATATTAAATATATTTATTATTAATAATATCCGTACCGGTGCTTATTAACTCTCCAAGCATGCAGTATACATTTATATTAAATATATTTATTATTAATAATATTCGTACCGGTGCTTATTAACCCTTCTAGCATGCAGTATACATTTATATTAAATATATTTATTATTAATAATATTCGTACCGGTGCTTATTAACCCTTCTAGCATGCAGTATACATTGATATTAAATATATTTATTATTAATAATATTCGTATCGGTGCTTATTAACCCTCCAAGCATGCTGTATACATTTATATTAAATATATTTATTATTAATAATATTCGTACCGGTGCTTATTAACCCTCCAAGCATGCTGTATACATTTATATTAAATATATTTATTAATAATAATATTCGTACCGGTGCTTATTAACCCTCCAAGCATGCCGTATACATTGATATTAAATATATTTATTAATAATAATATTTGTACCGGCGCTTATAAACCTTCCAAGCATGCAGCATACATTGATATTAAATATATTTATTAATAATAATAATATCCATACTGGTGCTTATTAACCCTCCAAGCATGCTGTATACATTTATATTAAATATATTTATTAATAATAATATTCGTACCGGTGCTTATTAACCCTCCAAGCATGCCGTATACATTGATATTAAATATATTTATTAATATTAATATTCGTACCGGTGCTTATTAACCCTCCAAGCATGCAGTATACATTTATATTAAATATATTTATTAAAAATAATATCCGTACCGGTGCTTATTATCCCTCCAAGCATGCTGTATACATTGATATTAAATATATTTATTAATAATAATATTCGTACCGGTGCTTATTAACCCTCCAAGCATGCAGTATACATTTATATTAAATATATTTATTTTTAATAATATTCTTACCGGTGCTTATTATCCCTCCAAGCATGCCGTATACATTGATATTAAATATATTTATTAATAATAATATTCGTACCGGTGCTTATTAACCCTCCAAGCATGCAGTGTACATTTATATTAAATATATTTATTAAAAATAATATCTGTACCGGTGCTTATTATCCCTCCAAGCATACAGTATACATTGATATTAAATATATTTATTAATAATAATATTCGTACCGGTGCTTATTAACCCTCCAAGCATGCCGTATACATTGATATTAAATATATTTATTAATAATAATATTCGTACCGGTGCTTATTATCCCTCCAAGCATGCAGTATACATTTATATTACATATATTTATTATTAATAATATTCGTACCGGTGCTTATTATCCCTCCAAGCATGCAGTATACATTTATATTACATATATTTATTATTAATAATATTCGTACCGGTGCTTATTATCCCTCCAAGCATGCAGTATACATTGATATTAAATATATTTATTAATAATAATATTCCTACCGGTGCTTATTATCGCTCCAAGCATGCAGTATACATTGATATTAAATATATTTATTAATAATAATATTCATACCGGTGCTTATTATCCCTCCAAGCATGCAGTATACATTTATATTAAATATATTTATTATTAATAATATTCGTACCGGTGCTTATTATCCCTCCAAGCATGCCGTATACATTGATATTAAATATATTTATTAATAATAATATCCATACCGGTGCTTATTAACCCTCCAAGCATGCAGTATACATTTATATTACATATATTTATTAATAATAATAATATTCGTACCGGTGCTTATTATCCCTCCAAGCATGCAGTATACATTTATATTAAATATATTTATTATTAATAATATCCGTACCGGCGCTTATTATCCCTCCAAGCATGCAGTATACATTTATATTAAATATTTTTATTATTAATAATATTCGTACCAGTGCTTATTATCCCTCCAAGCATGCAGTATACATTTATATTAAATATATTTATTATTAATAATATTCGTACCGGTGCTTATTATCCCTCCAAGCATGCAGTATACATTTATATTAAATATATTTATTATTAATAATATCCGTACCGGCGCTTATTATCCCTCCAAGCATGCAGTATACATTTATATTAAATATATTTATTATTAATAATATCCGTACCGGCGCTTATTATCCCTCCAAGCATGCAGTATACATTTATATTAAATATTTTTATTATTAATAATATTCGTACCAGTGCTTATTATCCCTCCAAGCATGCAGTATACATTTATATTAAATATATTTATTATTAATAATATTCGTACCGGTGTTTATTAACCCTCCAAGCATGCCGTATACATTGATATTAAATATATTTATTAATAATAATATTCGTACCGGTGCTTATTATCCCTCCAAGCATGCAGTATACATTTATATTACATATATTTATTATTAATAATATTCGTACCGGTGCTTATTATCCCTCCAAGCATGCAGTATACATTTATATTACATATATTTATTATTAATAATATTCGTACCGGTGCTTATTATCCCTCCAAGCATGCAGTATACATTGATATTAAATATATTTATTAATAATAATATTCGTACCGGTGCTTATTATCCCTCCAAGCATGCAGTATACATTGATATTAAATATATTTATTAATAATAATATTCATACCGGTGCTTATTATCCCTCCAAGCATGCAGTATACATTTATATTAAATATATTTATTATTAATAATATTCGTACCGGTGCTTATTATCCCTCCAAGCATGCCGTATACATTGATATTAAATATATTTATTAATAATAATATCCATACCGGTGCTTATTAACCCTCCAAGCATGCAGTATACATTTATATTACATATATTTATTAATAATAATAATATCCGTACCGGTGCTTATTAACCCTTCTAGCATGCCGTATACATTTATATTAAATATATTTATTATTAATAATATCCGTACCGGTGCTTATTAACTCTCCAAGCATGCAGTATACATTTATATTAAATATATTTATTATTAATAATATTCGTACCGGTGCTTATTAACCCTTCTAGCATGCAGTATACATTTATATTAAATATATTTATTATTAATAATATTCGTACCGGTGCTTATTAACCCTTCTAGCATGCAGTATACATTGATATTAAATATATTTATTATTAATAATATTCGTATCGGTGCTTATTAACCATTCTAGCATGCAGTATACATTTATATTAAATATATTTATTAATAATAATATTCGTACCGGCGCTTATAAACCTTCCAAGCATGCAGCATACATTGATATTAAATATATTTATTAATCATAATAATATCCATACTGGTGCTTATTAACCCTCCAAGCATGCTGTATACATTTATATTAAATATATTTATTATTAATAATATTCGTACCGGTGCTTATTAACCCTCCAAGCATGCCGTATACATTGATATTAAATATATTTATTAATAATAATATTCGTACCGGTGCTTATTATCCCTCCAAGCATGCAGTATACATTTATATTACATATATTTATTATTAATAATATTCGTACCGGTGCTTATTATCCCTCCAAGCATGCAGTATACATTTATATTACATATATTTATTATTAATAATATTCGTACCGGTGCTTATTATCCCTCCAAGCATGCAGTACACATTGATATTAAATATATTTATTAATAATAATATTCATACCGGTGCTTATTATCCCTCCAAGCATGCAGTATACATTTATATTAAATATATTTATTATTAATAATATTCGTACCGGTGCTTATTATCCCTCCAAGCATGCCGTATACATTGATATTAAATATATTTATTAATAATAATATCCATACCGGTGCTTATTAACCCTCCAAGCATGCAGTATACATTTATATTACATATATTTATTAATAATAATAATATTCGTACCGGTGCTTATTATCCCTCCAAGCATGCAGTATACATTTATATTAAATATATTTATTATTAATAATATCCGTACCGGCGCTTATTATCCCTCCAAGCATGCAGTATACATTTATATTAAATATTTTTATTATTAATAATATTCGTACCAGTGCTTATTATCCCTCCAAGCATGCAGTATACATTTATATTAAATATATTTATTATTAATAATATCCGTACCGGCGCTTATTATCCCTCCAAGCATGCAGTATACATTTATATTAAATATTTTTATTATTAATAATATTCGTACCAGTGCTTATTATCCCTCCAAGCATGCAGTATACATTTATATTAAATATATTTATTATTAATAATATTCGTACCGGTGCTTATTAACCCTCCAAGCATGCCGTATACATTGATATTAAATATATTTATTAATAATAATATTCGTACCGGTGCTTATTATCCCTCCAAGCATGCAGTATACATTTATATTACATATATTTATTATTAATAATATTCGTACCGGTGCTTATTATCCCTCCAAGCATGCAGTATACATTTATATTACATATATTTATTATTAATAATATTCGTACCGGTGCTTATTATCCCTCCAAGCATGCAGTATACATTGATATTAAATATATTTATTAATAATAATATTCGTACCGGTGCTTATTATCCCTCCAAGCATGCAGTATACATTGATATTAAATATATTTAGTAATAATAATATTCATACCGGTGCTTATTATCCCTCCAAGCATGCAGTATACATTTATATTAAATATATTTATTATTAATAATATTCGTACCGGTGCTTATTATCCCTCCAAGCATGCTGTATACATTGATATTAAATATATTTATTAATAATAATATCCATACCGGTGCTTATTAACCCTCCAAGCATGCAGTATACATTTATATTACATATATTTATTAATAATAATAATATCCGTACCGGTGCTTATTAACCCTTCTAGCATGCCGTATACATTTATATTAAATATATTTATTATTAATAATATCCGTACCGGTGCTTATTAACTCTCCAAGCATGCAGTATACATTGATATTAAATATATTTATTAATAATAATATTCGTACCGGTGCTTATTATCCCTCCAAGCATGCAGTATACATTGATATTAAATATATTTATTAATAATAATATTCATACCGGTGCTTATTATCCCTCCAAGCATGCAGTATACATTTATATTAAATATATTTATTATTAATAATATTCGTACCGGTGCTTATTATCCCTCCAAGCATGCTGTATACATTGATATTAAATATATTTATTAATAATAATATCCATACCGGTGCTTATTAACCCTCCAAGCATGCAGTATACATTTATATTACATATATTTATTAATAATAATAATATCCGTACCGGTGCTTATTAACCCTTCTAGCATGCCGTATACATTTATATTAAATATATTTATTATTAATAATATCCGTACCGGTGCTTATTAACTCTCCAAGCATGCAGTATACATTTATATTAAATATATTTATTATTAATAATATTCGTACCGGTGCTTATTAACCCTTCTAGCATGCAGTATACATTTATATTAAATATATTTATTATTAATAATATTCGTACCGGTGCTTATTAACCCTTCTAGCATGCAGTATACATTGATATTAAATATATTTATTATTAATAATATTCGTATCGGTGCTTATTAACCCTTCTAGCATGCAGTATACATTTATATTAAATATATTTATTAATAATAATATTCGTACCGGTGCTTATAAACCTTCCAAGCATGCAGCATACATTGATATTAAATATATTTATTAATCATAATAATATCCATACTGGTGCTTATTAACCCTCCAAGCATGCTGTATACATTTATATTAAATATATTTATTATTAATAATATTCGTACCGGTGCTTATTAACCCTCCAAGCATGCCGTATACATTGATATTAAATATATTTATTAATAATAATATTCGTACCGGTGCTTATTATCCCTCCAAGCATGCAGTATACATTTATATTACATATATTTATTATTAACAATATTCGTACCGGTGCTTATTATCCCTCCAAGCATGCAGTATACATTTATATTACATATATTTATTATTAATAATATTCGTACCGGTGCTTATTATCCCTCCAAGCATGCAGTATACATTGATATTAAATATATTTATTAATAATAATATTCGTACCGGTGCTTATTATCCCTCCAAGCATGCAGTATACATTGATATTAAATATATTTATTAATAATAATATTCATACCGGTGCTTATTATCCCTCCAAGCATGCAGTATACATTTATATTAAATATATTTATTATTAATAATATTCGTACCAGTGCTTATTATCCCTCCAAGCATGCCGTATACATTGATATTAAATATATTTATTAATAATAATATCCATACCGGTGCTTATTAACCCTCCAAGCATGCAGTATACATTTATATTACATATATTTATTAATAATAATAATATCCGTACCGGTGCTTATTAACCCTTCTAGCATGCCGTATACATTTATATTAAATATATTTATTATTAATAATATCCGTACCGGTGCTTATTAACTCTCCAAGCATGCAGTATACATTTATATTAAATATATTTATTATTAATAATATTCGTACCGGTGCTTATTAACCCTTCTAGCATGCAGTATACATTTATATTAAATATATTTATTATTAATAATATTCGTACCGGTGCTTATTAACCCTTCTAGCATGCAGTATACATTGATATTAAATATATTTATTATTAATAATATTCGTATCGGTGCTTATTAACCCTTCTAGCATGCAGTATACATTTATATTAAATATATTTATTAATAATAATATTCGTACCGGCGCTTATAAACCTTCCAAGCATGCAGCATACATTGATATTAAATATATTTATTAATCATAATAATATCCATACTGGTGCTTATTAACCCTCCAAGCATGCTGTATACATTTATATTAAATATATTTATTATTAATAATATTCGTACCGGTGCTTATTAACCCTCCAAGCATGCTGTATACATTTATATTAAATATATTTATTAATAATAATATTCGTACCGGTGCTTATTAACCCTCCAAGCATGCCGTATACATTGATATTAAATATATTTATTAATAATAATATTTGTACCGGCGCTTATAAACCTTCCAAGCATGCAGCATACATTGATATTAAATATATTTATTAATAATAATAATATCCATACTGGTGCTTATTAACCCTCCAAGCATGCTGTATACATTTATATTAAATATATTTATTAATAATAATATTCGTACCGGTGCTTATTAACCCTCCAAGCATGCCGTATACATTGATATTAAATATATTTATTAATAATAATATTCGTACCGGTGCTTATTAACCCTCCAAGCATGCAGTATACATTTATATTAAATATATTTATTAAAAATAATATCCGTACCGGTGCTTATTATCCCTCCAAGCATGCTGTATACATTGATATTAAATATATTTATTAATAATAATATTCGTACCGGTGCTTATTAACCCTCCAAGCATGCAGTATACATTTATATTAAATATATTTATTTTTAATAATATTCTTACCGGTGCTTATTATCCCTCCAAGCATGCCGTATACATTGATATTAAATATATTTATTAATAATAATATTCGTACCGGTGCTTATTAACCCTCCAAGCATGCAGTATACATTTATATTAAATATATTTATTAAAAATAATATCTGTACCGGTGCTTATTATCCCTCCAAGCATACAGTATACATTGATATTAAATATATTTATTAATAATAATATTCGTACCGGTGCTTATTAACCCTCCAAGCATGCCGTATACATTGATATTAAATATATTTATTAATAATAATATTCGTACCGGTGCTTATTAACCCTCCAAGCATGCAGTATACATTGATATTAAATATATTTATTATTAATAATATTCGTACCGGTGCTTATTAACCCTCCAAGCATGCAGTATACATTTATATTAAATATATTTATTATTAATAATATTCGTACCGGTGCTTATTAACCCTTCTAGCATGCAGTATACATTTATATTAAATATATTTATTATTAATAATATTCGTACCGGTGCTTATTAACCCTTCTAGCATGCAGTATACATTGATATTAAATATATTTATTATTAATAATATTCGTATCGGTGCTTATTAACCCTTCTAGCATGCAGTATACATTTATATTAAATATATTTATTAATAATAATATTCGTACCGGCGCTTATAAACCTTCCAAGCATGCAGCATACATTGATATTAAATATATTTATTAATCATAATAATATCCATACTGGTGCATATTAACCCTCCAAGCATGCTGTATACATTTATATTAAATATATTTATTATTAATAATATTCGTACCGGTGCTTATTAACCCTCCAAGCATGCCGTATACATTGATATTAAATATATTTATTAATAATAATATTCGTACCGGTGCTTATTATCCCTCCAAGCATGCAGTATACATTTATATTACATATATTTATTATTAATAATATTCGTACCGGTGCTTATTATCCCTCCAAGCATGCAGTATACATTTATATTACATATATTTATTATTAATAATATTCGTACCGGTGCTTATTATCCCTCCAAGCATGCAGTATACATTGATATTAAATATATTTATTAATAATAATATTCGTACCGGTGCTTATTATCCCTCCAAGCATGCAGTATACATTGATATTAAATATATTTATTAATAATAATATTCATACCGGTGCTTATTATCCCTCCAAGCATGCAGTATACATTTATATTAAATATATTTATTATTAATAATATTCGTACCGGTGCTTATTATCCCTCCAAGCATGCCGTATACATTGATATTAAATATATTTATTAATAATAATATCCATACCGGTGCTTATTAACCCTCCAAGCATGCAGTATACAGTTATATTACATATATTTATTAATAATAATAATATCCGTACCGGTGCTTATTAACCCTTCTAGCATGCCGTATACATTTATATTAAATATATTTATTATTAATAATATCCGTACCGGTGCTTATTAACTCTCCAAGCATGCAGTATACATTTATATTAAATATATTTATTATTAATAATATTCGTACCGGTGCTTATTAACCCTTCTAGCATGCAGTATACATTTATATTAAATATATTTATTATTAATAATATTCGTATCGGTGCTTATTAACCCTTCTAGCATGCAGTATACATTGATATTAAAAATATTTATTATTAATAATATTCGTATCGGTGCTTATTAACCCTTCTAGCATGCAGTATACATTTATATTAAATATATTTATTAATAATAATATTCGTACCGGCGCTTATAAACCTTCCAAGCATGCAGCATACATTGATATTAAATATATTTATTAATCATAATAATATCCATACTGGTGCTTATTAACCCTCCAAGCATGCTGTATACATTTATATTAAATATATTTATTATTAATAATATTCGTACCGGTGCTTATTAACCCTCCAAGCATGCTGTATACATTTATATTAAATATATTTATTAATAATAATATTCGTACCGGTGCTTATTAACCCTCCAAGCATGCCGTATACATTGATATTAAATATATTTATTAATAATAATATTTGTACCGGCGCTTATAAACCTTCCAAGCATGCAGCATACATTGATATTAAATATATTTATTAATAATAATAATATCCATACTGGTGCTTATTAACCCTCCAAGCATGCTGTATACATTTATATTAAATATATTTATTAATAATAATATTCGTACCGGTGCTTATTAACCCTCCAAGCATGCCGTATACATTGATATTAAATATATTTATTAATAATAATATTCGTACCGGTGCTTATTAACCCTCCAAGCATGCAGTATACATTTATATTAAATATATTTATTAAAAATAATATCCGTACCGGTGCTTATTATCCCTCCAAGCATGCTGTATACATTGATATTAAATATATTTATTAATAATAATATTCGTACCGGTGCTTATTAACCCTCCAAGCATGCCGTATACATTGATATTAAATATATTTATTAATAATAATATTTGTACCGGCGCTTATAAACCCTCCAATTATGCAGTATACATTGATATTAAATATATTTATTATTAATAATATTCGTACCGGTGCTTATTAACCCTCCAAGCATGCAGTATACATTTATATTAAATATATTTATTATTAATAATATTCGTACCGGTGCTTATTATCCCTCCAAGCATGCCGTATACATTGATATTAAATATATTTATTAATAATAATATCCATACCGGTGCTTATTAACCCTCCAAGCATGCAGTATACATTTATATTACATATATTTATTAATAATAATAATATCCGTACCGGTGCTTATTAACCCTCCAAGCATGCAGTATACATTGATATTAAATATATTTATTAATAATAATATCCATACCGGTGCTTATTAGCCCTCCAAGCATGCAGTATACATTTATATTACATATATTTATTAATAATAATAATATCCGTACCGGTGCTTATTAACCCTTCTAGCATGCCGTATACATTTATATTAAATATATTTATTATTAATAATATCCGTACCGGTGCTTATTAACTCTCCAAGCATGCAGTATACATTTATATTAAATATATTTATTATTAATAATATTCGTACCGGTGCTTATTAACCCTTCTAGCATGCAGTATACATTGATATTAAATATATTTATTAATAATAATATTCTTACCGGTGCTTATTAACCCTCCAAGCATGCCGTATACATTTATATTAAATATATTTATTAATAATAATATTCGTACCGGCGCTTATAAACCTTCCAAGCATGCAGCATACATTGATATTAAATATATTTATTAATAATAATATTCGTACCGGCGCTTATAAACCTTCCAAGCATGCAGCATACATTGATATTAAATATATTTATTAATAATAATATCCATACTGGTGCTTATTAACCCTCCAAGCATGCTGTATACATTTATATTAAATATATTTATTAATAATAATATTTGTACCGGCGCTTATAAACCTTCCAAGCATGCAGCATACATTGATATTAAATATATTTATTAATAATAATATTCGTACCGGTGCTTATTAACCCTCCAAGCATGCCGTATACATTGATATTAAATATATTTATTAATAATAATATTCGTACCGGTGCTTATTAACCCTCCAAGCATGCAGTATACATTTATATTAAATATATTTATTAATAATAATATCCATACTGGTGCTTATTAACCCTTCTAGCATGCAGTATACATTTATATTAAATATATTTGTTAATAATAATAATATTCGTACCGGTGCTTACTAACCCTTCTAGCATGCCGTATACATTTATATTAAATAATATTCGTACCGGTGCTTATTAACCCTCCAAGCATGCAGTATACATTGATATTAAATATATTTATTAATAATAATATTCGTACCGGTGCTTATTAACCCTCCAAGCATGCAGTATACATTGATATTAAATATATTTATTAATAATAATATTCGTACCGGTGCTTATTAACCCTCCAAGCATGCAGTATACATTGATATTAAATATATTTATTATTAATAATATTCGTACCGGTGCTTATTAACCCTCCAAGCATGCAGTATACATTTATATTAAATATATTTATTATTAATAATATTCTTACCGGTGCTTATTAACCCTCCAAGCATGCCGTATACATTGATATTAAATATATTTATTAATAATAATATTCGTACCGGTGCTTATTAACCCTTCTAGCATGCAGTATACATTGATATTAAATATATTTATTATTAATAATATTCATACCGGTGCTTATTATCCCTCCAAGCATGCAGTATACATTTATATTAAATATATTTGTTAATAATAATAATATTCGTACCGGTGCTTATTAACCCTTCTAGCATGCCGTATACATTTATATTAAATAATATTCGTACCGGTGCTTATTAACCCTCCAAGCATGCAGTATACATTGATATTAAATATATTTATTAATAATAATATTTGTACCGGTGCTTATTAACCCTTCTAGCATGCAGTATACATTGATATTAAATATATTTATTATTAATAATATTCGTACCGGTGCTTATTAACCCTCCAAGCATGCCGTATACATTGATATTAAATATATTTATTATTAATAATATCCGTACCGGTGCTTATTAACTCTCCAAGCATGCAGTATACATTTATATTAAATATATTTATTATTAATAATATTCGTACCGGTGCTTATTAACCCTTCTAGCATGCAGTATACATTGATATTAAATATATTTATTAATAATAATATTCTTACCGGTGCTTATTAACCCTCCAAGCATGCCGTATACATTTATATTAAATATATTTATTAATAATAATATTCGTACCGGCGCTTATAAACCTTCCAAGCATGCAGCATGCATTGATATTAAATATATTTATTAATAATAATATTCGTACCGGCGCTTATAAACCTTCCAAGCATGCAGCATACATTGATATTAAATATATTTATTAATAATAATAATATCCATACTGGTGCTTATTAACCCTCCAAGCATGCTGTATACATTTATATTAAATATATTTATTAATAATAATATTTGTACCGGCGCTTATAAACCTTCCAAGCATGCAGCATACATTGATATTAAATATATTTATTAATAATAATATTCGTACCTGTGCTTATTAACCCTCCAAGCATGCAGTATACATTGATATTAAATATATTTATTAATAATAATATTCGTACCGGTGCTTATTAACCCTCCAAGCATGCCGTATACATTGATATTAAATATATTTATTAATAATAATATTCGTACCGGTGCTTATTAACCCTCCAAGCATGCAGTATACATTTATATTAAATATATTTATTAATAATAATATCCATACTGGTGCTTATTAACCCTTCTAGCATGCAGTATACATTTATATTAAATATATTTGTTAATAATAATAATATTCGTACCGGTGCTTACTAACCCTTCTAGCATGCCGTATACATTTATATTAAATAATATTCGTACCGGTGCTTATTAACCCTCCAAGCATGCAGTATACATTGATATTAAATATATTTATTAATAATAATATTCGTACCGGTGCTTATTAACCCTCCAAGCATGCAGTATACATTGATATTAAATATATTTATTAATAATAATATTCGTACCGGTGCTTATTAACCCTTCTAGCATGCCGTATACATTGATATTAAATATATTTATTATTAATAATATTCGTACCGGTGCTTATTAACCCTCCAAGCATGCAGTATACATTGATATTAAATATATTTATTAATAATAATAATATCCATACTGGTGCTTATTAACCCTCCAAGCATGCTGTATACATTTATATTAAATATATTTATTAATAATAATATTTGTACCGGTGCTTATTAACCCTCCAAGCATGCAGTATACATTTATATTAAATATATTTATTATTAATAATATTCTTACCTGTGCTTATTAACCCTCCAAGCATGCCGTATACATTGATATTAAATATATTTATTAATAATAATATTCGTACCGGTGCTTATTAACCCTCCAAGCATGCCGTATACATTGATATTAAATATATTTATTAATAATAATATTCGTACCGGTGCTTATTAACCCTCCAAGCATGCAGTATACATTTATATTAAATATATTTATTAATAATAATATCCATACTGGTGCTTATTAACCCTTCTAGCATGCAGTATACATTTATATTAAATATATTTGTTAATAATAATAATATTCGTACCGGTGCTTACTAACCCTTCTAGCATGCCGTATACATTTATATTAAATAATATTCGTACCGGTGCTTATTAACCCTCCAAGCATGCAGTATACATTGATATTAAATATATTTATTAATAATAATATTCGTACCGGTGCTTATTAACCCTCCAAGCATGCAGTATACATTGATATTAAATATATTTATTAATAATAATATTCGTACCGGTGCTTATTAACCCTTCTAGCATGCCGTATACATTGATATTAAATATATTTATTATTAATAATATTCGTACCGGTGCTTATTAACCCTCCAAGCATGCAGTATACATTTATATTAAATATATTTATTATTAATAATATTCTTACCGGTGCTTATTAACCCTCCAAGCATGCAGTATACATTGATATTAAATATATTTATTATTAATAATATTCGTACCGGTGCTTATTAACCCTCCAAGCATGCAGTATACATTTATATTAAATATATTTATTATTAATAATATTCTTACCGGTGCTTATTAACCCTCCAAGCATGCCGTATACATTGATATTAAATATATTTATTAATAATAATATTCGTACCGGTGCTTATTAACCCTTCTAGCATGCAGTATACATTGATATTAAATATATTTATTATTAATAATATTCATACCGGTGCTTATTATCCCTCCAAGCATGCAGTATACATTTATATTAAATATATTTGTTAATAATAATAATATTCGTACCGGTGCTTATTAACCCTTCTAGCATGCCGTATACATTTATATTAAATAATATTCGTACCGGTGCTTATTAACCCTCCAAGCATGCAGTATACATTGATATTAAATATATTTATTAATAATAATATTCGTACCGGTGCTTATTAACCCTTCTAGCATGCAGTATACATTGATATTAAATATATTTATTATTAATAATATTCGTACCGGTGCTTATTAACCCTCCAAGCATGCCGTATACATTGATATTAAATATATTTATTATTAATAATATTCGTACCGTTGCTTATTAACCCTTCTAGCATGCAGTATAGATTGATATTAAATATATTTATTATTAATAATATTCATACCGGTGCTTATTATCCCTCCAAGCATGCAGTATACATTTATATTAAATATATTTGTTAATAATAATATCCATACCAGCGCTTATTAACCCTTCTAGCATGCCGTATACATTTATATTAAATATATTTATTATTAATAATATTCGTACCGGTGCTTATTATCCCTCCAAGCATGCAGTATACATTTATATTAAATATATTTATTAATAATAATATTCTTACCGGTGCTTATTAACCCTCCAAGCATGCCGTATACATTGATATTAAATATATTTATAAATAATAATATTCGTTCCGGTGCTTATTAACCCTTCTAGCATGCAGTATACATTGATATTAAATATATTTATTAATAATAATATTCGTACCGGTGCTTATTAACCCTTCTAGCATGCCGTATACATTTATATTAAATATATTTATTAATAATAATATCCATACCGGCGCTTATTAAGTCTTCAAGCTCACAATGTAAATTTATATTGATAAAAATAAAAACATGCATAATAATAATAATAATAATAGGCAAAGATTAAACAATAAAAATATTGGAAAGAAACATTGAACAAGTTAATTCACCGATTGGGCATGCTGATGGACTGTGACCATGTACAGTCTCATAGAGGAGAGGGTGAAAATATCTGTTATTTGTTCTGGTGAGACAGTTATGTGTACATGGTTTGTTATCTACCTTCATAAATGAAGAAAATGGCCAATATTAGCTAACGTTAGCCACTAATATTAGCCACTGAATGCAATCAATCCGTGGGCCTTTGGATGTTCTGGGACTGGGGGCCACCACAGGTTAAGAACTTCTGATCTATCGGGTCCCCAGTCACAACTGGTAATAGACACCCTGTATCAGCTGCCTTTTCAGAGGGGTGTATGCCTTATGCAGATCACATTACCAATATCTAGTAAAGGGGATTAAAAATCTATGCCACTGGTGGAACATATTGTTTAATATTTCATTTAGCTTTAGTCTTGTTGAGACACATGTGGTATTTTCTATAAGTGTGTTCTGGAACTGTTTACACTTTACACCAGCCAACATGGTCTCACAAGAGGTGGAAAGATTTGACCAATATGTCTCCCTCTTGTCTACTTTGGCTGGTTGTCAAGCAGAGGAAGATAGACCTACGCCTGTGTGATGTTTTTGTTCTATGGTGTAACTCATAAGCCATGTGGAAAGCAAAGTTAGCCCTGTCAAATCTCTAATGAATGAGGTAGGGCCAGATAAGGGGATAACACTAGGTAAATAAATGGAGAAAGAAAAACGAAAAGAATCTGTCCCAGTGTAGTGCTGAAAAATCTGTCCCAATGTTTTACTGAAAAGGAACAATAAATGCTTTATTAATAAACTAAAAACTCACACAAACAAATAATAAGTCACTAGGTGTTAATGTCTCAATAGACAATAATTGAGGCAGAAGGTGTGACTAATACAATATACTACGTAAAGATTATCCACAGACGGGAGGGGAGTAAACAAAACATACACAAATAAAAGAAGCGGGCATAAAAGTAGTGAAACCCACCCAAAAGGGGGGTTAGTCGCTGCACAATGCAAGTGATATGATTACAACCCAGTAGCATACAGTATTGCTGAGTAAGTAGGTTGCAAAATCCCCAGCTATATGGTAATCGATACAGTGTCACTTGAACTGTCAGGCTGCTGGAGAAAATCTCAAATGCACAGCACAGAGAGTGTAAAATTAATGTACTGTACGATGATAACACAATAGCTGGAAAGTAAGTTGCTAATGTATAGCTGTGGCTAATCGGTTTACAACCCAATGGCATACAGTGTTGCTGAGTAAGAAGGTTGCAAAATCCCCAGCTATATGGTAATCGATACAGTGTAACTTGAACTGTCAGGCTGCTGGAGTAAATCTCAGATGCACAGCACAGAGAGTGTAAAGTTAAAGTACTGTACGATGATAACACAATAGCTGGAAAGTATGTTGCTAATGTATAGCTGTGACTAATCGGTAAATGCCCCATATAAAAAGAACAGAAATACTACCCAGTCAGCATGATAAGCGTTACTCAGCAATTGGTCACTGAGAAAATCCTGAGCTGTGCCTCAAAGGGCACCTAATAGACGTGACTTAACAGTTAATTGCTGCAAAATTGCTGAACTGTGCCTTCGAGGGCACCTGGCTGAAAAAGGATCTGGCTAGCTGTACTGGGAGAAGCTTAGATAGCGAGATAGTCCTGGGATAGCGGAAAACGGTAGTAGAACACCTAAACTGTGCCTTCGTGGGCACCTATCAGTAGACGTGGCAGAGCTATACTAGACTAAACTAGTGAAGGAAGCTATGGTAATAAAACTGCTGAGGTACTAATCTGTCTGCACCGCTAGGTTGTGCCTTCAAGGGCACCTATCAATATAAATGTCAGGACTAGGCTAAAAATAAAGCTAATAGAGTAATCTGTAGAAATTGGTCTGATTTGGTATTCAGCAAGGGGATCCGGGCAGTAGCGATATAGCTGAATGCTAAACGGACACGGTAGCCCGAAAACATGTAATGTTAAGCCGGATCCAATGTCCAAAGCCCCGACACGCGTTTCGCCGAACAGAGGCTCATCAGGGGGAACTGACTCCCCAAACAGGATAAGTTTAAATAACCCGCCGGAAATCCTTATTGGACCAACCACAGCGATGACGTCATCAACTAGCATTACGGACTATGGTGGCTCTATACGCTCAAAAAGAGTGGAAAAAAGCATCTTAATATAGGTGTAGGTAGTAATTATGTTAGTAGCCTTGTATGATGCCTAGTGAAGTGGTAATGCAAAATTACCCACAGTGATGAGGCTAGTGGGTATTTACTTCTCATGTTATGTGAAAATAAAGGAAATAAAGATATGATAATCATGATAATGCAGGTCCTTTGGGTTAGAAGGGAACAGAATTCATTCAAATGTTCCCAACACTGGATAAGGGTATTGACTTTCTGAGATTAAATGGTTGTCACCAAGAGATTAGTGCATAACTACAATTGTAATACAGAGAGATACCCATATTCCTAGAAGTTAACTAGGAGTGTATAATAAATGGTCCAAGTAGTGAGATCTTCAAGTAATTAGAGAGTAGTTCAAGTAATACGAGAATATCTCCTAGGTGAACATAGAATTGTCTAAGTAGTTTAGTGGGAATATAAATTTGATCAAGGGAGATTAAGGAGTATTTTGCTCATTGTAACAAAGTGCCAATGAGATACAAAATAAATAAATTGCAATCGCTAAAAAAGCGCTAGTGATTAATGAATAAATGCAGTATAATTAAATCCTTCATTCAGTCCGTGTGGGACCAATGTCTTGAAGAGATAAATCCATTTGGATTTCTTTTGCAACAGAATTTTGTTAAAGTTGCCTTTTCTTGGGTTAGGCAATAATCTTTCTATTGCCTGAAACCTTAAGTTTTCAACATTGCCTTCATGAAAATTCATAATGTGTCTGGCCACTGGTGTGGGAGAAATGATATTGTTGATAGAGTTGATATGTTGTAAAATTCTCCTCCGAAACTGTTGGAATGTCTTGCCAATGTATAAATAACCCGTGTAGTACTGCAGTTCACCAAAGCGTTGGTGGTTACATTGATTTTGGATTGTGTGGATTGAACAGTTTTAGAAGGAGTGATGTACTGACATGCCTTACAGTGACCGCATCTATACGTTCCCTTGGTGTTTGATAGCCAATTAGTGGGTAGCGCGGGTGATGTTAGATGACTATGGACGAGAAGGTCCTGAAGATTGGTAGGTCTACGTGCCGTAAGAGGTGTATGGATGGGTAAAATATTTTTGAGAAATGGATTGTGGAGTAGAATGGGCCAATTCTTGTCAAGTATATGTGACATTGTGTTCCAGCCTTGATCAAAAGTGGCAATACACCTAGGAATCTATCAATGCCACTGGCCCTTTGGAAAGCTTTTTTTAGGACACGGTTCGGGTAACCTAGTTCTTTGAATTTAGACCTTAGGAGTTGGCATTCTTTGTAATAAGTATGATCTTCAGAACAATTCCTTCTGGCCCGTAAATATTGGCTAAATGGAGTCCACAACAAGATAACACACAGAGCATTGTGCTGATTTGGGCGCATGTACGTGGCGCCTGGCAGTGTAGCAGAGCATCGGAAGCTCTGCCTGTGTGCTGAGTGCCTTGAGGGGTCGAAGCACTCATTAAATAAAATAATTTTATTATTTATATAAACTTATTTAATAATCTAATTAATTTTAATTTGCTTCATTTGTAACATACAGCTCAAATTAACACTTAAAAGAGCATGCTATACCAGAGAGTTTTAGATGTTATCACTATGGTAACTGGAGCCTTTACGATTTTGGTGTTTGGTGCATAGATGACACGGAGGTGTGGAGTAAGTGCTTTTTTACATTTTCAGCTCCAGATTAGTGATGTCGCGAACATCAAATTTTCGGTTCGCGAACGGCGAACGCGAACTTCCGCAAACGTTCGTGAACCGGCGAACCGCCATAGACTTCAACGGGCAGGCGAATTTTAAAACCCACAGGGACTCTTTCTGGCCACAATAGTGATGGAAAAGTTGTTTCAAGGGGACTAACACCTGGACTGTGGCATGCCGGAGGGGAATCCATGGCAAAACTCCCATGGAAAATTACACAGTTGATGCAGAGTCTGGTTTTAATCCATAAAGGGCATAAATCACCTAACATTCCTTTATCACAATGCATATGGATTGACACCTGACATATGACATATTGACACCTTGACATATGGATTGACACCTGTCCTCAGAGACCCTGATACACACTAACACAGAGCAGAATAGGGACTGTTCCCCCTACATAGGGTCACTTGGCAGATATGGATTGACACCTGTCCTCAGGGACCCTGATACACACTGACACAGAGCAGAATAGGGACTGTTCCTCCTACATAGGGTCACTTGGCAGATATGGATTGATACCTGTCCTCAGAGACCCTGATACACACTCACACAGAACAGAATAGGGACTGTTCCTCCTACATAGGGTCACTTGGCAGAAATGGATTGACACCTGTCCTCAGGGACCCTGATACACACTGACACAGAGCAGAATAGGGACTGTTCCCCCTACATAGGGTCACTTGGCAGATATGGATTGACACCTATCCTAATGATCCCTGATACACACTGACACAGAGCAGAATAGGGACTGTTCCCCCTACATAGGGTCACTTGGCAGATATGGATTGGCACCTATCCTAATGATCCCTGATACACACTGACACAGAGCAGAATAGGGACTGTTCCCCCTACATAGGGTCACTTGGCAGATATGGATTGACACCTGTCCTCAGGGACCCTGATACCCACTGACACAGAGCAGAATAGGGACTGTTCCCCCTACATAGGGTCACTTGGCAGATATGAATTGACACCTGTCCTCAGAGACCCTGATACACACTGACACAGAGCAGAATAGGGACTGTTCCCCCTACATAGGGTCACTTGGCAGATATGTATTGACACCTGTCCTCAGAGACCCTGATACACACTGACACAGAGCAAAACAGGGACTGTTCCCCCTACATAGGGTCACTTGGCAGATATGGATTGACACCTGTCCTCAGGGACCCTGATACACACTGACACAGAGCAGAATAGGGACTGTTCCTCCTACATAGGGTGACTTGGCAGATATGAATTGACACCTGTCCTCAGAGACCCTGATACACTGACACAGAGCAGAATAGGGACTGTTCCCCCTACATAGGGTCACTTGGCAGATATGGATTGACACCTGTCCTCAGGGACCCTGATACACACTGACACAGAGCAGAATAGGGACTGTTCCCCCTACATAGGGTCACTTGGCAGATATGGATTGACACCTATCCTAATGATCCCTGATACACACTGACACAGAGCAGAATAGGGACTGTTCCCCCTACATAGGGTCACTTGGCAGATATGGATTGACACCTGTCCTCAGGGACCCTGATACACACTGACTGTCAGGATCCCGCGGGCGGCTGCAAGGGGAGGCTGCAGTCCGCTCGCGGCACTCACCCTCCAGCCGTCCGCGGTCCCCTTCTCCACGTGGGCTCGGCAAGCGGCATCCCTCCAGCCTCGGATGCCGCCCGCGTCTTCCTCCACGCCCCCCAGCGGCAGCATGCATGACGCTGCACGCTGGAAGACTGCCCAAGATATGTCACGCCGGGGTCAGTCACCTGACCCGGCATTAAAGGCACAGTGCCTCAATCACAGTGGGAGGTTTAGATATCTCCCACGTGTGATTGTTAATTCTGATTGGAAATTATCCAATCAGAATTAACCTGATGGTTTATATACTTACCTTTCCTGTTCCTCCCTGCCCTGTTGTGGTCTTTGCTTTATAGTATTGATTCTGAACGTGTGATTTCTGGTTACGTACTCTCTGGCTTGTTATACTGACTTTGTGACTTTCTCCTACCCTTTGACCTCGGCTTGTTTCTCGTTATTCTGTTTTCTGGTTCCCCTTACTCGGCTTGTCTCCTGACTATTCTGTGTGTGCTTAGCCCGGCCACTCTAAGGACCGGTACTGCACACTTTCTGTGTGTGTGTCTGTGTGTGTGTTAGCGTGTTGGGTTCCCCGAATCGTGACACTGACACAGAGCAGAATAGGGACTGTTCCCCCTACATAGGGTCACTTGGCAGATATGAATTGACACCTGTCCTCAGAGACCCTGTGTCATGGAGTAACACTTCAGGGTCAAACACTCAGTAGAGAGGAGCCTGACTCCGTCCCCCTCTGACAGAGCTCTGACAGTATTTAGGGAGACTGGGCCAGAGGGAGGGTGCTTGGTGATTGATTGTTTGAGATAACGTGTGAGCTGCCTCCTGGAGCTCCACAGGCTCAGCTACTGGGAACAAATTCCACCAGACAAACCCTTCCAGCCTTTGAGCAAATGCAAGGATTGCTGCAAGCCATAAAGGATTACTGGAGAAAGGAAACGTTTCTACTTTACAAGTGGACATTATGTCTGGACTATTGGAGGACTACCCATATAAACCTTAAGTATAACTTTATTAACTATGAACTGTTTCTTGCATTGCAAATACTTCCATTGCTACAAGTTACTAATCTCATGAAGGACAACTCCCATCATGTTTATTCTATGAACTGTTTCTTGCATTGCAAATACTTCCATTGCTACAAGTTACTAATCTCATGAAGGACAACTCCCATCATGCTTATTCACTATGAACTGTCTCTTGCATTGCAAATACTTCCATTGCTACAAATTACTAATCTCATGAAGGACAACTCCCATCATGCTTATTCACTATGAACTGTTCTTGCTTTGCAAATATCCTTTGCTAATTGATTATTGTTCCTATTGAAGATTATTCTCATGAACCAATGTTACTTGATGCATCTCTGAAGAAATACTTAATACTGAACTTTGTTTTGTTGAATTACTTGGACTTCTTATTATTGGATTATTGCCTAAATGCAATTCATTTAAGTTTAAAGCGGCACTGTCATGCCGAACTTACCTTTCCTCAATCTCTTCCTCTTCTCCCCCTCTCTCGGGATCTGTTATTCTTTTCTTCCTGTCTTCTTTAGTTTTCTTTAAAATCATAAGACAAAGTAGGGACTCTTTGTCTTATGGAGGATTTCTCCGCTTGACCAGCTCAGACCAGAGGAGGAGCAAAGTGTGCTTCATTTCCGCTGGTCAGAGCAATTTTCCCATGATCCCTAGCTTTCCTCCCAGTTCCCACAATGCTTCCTGTCAGTATTGCCGAACGTCCTGTCACTTAGACAGAACGCCGGCAAAACTGCCGAATTGCATCCTAACAGAATGAGAAGAGTTTCTCCATTGGTGTTAGGATGCAATTCGGTACTTTGTTCGGATCGGAATTTCATTCTAATGAATGAAACTCCGATCCTATTCATTGCAGCGGCTGCATCTTGCAGCCGCTTAGTAGATATCTCCCTAATTCCCACGGTATTAGGGAGCTATCTACTAAAAGGCTGAAAGACCTGAATTGGTCTTTCAGCCAAATTTACTAACACTAAGTAAAAATGACTTGGTATTAGTAAATAATATGCCCCTACTCGCTATACCGCGAGTAGGGGCATGTCTAGTAAGCAGTGAGCAGCCTGTGGCTGCTCACTGTAAAAAAAAAATATTGCCCCCCACCCCTAAACGACGGGTGGGGGCCGTAAAGTAAAATAAGGGAGGGAGACCTATTGTCCCCCCCCGGCCCCCACCCCTGAGCGGTGGGTGAGGGCCATAAAGATAATGAGGGGGGGGGGACCTACTGTCCTCCCCCCCTGGCCCCCACCCCTGGCCGGCGGGTGGGGGCCATAATGGTAATAAGAGGGGGGGGGGACCTACTGTCCTCCCCCCCCGGCCCCCACCCCTGGGCGGCGGGTGGGGGCCATCATAGTAATAAGGGGTGGGGGGGGACCTACTGCCCCCACCCCCAGCCCCCACCCCTGGGTGGGGGCCATCATGGTAATATGTGGGGGGGACCTACCGTCCTCCCCCCCAGGCCCCCACCCCTGGGCGGTGGGTGGGGGACATAATAGTAAAAAGGGGGGGGGACCTACTGTCCTCCCCTCCCCTGGCCCCCACCCCTGGGCGGCGGGTGGGGGCACTAAGTAAATCCCCCCCCATCAAGGTGACTAGGGGTCCCCAAGCCCCTAGTCACCCACCCCCCACCCAAATAAAAAATGCCCCTACCTACCCCCCTCACCCTAAAAAATAGTGAGGGGGGAATAAAATTGCTAACCTGTAAAGTAAAATTAAACTTACCATTCGACGTCTTCTTTTTTCTAAAATCTTCATTTTTCAGCCCCAAAAAAGGCCAAATAAAAAACCATCATAGCCGTCGAACTAAAAATAAAATAAAAAACCCGAGCGCAAAAAAAAAACCTGACGAAAAAGAAAAAACCCGAGCGCACAAAAAAAATAATCCATCTTCACCCATGGAGGGCTCCGCGCAGACTGAGCTCTGCAGGGCGGGGCGAGGCTTATAAAGCCTTGCCCCGCCCTGCAATTAGCCTAAGAACACTCTTATTGGTGGGTTTAAGCCAATCAGAGTGCTCTTTGTCATTTTACAAGCGTGGGAAAGTTCTTTGGAATTTTCCCACGCTTGTAAAATGACACAGAGCACTGTGATTGGATGGCTTGAAATACATCCAATCACAGTGCTCTGTGTCATTTTACAAGCGTGGGAAAGTTCTTTGGAATTTTCCCACGCTTGTAAAATGACACAGAGCACTGTGATTGGATGGATTTCAAGCCATCCAATCACAGTGCTCTGTGTCATTTTACAAGCGTGGGAAAGTTCTTTGGAATTTTCCCACGCTTGTAAAATTACACAGAGCACTGTGATTGGATGGATTTCAAGCCATCCAATCACAGTGCTCTGTGTCATTTTACAAGCATGGGAAAGTTCTTTGGAATTTTCCCACGCTTGTAAAATGACACAGAGAACTGTGATTGGATGGATTTCAAGCCATCCAATCACAGTGCTCTGTGTCATTTTACAAGCGTGGGAAAATTCCAAAGAACTTTCCCACGCTTGTAAAATGACAAAGAGCACTCTGATTGGCTTAAACCCACCAATCAGAGTGTTCTTAGCCTAATTGCAGGGCGGGGCAAGGCTTTATAAGCCTTGCCCCGCCCTGCGGAGCTCAGTCTGCGCGGAGCCCTCCATGGGTGGAGATGGATTATTTTTTTGTGCGCTCGGGTTTTTTATTTTTCGTTGGGTTTTTTTTTGCGCTCGGGTTTTTTATTTTATTTTTAGTTCGACGGCTATGATGGTTTTTTGTTTGGCCTTTTTTGGGGCTGAAAAATGAAGATTTTAGAAAAAAGAAGACGTTGAATGGTAAGTTTCATTTTACTTTACAGGTTAGCAATTTTATTCCCCCCTCACTATTTTTTAGGGTGAGGGGGGTAGGTAGGGGCATTTTTATTTGCGTGGGGGGTGGGTGACTAGGGGCTTGGGCACCCCTAGTCACCTTGATAGGGGGGGGGAATTTACTTAGTGCCCCCACCCGCCGCCCAGGGGTGGGGGCGGGGGGAGGACAGTAGGTCCCCACCCATTATCGTTATGGCCCCCACCCGCCGCCCAGGGGTGGGGGCCGGGGGGAGGGGGAAGGACAGTAGATCCCCCCCCCCTTATTACTATTATGGCCCCCACCCGCCGCCCAGGGGTGGGGGCCGGGGGGAGGACAGTAGGTCCCCCCCCATTATCGTTATGGCTCCCACCCGCCGCCCAGGGGTGGGGGCCGGGGGGAGGACAGTAGGTCCCCCCCCTTTACCATTATGGCCCCCACCCGCCGCCCAGGGGTGGGGGCCGGGGGCTGGAGGACAGTAGGTCCCCCCCCCTTATTACTATTATGGCCCCCACCCGCCTCCCAGGGGTGGGGGCCTGAGGGGAGGACAGTAGGTCCCCCCTCATTCCCATTATGGCCCCCACCCGCCGTCCAGGGGTGGGGCCCGGCGGGGCAGGACAGTAGGTCCCCCCCCCCCCCTTATTACCCTTTTTTTTTTTTTACAATTAGCAGCCACAGGCTGCTCACTGTTTAGTGGGCATGACCCTACTCGCGATATAGCGAGTAGGGGCATTGGGGAGATTTTAATCTCCCTTGTGCTATTATGGGGGTCATATTGACCCCCATAGAGTGAGGAGGGGACCTGGGGGGCTTATGAAGTGGTGGGGAGCACTGCTCCCTGCCGCTTCTATAGTTACATATTACAAGGAGGGAGCTGCAAGCCGGTAGCTCCCTCCTTGTAATAAACCGAACAAACAAACGAACACTGATACACAGTGTTAGTTTGTTCATCTGATTTTTTCTATTCATTCATTCGTCTGTCTGATGAATGAATGAATAGGTGAAATTCCCGTTCGCATGTCCAGATGTTTCACTGGGCATGTGCGGGAATCTCACAGTCTATCTAGTGTGGGCAGATGACGTGTCCCACAGGGACTTCACCTACCCACACAAAGATGGCGGCGCCCTGAATATAGATCGGGGCAGAAAATAAAGAATAAAAAATAGGTAATGTGGGGGGCATAGGGGCATTTGAGGGTAACTAGGGGGTCGATTGGATGTAGTTGAGGCGGGAGGGGGGTTAAAAAAACAAAAACGGAATTCGGAATGACAGTGCCGCTTTAACACTTATTAAAACTTCGGTTGAATCAAGTTACTAGTGAATCTCTCATTTCTTAAAGCTACAGTATTGATACTTAAGGATTCTCCATTTCTTCACTTTTGTAATTAGGGAGTTTACAAGCTGCAGTTGAGTTCCAACCCAAATCACCCCTTGTAGCGTAACACCCTGATACACACTGACACAGAGCAGAATAGGGACTGTTCCCCCTACATAGGGTCACTTGGCAGATATGTATTGACACCTGTCCTCAGAGACCCTGATGCACACTGACACAGAGCAGAATAGGGACTGTTCCCCCTACATAGGGTCACTTGGCAGATATGGATTGACACCTGTCCTCAGAGACCCTGATACACACTGACACAGAGCAGAATAGGGAATATTCACTAAATGCCAAACATTGTTATACAGGGGAATATTCAGTAAATAAGGATAAGGTGGGGGGACCTACTCTCCTCGCCCCCGGACCCCACCCCTGCGCGGTGGGTGGGGGCCATAAATCACAATTGGGGGGGACCACTGTCCTCCTGCCCGCCCCCACCCGTGAGCGGTGGGTGGGGGCCATAAAAATAATGAGGGGGGGGGACCTACTGTATGATGTTGTATCGATCAGGTAGTGTAAGGGTTACGCCCGCTTCACAGTGACAGACCAAACTCCCCATTTAACGTACCGCAAACAACCGCAAACAGTCCATTTGCACAACCGCAAACTCCCCATTTGCACAAGGTTGGATACCAAGCTAGCCATGTCCGTTCCTTGTCCTCACTGATGTCATTGAAGGTCTCTTCCTCCACCCAGCCACGTACAACACCAAGGGTCCCCGAAAGGTGACAACAAGCCCCCTGGGACGCCTGCTGTGTTTGGTCTTCCACCTCCTCAAAGCCACCTTCTTCCTCTGACTCCTCTTCTTCAGACTCCTCTCTCTGCATTGCCTCTCTGTGCGTTATTATAAGGTGTGTTAAGTAGTACTATTCTTATCAGTTTAATTAATCCCTGTTACGAGTAGAGGACTATTTCCTTGTTTCGCCAAACCCCTTCAAAGATGGAAAAAGCGGTATGAGTGGAAGAAACGAGGAAATGTGGTCAGGTGGTGGTGCCAGCCCCACCTAGGGCTTGTACCCAGGTATGCTAATAAACTGAAAACTGAAAAAAGAAAAAATCTCCCAAGAAGGAGATCTAAAACTGGCATAAGAAAAGGTTAGACAACTATAATAAAGTGATACCTACAAATCCTAGTGAGCATAGGTGTATAATAGAGGGAGAAAGGGAAAGCAGAGTAATGCTTCCTAATACCGTGGTTAGTACCCTTTGTTAAAGTAAATTGAGTAATGGACAAAAGTCTTTATTGTATCATTTATAAATAACAAAGGGATACTATACTCATTCCCCTATAGTGGCTAATTGTGTAATCATGGTAATACTATTACCTATTATACAATATTGCCAGGGGCAAAGAAATTCCCTCTAAATAGATGGGTATAGGCAGAGAGTATGGAGACCGGAGTGATGCTGTCATAAAAAGTGTCAATATAAAGTGATATAAAGTTAAATGTATCACAGACACACAGCCACCCTTTCTCTTGGCTAGTTTCCAGAAATGCTGGATAGGTAGAAGGGCTATAAAGACTCAGAGAGGTCTAAGAAGAATCCTCTAAACTAGCCCTAATCTCCTTAAGCACCTTCAAGGGTGTTCTAAGCTAAAGCTCAATCTAAACGTTTAGATGACTGCCTGATTTCCCATCACAGATGCTGGCTAGGAATAACACTGTGCAAGACAAAGAGTGGGTCTAAGTGCCCATAGTGCAGTAAAGTGTCCCTAGTGAAGTGAAAAAGAGAATAACGAGCAGGCGCCCAAGAGAATAACGAGCTGGCGCCCTATCAGGGGACATGTATATGGCATTGATTTTTGGAACCGGGAGATGGAAAAAGATGCTTGGTCGGTCCTCCTACTTCAAATTTGGGGCACTGCGCGTGCACTCTAATGTGCCACCAGATAGGAGTGGTGTGTTAAGTAGTACTATTCCTATCAGTTTAATCCCTGTTATGTGCCTTTTTTTTGGTTTGGTTTTTGAAGCCACAGTGCAGCACCAGAGGCCCGAGAAATTAGGCATGTACACATGCCTGAAAAATTAGGTATTGTTGCAGCCGCTGCTGTAGCAGCGGCCAGAAAAATTGATGTTTGTTTCCAAGGCAGAAAGTGCCCTAAAACATTGCGGCTTGAACCCTAGTTGGTGGCGGATAAGTCACGCAAGTCAACCGGCATTCAGAGCTAAAATACAGCAGCGTGTGGACCATTTTTAGCCCAAGGCAGCTCATCTCATCAGGCCTTTTTTAGTCGAATGTATCGCCCACTGTCAGTCCCTTCGGGATCCATCCCTCATTCATCTTAATAAAGGTGAGGTAATCTAGACCTTTTTGACCTAGGCAACTTCTCTTCTCAGTGACAATACCTCCTGCTGCACTGAAGGTCCTTTCTGAAAGGACACTTGAAGCGGGGCAGGCCAGAAGTTCTATCGCAAATTGGGATAGCTCAGGCCACAGGTCAAGCCCAGTAGTCAAGGGGTTCATCGCTCCTCAGAGTGTCGATATCTGCAGTTAAGGTGAGGTGGTCTACCTGTCGGTCGAGTCGTTCTCTGAGGGTGGATCGGGAGGACTGTGGCGATGCGTAGGACTTAAAAAGCTCTGCGTGTCCTCCATCAACAACACGTCTTTAAAGCGTCCTGTCCTTGCCGGCGTGGTCGTGGGAGGAGGAGGATTACTTTCACCTCTTCCCCTGTTAGATTCCCGTTGTGCTGTGACATCACCCTTATACGCTGTGTAAAGCATACTTTTTAATTTATTTTGCAAATGCTGCATCCTTTCCGACTTGTTGTAATTTGGTAACATTTCAGCCACTTTCTGCTTATACCGGGGGTCTAGTAGCATGGACACCCAGTACAGGTCGTTCTCATTCAGCCTTTTTATACGAGGGTCCCTCAACAGGCACGACAGCATGAAAGACCCCATTTGCACAAGGTTGGATGCTAAGCTACTCATTTCCCGTTCCTCGTCCTCAGTGATCTCAATGAAGGTATGTTCTTCCCCCAGCCACGTACAACACCACGGGTACCAGATAGGTGACAACGAGCACCCTGGGATGCCTGTTGTGGTTGGTCTTCCTCCTCCTCCTCAAAGCCACATTCCTCCTCTGACTCCTCTTCCTCACAATCCTCTTCCAGCGTTGCAGCAGGTTGTCAGGGTACCTGTAGTCTCTACCTCAGAGGAGGTGAGAGACTTAGACGTTTATCCTCCCAGAGGGGTTGTTTCTTCCGTTCCTCGCGGTTCTCTCGGCCATTTACAAGCCGACCGCGAGGGATCCACTTCCTTATATGACGCGACGCTCAGTAGTCGACGTCATGACGCCAACCCGGGTCGACCTGTCAGTCAAGTCCCGAGCACTAATCAGGACTCGTCGGGGGCGTGATTACCCTCTAGAATCAAGGTATAAAGTAAGGCTTTCGGCATCTGCTCATTGCCCTGTCGTGGTTCTAGCCTGTCTAGTCACTCAGTGCTCTTGTATTCTAGTTGTCTCTTTGGTTCTGACCCGGCTTGTTTGTACTACCCTGTTTATCTCTGTTACCCTTTGACTCGGCTTGTCTCTCGCTTACCTGTCCTCTCGTTCCCTCGACCTCGGCTTGTTCCTAGACCATTCTCTACTTACTCCTTACGTTAAGTCCGGCCATTCTAAGGTCCGGTATACGTACCTACCACCTGTTTGTACTCTGCGTGTTGGATCCCTGTCCCGATCCTGACATTACGACAGGGCCAATGGATCCTGCAGGTACAAACACTCAGGTTGGTCCTTCTGACTCTAGGTTCGACGCCATGGATCACAGAATGGACCAGATGGCTCTAGCACTACAGGCGTTACTATCTCGTTCTGGTAATCAACCAGAGGAGATGCGTAATACTTCTATCTCTCCTGTGAGTTCAGGTCTAGAGGTAGCCACTGTAGGTGCTTCTTCCCGTATCACTCCACCTGTACGTTATGGTGGTTCTCCAGAGAAGTGTTGTGGTTTCTTAAACCAAATAGGTATCCATTTCGAATTACAACCCCGCTCCTATCCTACAGATAGGGCGAAAGTTGGATTTATTATCACATTACTTGTTGAGAAAGCTTTGAGATGGGCCAATCCATTGTGGGAAAATGATAATCCGTTAGTATATAATTATAATGCCTTTGTAGCTGCTTTCAGAAGAACTTTTGACCCTCCAGGTAGAAAGGTCAATGCAGCTAGATTACTGTTGCGCCTTAGACAAGAAAACCGAACACTTGTGGATTATGCACTAGAGTTCAGGTCCTTGGCGGCAGAGGTTAAGTGGAATGAACAGGCATATATAGATGTATTTTTAAACGGGTTATCAGACATAATCCTTGACGAGGTTGCTACTAGAGAGCTTCCTGAAAATTTGGAGGATTTAATTTCTTTTATTTCTCGCATTGACGAACGTTTAAGAGAGAGGCAGAACACTCGAGAGAGAAACCGTAGACCTTCCTTTAAACTAGCTCTTTCATTTCAAAGTTCTGAATCCACAACCTCACTTTTTCCAGAACCTATGCAGATAGGCAATACTCGCCTCTCAGAAGAGGAGAGACAGTACAGGAGAAGGGAGGGGTTGTGTATGTACTGTGGAGTCAGAGGTCATTTACGCCTAAATTGTCCTAATCGCTCGGGAAACGCTCGCACCTAAGTTTCTCTAGAGGACAGGCCTTGGGTGTTTCTATTTTGTCCTCTAATCTTAATTATAAAGATCACAGGCTTCTGCTACCCGTTTCTTTAACTTGGGAGAAGGGAGTACTAGAAACTATGGCATTGATAGATTCCGGAGCTGCTGAGAGCTTTATCGACCAAGTTTTTGTTACCAAACACGCTATCCCATCCCAGTTAAGGGAGACACCCTTGGCCGTTGAGGCCATAGATGGTAGACCTTTAGTTGAGCCTGTTATTTTCCGTGAAACCATACTCGTTAAATTAACTGTTGGTATCTTACACGAGGAAGACATATCTTTATTGCTTATTTCTTCTCCTTCTGTTCCCATAGTCCTGGGGTACCCTTGGTTTAAAAAGCATAACCCTATTATTGATTGGGAATTAGGGGAGATAATCTCATGGGGTCAGGGTTGTCAGGACAGGTGCTTACGGACAGTGTCACCGCTTTGCGCAGTTAACACACCGATTAATTCTACCTACTCTACAGAGGTACAAATACCGCCCCTGTACCTGGATTTAAAGGCAGTATTTGACAAAAAGAATGCTGATACTTTACCTCCACTCAGGTCTTTTGATTGTAAGATTAATCTACTACCTGGTACTATGCCCCCCAGGGGTAATGTATATCCTTTGTCCACTAAAGAGAACTTAGTCTTAGAGGAGTATATTCGTGAGAACCTTGAAAAAGGATTCATTAGGAGATCCTCCTCTCCTGCCGGGGCTGGGTTTTTTTTTGTTAAAAAGAAGGATGGTACACTAAGACCTTGCATTGATTATCGAGGTTTGAACAAAATAACCATTAGAAATGCCTACCCAATTCCTTTGATTACCGAGCTCTTTGATCGTCTAAAAGGCTCCAAGATTTTCACCAAGTTAGATCTCAGAGGGGCGTATAACTTGGTGAGAATTCAGCAGGGACACGAGTGGATGACGGCGTTCAATACCCGTTATGGGCACTATGAATACACAGTAATGCCTTTTGGCCTCTGTAATACACCGGCAGTATTTCAGGACCTGATCAATGAAGTTATTAGGGAATTTCAACATGACTGCGTTATTGTATATCTGGATGATAGACTTATACACTCTAGAGAGATTGAGACTCACCACAGACAAGTCAGAAGGGTATTGCGCAAGCTTCTTCAACATGGCCTGTACTGCAAATTGGAGAAATGCAGCTTTGACCAATCCCAGATAAACTTTCTTGGTTATGTGATTTCTGGGGAAGGGTTTAAGATGGACCCGGATAAGCTCCAGTCCATTTTGGATTGGCCTTTACCCAGGGGCCTCAAGGCCATTCAGAGGTTTATTGGATTCTCCAACTATTATAGGCGCTTCATTAAGGGTTACTCTTCAATTATAGCTCCTATTACCAATATGACCAGACAGGGGGCTGACACTAAGAACTGGTCTACTGAAGCCCTTCTTGCCTTCAAAACACTCAAGGAACTGTTTGCTTCTGCACCAATTTTAGTTCACCCTGATACGACTCTGCCTTTCCTACTCGAGGTAGACGCCTCAGAGACAGGTATAGGTGCTATCCTGTCCCAAAGGTTAGGTGTGGATAAGCCCTTACATCCATGTGGTTTTTTTTCCAAGAAACTATCAGGCCCTGAGAGCAGATATGACATTGGTGACAGGGAACTACTAGCAGTTATCATGGCTTTAAAGGAGTGGAGACATTTATTGGAGGGCACCTTACATCCTGTTACTATTTTGACAGACCACAAGAACCTGTCCTATATTGGGGAGGCCAAGCGCTTGTCCTCCAGGCAAGCTCGTTGGTCTTTATTCCTCACGCATTTCAATTACGTGCTCACTTATAGACCTGGTTCTAAGAATTCTAAAGCCGATGCTTTGTCTCGACAATATGAACCTTCTGCGATATCTGAGCCGGTTTTGTCTTCTATAGTACCCAGGTGCAATATTATCGCCAACCCGAGTCTTAAGATTCACTCTCCGTTGCTTGGTCAGATCATGAAGTTGCAGCATCTGGCGCCTAGACAGACTCCTGGGGCAAGGCATCTCGTTCCTCCTGAACTCCAACTGGAACTCTTACAGTGTTTTCACAACAGTAAGGCGGCTGGGCATCCGGGTATTCGCAAGACATGTTCCTTGATCTCTAAAGATTTCTGGTGGCCTTCTTTACGGAAGGATATTAGGGATTTCATCGGAGCATGTGAGGTCTGTATGAAGACTAAGCAATCTCATAAGCTTCCATGTGGGTTGTTACATCCCTTGAACATTCCAGAGAGACCATGGTCCTGTTTGGCTATGGACTTCATTGTAGATTTGCCTGTTTCTAAAAAACAGACTGTGATCCTCACGGTGGTTGATAGGTTTACTAAGATGGCTCATTTCGTGCCCTTAACTAAACTCCCGACTTCTCCTGAATTGGCGGAGATATTCGCGAGAGAGATTTTTCGCTTACATGGGATACCTTCCGAAATTGTTTCCGATCGAGGTTCCCAATTTGTTTCACGTTTTTGGAGATCCTTCTGTTCTCAACTAGGCATCAAATTGAATTTTTCTTCTGCCTATCACCCTCAGTCTAACGGAGCTGCTGAACGTACCAATCAAAAGATTGAACAATATTTGCGTTGTTTTGTTTCTGAACACCAGGACGATTGGGTCGGTTTGATTCCTTGGGCGGAGTTTGCACACAATAATCTCGTTTGTGATTCTACTCGTTCCAGTCCTTCATGAATCCTTCTTCATGAATTATGGCTTTCATCCTTCCATTCTTCCCTCGGTTTCTCCTTCCCAAGGGGTACCGTCGGTTGATGTTCATGTTACCAATTTGAGGAAGTTGTGGGATCAGACTCGACAAATTCTCCTACATAATTCCATGTTGTTCAAGAAACACGCTGATAAGCACAGAAGGGCGGCTCCGGTTTTTGTTCCAGGTGATAGGGTATGTTTGAGTACTAGAAACATTCGTTTGAAGGTTCCTTCTATGAAATTCGCTCCTCGTTACATTGGCCCTTACAGGGTTCTGACTCGAATTAACCCAGTTGCGTATCGCCTAGCTCTTCCAGCTGCCTTACGCATTCCTAACTCCTTTCATGTTTCTTTACTGAAACCGCTAGTCTGTAACAGATTTTCCTCCACTATATCCTCTCCTCGCTCTGTTCAGGTTGAGGGTCAGGAGGAGTATGAAATCAACTCCATCATCGATTCTCGAATCTCCCGGGGGAGGTTACAATATCTTATTGACTGGAAGGGATATGGTCCTGAGGAGAGGACTTGGGTACCTCAGGAGGATGTACATGCTCCTCGCCTCCGCAGGGCTTTTCACTCCCGTTTTCCATCTCGTCCCGGTTCCTTCCGCCCGGTGGGCGTTTCTGAGAGGGGGGGTACTGTCAGGGTACCTGTAGTCTCTACCTCAGAGGAGGTGAGAGACTTAGATGTTTATCCTCCCAGAGGGATTGTTTCTTCCGTTCCTCGCGGTTCTCTCGGCCATTTACAAGCCGACCGCGAGGGATCCACTTCCTTATATGACGCGACGCTCAGTAGTCGACGTCATGACGCCAACCCGGGTCGACCTGTCAGTCAAGTCCCGAGCACTAATCAGGACTCGTCGGGGGCGTGATTACCCTCTAGAATCAAGGTATAAAGTAAGGCTTTCGGCATCTGCTCATTGCCCTGTCGTGGTTCTAGCCTGTCTAGTCACTCAGTGCTCTTGTATTCTAGTTGTCTCTTTGGTTCTGACCCGGCTTGTTTGTACTACCCTGTTTATCTCTGTTACCCTTTGACTCGGCTTGTCTCTCGCTTACCTGTCCTCTCGTTCCCTCGACCTCGGCTTGTTCCTAGACCATTCTCTACTTACTCCTTACGTTAAGTTCGGCCATTCTAAGGTCCGGTATACGTACCTACCACCTGTTTGTACTCTGCGTGTTGGATCCCTGTCCCGATCCTGACACAGGTCCAGCAAGCGATGCTGATAAGGCTGTTTCTGGTGGTGATGGTGACCACAACTCTTCCTCTTCCTCTTCACGCTCATCTACAGCCTGATCCAGCACTCTTCGCAGGGCACGCTCCAGGAAGAAAACAAATGGTATGATGTCGCTGATGGTGCCTTTAGTGCGACTGACTAGGTTTGTCACCTCCTCAAAAGGACGCATGAACCTACAGGCATTGCGCATGAGCGTCCAGTAACGTGGCAAAAAAATTCCCAGCTCCCCAGAGGCTGTCCTAGCACCCCAGTCATACAAATATTCATTAATGGCTTTTTCTTGTTGGAGCAGGCGGTCGAACATTAGGAGTGTTGAATTCCAACGTGTCAGGCTGTCGCAAATCAAGCACCTCACTGGCATGTTGTTTTGCCGCTGGCAGAGTGCACTGGCACTGGCAGAGGTTGGCAGAGTACACGCTGTAGGCCTGACACACAGACGCTTGCAGACACCTAACTGCTATTCAATCTATTACAGTGAAAAAAAGTTTTTGGGTTTTTAAATGCACGCTATTGTGCCACCAGATATGAGTGGCACTGTGCACTGGCAGAGTACACGCTGTTGGCCTGACACACAGACACTTGCAGACAACTAACTGCTATTCAATCTATAACAGTGAAAAAAGTTTTTTGGTTTTAAATGCACACTATTGTGACACCAGATATGAGTGGCAATGTGCCCTTGCAGAGGTTGGCAGAGTACACGCTGTAGGCCTGACGCACCCGCTTGCAGACAACTAACTGCTATTCAATCTATAACAGTGAAAAAAGTTTTTTGTTTTTAAATGCACGCTATTGTGACACCAGATATGAGTGGCAATGTGCACTGGCAGAGGTTGGCAGAGTACACGCTGTTGGCCTGACACACAGACGCTTGCAGACAAGTAACTGCTAATTAATCTATTACAGTGAAAAATAAGTTTTGGGGTTTTTAAATGCACGCTATTGTGCCACCAGATATGAGTGGCACTGTGCACTGGCAGAGTACACGCTGTTGGCCTGACACACAGACGCTTGCAGACAACTAACTGCTAATTAATCTATTACAGTGAAAAAAATTTTTTGTTTTTAAATGCAAGCTATTGTGACACCAGATATGAGTGGTGGCACTGGGCAAGTGGGCACAGTATCCACTGTGAGCCTGACACAGAAGCTGGTAGGCAGGCAGGCAACTGCAATTAGATTACACATAAAAAAAAAAAAGCAGACTGATGTTCTAGCCCTAAAAAGGGCTTTTTGGGGTGCTGTCCTTACAGCAGAGATCAGATGAGTCCTTCAGGACTGTAGTGGACACTGAATACCCTAGCCTAGCTATCAATTTCCCTATCAAATGAGCAGCATCTGCACTTTCTCTCCTCTATCTAAGGATGCAGCTTCAGAATGAATCTAAAATGGATGCTGTACAGGAGGTGGGAGGGTCTGGAAGGGAGGGTCTGCTGCTGATTGGCTGGAATGTGTCTGCTGACTGTGAGGCACAGGGTCAAAGTTTAGTCAATGATGACGAATAGGGGGCGGATCGAACCGCGCATGTGTTCGCCCACCGTGGCGAACGCGAACACGCTATGTTTGCCGGGAACTCTTCGCCAGCGAACAGTTCGGTACATTACTACTCCAGATCATTTCGTGGATTTTGTACCAAGATGCATCTGTTACCCGGGCGGTGATGGGAGAGAGCAGAGTTGGGGCTACCCACTTTATTTTTAAAATCCCCCTACTACGGCAAATCAGAATCCTCAAAGATGCAGAGTCTGTTTCAAAAGAGGGCAGAGAAAGGACACCGTATTTTACTGTCCTGATTGCCCTGGACAGCCTGGACTCTGCATTGGCGACTGCTTCAAGCAATATAAAACACTGGTCCGTTTTTTTTTTTTTTTTACTTTAACTGCGCCAGACTATTTTTTGATCAAGTTCAACCTATGCATGGGTGCATGAGTGTACGCAGGAGGCCTTGTAGAAAACTACCTGGAGTGTTTTCTTGCAATAACCAACAACTGGCTCCCCTAAATCACACACAAATGTGTGTGTAAAAATGAAAATGTAAAAATTACCACCACACATTTTATCCAATTTTTTTTTTTTGGCTAAAACGGTTGTATCAAAGGCATCAAACCACTCTATATACAATACCTTACGGTGTCAACTTTTCAAATATATGCACGATCAGGGCAAGAAAATAAATTGGGATCTGTAAAAAGGCCCCCAAAAAGAAGATAGGCAAAGAAGATATGTCAAATTTGAAAAACACATGTCAGAAGTTTAGCATTGCACCCCCCAACAACCCAATAAACCTATGCATAGGTGGTATCATTGTAAATTGTACAAGAGATGTTGCCTAACACATATTGGGTTGTTCTTTGGGAGTAACCAATTTTGTTCTTTTTTTTAAATTTGGCATAGATTGGTGGTAAAATGGTTGCATGAAAAAAGTCAAAATACCCCAAGTTTAATATCTTAGGTTGTCTACTTTAAAAAAATATATACATGTGAAGGGTTATCATCATATTTTATAATTTTTTTCTAGTAAATTATACGATATGATGAAAATAATGGTATCTTTAGAAAGACCATTTAATGGCGAGAATAACTGTATATAATATGTGTGGGTACAGTAAATGAGTAAGAGGAAAATTACAGCTAAACACAAACACCGCAGAAATTGGTTGACGAGGTCTCCGCCGATATTCTCTCTGACACGGCATGCTTGCGTGCAGCGTCATTAAATATGCGCCCGTGTGACCTTCCGAATCCAGTGCACAGCGATGACGCAAAGGTTCAGATTAAGAAGGGCAAATACCTTCCACGAGTAGTTATAAATTCGAGTTGGAGGCTGACCAATCACAAATAGGTCTTGCCTATTTAAGCTTGCAGATGTTATACCTTGTTGCCCTGTTGTGGTCTTGTGATAGCCCAATATCGCGTTTATGCTGTTTGATTATTTGTTATTGACCTCGGCTCTGTCTCTTGATTATCCTGCTCTCTCTGATCCCTGGCCTCGGCTAGTTCTTTGTTATTCTGTATTTCTCCACCCCTTGACTTCGGCTTGTATTCTGACTTCTCTCTGTTTGCATAGTCCGGCCACTCTAAAGACCGATACTGCAATTCTGTTTGTTGTGATCTTTCTGTGTGTTTGGTTCCCTGGAAACCATAACATTACAACAGGGCCACATGGAACCTACAGATATTTCACAACAGCTTGCTAATCAGGATTCCAGGATGGATGGTTTCGACCATCTCATGGACCAGTTTGCCCAAGCGTTGCAGACCATCTTACAACGTCCCGCTCACTAGCAACCTGAGCTGCAGGAGACTGTAGCTGCTGCTATTGTCCCTTTTTACGAGCCAGCACCACTTGTTTCCGGCTCATACTGTTCAGATGACACCTCCTCAGGGCTATAGTGGCGATCCTGTGCTATGTCGCAGGTTTCTTAACCAGACTGATATACATCTGGTTATGAACCCACGTTCATACCCCAGTGACAGGTCTAAAATAGCCTTCCTGATTAATCACCTCTCGGGTAGGGCCTTAGCTTGGGCTAATCCTATACGGGAATCAGGTACAACCATGTCTTATTCAGACTTCCTGTCTGCCTTCAAGAGGACATTTGATATGCCAGGGAGGGTTACCTCCACTGGTACATCCCTATTAGGGATCAAACAAAGTTCTAGATCGGTAGCAGACTATGCTATCGAATTCCGTACCCTGGCGGCAGAGGTAGTGTGGAACAACGATGCCTTGGTAATCGCATTTCAGGAAGGCATGACTAGATATATATTGGATGAGATAGCATCCATAGAAACACCTAAACTACTGGATGATCTCATTGTTTACTGTATTATAATAGACAACCGCATAAGGGAGAGACGTGCTCAACAAAAGAATTATAGAAAAATATCTTCACACTCATTCCCCTCTTTGCCATCTACACCTTTGCTTGCCCTACCTCCAGCAGGTCCTCCACCTGAACCCATGCAATTGAGCCCCACTAAGCTAACAGAGGCTGAAAAGTCTTACAGTAGGAGGGAAGGATTATGCCTTTATTGTGAGAAAAAGTGGCATTTAAGAAAGGCATGCCCTAGCCTTCCGGGAAACTTGAGCACCTAAGGCCTAGTGAGGCCTTGGGTGTTATGACGCTATCCCCTCCTGCTAATGCCATCAGACTGCTCATTATGGTCAAACTGTTAGTCAATGGTAACCCTATCACCACTAAAGCTTTGATTGATTCAGGTGCTGTGGATAATCTTATGGACCAAAACATTGCTAAAGCTGCTGCCCTTACTCTGATCCGAAAGACCACACCCTTGGCCATTGAGGCCATAGATGGTAGACCATTAAACGAGACTCTGGTTACCCACGAAATCCAAGAGTCGCATATGTCTATTGGCATTACACATGGAACAGATAACTTTCCAAATTTTAAGTTCCCTTTCCTGTTCAGTTGTTTTGGGCTTCCCCTGGTTGGTGAAACACAACCCCGTGTTCGACTGGAAAAATTTAGAAATCCTCTCTTACTCACAGCCTTTCCTCTCTCGACTGCTGTGCCACCGCAGTATGCTGACCTAACACAGGTATTCGAGAAAAGAGAGGCTGAAAAACTACTCCCTCATCGCACATATGATTGTGCAATTAACCTCTTAATGGGTACTATGCTCCCCAAAGGTAGAGTATATCTTCTCACAGAGAAAGAGAATAGAATTATGGAGGAGTACATAGAGTATTCTCTAAGGAAAGGATTCAGTAGAAGTTCCTCGACCCCAACGGGTACCGGATTCTATTTTCTATAGAAAAAGGAGGGGGATTTGAGGCCCTGTATCGAATTTAGGGATCTCAACAAGATCACATTCCAGAATGCTTATACCATTCCTCTTATTACAGAACTGTTTGATCGTGTAAAGGGGTCAAAGTATTTTACCAAACTTGATCTCAGGAGAGCTTATTATTTGGTAAGAATAAGGGAAAATGACAAATGGAAAACCGTCTTTAATACTCACAGTGGGCATTACGAGTATCTAGTGATGCCTTTTGGCCTGTGTAATGCTCCTGTGGTCTTTCAAGACCTAATTAACAATGTCCTCTGTGATCATTTGCATATATGTGCAGTGGTGTACTTGGACAACATTCTCATGTATTCTCCAGATCCTGAAACACATCACCAACATGTAAGAATGGTCTTGAGAAAGCTGCTCCGGAACGGACGACACTGTAAACTTGAGAAATGTACTTGAGAAATGTCTCTTCGACCAAACTACAGTACAGTTCCTGGGCAACATAATCTCTGAAGAAAGTTTCAGTATGGATCCCTCTAAATTAGAGGCAATCACATCCTGGCAACTCCCCCAATGGCTTAAGGCAATCCAAAGATTTATCGGATTTGAAAATTACTATAGAAAGAACTTCTCCTCCATTATTGTCACGTATTCATCTGCACATAAAAATGTGGTTAATGGCATTTACCGTCCTGACAGGAAAAGGTGTGCCGAGCAGCATTACTGTCCTGACATAAAAAGTTGTGCCGAGCAGCAATCAGGCACATGGAAACCTGGTAACTGCTTTTGGGGTCAAAGGTCAGTTACGGCCAATCAGATCCACAGGAGGGGTATTTAAACTTAATTTTCCTTTTGCTCATTGCCCTGTCAAGGTTTCATCCTGATGGTAATCCGAGAGTGCGTTCCTGATCTTGATTTTCTGATATTTGACTTTGGCTTCATTTTGACTTCCCTGAATTCTGGTATCCTTGACTTTTGGCTTTCCCTCATCGTTGTGTCTGATTCTGTGTTCCTGACCTTGGCAAGTATTTTGACTATTCTTGGATACGTTAAGCCCGGCCATTCTAAGGGCCATTTATACGTTATCCTTAGTCCTAGGTGTGACACAGTTCTGCGTGCTGGATCAACTTGTAATCCTGACAATTATAAGTCCCATTACCAAAATGGCAAAAAAGGGGATTATAAAATATTATAAACCAGAGCTTAGCTATACAATATTTACACCAGAATCTAACTAAACAATATACATACATCAGGGTGTAACTAAATATTATTTTCTAAATTGAACAGAGCTGATACTGGAGTTCAGTTAATCAAATAGCTCCACACTTCGAGATCTAGTGAACTAAATTTACAACAGAATTCAACTAGTCTACTCACTCCAGAATCTGCGATCTAGTGAACGGAATTTACAACAGAGTTCAACTAGTCCAGAAACCAGAATCAGAACTTACTTTGAGATCTAGCCAACGGAATTTACAACAGAATTCGGCTAGTCTACTCGCTCCAGAATCTGCGATCTAGTGAACGGAATTTACAACAGAGTTCAACTAGTCCAGAAACCAGAATCCGACTGGACATATATACATCAGAATTCAGCCGGACAAACAGAACATATGCTTAATGGGATAGCTACAGAGCGTTTAGCGTAAGGCGGAGATCGGCTGCCTCTTCTTTCCAGTGGAGAAGGTCAGATACCAGATACAGATTTTACCTCTAGTGGGTTACCTGAAGTTCCTAGACCTGGGGTTCGAAATTCATTGACGGGACACCCCGATACCCACTGCGCAGAAGCCATTGGTCTCTTGGATGAAGAAGGCCTAATGGCGCCGAGATCGGTCCAGGGGTGTTGCCATGGAGAGGTGGGTAAAATATTTACCATCTCGGGGGTCTCTGCGATGGTTTCCAGAGCCAATTGCACCAGATATGTTGTAGGAGAACACTGAAGAAGCCACGCACAGAGAGTCCGGACACAGGTCATTTCAGGAAACAACTCAAAAGGTCTGAGCACTGAACACATAAAGTAGAGGTTTTTCATAAGCTATGCATTCCCCATCTGTACCCTTACACCAATCAGCAAACAGGATACACTGGATTACCTTACATGGGTAGGCAACATGGCCCTTGAGGAGAATATACACCCTGTTCAAAATTATTATACAAATTCTATTTAAGTGTCACAAAGATTAAATATTTTGTTTTTCAGTTTAACTCATGCATGGCATTGTGTCTCAGGGCTCTTTTGATCACTGAAAACAATCTCGGACACCTGTGATAATTAGATTGCCAGGTGAGCCAAAACTACTAAAGGAGGGTGTTCCACATTATTAAGCACAGCACCATTTTCATGCAATATGGGGAAGAAAAGGGATCTCTCTGCTGCTGAAAAGAGTGAAATAGTTCAATGCCTTGGACGAAGTATGAAAACATTAGATATTTCACGAAAACTTAAGCATGCTCATCGCACTATTAAGAGATTTGTGGCAGATTCAGAGCAGATAAAGGCACATTGAGGAAGATTTCTGCCAGATCCATGCATCGGATCAAGAGAGCAGCTGCTAAAATACCATTACATAGCAGCAAACAGATATTTAAAGCTGCTGGTGCCTCTGGAGTCCCACGGACATCAAGGTGTAGAGTCCTCCAGAGTCTTGCAACTGTGCATAAACCTTCTATTCGGCCATCACTAACCAATGCTCACAAGCAGAAACGGCTGCATTGGTCAGAAAAATACATGAAGACTAATTTTCAAACAGTCCTGTTCACTGATGAGTGCCATGCAACCCTGGATGGTCCAGATGCATGGAGTAGTGGATGGTTGGTGGACGGCAACCCTGTTCCAACAAGGCTGCAACGTCAGCAAGGCGGTGGTGGAGTCATGTTTTGGGCTGGAATCATCAGAAGAGAGCTGGTCGGCCCCTTTAGGGTCCCCGAAGGTGTAAAGATGACCTCTGCAAAGTATGTAGAGTTTCTGACTGACCACTTTCTTCCCTGGTACAGAAGGAAGAACTATGCTTTCTGTAATAAAATCATCTTCATGCAACACAATGCACCATCTCATGCTGCAAAGAATACCTCTGCATCAATGGCTGCAATGGGGATAAAAGGAGAGAAAGTCATGGTGTGGCCTCCATCCTCCCCTGACCTCGATCCTATTGAGAACCTTTGGACCATCCTCAAGCAAAAGATCTATGAGGGTGGGAGGCAGTTTACATCCAAACATCCAAACAGCAGCTCTGGGAGGGTATTCTGACACCTTGCAAACAAATTCAAGCAGAAACTGTCCAAAAACTCACAAGTTCAATGGATGCAAGACTTGTGAAGTTGCTATCAAATAAGGGGTCCTTTGTTAAAATGTAACGTGACCTGTGAAAATGTTTAAAAAGTTAAAATGTTGTCATAAGTTTGACTGAAATAGCTTTTGATTTCAGTAAATATGCTGCAAACACAACAAATGACAATTTTCAGTTCTTTACAACCTATAAAGTGTTTTGAAACTTACTGTGCGTAATAATTTGGAACAGTGCCTTGTAAGTTTTTTATGTTTAAAAAAATACTGTTATCAGGAGGTTTGTTCAATAAAATTTGAATTGTACTCTTAATAGTTGATAACATTAGAATTATGCTGACTGTTATTTACATGAATTATTTAGGTAAATGAGATTTTTTTTTGATTTTTTTTTATTTTGTGACTTTTATACTTCAGATTAACAGTTCATACACTCAGGGCCGGCGCAACCATTAGGCGAACTAGGCATTCGTCTAGGGCACTGGGCTGCTGCGGGCGCCAACCGGGATGTTTTCTGGTGGGCTGCCTGCCCCTGTCTGGGGCTACAGCGCTGGGTGAGCGACTCTTGAGCCGCCGTCAACGCCGGGCCAATCCTTAAGGCGCCCAAAGGTGGGGGCGCAGAGAAGAGCCCTGTCACAGGGGGGCCACGAGGTGGCCATTTGGCCACCCCAGATCGCACCAGATGCAGGCACCTGATTACATTGATGGCAGGTGCCTGCTCTGCCAACAAATGCAGGTGACCTGGGGAGAGGGGGACGGAGAAGGCAGGCTGCGAGGGAGCTGTTCTTGCAGCCTCTCACTCCTCCCTCACACGCGATGCCGGGAGACGGAATACGATGTAATTCTGGCCCTGATATACTAAACAGCGCGCTGGAGGAGTGAGGAACTGCCCCATACTGGACCACAGGGAGGTAGGGAGGCTGGATAGGCCTCAAAAAATACAATTGTGTGAGTCTGTGAGTGTGTCTGTGAGTGAGTGTATGTATGTCAGTGAGTGTGTAAGTGTTTGACTGTCAGTGTGTGTGTGTGTCTGTCTGTGAGTGTCTGCCTGTCAGTGAGTGAGTGAGTGTCTGTGTGTGTGTGTGTATGTCAATGAATGAGTGTGTTTTTGTCTGTCAGTAAGTGTGTGTGTGTGTGTGTGTCTGTCAGTAAGTGAGAGTATGTCTGTTAGTGAGTTTCTGTCTGTCTGTCAGTCTGTCAGTGAGTGTGTGTGTGTGTCTGTCAGTGAGTGTGTGTGTGTGTGTCTGTCAGCGAGGGAGTGTATGTCTGTTAGTGAGTTTTTATGTGTGTGTGTGTCAGTGAGTATGTGTGTGTCTACCAGTGTGTGTCTGTCAGTAAGTGAGTGACATGAGGGGGCGGCAATACGGATTTTTGCCAAGGGCAGCAGAAATCCATGCACTGGTCCTGCATACACTCTTCCTTACATATACATTATTCAAATAATGTAATATTTATTTCAAAAATATTCTTTACTACCTTTAATCAGGCTTGTTCTCCAATATGGGATTAACATAGCTCGCATCCGCCCTTATTTAACACCAGACGCTGCCAAGGTGCTGGTCCATGCCGTTGTTCTTTCTTGCCTTGACTACTGCAATCCCCTTCTCCGTGGTCTTACGTGTTCCCAGAGTGCACCGCTGAAATCTATAATGAATGCGGCGGTGAGGCTCATTTTCCTGTCCGCCAGCACCTCCCATTGGCTTCCAGTAAGATATAGGGCTCAATTTAAGATTCTGGTGCTTACAAGTCCCTAAATAATGCTGCTCCATCTACCTATCCTCCCTAATACACAAGTATGCCTCGTCGAGTCCCCTGTGCTCTGCCGATAACCTACGTCTATCCTCTGTCCGTACTCCCACATCTGATGCTCACCTCCAAGACTTCTCCAGGGCTGCACCTTTTCTGTGTATCTCCATTCCCTTCTCCGGTAGACTTTCACCCAGTTTCCAATCCTTCAAAAAATCTTTAAAAACACACTTCTTCATTTAAACTGTTAGCGGGTATTAATTCCTCTCCCACCCCATGACAAGTTCTTAGTGAATACTTTTCAAGCAACCTATTTCATCACTCCTACTTATACCCTTTGTGTCACTATACCCCACTCCCTCTAGCACAGGCTTCCCCAAACTGAGTTGTAGTTCAGCAACATCTGGAGGGCCGGAGTTTAGGGAAGCCTCCTCTAGCATGTAAGCTCATTGAGCAGGGCTCTCAACTCCTCTGTTCCTGTGCGTCCATTTGTCTGGTTACAATTACGTGTCTGTTAGTCCACCCATTGTACAACACTACGGAATTTGCTGGTGCTATATAAATAATAATAATAATAAACGTAAATATCCGTGTTTACCTGTATCATTTGGAATTTAAATCAAAAAAGAAAAAGTATGTAAACCCTTTGGAATGATATGGATTTCTGCACAAATTGGCCATAAAATGTGATCTGATCATCATCTAAGTCACAGCAATAGACAATCACAGTCTGCTTAAGCTAATAACACACAAAGAATGAAATGTTGCCATGTTTTTATTGAACACACCATGTAAACTTTCACAGTGCAGGTGGAAAAAGTATGTGAACCCTTGGATTTAATAACTGGTTGAACCTCCTTTGGCAGCAATAACTTCAACCAAATGTTTCCTGTAGTTGCAGATCAGACGTGCACAACGGTCAGGAGTAATTCTTGACCATTCCTCTTTACAGAACTGTTTCAGTTCAGCAATATTCTTGGGATGTCTGGTGTGAATTGCTTTCTTGAGGTCATGCCACAGCATCTCAATCGGGTTGAGGTCAGGACTCTGACTGGGCCACTTCAGAAGGCGTATTTTCTTCTGTTTAAGCCATTCTGTTGTTGGGTCATTGTCCTGTTGCAACACCCATCTTCTGTTGAGCTTCAGCTGGTAGACAGATGGCCTTAAGTTCTCCTGCAAAATGTCTTGATAAACTTGGGAATTCATTTTTCCTTCGATCATAGCAATCCATCCAGGCCCTGACGCAGAAAAGCAGCCCCAAACCATGATGCCCCCACCACCATACTTCACAGTTGGGATGAGGTTTTGATATTGGTGTGCTGTGCCTCTTTTTCACCACACATAGTGTTGTGTGTTTCTTCCAAACAACTCAGCTTTGGTTTCATCTGTCCACAGAATATTTTTCCAGTACTGCTGTGGAACATCCAGGTGCTCTTGTGCAAACTGTAAACGTGCAGCAATGTTTTGTTTGGACAGCAGTGGCTTCCTCTGTGGTATCCTCCCATGAAATCCATTTTTGTTTAGTGTTTTACCTATTGTAGATTCGCTAACAGGGATGTTAGCATTTGCCAGTGACTTTTGTAAGTCTTTAGCTGACACTCTAGGATTCTTCTTCACCTCATTGCACCTGCGCTGTGCTCTTGCAGTCATCTTTACAGGAAGGCCACTCCTAGGGAGAGTAGCAGCAGTGCTGAACTTTCTCCATTTATAGACAATTTGTCTTACCGTGGATTGATGAACAGCAAGGCTTTTGGAGATACTTTTATAACCCTTTCCAGCTTTATGCAAGTCAACAATTCTTAATCGTAGGTCTTTTGTGCGAGGCATCATTCACATCAGGCAATGCTTCTTATGAAAAGCAAACCCAGAACTGGTGTGTGTTTTTTATAGGGCAGGGCTGTAACCAACACCTCCAATCTCATCTCATTGATTGGACTCCAGTTGGCCGACATCTTACTCCAATTAGCTATTGGAGATGTCATTAGTCTTGGGGTTCACATACTTTTACCACCTGCACTGTGAATGTTTACATGGTGTGTTCAATAAAAACATGGCAACATTTCATTCTTTGTGTGTTATTAGTTTAAGCAGCAGTGGCGTACATACCAGGGTCGACCCGGTATGTACTCTTCTCCTGGGGGGCCCAGGAGCCGGCCACCTCCGGGCCCCCCGAGGCTGGCCCTGCTTACACCCGGCGGGCAGTCAGGCTGGCTGGTGCGCAAGGGAGCACTCTCCCCTGACTGCTTCCTCTTCAGCTCCCTCGCGCACCGCAATGATACTGGAGCCGGAAGATGACGTCATCTTCCGGCGCCGGTATCAGTACGCAGCGCGCGAGGGAGCTGAAGAGGAAGCAGTCAGGGGAGAGTGCTCCCTTGTGCACCAGCCAGCCTGACTGCCCGCCAGGTGACCGCCCCCCCAGGAGCCCAGCAGCACCACTGGACCCCAGGGAATCCCCTCAGCACTCCAAAAGGTAAGGAGGCTGGGGGGATTAAATTTTTTTTTAAAAAGTGTTAGTGTGTGTGTGTGTGTGTGTGTGTGTTACTGAGAGTGTTAGTGTGTCTGTGTGTGTGTTACTGAGAGTGTTAGTGTGTCTGTGTGTGTGTTACTGTGAGTGTTAGTGTGTGTGTTACTGTGAGTGTGTGTGTGTGTGTTACTGTGAGTGTTACTGTGAATGTTAGTGTTACTGTGTGTGTTAGTGTTTCTGTGAGTGTTAGTGTGTGTGTGTTAGTGTTACTGTGAGTGTTAGTGCTACTGTGTGTGTTAGTGTTTCTGTGAGTGTTAGTGTGTGTGTGTTAGTGTTACTGTGAGTGTTAGTGTTACTCTGAGTGTTAGTGTTACTGTGTGTGTTAGTGTTACTGTGTGTGTTAGTGTTTCTGTGAGTGTTAGTGTGTGTGTTAGTGTTACTGTGAGTGTTAGTGTTACTGTGAGTGTTAGTGTGTGTGTTAGTGTTACTGTGAGTGTTGGTGTTACTGTGAGTGTTAGTGTGTGTGTTAGTGTTACTGTGTGTGTTAGTGTTACTGTGAGTGTTATTGTTACTGTGTGTGTTACTGTTAATGTGAGTGTTAGTGTGTGTGTTAGTGTTACTGTGAGTGTTTCTGTGAGTGTTAATGTGTGTGTCAGTGAGTGTGTTACTGTGTGTGTCTGTTACTGAGTGTGTTTGTGTTAGTGAGTCTGTTTGATGTCTGTTAGTGAGTGTGTGTTAGTGAGAGTGTATGTTTTGTAAGTGAGTGTGTTTGTATGTCTGTCGCTGAGTGTGTCTCTGTCAGTAAATGTGTGTGTCTGTTAGCTAGTGTGTATGCGTCTGTTCGTGAGAGTGTGTGTGTGTCTTCAGCACTTACCTTTCTCCAGTGCCGGACTCCCTTGGCGCTGGGGATTCCTCCGCCGCTCATGCTCCGAATGCGCATGCACGGCAAGAGCCGTGCGCGCATTCAAACCGCCCATAGGAAAGCATTACTCAATGCTCAATGCTTTCCTATGGACGTTCAGTGTCTTAGAATCGCGGAAGCTCCTCTAGCGGCTGTCAGTGAGACAGCCGCTAGAGGCTGGATTAACCCTCAGTGAAACATAGCAGTTTCTCTGAAACTGCTATGCTTTTAGCTGCAGGGTTAAAACTAGAGGGACCTGACACCCAGACCACTTAATTGAGCTGATGTGATCTGGGTGTCTGTAGTGGTCCTTTAACCCCTTAAGGACACATGACATGTGTGACATGTCACGATTCCCTTTTATTACAGAAGTTTGGTCCTTAAGGGGTTATGTGTGTGTGCATCTGCATGCACTGGTGTACATACCGCGGTCGCAGGGGTCGCAACCCCTGCGACCAGGTGCCCGCCGGATCAATTTTCGCACCGGGGCCCCATAGGTCATGTGTACGCCACTGTTAAGCAGACTGTGATTGTCTATTGTTGTGACTTAGAAGATGATCAGATCACATTTTATGACCAATTTGTGCAGAAATCCATATCATTCCAAAGGGTTCACATACTTTTTCTTGCAACTGTATATAAGATATAAGTAAAATATTTCTGAAGGTGTCAGTATGCTTTGTCTAAAAACTGTTAGCGTTAGCGTTTAACCCATTAAAAAAAGCTGACCATGCAGTGTTGTGGCATAAATATAACCCTTATGTGATTTTTTTTCTCTTTTTGCAGTCTTTATTTATGTAATGTTTAGTGTAAGATAGTTATGGACAATAGAGAAAAGATTGATGTAAAATATAATGTGTAGGTTCACAAAACGATAGCAGTCGGTGTGTACGTATGAGGTTACTTCCATGCATATATTTATTGTGTCATTTCACTGTCTTAAAGGGGTGCTCCGTGGACCAAAACAACTTCATCTAAATAAACGCTTACCTTTAGGGCTTAAACCATTCTTGGGTGTACGGGTAATATTTTGAGTATTCAAACACAGAGGTGAATTCCAGTCTGGTAAATATCCCTCATATTTAAACAGTCATTAAAATTGGGGGGAAAAAATTACAGGACATTGAAACCATCAGAAAATGTTTTGTAATACGAAAAAAGAAACAATAAAAAAAAAACAAAACAATATATATATTGTAACGGAAGGCTCCGTCACCTTGGTACTTTGAGAGGACTGCAGGTTAGCCTCTTTCCCACAAACTGTGGGTCTTTGCCTACAAGGGGGTTCTATTTGGGGAGGCTGGTTCACCGGGGACCATCGGTCTACTCTTCTCCCCTGGTTCGGGTTTACCACATTTACCCAAGCACTACGAGTCTCTCAGGGCTGCGGAGCTCTGTTAAGGTATTTGGGTTCTGTGTTTTGAAAGGGGGTTTTGCAGGCTGTTTTGCACCTTAAATTTATAAGAAAGTTTGTTTTATTGTACAGGTTTCCTGGCATCAGTGAGGATAAAGATTTCCTGGCATCGGCTATTGTTTGTATTTACTGTCACTATCTATACTCTTCGCGGTTGGTGATTTGCAAGTGAGGCCAACTTAACAGGATCCAGTCAGGATACCGAGGCCTGCTATATATATATATATATATATATATATATATATATATATATATATATATATATATATATATATAGTAAAACAATTGTAATTTAGGCACTCACCCCTGAATAAACTCAGATAAATCTTGCCTTTGGTGTGTCCACCGTCCAAATATAGATCAAGCGATAAACTGGAGCACTCAAAAGGACTTTTCTGTAGTGGATTTACACTTTGATGTAAGCTTTTTGTACAATAAATCCACTACAGAAAAGTCCTTTTGAGTGCTCCAGTTTATCGCTTGAGATATATATATATATATATATATATATATATATATATATATATATATACATATACACATACATATTTACTTTTATGACATTTAGTTTTTCTTTTTCCATACCCATATGCCGATAGCAGCAACAAAAATACTTAAAATTAAAAGATGTTTTGTATAATTGTTATCTGTTTGGGTTTCATAGTGTTTGCTCTCTTTCTCATCCTTCCCAATGTGCTGCTTGTTTGAGGATAGTTGAAGATTGTTTGAAGATTGTTGAGACTTCAGTCGATCATTTCCTTCTCCAAGATCAATGTTGGCTTCTCCTGTAACGTTCACAGTGAAACTTCCTGTATCTTCATCGAAACTGCTTTCTTCAGGTTCCTGCGCTGGTACTGATGAGGACAGTACTCTGAAGTATTCGTTATGCCTTGGTGAATTATTAAGCAAGTATTCATTTTCCTCTGGACTGTCATGATATTCTGTTGTTGTAGAGCCTTGAGAAGATTCAGTTGCACGCTTTGGAGTGTTGCTGCTGGCTTGTTGTTTTGGTGAAGTTTGATCTCTGCTCCTTGTGCCTCCTCGCGTTGGAACATTTGTGTCTCTGACACGGTCTAGCCTTGTACCAGGTCTCTGCTCAGGAAGCACAGGTGGACGAGTTTGATTATCATGGTTATTTTCACTTAAACTTTCACTGATCATCAATTCATCATTTCTTGATAATGCACTACAACCATTTATATCCCCACCGATACGTATGTTAGCCTCTGCACTTGATAATAGTACACCAGGCTTGCTCAAAATATTCTCATCTTCATCTTCGATTTTTTCCTGCATTGGACACACGGATGAACTAGCAGCTGCTTGGCTTCCGAGAGGATTAACCTAAAAAACAAAAACAAAAACAAACAAACAAAAAAAGTTAATCATGAATTTAACCATCAAATGCATTAACAATCTCTCTACTTATTCCGGTACCTGTGGGACAAAACCAATATTTATTGAATAGCAATCCATGCCATGTGCATTACCATTTTGCTATCAGCCTGGGAGTAAGAAGGTGAATGAGTCTTGTCTCATTTTACAGTAGGGCATTATGTCGGGACATTTTGTGAGCCGCAATCACATAATCAACCTTCTAAAAGCTTACTGAATAGCTTCCTTAATGTTTTCATGAATGCAGATATTAATGGCTGCCGTATAGGAACTAATTGAAAGCTCTAGGTACTGCAGCTATATAAGTATCTATCAATTAAGTGTACATTTTTACCGGTTGCTCATACACACTTGGTGTAGCTAATCTTAATCTTCCTGAACGGTGCATTTCTAATTTTATAAACATTGTGTCATATAAATTGTTGAAATATGTATATGTCAATATGTCTGTCTGTCTGTTGTCTATGTATCTATATTACTCCAGCACAAAGTAGCCGGGTGCAAGGGTGCATGATGTTAGCAGGGACACCATACACTGAGAAGCACAACCAAGTTGCTGGGATTGAATACCAAAAAATATGCACAGAATATGGGCTGGACCTGCCTAAGTCCAGATGGGAGATACCACAATTGGTAGTTTAGAATGACAACATCTTGTGGGACTTTCAGATCCAGACAGACTTGCAAGTAGTGCGCTTGAAACAAAAAAAATAATAAGTAGTGCGCAACCAATCTGACATCTTGGTGGTAGACAAGGAATGGAAGATTGCCGTGGTGGATGTGGCAATATCCAGTGGCTATAACATCATGGAGAAGGAACATGAAAATATGGACAAATACCAAGGACTGAAACAAGAGCTAGGAAGGATATGGAAAGTGAATGCTGTAGTAGTCCCAGTTGTGATAGAAGCACTCGGGTTGAGGTAAGTCATATGGATTTCATGTTGTAAAAAAAATAATAATAGTTTTATGATCTTCATATCATTATATCTTACCTGCTGAACTTCAGTATTATGTCTTGCACTGCTCCCTGTGCCATGGTCCGCTCGAGTGATTGGGGTGGATGGTGAGTAGGTGCTGGTTGATGCATTAGTGCGTGTGACTGGGTTGATTGGTTTAGTATGAGTGGGTGAGGCAGATGTGATTTGGTCTTTGGCCTGAATGCTCTCAGTGAATTTGATTGGGGAGGATGATGGATGAGTGCTGGCCGTTATATGTTTCGACTTTGTCATCTGGGCAGGTGATGATTGAGCAGTGTGACTGCTGTGAGCAGGTAGAGTAATCTGGGATGATGATGATGATGATGATGATGATGCAATGGTGTTGGGATTAGGGTGATTAATCAAGGGAGGCTGCATGTTGGTTGCTCCGAGGTCTGGAAGAGGGGTGGGGGTGTCAGATTGCTGGGAGCTGTCTTTGCTGTGTTCCAGGTGAGTGTTTTGGAAATTAGGGAGGGTTTTATGGGGATTCTCTGCCACCTTCAAGAAACACAAAACAGAAGGTGAATTACTAGAGTTAATGAATAAATACGAATATAGGATGATCATAAATATGTAATCTGATAATACTCATCATCATAGTATTATTTATAATTCTATGTAATAAATTTCAACATACATTTTATAAGATATATACTTATGCTTATTTTATAAGCAAAACATGTCTTTTTAGATAATAGCAAAAGAAGATTTTTACTTTACCATGAAAATAATTCAGTTGAGAGGAATGATTCTTTAACTAATTTCCAGGCACATGTAAAATTTTAGGCTTTTGCAATTTTTATGTTTGTCCATTGTAAGGTACATTACCTTAGTTTGACAAAAACAGGGGACAGCACCCAAAGATTAATCTTACCATAACCACTGCAATGAGATGCAGTGGTGCTTATAGAAGTCTAAAGCCCAAATTAGAAACGTTTTGGTCTTTAAATGGACTTTATCACAATTAAGATATTGAAATTAAGCTATACATATAGTATAGTAGAATGGAAACACAAGTAATAGGGGCAAAATACTACCTCTGCTTACAATTACAATGAGGTTCTATGAGACACCTCGTCCCTCTTTTGTCCCCCACACACGTTACACACAGACATGCATTGTATTCCCATAGGCACAAACAAAGACATGCACACGAACACATTACATACTGGACTTGTGCAAAAATGAGTTTGAGCTGGTTTTTCTGAATCAAATTTTTTAATCCACACCGAAATTAATCAAGCCATCTGGGATTTATCTGTGAAGTCTTATTTATTGAATAACACCCCACAGGTAACTCCTGGATGGATCAATTCATCCATGTATGGATTAAAAGTAATTTGATTTGGACAAACTTGTTCATAAATTTTCCTTGCACAAGTCTATCCACAGTACATTAATTCATCCTGCAAACACATAAATAGGTACTTGCACATACATTCTCACACATTACACACATACACATGCACTACACACATACCCTTTAAAATGTGTAGATTGTTTTGATTAATGTTAATGAACTTACCTTGATTAAAGTATTATTGATGGACTTCTGGTCTGTATCTTGTAGTGGAAATATCTCATTAACTGGAACATTTTCTTGATTGGATGTACTAGCTTGTAAAACTTTGTTGTCCCGTTTTGTAAGTGAAAATGATTGAATACTAGGTTCAGGGGTTGTTTCCATTTTGGAGAGAGGCAGATTGGATTTACTTTCTAATGGTAATAAGGCTGGACCTGTTTCTTGGACTAATGGATTGTTTGGCTGCACCAAAGATAAGGATTCAGGAAGCCTGTGAGGGGACGATAAAGGTTGTGGCTGAACATTGTTTGATGAAAGCGTGTCAAGAACACCCTGAGATAGCAAAGGAGAAAGTTGTGGCTGAACCTTGTTTAGCGGCTTTGAAAGAGGGGTTTCTGGAGCCGCCAGAGTTGGTAATGAAGAAAAAGATTGTACGTCAACTTGGTTTGGTTGTATGGAAGCTCCAGGAAGCCCCTCAGATGGCAATGAAGAAAAAGGTTGTGACTGAACTGGAACAGGTGACTGAAACATTTCTGAATTCAACGCATTTGGCAGAATGGATACAGGTTGCAAAGGTTGTATATTTGTTGGGTTTTGTTGGGGCTGTTGTGGACTAGACTGACTTGAATAATATAAGCTTGATGCTTGGGGGACTCCTGGTGGAGGAAGTGGTCGAGGATTGCCTGGTTCTGAAGAAAGACAATCATTTTATAATCCTTTTAAACTAAATGAACACATATAATCCTCATTATTTCAATTAGCTGAATACATTAAAGGACCACTCTAGTGCCAGGAAAGCATACTCGTTTTCCTGGCACTAGAGTGCCCTGAGGGTGCCCCCACCCTCAGGGACCCCCTCCCGCCCGGCTCTGGAAAGGGGAAAGGGGTAAAAACTTACCTTTTTCCAGCGCTGGGCGGAGAGATCTCCTCCTGCTCTCCTCCTCCGATCCTCCTCTTCTCCTCCCCGTCGGCTGAATGCGCACGCGCGGCAAGAGCTGCGCGCGCATTCAGCCGGTCACATAGGAAAGCATTCACAATGCTTTCCTATGGACGCTGGCGTGCTCTCACTGTGAAAATCACAGTGAGAAGCACGCAAGCGCCTCTAGCGGCTGTCAATGAGACAGCCACTAGAGGACATAGGGGGAAGGCTTAACCCATTCATAAACATAGCAGTTTCTCTGAAACTGCTATGTTTCTGAAAAAATGGGTTAACCCTAGAAGGACCTGGCACCCAGACCACTTCATTAAGCTGAAGTGGTCTGGGTGCCTAGAGTGGTCCTTTAACAATGCTGCTAAAAAAAAATTATTCTTGGAATCCAAATGCAACACATGCGATAATAAACAAAATTTCACTTGTTCAATCTAAACAATTAATATGACCCCTGCCCACCCTCCTGGCCTGGTCTGCCTCATCCCCTTTTTTCTTCTGTTGTGGATATTGTTTAAAGGATCACTATAGTGAACATATAAAAGCAAGAAAAACAGGTCCCCTAGCCTTCTTTCTTGCTTTTATATGAACTTCCCATTTAAAAAAATAAATCCAAGTCCTATTTCTCATATAAACTTTCATCCGTTCCCGCGCCGAGCTCCTCAGGAAGTCTCGCCCCCTTTTTCGGCAAAATTAAGAAGTACCAGGGCTCAATCAGACGTTTCTCTTAGAGAAGTGTCATAGCGATCTGGTGTGCATGCGCAACTTCGCGCTGCATCAATCGCGTTCTTCATAGAGTGGCATCAAATGCGCCCTATGAATGAACTCAGCGGTCTACCGTGCATGTGCGGGGTATGGGGGTTTGTGAGCTGACTGACAGCTCAGCTCACTGTCTATGCCCGGCCCCCTCCATCGGCAACCCTCCAGCCCAAAGTAAGTATACAAACACTATATATAGAGAAATCTCTATATATAGTTTTTGTATAAAAATACACAAATTTTAAATAAATATTGTTAAACATACACACACACACTATCTATCCATCTATCTATTTCTATCTATCTATATCTATCTATGTCTATCTATCTATTTCTATCTCTATCTCACACTCACTCTCTCTCACACTCACTCTCTCATTCAATCTCACACTCACTCTCTCATACTCACTGTCTCTCTCACTCACTCTCTCACACACTCACACTCTCTCACACTCACTCTCAATTTTTAAAATAAGTGTACTTACTGTTTGAAGTCAGGAGATCTCTGCACCCTCCTGCCTTCTCTGGGTTACTACAGGAAACAGGAGGCGCATTCACAGTGCCTCCTGCCTGCTGTCATCACGTTTGATGTATTCACCCAAGCGTGAAGACATGAAAACATGATGAATGCGAGTTAGGCAGCCCTGATCTCGGATGTCCCTCTGGTGGCCATCTGAGTGACTGCCACTGGAGGTGTTCCTAGGTTGTAATGTAAACACCGTTTTTTCTCAGAATACAGTGTTTACATGAGAAAGGCTGCAGGGAGCTATAGATCTTCATTAAGCTGAAGTTGTTCAGGTGACTATAGTGTCCCACAGAATGTTTGATTTATGATGTTCATTTGTCTGATTGTATTGGGCTGATATTCAGTTACTCTCTCTTTGTACCTAATGCCTGTCTAACTGTTCATTGTTTGTTTTATTCATTTCAAAATTTGAAACAAAGACAACTACATAAAAAAATGTTTTAAGAAAAATAATAATTTTGACTCACGTCTTGGGAGCAGAAAACTGTTATAGACTTCTTGTAGTCTGTCTGCAAGCGAACCAAGGTCTCTCAATCGAATCGCTTGCAGGAACTGATTCACCCAATCATCTCTTTTTCTTAGGTCATTAATGAAGTCCCACATGGTGGCTTCATTACCCTCCAAAATTATTCGTCGCCTTAAAGTTTCCTTTAAAAATAAACAAACAAAAACACCCAAATCTAAGTGTATAATTTCTACCTGGAACAAAATGTAATGTAATGTAATTGTTGATGTATATGAGTGTATTGCAGAGCTCCACGGTCATAATACTCACAGTAATTTGTGCACTGGCGTAGCGCAAAGCTCCACATTAATAAAACTCATAGTAATAGGTGGCATGTATGACTATACCATAGAGTTTTGCAGCACTAGAACTCACAGAATTGTGTGGTATCTATAAGACTTGGGAATTAGTTTCCAGATGAACATATTTTTGTCCGAATTTCGGCTATTTGTCTATTCATCCGAATAACTAATAGATGAATACAAATTACAACTAATGAGCGAAGAACAAATTGCTTGTTGGACGAAATTTTGTTCATTTTATATAACAAAGAGACTCCTTGTAATATTTAAAAATAGAAGCGGCGGGCATCGCAGATTCTTCCCCCCTCCCCCTGTGGACTGGCGGGGGTCATCCATGTCCACCACGGCATTACTACAAACCTGGAACTACACACACAGGCCAAGACAGATGGGCACAAGCGAGAAAAAGCAAAGCAACTCAACTCGCCTAAGATGGCGGCTGCCTGCACTAAGACGGCTCCTGCAAACAGCGCTGATCCCACACACCACTGTGGCAGGCTGCCAGCATGCTTGGATCGGCTCTGTGCAGCATTCTGGTGGCGAATGCTACAAAAGTTGGTGGATGGCATCAGAGTGGAAATACCACAGAGGCCTAGCCCTCAACAGCGGAGAGGTTGGCACTCCACCACACATGGTGATTTTTATTACTAGCCCCACCGCCGCTGACAGTGGGTGAAGGCCGGGGGTCGGCAATTGATCCACCCCCACTTTATTATTCAGTGCCCCCACTTGCTTCCAAAGTTGAGGTGCTGGGAGGGACAATAGGTCCACTCCCACTTTATTGTTTAGGGTCCCCACCAATGGGTGTGGGTGAAAATAGGTCCATCCCCCATTTTATGGTTTAGGACTCCCACCCACCATGGATGGATTACGGTGAGTGGCTGCAGATGATCTGGCTGTCATGGTCCATATTGGTACCAATTACAAAGTTAAAGGAAGATGAAGGACTATAAGCAATGAGACATATGTTACCTGGTTTTGAGTGCTGAGACAAGGTAGATACTGTAAAATCTCAGTCAGATTTATCACCTCTAAAGATTTCATATTATTCATTAGGTATTTGTGGAATTGATCTTCGGCCCAACCCATTCTTCAATCTAAAAGAGAAATATTGTCAGTAATATATATATATATATATATAAACATAACCATTAAGTATTAAAGTGTCTGCTATTCACAGAATAGATTATCTATACCAGGGTTTGTCAAATTGAGGACAGTGTATTCCTAAAATGGTTGTACATATTAATGGAGTACTTAAAGAGTTATTTTAAGTACCATCAAAAATGTTGCACAGAACACCCTGAGATTATTCAGCTATGAGTTTGGCTTAGAACTTCTACAGCTTGTAAAAAACACTTCATCTTTAAGACTGAGCTTCAGAGGTGTCAATCAAGCAGCGGGAACCATCAGGCCCAGATGCCCAATAGCAGTTGTGCATATGGCATGAACAAACCACACATGCAACTAGAGCTTTCTCTCCCCCCACTAAACACTGAACTGAGCTATGTGTAAACTGATAGCAGCCAGTGATAGCAGCAGTAAAAGAGTGGAAGTACAAATTAAAAGGATACTAGGACACTACATAACAAATGGTGCCAGATACTATAAAAACCTTCCCAAGTTTTAAATATGAAATAGACAAAAATTAAATAAAAAACAGTATCGGTGCTTAGCAGATATTCCCTTATCGACCGAAAATAGGGAAAAAGCAACAAACAATATTTTGATCAAGTCCACAATGTTAGAGTTTGAATATTGGAAGTGATCACAGCAGCACGTGTAAGTCAGCGTTCCTTCAAGGGCATCGGTTCCAGTGCACAGGACCGGTCTGCAGGAGTCCATTACAGAGCGGTAACCATATACATTCCGACTAGTGCTCTAATGTTGTTGTAGTGGCACTTAGAGATAATTTCCACCACTTTATCTTGTAAACTTACTTAGAGTTTTTTTTTTTTTAAGGGAATAAAATATTGTTTTAATTATACACTTAGATTTGGGTGTCTCTTTTAATTTAAGGTTGGATACAAAGTTGCATTGGACATGATTTATTCCAACTTCAGAACATACATGCAACCATTGTAATTCCCTAACCACTTGGATATATCCTTCTATATATAGACATTGGAACTCTAACATTGTGGACCTGATACAAATACGGCTATGGAAACCAGGTTCGTCCCCAGCTATGACACGGCTATGGGAACCAGGTTCACCCCCAGCTATGCCAATTTGTTTATGGCACACTGGGAGGAATCCTTTATTTATTCAGGGCATGGCTGAGGGAAACCCTGGTTCTTTATAAGAGATATATTGACGATATCTTTATGATTTGGAAGGGAGACTGTTGTTCTGCAGTTGATTTTATCCATCCCTCAAATTTAAATGATTGGAATATTAAGCTCACCAATGAATTTAATAACACTAATATTAACTTTTTGGATTTGACTATTTTTATATCAGTGGGACAAATTAAAACAAAAACCTTTTTCAAGCAAGTCAATGTAAATAGCTACATACATAGAAGCAGCTGTCACTTTAGACCTTGGCTGGATAATATCCCTAAGGTACAATTCTTAAGACTTTAGAGAAATTGTACTGATATAAAAGATTTAGCAGCACAAGCCGAGCTTATGAGTAACCAATTCTCTAATAAGGGGTATAACAAAAAAGCATTAAAAAAATGACATTTTGAAAATTAAAAACTATGAGAGACCTGCTCTCCTTAAGTATAAGTCTAAACTAGAATTAACAGCGAGTGAGGAAGTTCCAATAATCTTTGAATTCAATACTAATGCAGGTGACTTAAGAAAAATTCTGGAAAAAAATTGGTATATTTTGCAGCAGGATAGTTCCTTAAATATGTAGAGACAAAACCAAAAGTTGTATTTAGGAGTCCCAAAATCTCAAACAAATTTGACTACAAGTTTTATAGAAAAAGAACAAGTGGCTTTTTATCTAAGATTAAGAATACACAAAAAGGCTTTTTCTATTGTGGTGACCGTATGGGGTGTAGGTAGAAGGTAGAAAAAGGTAGAAAAAAACAAAGAAAGAAAGGTTGATCATTTTTACTCTTTTAATAATAATTTTTTAATAATATATTTTTTTATTAAATCTTTTATTACCTGTAATACCTATAATATGTTCTCGTATGCCCATGCGGCCTCCAATGCGTGGGGAAAACATCAAGGCCCCTTAAGATAAGGATATAAGAGCATATTTATAATATCTAAAGGGGATACGCTAATCATTAGGCATGTGCATGGGGAAAATTTTCGGTTCGGTTCGGCATTCCGAAATTCGGAATTTTCGCAATTCGGAACTTCGGCAACTTCGGAACTTCGGCACTTCGGCTGTTCGACACTTAGGAAATTATGCATCTTCAGAACTTCGGCACTTCAGCACTTCGGCACTTCAGCACTTCGACACTTCAGCACTTCGACACTTCGGAACTTCGGAATTCCCACGGTATTAGGGAGTTATCTAACAAAAGGCTGAAAGACCTAAATTGGTCTTTCAGACAAATTTACTAATACTAAGTAAAAATGACTTACCGTATATACTCGAGTATAAGCCGAGTTTTTCAGCCCATTTTTTGGGCTGAAAAACCCCAACTCGGCTTATACTCGAGTCAAGGTCTGTATTATGGCAATTTGCATTGCCATAATACAGACCGGGGGAGAGGGGGGCTGGCAGAGCTGTAACTTACCTGTTCTGCAGCTCCTGTCAGCTCTCTCCTCCTCTGCGCCGTCCGGTCAGCACCTCGGTCAGCTCCCAGTGTAAATCTCGCGAGAGCCGCGGCTCTCGCGAGACTTACAGTGTAAGCTGACAGAAGAGCAGAACGGACGGCGCAGAGGAGGAGAGAGCTGACAGGAGCTGCAGAACAGGTAAGTACAGCTCTGCCAGCCCCCCTCTCCCCCCCACTGAACTGCCACTGGACCACCAGGGAAGGAGAGCCCCCCTCCCTGCCATATATCAAGCAGGGAGGGGGGACGAAAAAAATAATAATAATAAAATAAGAAATAATAATAAAATAATAAATAATAAAAAAAAAATTAATAACAAAAAAAGGGGTATAAGGTCCACTATGGGAGGGGAGGGGGGGTATAAGGACCACTATGGGAGGGATGGGGTGGGTTAAGGACCACTATGGGAGGGAGGGGGGTATAAGGACCACTATGGGAGGGAGGGGGGGATAAGGACCACTATGGGAGGGAGGGGGGTATAAGGACCACTATGGGAGGGAGGGGGGGGATAAGGACCACTATGGGAGGGAGGGGGGTATAAGGACCACTATGGGAGGGAGGGGGGGGATGAGGACCACTATTGGAGGGAGGGGGGTATAAGGACCACTATGGGAGGGAGGGGGGGATAAGGACCACTATGGGAGGGAGGGGGGATAAGGACCACTATGGGAGGGAGGGGGGGGATAAGGACCACTATTGGAGGGAGGGGGGTATAAGGACCACTATGGGAGGGAGGGGGGGGATAAGGACCACTATGGGAGGGAGGGGGGGATAAGGACCACTATTGGAGGGAGGGGGTATAAGGACCACTATGGGAGGGAGGGGGGATAAGGACCACTATGGGAGGGGGGGGATAAGGACCACTATTGGAGGGAGGGGGGTATAAGGACCACTATGGGAGGGAGGGGGGTATAAGGACCACTATGGGAGGGGGTGGGATAAGGACCACTATGGGAGGGATGGGGGGTATAAGGACCACTATGGGAGGGATGGGGGGGATAAGGAACACTATGGGAGGGAGAAGGGAGATAAGGACCACTATGAGAGGGAGGGGGTGGGATAAGGACCACTATGGGAGGGGAGGGGGAAGTAAGGACCACTAGGGGAGGGAAGGGTAAGGACCACTAGGGGAGGGGTGAGTCAGGACCACTGGGGGGGTGAAGGAACACGGGGGTGGGGAGGTAAGGACCACTGAGGGAGGAGGAGGGGAAGTCAGGACATATGGGGGGGGGAGGGGGCGGCAAATTTTTTTTTGCCTACGGCGGCAAATATCCTTGCACCGGCCCTGCACACACTGCATTCATACACACACACACTGCATTCATACACACACACACTGCATTCATGCACACACACACTGCATTCATGCACACACACACTGCACTCATACACACACGCTGCACTCATACACACACACATACGCACACACTGCATTCATTATACACACACTGTAAATAAATATTCAATTAATATATTTTTTTTAGGATCTAATTTTATTTAGAAATTTACCAGTAGCTGCTGCATTTCCCACCCTAGTCTTATACTCGAGTCAATAAGTTTTCCCAGTTTTTTGGGATAAAATTAGGGGCCTCGGCTTATATTCGGGTCGGCTTATACTCGAGTATATACGGTAGTATTAGTAAATTTTGCCCCTACTCGCTATACCGCGAGTAGGGGCATGTCTAGTAAACAGTGAGCAGCCTGTGGCTGCTCACTGTCTTAAAAAAAAAAAATAGGCCCCCCGGCGGGTGGGGGCCCTAAAGTAAAATGATGGGGGGGACCTATTGTCCTCCCCCCTGGCCCCCACCCCTGAGCGGTGGGTGGGGGCCCAAAATACTACTAAGGGGGGACCTAATGTCCTCCCTCCTGGCCCCCACCCCGAGCGGCAGGTGGGGGCCCTAAATTGGTATAAAGGGGGGACCTAATGTCCTCCCCCCTGGCCCCCACCCCTGAGCGGAGGGTGGGGGCCCTAAATAGTAATAGGGGGGACCTAATGTCCTCCCCCCTGGTCCCCACCCCTGAGCAGTGGGTGGGGGCCCTACAGTAAAATAAGGGGGGACCTAATGTCCTCCCCCCTGTCCCCCACCCCTGAGCGGCGGATGGGGCCCCTAAATCCTTAAAAGGTGGGGGGACCTAAGGTCCTCCCCCCTGGCCCCCACCCCTGAGCGGCGGGTGGGGGCCCTAAATACTAAAAAAGGGGGGGGACCTAATGTCCTCACCCCTGGCCCCCACCCTGAGCGGTGGGTGGGGGCCCTAAATACTAATAAAGGGGGGGGACCTAATGTCCTTCCCCCTGGCCCCCACCCCTGAGCGGTGGGTGGGGGCTCTAAATACCAATAGGGGGGGAACTATTGTCCTCCCCCCCAGCCCCCACCCCTGAGCGGCGGGTGGGGGCCCTAAAAAAAAAATTCCCGTCCCCGCCAGGTGACTAGTGGTCCCCAAACCCCTAGTCACCCCCTCAAAAAATGATCCACCTACCTACCCCCTCACCCTAAAAATAATGAGGGGGGGGACCTTTAACTAAGAACCTGTTAAAAAAGAAAATACCTTACCATTCAATGTTTTCTTTCTTCTAAAATCTTATTTTTTCAGACCCATAAAAGGCCAAATAAAAAACCATAATAACCAACGCAATAAAAAATAAATAAAAAAAAACGAGCGCAAAAAAAAAAATCCTTATTCACCCATGGAGGGCTCCGCGCAGACTGAGCTCTGCAGAGCGGGGGAAGGCTTATAAAGAGACAGGTAAGTCTCTACATTTACCTGTCACAGCACTCTGATTGGTTGGTTTGAAATCCACCAATCAGAGTGCTCTGTGTCATTTTACACAGCGTGGGAAAGTTCTTTGGAATTTTCCCACGCTGTGTGATTTGACTCATAACTCTCTGATTGGTTACTTAATCCACCAATGAGAGAGTTATGAGTCAAATTACACAGCGTGGGAAAATTCCAAAGAACTTTCCCACGCTGTGTAAAATGACACAGAGCACTCTGATTGGTGGATTTCAAACCAACCAATCAGAGTGCTGTGACAGGTAAATGTAGAGACTTACCTGTCAGTCTCTTCATTTACCGTATATACTCGAGTATAAGCCGACCCGAATATAAGCCGAGGCCCCTAATTTTTCCCCAAAAAACTGGGAAAACTTATTGACTCGAGTATAAGACTAGGGTGGGAAATGCAGCAGCTACTGGTAAATTTCTAAATAAAATTAGATCCTAAAAAAAATATATTAATTGAATTTTATTTACAGTGTGTGTATAATGAATGCAGTGTGTGCGTATGAGTGCAGCGTGTGTGTGTATGAGTGCAGCGTGTGTGTATGAGTGCAGTGTGTGTATGAGTGCAGCGTGTGTGTGTATGAGTGCAGCGTGTGTATGAGTGCAGCGTGTGTATGAGTGCAGTGTGTGTATGAGTGCAGTGTGTGTATGAGTGCAGTGTGTGTGTGTATGAATGCAGTGTGTGTGTGTATGAATGCAGTGTGTGTGAGTGCAGTGTGTGTGTGTATGAGTGCAGTGTGTGTATGAATGCAGTGTGTGTATGAATGCAGTGTGTGTATGAATGCAGTGTATGAATGCAGTGTGTGCAGGGCCGGTGCAAGGATATTTGCCCCCCCCCATATGTCCTGACCTCCCCTCCTCCTCCCTCAGTGGTCCTTACCTCCCCACCCCCGTGTTCCTTCACCCCCCTCCCCCAGTGGTCCTGACTCACCCCTCCCCTAGTGGTCCTTACCCTCCCCTCCCCTAGTGGTCCTTACTTCCCCCTCCCCTAGTGGTCCTTACTTCCCCCTCCCCTCCCCTAGTGATCCTTATCCCCCCCTCCCTCCCATAGTGGTCCTTATCCCCCCCCTTCCTCCCTCCCATAGTGGTCCTTATCCCCCCCTCCCTCCCATAGTGTTCCTTTTCTCCCCCCCTCCCTCCCATAGTGGTCCTTATCCCACCCCCCTCCCTCCGATAGTGGTCCTTATCCCCCCTCCCTTCCATAGTGGTCCTTATCCCCCCCCCTCCCTCCCATAGCGGTCCTTATACCCCCCCTCCCTCCCATAGTGGTCCTTATCCCACCCCCTCCCTCCCATAGTGGTCCTTATACCCCCCCCCCCCTCCCACAGTGGTCCTTATACCCCCCTTTTTTTATTATTATTTTTTTTATTATTATTATTATTATTTCTTATTTTATTTATATTTTTATTTATTTTTCGTCCCCCCTCCCTGCTTGATACATGGCAGGGAGGGGGGCTCTCCTTCCCTGGTGGTCCAGTGGCAGTTCAGTGGGGGGGAGAGGGGTGCTGGCAGAGCTGTAACTTACCTGTTCTGCAGCTCCTGTCAGCTCTCTCCTCCTCTGCGCCGTCCGTGCAGCTCCCTCTGTCAGCTCCCAGTGTAAGTCTCGCGAGAGCCGCGGCTCTCGCGAGATTTACACTGGGAGCTGACCGAGGTGCTGAACGGACGGCGCGGAGGAGGAGAGAGCTGACAGGAGCTGCAGGACAGGTAAGTTACAGCTCTGCCAGCCCCCCTCTCCCCCAGTCTGTATTATGGCAATGTAAATTGCCATAATACAGACCTTGACTCGAGTATAAGCCGAGTTGGGGTTTTTCAGCCCAAAAAATGGGCTGAAAAACTCGGCTTATACTCGAGTATATACGGTACCTGTCAGAGCACTCTGATTGGATGGCTTAAACCCACCAATCAGAGTGCTCTGAGCCTAATTGCAGGGCGGGGCAAGGCTTTATAAGCCTTGCCCCGCCCTGCAGAGCTCAGTCTGCGCGGAGCCCTCCGTGGGTGAAGATGGATTATAAGCCTTCCCCCGCCCTGCAGAGCTCAGTCTGCGCGGAGCCCTCCATGGGTGAAGATGCATTTTTTGGGGGGCGCTCGTTTTTTGTTTTGTTTTTTTATTGCGTCGGTTATTATGGATTTTTATTTGGCCTTTTTTGGGGCTGAAAAAAGAAGATTTTAGAAGAAAGAAACCATCGAATGGTAAGTTTATTGTTATTTTTACAGGTATTTAGTTAAAGGTCCCACCTCATTATTTTTAGGCTGAGGGGGGTAGATAGGAGTTTATTTTTTGGGGGAGGGGGTGACTAGGGGTTTGGGGACCCCTAGTCACCCGGGGGGAGAGGGGTTAAATATGTATTTAGGGCCCCCACCCGCCGCTCAGGGGTGGGGGCCAGGGAGGAGGACATTAGGTCCCCCCCATTTGCATTTAGGGCCCCCACCCACCGCTCAGGGGTGGGGGCCAGGGGGGAGGACATTAGGTCCCCCCCCTTATTTTTGTTTAGGGCCCCCACCCACCGCTCAGGGGTGGGGGCCAGGGGGAGGACATTAGGTCCCCCCCAATTTGTGTTTAGGGCCCCCACCCACCGCTGAGGGGTGGGGGCCAGGGGGAGGACATTAGGTCCCCCCCAATTTGTGTTTAGGGCGCCCTCCCACCGCTCAAGGGTGGAGACCAGGGGGACGACATTAGGTCCCTCCCCCTTATTCTGGTTTAGGGCCCCCACATACCGGTCAGGGGTGGGGGCCAGGGGGGAGGCTGCTCACTGAGGCTGCTCACTGTTTAATAGACATGCCCCTACTCGCGGTATAGCGAGTAGGGGCATAATTTACTAATACTAAGTAATCTTTACTTAGTATTAGTAAATTTGGCTGAAAGATCAATTTAGGTCTTTAAGCCTTTTAGTAGATAGCTTCCTAATACCGTGGGAATTAGGGAGTTATCTACTTATTCATTCCTGTCATTACATTGACTGGCCAAGTAACTTACATTTTATATGAATGTGTGTTACTTGATTGTTGTAAGTGTTGCAAATGCTTACAGCTGAATCCTGGCTATGTTTGTATACTTTTTATTTGATATTGTATACAGTGTAACATTCTTCTTCTTTAACTGGGTAAGTATATTAGTACTTAGGCAATACTGTGCTTTGGAACTTCGGCACTTTGACACCTCGGAACTTCGGAAACTTCGGCACTTCGGCACTTCGGCACTTCGGCACTTCGGCACTACTACACTTCGGAAATTCAGTAATTTTGGCACTTCGGGACTTTGGCAATTCGGCACTTCTGCACTTCGGCAATTCAACTATTCGGACAGTCGGAAGCACCCGAATGTCCTAATTACCCGAAATTCTGCCGAATTTCAATTCGGACCGAAACGAATTGCACATGTCTAGTTATTTCTTTATTTAGCATCTAGTAGCCTATTTCTTCTGTTATTCTACTACTTTTTATCTCAGTTTCAACTCTCTTTTGTATTTCTCATATCTTCCAAAATATAGCTGTGTTTTCGAACCAAGAAGAACTTATAATACGAGTTTCTTCTAATTGAACAGTATGTTCTCATTCATCCTTTTATTTCATGCTGTTGCCTAGCCTTAGTGCTGTTGGTTGGTATTGCGCCATCTAGGGACTAGTTTTCAGTAGTATAGAGTCAAGCATATTTTTGACCTTGTGATCTAAACTATTAATATAATTTACATTTTCATTTTAATTTCCAGCCAGTGTACTGTATTTTTTTTCTATATTTGGCGATTTATCTTATCGTCACATTTACCCTTTTTAAGAACAGGAATATTTATCATAATATAATGTGTATATATATGGATTCTAGATATATATGTGTTTTCACAAGTTGGTTTTATAAGTAATAAAGTTTTAATTATGCTTTTTTGGTCCTCCATAGCAATTATTTTAGTTTTTGGTGTCTAGTGTTATTTTAATGTTCATTCTTTCTTTACTGCTGGGGGAGATCAGAATCAGGAGTGAATCGTTGTCCAAGCCACGTTCGTTCTGTTATGCATCTTGGGTGAATACAGGGGAAATCTGTATGCAAAAAACAAAGTTTAACCCCATAAGGACCAAACCTCTGGAATAAAAGGGAATCATGACATGTCACTAATGTCATGTGTCCTTAAGGGGTTAAAGAAGTAATACATCTACTTATCGGAAATAATGGCAACATACAGTAATTTGGGAGCAAAACTATTGGCAGGATTACCTATAAATGTATCAGTGCTTGGAGACAAAAGAGAGTGCATGAGCCTTGAACCACACGCCTTGAAAAACAAAAGAAGAAACTTTGAATGTCATCGGAATGTCATATTGAAAGGGAAATTACACAAAATGTAGAAACAAGACAAGGACAAGGTTTCCAGTGGAGCATCTCCATCCTCTGTAAAGCTGAGACATTGCCTAATACAACCTCAGATTTAGCTTTTAGATATAAAATGAGATATTGTGGCAGATTTTCCCTTTATGGCTTCTGCAACTGACCTTCATTGATGTGTAGACTTTTCTGAAAGGAGCAGCTAGAAGCTAAAATGGAATATCTATATATAACTTAATCATGTTCCAAAGTGTATAGATTATACAGCATTTTATTATCAAATGGTTAGTTAACTCTAACAGGTCTGTATGCACCAACACGTCACCATATACCAGGTACCGGTAATCCCCTCTGGTAGTAGATACCTGTTCAAACATTACCTGTTTCATTGCTAATATATTTTAGTGTTTGCAAAAGAAAAAAGTAATATCAACTGAATGAAACAATGAAAAAAGCCACCAAAAACCAGACAAATACCTATATATAAAGTGCATTGCATGTACTTACATGTATTTTTTTATCAGTAAAACTTCATTTCAAATAGCTATTACTTATCAGTTCGTATGTGCTGAGCAGCTATTTAAGGTAGATGTACATGATAATGAGAAAATAAATCTAGGAATACAAGGCAAGCTGGGACAAACCGCGTTGAGTTATGTTTTATATAATGTTTTTAGCTCCAAGGCAACAAATTCAAGGGAAAGATGACCTTTGCACACAGCATTCTCGGTGTTATTCACTAACCCGTATCATAATGGGGCCTCAATGAAGACAAAAAAATCCATTATAACCTGGTTTAAAAATAAAAAAAGACCCAAATTAAAAAAAAAAAAGAATAACAGTTGCAGCAAAATTAGATTCTGTTTTGCCCTTTGAGGGCTCTATGCCACGTGACATTTCAATGCAGGGCAGATCTTCATTCTCACACTTTAAAACATGAATTCAAAGCCTCTTGATTGGTTGATTTGTAAGCCAACCAATCACAACACCCTGTCAGGCAAGCCTCATCTCGTATGTATCCGTGTCCTCTTTGTCTCAGCTGAAGTGCTATCAAGCATGAATGGCACTAGAAGGTGGTCTCATATTTCCTCACCTTGATGTTCACCCTGTGGTCTACAGTCTGTGTCTTTTTTGATAATCAAGAAATAAAGGTATTTACATTTCGATAATTGCAGTTGAGGCTGTCTTTGTTGGTGTTCCCAAGCTGGGGTCCAAGCAGCAAGATAGAAGTCTGAGTCTCCACTTAGCATTAAAGGACCACTCTAGTGCCAGGAAAGCACACTCGTTTTCCTGGCACTAGAGTGCCCTGAGGGTGCCCCCACCCTCAGGGACCCCCTCCCGCCCGGCTCTGGAAAGGGGAAAGGGGTAAAAACTTACCTTTTTCCAGCGCTGGGCGGGGAGCTCTCCTCCTCCTCTCCGCCTCCGTTCCTCCCCGTCGGCTGAATGCGCACGCGCGGCAAGAGCTGCGCGCGCATTCAGCCGGTCACATAGGAAAGCATTCATAATGCTTTCCTATGGACGCTTGCGTGCTCTCACTGTGATTTTCACAGTGAGAATCACGCAAGCGCCTCTAGCGGCTGTCAGTGAGACAGCCACTAGAGGATTAGGGGGAAGGCTTAACTAATTGGTAAACATAGCAGTTTCTCTGAAACTGCTATGTTTATAAAACAATTAGTTAACCCTAGCTGGACCTGGCACCCAGACCACTTCATTAAGCTGAAGTGGTCTGGGTGCCTAGAGTGGTCCTTTAAGATGGGGACATCTTCTTGTATGCATCTGATGAGGCACGCATACTATGCATTTTCTGCATTTTCCCTGCTGTCTGAGAAGTAAGACACATGAGAAAAGTGTGGATGTCAGTAGGAGACATCCACACATCATGACTGTCCAGGAAAGTTGGGTTGAATGAACCCAACCTTAGAGAGAAAGGGTGTAAGGGTCCTTCTTGCCCAGTCTTCTTTCTCATTCTTGTTGCTTAGCCTTGCCTGTTTAGGGAATAACCTTGAGAATTTGTAATCACAGGGGACATAATTAGTTTTGTTTACACAGCACCAATGTATTGTGTCGCTCTGTGCAATCGGAAACACTACTTTCAAATTCACTGTGGCAATTGCACGGCTCCATTTGTTTCACTGAACCCAAGCAATCCATCATTACTGCATTGCATGATTAACCTTGGGAGTGTATTCACTGAAATGTCCATAGTAGTAAATTGACAGCTGAATTGCAAAATTTAGCTTTAAATATTACATTTAAAAGAACAAAAAAAGGATTATATGATGACTTTTACAAATATAGTTTTACTATTTCCCACACTGTATTTACATGGATCAATATCCAAAAATGTGTTAAAGAAGGATTTTGGTAGGCAGGATAGGGTTAAGAGTATAGTATGGATGGATTTCTCAATAGCCAGAGTAGGCACCTGTCCTGTAGGGGACACCAACTCTGCCTGTTAAAATCCCCTTCCCAAGCTCCTGCCCTGAATCTGCTGCAGGACTCTGGGATTGTTGTATTCAGTCTGTGAAGCCTGATGTGTGCATGGTCCCGCCCCCTCCGACTGAACACAGTGATCTGTGCATGGCCCCGCCCCTCAAAATGAACACCGTGATCTGTGCATGGCTCCGCCCCCTCAGACTGAACACAGTCAACTGTGTAGAGCACCGCCCCTTCACACTAAACACAGTGATCTGTATAGGGCCCCGCCCCCTCAGAATGAACACCATGATCTGTGAATGGCTCCGCCCCTTCACACCAAACACAGTGATCTGTGTAGAGCACCGCCCCTTCACACTAAACACAGTGATCTGTATAGGGCCCCGCCCCCTCAGACTGAACACTGTAATCTGTGCATTGCTTTGCCCCCTCAGCCTGTAAACAGCAATCTGTGTATGACCCCACGCCCTCAGACTGAACACCGTGATGTGCAGGAGGGAGAGAGGAGAGGACTGGACAACTCAAATCAAAGGTCACATACACACTGGTACCCATACTGCTGCACACACTGTTACAGACACACACTGTTACCCATACTGTTACACAAACACACTGCTACCCTTACTGCTGCACACACTGTTACACATACACACTGTTACCCATACTGTTACACAAACACCCTGCCACCCTTACTGCTGCACACACTGTTACACACACACACTGTTACCCATACTGCTGCATAAACTGTTACACACACATACTGTTACCCATACTGTTACACAAACACCCTGCCACCCTTACTACTGCACACACTGTTACCCATACTGCTGCATAAACTGTAACACACACATACTGTTACCCATACTGTTACACAAACACCCTGCCACCCTTACTGCTGCACACACTGTTACATACACACACTGTTACCCATACTACTGGACACACTGTTACACATGCACACTTGGCTGCCCCCACTGTTACCCACACAATGTCCACATACTGCAGTTGGGCAGCCAAAATTTAAACAAACGGTAAAATGAGGAAGAAGGGAATGGGATCACTACTTGGGTAAAACAACCCTACTACCTATACATTGACTGCTTAGACTATTAATTATGTCTTGTACTGATGTATCTAAGCAGTGTATAAGGACAAGAATTGTGCAAATAACTAAGAAACCCTTATTGGGATTGATCCCTATGACAGACAAAGTCTATTTTAGTAAATCAAAGATGTATCTAAGTGATGATCCCATTCCCTACCTTCTCATTTTACTTGTCGATTTTCTTGGTGATGGTGGGGGGGGGGGAGGGGAGGGAGGGGGGGAGGAGGGGCTGATTATTAAATGGATACTATAGGCAATGAGAGTGCAAAAGGCATAATCTATACATTAAGAGGCATAATCTATACAAAAGGCATAATCTATATGAAAGGCATGTCTATATACCTAATCTATACATTACACTAAAGTTGTTTTGGTGCCTATAGTGTCCCTTTAATGTCTTTGCGGGTTATGCCCAGCATTGGGGGAGATACTACTACTACCCACACGATTACACACACTAATGAAAACACAGTTACCCAAACACGTATACGGCTACACTCACTGTACATACACACTATACACAAACACATACTTAGAAATACATACACACAGACATTTATGCACTACACACCCACACACTTTGTGCTTTTTCTATCAGTTTGGAAGAGGTGGGGGAATTCTGGGCCTACAGGAGTGTATAATGTAACTGAAGAGAGCAGCCTTTGCTATTCAAACAACATGAATCCAGGCTGATTTTTATAACATTTTATAGAAAATTAGGTAATGCGGGCTGTAATGGTATTTAGTTTTGAGGAAATTCTAAACGGGAATCCCCCTGTTTGTTGTTTCTTAAAATGTTGTTTATACTGCGAGCAATCTTAGAAAGAGCTGGCATAGTTACTTCTACATTCCGAGGCAGACTGTCAATCATATCGTGTTAGTAATCCTTGACATTTGTCACCTTGAAAGGATAATAATTTGCTTTGCATCTTTTCCTTGGGGTATGTGGAATTATGGCTAGTGATAGCTGCAGATCTTCTGTCTGCAGCTCCTGCAAGCCCTTCCCACCTTCCTCAGCACACATTCTCTGTGGCTGTCCGGTTACAGGCTTCACAATGAGCTGTATTACAGCCCATTACAAAGTCTTTGCAAGGCAGATGCTCTGATCAATTGCCATCCTCTTGAGCTAGCTTAGCTTCATGGAGCTTCATTGAGTTAAACAACCAGGAAGTAACAGGGCTTTCTGTCTGGTTCACAGCCAGGGAGGTGTAACAAGGTTAATTTATAAAAGTGCTGATTTCTACAGAAATCATCTCTTTTTACAAAATGAAAAAAGACACATGATGCAAACATAAAGCACTTCAGCAAGCGATCCAATGTTAAGGTCAGACAAAATGCTAAGGGTTCGTACACCAGTAGTTAAGGAGAAAAATCAGGATTAAAGCAATTGAAACATAGTAGAATTAGAGAGACACTATAGGCAGCTTATTGAAGTGGTCTGGGTGCAGTGTCCCTTTTGCACTTAATGCTGGAATGTTAACCATTGCAGTTTCATGAAAACAGCAACGTTTACATTGCAGCTCTTAGTCCGCCTCCAATGGCTGTCTCTCATGGGGAGGTCTAATGTGCATCCCATTTGCAGCGCAATCGCATTAGCACCCTCTCGTCGCAGGTTGTCAGCGATGGGATAAGCAGAGCAAATAAAGGGTTTTTAATCCTTTATTCACCCAGGCAGGGGGGCGCCAGGTAGGGGGGAGGCAGGAGGAGCGATAGTGCCAGGAATACAGCTTTGTATCCATTTAAGTGTGAAAATGCCTGTTTTTTCAGAACATTTAAAATAGAGTGCCATTAAAGTCACACTCCCTATCAGCCTTCCCACACTGCTTCCAACTCCCAGCATTAACCCAGACAGGAGGCTGCAGTGAGCCACCACCAGGCAGCCAATACCAGTTGGAATCCAGGATGGCTGGGACTCTGCTTTCTAACATATCCTGCTTTACAACGTGTCTCAGTCAGACAAGCATACCGCCTGGGCTGAGAAGGACGATAGTTGCAGCAGGGGACCAAGAACCTTGGTTGGTACCTAAGACCACGTGCTGGCATGCCTGTACGGCACTGTGGAACCAGAAATCCCTGTAAAAGTAGACTCTGTGGGAGTCAGGATCAGGTAAGTAAGGCTGTGGACCAGTGTCAAAGATAAAATATTGCCACTCTGTGCGATAAATCTATTATCAATATATCTACACTATGCCCAATTGAAAAAAAAAAAGAGCCAAAGTTGTCATCTTTCACATAGCATTTGGACCAGAAACAACACTTTTCCTTTAATATTTATTTTCAAACTCAAAGTAAGCAGGAAATGAGATACAAAGTGCAATTTTATCAAAATTAATAAAAAAAAAATACTGATTGGTAATTACTGTAAATTTTAAAGCATTCATGAGAAAGGGGAAATGATAACTAGATATTTAAATATACTTGAGTACGTTAAAAAAAAAAAGAATAAAATATGCTTCTCATAGTCATTTTGTCTGTCCAAAACAGCTAAACAGTAAAAAAGTAGTAAAAAATAAGAGATTATTCACTAAACGTTTCAAAAGGTAGGAAATTGAAATATGGATTGAAAATTAGGGCTTAAATTGTGACTATAGAGAAGCTGGACAATTTTCCCAAACCCCCTATGTTTGCTTACAATTTGCAATCCGGGTTTATAATTTGCAACAATTCAGGATTTAGTAAGTATATCATAAAATGAAATTTGGCTGCTTCATTGGACAATTCTACGTGGTTCTCAGTTTAATGAATTAACCATGCTTTTCTCTTAACCCTTTCATGTCCCATTGTACAGCGCTACAGAATCTGATGGCGCTATATAAATAATAAAATAATAATAATAATGTCAGATGCCATGCCCACACTGTAACGATATCATTGTATTTACTTAAACTCTTGTCGTGAAGGGGTTTAGCCTTATGGGAAAAGTTTTCATAAGTGATACAAGAAACTGAAATGGCTCTATGCCTGCACATGCAATGCACGTATAAACGGAAAATAATGGCGTTTATTAGAAAAGGTAGAAAGGATCAGGGGAGCCATGGAGAGTTTTGGGCTGGCAAAGAGTGATGATAGTTGTAATTCACAGAAGGGGAAGCTCCAGGGATTGTCTGAAACTGAGAGGCTTTGCTGGAATAGCATATAATAAAAAAATATTTAAAAAAAAACGCATTCTGTGAATTCTGTGAATAATCAGAGCTTGTAAAGTAAAGGAGCGATTTTTATTTTGTTACAAGAATGTTATCAGCCTGCGCCAAGCTACGCTCCTAAAGGCCCTAATCCAAAAGGCCGTTTAACCCCATAACTTCCAGCAGATTATGTTATTGGAAATTGCAGCAAAGTATCTCTGTTACTTACTTATTGTATTTCTTGGTAAGCAGGCTCAACAGATACACAGTATCCCCTTTGCTTCCTATTTTCTTCAACACTTCCTGCTTTGCTTTTTCATGACTGTATCGCAGACCCTGGGCCCGCCTTTAAAATGATCTTTTATTTGAATGGGTGAATCTGCAATGGGTGGAAACACCCCAAGTAAACCACTGGCTAAATAGAACTGTCACTCACTCCTCCCCCCTACTAGTTATATTATCACACAGAACACACTGTACTCTGATCCTGTGCCAGCTGTATTGAATTTCTCAAGGAGAGCTTCCAGGCACAGACACACGTAGCTGAGGATTCCAGATTTATAGACCATTCTGGCTAGTCAGCCATAACCCAGATCAGTTCTGTGGGATTCATTTGTGAAACCGTGTATATTGTGGAGAAATACAATGATTGCATTTATTTACATGGCGCTAACGCATTCTGCAGAGCTGTACGCTAGATAAACAAGACAAACATCCAATTAGAACAAAACACGTATGACATTCGGTGACAGTAGGTGAATAGTGATGTACCGAACTGTTCGCTGGCGAATAGTTCCCGGCGAACATAGCGTGTTCGTGTTCGCCACGGCGGGCGAACACATTCGCGGTTCGATCCGCCCCCTATTCGTCATCATTGAGTAAACTTTGACCCTGTGCCTCACAGTCAGCAGACACATTCCAGCCAATCAGCAGCAGACCCTCCCTTCCAGGCCCTCCCACCTCCTCTACAGCATCCATTTTAGATTCATTCTGAAGCTGCATTCTTAGATAGAGGAGGGAAAGTGTAGCTGCTGCTCATTTGATAGGGAAATGAATAGCTAGGCTAGTGTATTCAGTGTCCACTACAGTCCTGAAGGACTCATCTGATCTCTGCTGTAAGGACAACACCCCAAAAAGCCCTTTTTAGGGCTAGAACATCAGTCTGCTTTTTTTTTGTGTAATCTTATTGCAGTTGCCTTCCTGCCTGCCTGCCAGCTTCTGTGTCAGGCTCACAGTGGATACTGTGACCACTTGCCCAGTGCCACCACTCATATCTGGTGTCACAATAGCTTGCATTTAAAAACAATTTTTTTTTTTCACTGTAATAGATTAATTAGCAGTTAGTTGTCTGCAAGCGTCTGTGTGTCAGGCCAACAGCGTGTACTCTACCAGTGCACCGTGCCACTCATATCTGGTGGCATAATAGCGTGCATTTAAAAACCCCAAAACTTTTTTTTCACTGTAATAGATTGAATAGCAGTTAGTTCTCTGCAAGCGTCTGTGTGTCAGGCTCACAGTGGATACTGTGCCCAGTGCCACCACTCATATCTGGTGTCACAATAGCTTGCATTTAAAAACACATTTTTTTTTCACTGTAATAGATTAATTAGCAGTTAGTTGTCTGCAAGCGTCTGTGTGTCAGGCCAACAGCGTGTACTCTGCCAGTGCACTGGGCCACTCATATCTGGTGGCACAATAGCGTGCATTTAAAAACCCAAAAACTTTTTTTTCACTGTAATAGATTGAATAGCAGTTAGTTGTCTGCAAGCGTCTGTGTGTCAGGCCAACAGCGTGTACTCTACCAGTGCACCGTGCCACTCATATCTGGTGGCATAATAGCGTGCATTTAAAAACCCCAAAACTTTTTTTTCACTGTAATAGATTGAATAGCAGTTAGTTCTCTGCAAGCGTCTGTGTGTCAGGCTCACAGTGGATACTGTGCCCAGTGCCACCACTCATATCTGGTGTCACAATAGCTTGCATTTAAAAACAAAAAATGTTTTCACTGTAATAGATTAATTAGCAGTTAGTTGTCTGCAAGCGTCTGTGTGTCAGGCCAACAGCGCTTACTCTGCCAGTGCACTGTGCCACTCATATCCGGTGGCACAATAGCGTGCATTTAAAAACACAAACTTTTTTTTCACTGTAATAGATTGAATAGCAGTTAGTTGTCTGCAAGCGTCTGTGTGTCAGGCTCACAGTGGATACTGTGCCCACTTGCCCAGTGCCACCACTCATATCTGGTGTCACAACAGCTTGCATTTAAAAAACAAAAACATTTTTTTCACTGTAATAGATTAATTAGCAGTTAGTTGTCTGCAAGCGTCTGTGTGTCAGGCCAACAGCGTGTACTCTGCCAGTGCACAGTGCCACTCATATGTGGTGGCACAATAGCGTGCATTTAAAAACAAAAAACTTTTTTCACTGTTATAGATTGAATAGCAGTTAGTTGTCTTCAAGCGGGTGTGTCAGGCCTACAGCGTTTACTCTGCCAACCTCTGCAAGTGCACATTGCCACTCATATCTGGTGTCACAATAGCGTGCATTTAAAACCAAAAAACTTTTTTCACTGTTATAGATTGAATAGCAGTTAGTTGTCTGCAAGCATCTGTGTGTCAGGCCAACAGCGTGTACTCTGCCAGTGCACAGTGCCACTCATATCTGGTGTCACAATAGCGTGCATTTAAAAACCCAAAACCTTTTTTCACTGTTATAGATTGAATAGCAGTTACTTGTCTTCAAGCGGGTGTGTCAGGCCTACAGCGTGTACTCTGCCAACCTCTGCCAGTGCACATTGCCACTAATATCTGGTGTCACAATAGCGTGCATTTAAAAACAAAAAACTTATTTCACTGTTATAGATTGAATAGCAGTTAGTTGTCTTCATGCGGGTGTGTCAGGCCTACAGCGTGTAGTCTGCCAACCTCTGCAAGTGCACATTGACACTCATATCTGGTGTCACAATAGCGTGCATTTAAAACCCCAAAACTTTACTCACTGTTATAGATTGAATAGCAGTTAGTTGTCTTCAAGCGGGTGTGTCAGGCCTACAGCGTGTACTCTGCCAACCTCTGCAAGTGCACATTGACACTCATATCTGGTGTCACAATAGCGTGCATTTAAAACCAAAAAACTTTTTTCACTGTTATAGATTGAATAGCAGTTAGTTGTCTTCAAGCGGGTGTGTCAGGCCTACAGCGTGTACTCTGCCAACCTCTGCCACTGCACAGTGCCACTCATATCTGGTCTCACAGTAGCTTGCACGCATAGTACCACTAATCCAAAAAAAATGACAGGCAGAGGCAGGCCACCCCGCAGGGGCCATCGTGGTCGTGGTGCTGTGATTCCCTTTTGCCCTAGAATAATTCCCAGTTTTCAGAGGCCACATACATAGTTACATAGTTACATAGCTGAAAAGAGACTTGCGTCCATCAAGTTCAGCCTTACTCACATATTTTTTTTGCTGTTGATCCAAAAGAAGGCAAAAAAAAAAAACCCAGTTTGAAGCACTTCCAATTTTGCAACAAGCTAGGAAAAAAATTTCCTCTTGACCCCAGAATGTCAGTCAGATTTATCCTTGGATCAAGCAGTTATTACCCTACATTGAAAGATTATATCCTTGAATATTCTGTTTTTGCAAGTATGCATCTAGTAGCTGTTTGAACATCTGTATGGACTCTGATAAAACCACTACTTCAGGCAGAGAATTCCACATCCTGATTGTTCTTACAGTAAAAAAACCTTTCATGTGCCTTAGACAAAATCTTCTTTCTTCTAGTCTAAACACATTACCTCGTGTCCTATGTAAAGTCCGGTTTGTGAATAGATTTCCACACAATGGTTTGTATTGGCCTCGAATGTATTTGTATAATGTTATCATATCCCCTCTCAGGCGACGTTTTTCTAAACTAAATAGGTTTAAATTTGTTAACCTTTCTTCATAGCTGATATGTTCCATTCCTTTTATTAATTTTGTAGCCCGCCTCTGCACTTTTTCTAGTGCCACATACTTGAAAAGTTCTGAGGACATAGTTGACTGGCTAACACAGGACACCCAATCTTCTACAGCTTCCGTTCGGAACCTTGACGCACCATCCTCCTCCAGCTTAGCTTCGGGCACCTCTCAAGATACCACTCACCCGCCTGCCGCCACCACCAACACTAGCACCACAGCCGCTTCACTTGGTATGTCAGAGGAGTTATTTACACATCCGTTTGAAGAAATGAGTGATGCGCAACCATTATTGCCAGAGGATGTAGATAACAGGGATATGTCTCAGGCAGGCAGCATTACACACATGGACGTACGGTGTGATGATGATGATGTTGTACCCGCTGATGCTTCCTTTGCTGAGTTGTCAGATACAAGTGAAGCGGTTGATGATGACGATGCGTCCATGGATGTCACGTGGGTGCCCGCTCGGCAAGAAGAAGAACAGGGCGAAAGTTCAGATGGGGAGACAGAGAGGAGGAGGAGGAGACGAGTTGGAAGCAGGGGGAGGTCATCGCAAGGAGCTAGTGGCACAGTCAGACAGCATGCATCGGCACCCGGGGTCAGCCCGACAGCACGCCAATCAACGCATGCTGTGTCCACCACCAGAATGCCGTCATTGCAGAGCTCAGCAGTGTGGAATTTTTTTGGTGTGTCTGCCTCTGACAACAAGGATTCCATTTGCAACCTGTGCCAAAAGAAACTGAGTCGTGGGAAGTCCAACACCCACCTAGGTACAACTGCTTTGCGTAGGCACATGATCGCACATCACAAATGCCTATGGGATCAAAACATGAGTACAAGCAGCACACAAACTCAAAGCCGCCATCCTCCTCCTGGTCCAGTATCTTCAGCCACGTCAACCACTGCTGTCCTCCTTGCCCCCTCTCAACCATCTGCCACTCCATCTCTCGCCTTGAGCAGTTCCCGCTCATCTGCCCACAGTCAGGTGTCTGTCAAGGACATGTTTGAGCGTAAGAAGCCAATGTCAGAAAGTCACCCCCTTGCCCAGCGTCTGACAGCTGGCTTGTCTGAACTATTAGCCCGACAGCTTTTACCATACAAGCTGGTGGAGTCTGAGGCATTCAAAAAATTTGTGGCTATTGGGACACCGCAGTGGAAGGTACCCGGACAAAATTTCTTTGCACAAAAGGCAATCCCCAACCTGTACTCGACTGTGCAAAAGGAAGTAATGGCATGTCTGGCACACAGTGTTGGGGCAAGGGTCCATCTGACCACTGATACCTGGTCTGCAAAGCATGGTCAGGGCAGGTATATCACCTACACTGCACATTGGGTAAACCTGCTGACGGCTGCCAAGCATGGAATGCGTGGCTCTGCAGAGGAGTTGGTGACACCGCCACGACTTGCAGGCAGGCCTGCTGCCACCTCCTCTACTCCTCCTACTCCATCCTCTTCCATAACGTCCTCGGCTGAGTCCTCTTCTGCTGCTGCGTCTTGCTCCACATCACTGGCACCCCCCAGCTCCCCAGGTACTATTCCACATCCCGGATACGGCAGTGTCAAGCCATCTTGGGTTTGACTTGCTTGAAAGCAGAGAGTCACACCGGACAAGCACTCCTGTCCGCCCTGAACGCACAGGTGGAAAAGTGTCTGACTCCGCAGCAACTGGATATTGGCAAAGTGGTTTGTGACAACGGAACAAATTTGTTGGCGGCATTGAAGTTGGGCAAGTTGACACATGTGCCGTGCATGGCACATGTGTGTAATCTGATTGTACAACGCTTTGTGCATAAGTACACAGGCTTACAGGACGTCCTGAAGCAGGCCAGGAAGGTGTGTGGCCACTTCAGGCGTTCCTACACGGCGATGGCGCACTTTGCAGATATCCAGCGGCGAAACAACATGCCAGTGAGGTGCTTGATTTGCGACATCCCGAAATGTTGGAATTCAACACTCCTAATCGTCGACCGCCTGCTCCAACAAGAAAAAGCCATTAATGAATATTTGTATGACCGGGGTGCTAGGACAGCCTCTGGGGAGCTGGGAATTTTTTTGCCACGTTACTGGACGCTCATGCGCAATGCCTGTAGGCTCATGCATCCTGTTGAGGAGGTGACAAACCTAGTCAGTCGCACCGAAGGCACCATCAGCGACATCATACCATTTGTTTTCTTCCTGGAGCGTGCCCTGCGAAGAGTGCTGGATCAGGCCGTAGATGAGCGTGAAGAGGAAGAGGAAGAGTTGTGGTCACCATTACCACCAGAAACAGCCTTTTCAGCATCGCTTGCTGGACCTGCGGCAATGCTGGAAGAGGATTGTGAGGAAGAGGAGTCAGAGGAGGAATGTGGCTTTGAGGAGGAGGAGGAAGACCAACCACAACAGGCATCCCAGGGTGCTCGTTGTCACCTGTCTGGTACCCGTGGTGTTGTACGTGGCTGGGGGGAAGAACATACCTTCATTGAGATCATTGAGGAGGAGGAACGGGACATGAGTACCTCGGCATCCAACCTTGTGCAAATGGGGTCTTTCAACATGTCGTGCCTGTTGAGGAACCCTCGTATAAAAAGTCTGAAGGAGAATCACCTGTACTGGGTGTCCACGCTACTAGACCCCCGGTATAAGCAGAAAGTGGCTTAAATGTTACCAAATTACAACAAGTCGGAAAGGGATCAGCATTTGCAAAATAAATTAAAAAGTATGCTTTACACAGCGTATAAGGGTGATGTCACAGCACAACGGGAATCTAACAGGGGAAGAGGTGAAAGTAATCCTCCTCCTCCCACGACCACGCCGGCAAGGACAGGACGCTTTAAAGACGTGTTGTTGGTGGAGGACATGCAGAGCTTTTTAAGTCCTACGCATCGTCACAGCCCTTCGGGATCCACCCTCAGAGAACGACTCAACCGACAGGTAGAAGACTACCTCGCCTTAACTGCAGATATTGACACTCTGAGGAGCGATGAACCCCTTCACTACTGGGTGTGCAGGCTTGACCTGTGGCCTGAGCTATCCCAATTTGCGATAGAACTTCTGGCCTGCCCCGCTTCAAGTGTCCTGTCAGAAAGGACCTTCAGTGCAGCAGGAGGTATTGTCACTGAGAAGAGAAGTCACCTAGGTCAAAAAAGTCTATATTACCTCACCTTTATTAAGATGAATGAGGGATGGATCCCGAAGGGACTGACAGTGGGCGATACATTCGACTAAAAATGCCTGATGAGATGAGCTGACTGGGGCTAAAAATGGTGACCCTATGTAGGAGGAACAGTCCATATTCTGCTCTGTGTCAGTGTGTATCAGGGTCCCTGAGGACAGGTGTCAATCCATATCTGCCAAGTGACCCTATGTAGGGGGAACAGTCCCTGTTCTGCTCTGTGTCAGTGTGTATCAGGGTCTCTGAGGACCGGTGTCAATCCATATCTGCCAAGTGACCCTATGTAGTGGGAACAGTCCCTATTCTGCTCTGTGTCAGTGTGTATCAGGGTCTCTGAGGACAGGTGTCAATCCATATCTGCCAAGTGACCCTATGTAGGGGGAACAGTCCCTATTCTGCTCTGTGTCAGTGTGTATCAGGGTCTCTGAGGACAGGTGTCAATCCATATCTGCCAAGTGACCCTATGTAGGGGGAACAGGCCCTATTCTGCTCTGTGTCAGTGTGTATCAGGGTCCCTGAGGCAAGGTGTCAATCCATATCTGCCAAGTGACACTAGGTAGGGGGAACAGTCCCTATTCTGCTCTGTGTCAGTGTGTATAAGGGTCCCTGAGGACAGGTGTCAATCCATATCTGCCAAGTGACCCTATGTAGGAGGAACAGTCCCTATTCTGCTCTGTGTCAGTGTATATCAGGGTCCCCGAGGACAGATGTCAATCCATATATGACAAGTGACCCTATGTAGGGGGAACAGTCCCTATTCTGCTCTGTGTCAGTGTGTATCAGGGATCATTAGGATAGGTGTCAATCCATATCTGCCAAGTGACCCTATGTAGGGGGAACAGTCCTTATTCTGCTCTATGTCAGTGTGTATCAGGGTCTCTGAGGACAGGTGTCAATCCATATCTGCCAAGTGACCCTATGTAGGGGGAACAGTCCCTATTCTGCTCTGTGTCAGTGTGCATCAGGGTCTCTGAGGACAGGTGTCAATCCATATCTGCCAAGTGACCCTATGTAGGGGGAACAGTCCCTATTCTGCTCTGTGTCAGTGTGTATCAGGGTCCCTGAGGACAGGTGTCAATCCATATCTGCCAAGTGACCCTATGTAGGAGGAACAGTCCCTATTCTGCTCTGTGTCAGTGTGTATAAGGGTCCCTGATGAGAGGTGTCAATCCATATCTGCCAAGTGACCCTATGTAGGGGGAACAGTCCCTTTTCTGCTCTGTGTCAGTGTGTATCAGGGATCATTAGGATAGGTGTCAATCCATATCTGCCAAGTGACCCTATGTAGGTGGAACAGTCCCTATTCTGCTCTGTGTCAGTGTGTATCAGGGTCTCTGAGGACAGGTGTCAATCCATATCTGTCAAGTGACCCTATGTAGGGGAAACAGTCCCTATTCTGCTCTGTGTCAGTGTGTATCAGGGTCTCTGAGGACAGGTGTCAATCCATATCTGCCAAGTGACCCTATGTAGGAGGAACAGTCCCTATTCTGCTCTGTGTCAGTGTGTATCAAGGTCCCTGAGGACAGGTGTCAATCCATATCTGCCAAGTGACCTAATGTAGGGGGAGCAGTCCCTATTCTGCTCTGTGTCAGTGTGTATCAGGGTCCCTGAGGACAGGTGTCAATCCATATCTGCCAAGTGACCCTATGTAGGGGGAACTGTCCCTATTCTGCTCTGTGTCAGTGTGTATCAGGGTCCCTGAGGCAAGGTGTCAATCCATATCTGCCAAGTGACCCTATGTAGGGGGAACAGTCCCTATTCTGCTCTGTGTCAGTGTATATAAGGGTCCCTGAGGACAGGTGTCAATCCATATCTGCCAAGTGACCCTATGTAGGGGGAACAGTCCCTATTCTGCTCTGTGTCAGTGTGTATCAGGGATCATTAGGATAGGTGTGAATCCATATCTGCCAAGTGACCCTATGTAGGTGAAACAGTCCCTATTCTGCTCTGTGTCAGTGTGTATCAGGGTCTCTGAGGACAGGTGTCAATCCATATCTGTCAAGTGACCCTATGTAGGGGAATAGTCCCTATTCTGCTCTGTGTCAGTGTGTATCAGGGTCTCTGAGGACAGGTGTCAATCCATATCTGCCAAGGTACCCTATGTAGGAGGAACAGTCCCTATTCTGCTCTGTGTCAGTGTTTATCAGGGTCCCTGAGGACAGGTGTCAATCCATATCTGCCAAGTGACCCTATGTAGGGGGAACAGTCCCTATTCTGCTCTGTTTCAGTGTGTATCAGCAGGGGCGGACTGACCAGTCGGGCACTTCGGACATGGTCCGAGGGCCCGGCTGGGAGGGGGGCCCGCCGCCATCAGGGGGCCCGGCGGCAGGGCCGGATTGCCCCACCGCGGCCTCGGCATCTGTGCATGTAAGTGCCACCGGGTGGCCGGTCCGGTGGCACACTGAAGGGGCCGGGTACATGCTGGAGCCGCCGGGCCGGGTGGCAGCCTCGCCGGTCCGGCGGCACTCCTGTCAGGCTGTCAGTAACGCTGAGGACGGAAGGAGGGGAGGAGCATGTCTCTCTCACATGCTCCTTTGCGGTTCCCACAATTCCCAGCACAGGATGTGGGAACCGCAAAGGAGCATGTGAGAGAGACATGCTCCTCCCCTCCTTCCGTCCTCAGCGTTACTGACAGACTGACAGGAGTGCCGCCGGACCGGCGAGGTTGCCACCCGGCCCGGCGGCTCCAGCATGTACCCGGCCCCTTCAGTCTTCTCTTGGTAAATGGGAGGGGGAAAAATAAAACAGAGAGGGGGAAAAGATAGAGGCAGGGGAAGAAACAGACAGTGGGAAAATAGAGAGACAGGGGGAGGGGAAGGAAAGAGACAGAGGGGGGGAGAGTGAGACACAGGGGGAGAAAGAAGGGGAATAGAGAGATGGTGGAGGGGGGAGAAAGAGACAGAGGGGAAGAGAGATGTGGGGTAGGGAGAGACACAGGGAAAGGGGGGAGAAAGAGACAGAGGGGACGAGAGATGTGGGGTAGAGAGAGAGACACACAGGGAAAGGGGGGAGAAAGAGACAGGGGACGAGAGATGTGGGGTAGAGAGAGAGACACACAGGGAAAGGGGGGAGAAAGAGACAGGGGACGAGAGATGTGGGGTAGAGAGAGACACAGGGAAAGGGGGGAGAAAAAGACAGGGGATGAGAGATGTGGGGTAGAGAGAGCCACAGGGAAAGGGGGGAGAAAGAGACAGAGGGGAAGAGATATGTGGGGTAGAGAGAGACACAGGGAAAAGGGGAGAAAGAGACAGGGGACGAGAGATGTGGGGTAGAGAGAGACACAGGGAAAGGGGGGAGAAAGAGACAGGGGACGAGAGATGTGGGGTAGAGAGAGACACAGGGAAAGGGGGAGAAAGAGACAGAGGGGACGAGAGATGTGGGGTAGAGAGAGACACAGGGAAAGGGGGAGAGAGACAGAGGGGACGAGAGATGTGGGGTAGAGAGAGACACAGGGAAAGGGGGAGAAAGAGAGAGGGGATGAGAGATGTGGGGTAGAGAGAGACACATGGAAAGGGGGGGAGAAAGAGACAGAGGGGACGAGAGATGTGGGGTAGAGAGAGACACAGGGAAAGGGAGGAGAAAGAGACAGAGGGGACTAGAGATGTGGGGTAGAGAGAGAAACAGGGAAAGGGGGGAGAAAGAGACAGAGGGGACGAGAGACACAGGGAGAAAGGAGAGAGACCCACAAGGGGAGGGGGAGAAAGAGGCAGAGGGGGAAGAGAGACTGGGAAGGAGAGGGGAGACATGGACACAGAGGAGCAGTGAGGGGGAGAAAGAAACATACAGAGGGACTGGGGGAGACAAAAAGGCACACAGTAGGGCTGTATATATAATTGGTGGATCGCCCCAGCCGATCTCTGCAGGCACCGTGAGGGCAGCTGGCAGGGAGGGAAGAAGAGAGGACCCGGGAGCTTAGCCTGCAGCTTCTCTTGGTCCTTCTCACGCAAGCACAGAGCGTTGCCGCAGTTACCACGGCAACCAGGGCCGGCCTTAGGGGTGTGCGAGCTGTGCGGCCGCACAGGGCGCCATGGTGCAGGGGGCGCCCTGCGGCCGCATAGCTCACACGGCATGTCTGTTAGCCGCAATGCTAACAAGACATTTGCCTTGGGCGGCATTTTCCAGGGGGCGGCAAAAAAAGCCGCCCCCAAATGCCCAAGGCAAATGTCTTGTTAGCCTTGCGGCTAACAGACATGCCTGGCTGCTGGGCGGTCGGGCGGCGCTGGCGGGCGGCTGGCGAGGGAGCACTTCCTCTGAGCTGTATGCTCAGCTCCCTCGCGCGCCGCAGAGTGAGGCTGGGAGCCGGAATATGACGTCATATTCCGGCTCCCAGCCTCACTCTGCAGCGCGCGAGGGAGCTGAGCATACAGCTCAGAGGAAGTGCTCCCTCGCCAGCCGCCGCCAACGCCGCCCACCCAGCCCAGCAGCCACTGGACCACCAGGGAGGAAGAGACCCCCCCAGCATTCCCAAAGGTAAGGAGGCTGGGGGGGGTCTAAATAAATGTTAAAAAATGTGTTAATGTGGGTGAGTATGTGTGTATGTTAGTGTGTGTATGTTAGTGTGTGTGTGTGTATGTCAGTGTGTGTCTGTGTCTGTTAGTGTGTATGTTAGTGTGTGTCTGTTAGTGTGTATGTTAGTGTGTGTCTGTTAGTGTGTGTCTGTTAGTGTGTGTGTATGTTAGTGTGTGTGTGTGTATGTTAGTGTGTGTGTGTGTATGTTAGTGTGTGTGTGTGAATGTTAGTGTGTGTCTGTGTATGTTAGTGTGTGTCTGTGTATGTTAGTGTGTGTCTGTGTCTGTTAGTGTGTGTCTGTGAGTGAGTGTGTGTGTCTGACTGTGTGTGTGTGTGTGAGACTGTCTGCGCGTGTGTGACTGTCTGCGTGTGTGTGTGTGTGACAGGGTGTGTGGGAAGGGGTAAGGAGTGGGGGAGAGGGGGATGGGAAGGGGGGGCGCTGTGAAGATTTTTTGCACAGGGCGCCCAAATGCCTGAGGCCGGCCCTGACGGCAACGCTCCGGCTCTCGCAAGAGTGAACTCTAGCCCTGGAGCTACGGGCTAGAGTTCACTCTCAACACTGCGACCACCAGGGATTCCTGGTGGTCGTAGTAGTGAGAGTGAACTCTAGCCCCATACAAACACTGCCCCCCCACACACACACCATACACATTCACTCACTGCCCCCCATACACACACACTGTCCCCACACACACCCTACACATTTACACACATTGCCTCACACACACACATACACAGACCCCCATACACAGCCCCCCATACTAACATTGCCACACACACCCTATATGTTCACACACACACACACACACACACTGAACCTTTCACACACACTGCACCCCTCACACATTGCACCACTGCTCCTATACCCTACTACAGCCCCATATCCCAGCAGACCCCAGGTAAGTTTTCAAACTGTTCTTAAACGGTTTGACTACTTACTCTGGGAGGGGGTCCTGGCCCTCCTGGCACCATAACCACTACACAGAGCAGCAGTGGTTATTGTGCATGGATTATTTCTTTAAATAATCTACAAGTGCCCCCGTAGCCAGCCAGCCCACAAGCCAACCAAGCCACCAGTTAGCCAGCCCACAGGCCAGCCAGGCCAGCAGCCAGCCACAGGCCAGTAGCCAGCCCACAGACTTACAACAAGCCACAGGCTTACAGCCAGCAAGCCCACAGCCTGACGGCAGTAGCCAGCAAGCCCACAGCCTGCCGGCAGTAGCCAGCAAGCCCACAGCCTGCCGGGAAGCCACAGCCTGCCAGCCGCAGCCAGCAAGCCCACAGCCTTCCAGCAACAGTAATTAAGGTAGGAGGAGCCAACTTGGCCTAGGTATCAGCAAGCTATGTTGTGTTGCTATATTGTAAATAGGAACCAGAGTGTTGGAGAGACCCCCCTCCAGGCCCCCATTAGACTCCATTGTTGTCTCTAATGGGGCTCGAGTAGATTCTTTCTAACACTCTCTAAATAACACTGAGATAGCCTCTGCTAGAAAGACCCCCCCTCCATGGCCCATTAGCCCTCAATTGTAGTCTCTACTGGGGCCTTGAGGGGATTATTGCACTTTTGTTCCTTGTGTCTAAAGATTGTGTAGGGTGTGGCTGGAGGCGGGACAAGGGTGGGGCTTGCTACGGAGCATGGGTGGGGCCTGTAAGGGGGCCCTTGATTTATTTTGCCCGTGGGCCCTGAGGGTTCTCAGTCCGCCCCTGTGTATCAGGGTCCCTGAGGACAGGTGTCAATCCATATCTGCCAAGTGACCCTATGTAGGAGGAACAGTCCATATTCTGTTCTGTGTCAGTGTGTATCATGGTCCCTGAGGACAGGTGTCAATCCATATCTGCCAAGTGACCCTATGTAGGGGGAACAGTCCCTATTCTGCTCTGTGTCAGTGTGTATCAGGGGCTCTGAGGACAGGTGTCAATCCATATGTCAAGGGGTCAATATGTCATATGTCAGGTGTCAATCCATATCCATTGTGATTTAGGAATGTTAGGTGATTTATGCCCTTTATGGATTAAAACCAGACTCTGCATTAACTGTGTAATTTTCCATGGGAGTTTTGCCATGGATCCCCCTCCGGCATGCCAAAGTCCAGGTGTTAGTCCCCTTGAAACAACTTTTCCATCACTATTGTGGCCAGAAAGAGTCCCTGAGGGTTTTAAAATTTGCCTGCCCATTGAAGTCTATGGCGGTTCGCCCGGTTCGCAAATGTTTGTGGAAGTTCGTGTTCGCGATTCGCGAACCGAAAATTTTATGTTCGCGACATCACTATAGGTGAAGAGGGACCTGTCCAAAGAGAATTGTTACATTTTACAGAGTTCTAGAGTTATTCACCAAAGTGAGAATTCAAAGTGAATTTAAAGTTAATTTCAAATAAGGGTAAAAAAAATACTGAAATGGTAAGATTTTCTAAGTCAGCAATGCTTTCAGTTTCAGTTCACTCTCGCTTTGTTGTTTTTTCTTTATTATGTTAGGTAAGTGTTTTCTCATAGTAATTAATCCCTTGGAACAAGGGCATTGCAATCCTGTCAAAGGGAAACTATAAGTGCCAGGAATATAAAGCTTCATTCCTGGCACTATAGCTCCCTCTGCCTCCCCCTTCCCTCTGCTTATCTTATCCCAGCACCAATGTTCTCCTCCATCCCGCGAATGCCAGGTGCACATTAGACCTCCCCATTGAATCAATGCTTCCAGTGTGGAAAAATCTGATGCTGGGTGTCTTCATGCAGAGCGTGAGGACATCCAGCATCAGATACCGGATCAGTGGTCCATTTTAATCCAGGAAGCCCCCTATTTTTTCTGGGTTTGGCTATTGCAACCTTAAATTTACACGTCCTTAGCTCCTGAAAAATAATCACAGTATGTTGACTACAATAACAACATATATAACATTTTTTTTCCCACTGCTTTCCAGGCAGCAGGGCTTTGTTTAGTAAACAGCAAGTTGTGGGGACTTTAGAACCACCTTGCACATTTTAGATAATAAAAAAATAAAAAAGCAGATTTGGAGCTCCCATCTTCGTATCGAATTGATGCCTTTGCTATGATGAGTCTGTTCCCTGCTCGATGGCAACAGCAGGCACTGGTAATGCAACAACGGATGACATGTGCAGTCCTAGGTGAACCTAATTGTGATAGAGTCAGCTAAATGGTGTATGAGTGGGTAATGAAGCCCTTTCCTGTTCCACCTTTTTCGCTTTGTGTTTCTTCTTTTCCTCTTCTTTCCATTTCTAGCCTACTTCACATTTCATTTATATGTTTTATTCTACTCTTAGGATGCAATTTATCACTGAACTAATCTTTACATTGCTCTAATGTTTACATTATGTGTGAAAACAGTGGATAACGGTAAACAGAACAATGTCTTTCCTGAGCATGAATGTCTCTCACTCTGTTTAATGGATGTCTGTGTCTGTTCTGCTGTAACAACAAAAATTCATAAAGTTGTTTTGGAAAGATTTGGGAGAAAATCCAGTCAGGCTAAGAAGTGGACATTTTTTCCATTTTACTTATTTAGCTCTATATCAGGGATCAGCACGCGAGGTGCCTTGCACGGCACTCGAGGCTCTCAGAGATAGATGGTCTCTGGCCAATCAAGAGTCCTAGTGGGACTTCAGATATCTACTAGGTCAAACCGAGTGGTGAATCCAGTTGGCGAGGGACAATCCTCAATGTATGCATTGCAGCACCAGAATTTGTGAACGGGAATCTGCACTGTAGTTGACCAGCCCACAGCAGCTATTACAGCCCCTGCTCTTGACCTGTACCTAGCAATCCCGTTCCCCACGGGACATTTCATCCATACACACAATACTACAAGTAATAAACACAGCCTATATTAATTTGTGTCATACATAATATCACAAACTACTCATGAACATATACAATGTACCAGCCCACACATTTACAAAAAGCAACACTACAAAGCAACTGCAGCACCCATAAAACCACAAGCAGAATACAGCTGCATACATACCTCAGTTAAACAAAAATAGGACCAGCACACCAAGGGTCTTCAAGATCTTGTTTTGGCACAGTACTACTAAAAGGTTGCCTACCCATGCTCTGTTTATAGGAAGATGTTTATCAGCTTATCAAAATGCATGGTTTAATGGATAGATTCTCTTGTACTAACAAGGGTAAAATGTTGAACCCTGCATTAAAGCTCCACACCCTGAAGCCCTGAATACTCAAATGTCTGACAATTCCAGTATGTTTAAAACCATAAAAATAAGTATATAAGGAAGTTAATTGTGCAGCTTGTTGTCAGTGAAATTATTAACTTATTGACTTGGTAAAATAGTAGAAAATTATTTTGCTGCTGCAGAGCCGGGCAACCCTTACTATTTGGGGCCCTAGGCAAGAAAACTGTGTCCCCTTCTGATTCTACCAACTACATTCACACATACATGTGATTAACCACATTCATAAACGCAGTTACATAACTAACCAATTGCACACATACATAACTTACCACTTACCCAACCTAATTACCAGCATGCTCACACACACATAAATAAGAAATAATTAAGTTGCAATACCAGGAGTCTTAGTTACAAAGTTACATAGCTGAAAAGAGATATGTGTCCATCAAGTTCAGCCTTCCTCACATTTGGTTTTTGCTGTTGATCCAAAAGAAGGCAACCCCCCCCTCCCCCCCAGTTTGAAGTACTTCCAATTTTGCAACAAACCAGGAAAAAAAATTCCTTCTTGACCCCAGAATGGCAGTCAGATTAATCCTTGGATCAATAAGCTATTACCCTACATTGAAAAATTATATCCTTGAATATTCTGTTTTTGCAAGTATGCATCTAGTTGCTGTTTGAACAACCTTATGTACTCTGATAAAACCACTTCTTCAGGCAGAGAATTCCACATCCTTATTGCTCTTACAGTAAAAAAAAAAAAACGTTTCTTTGCCTTAGACCAAATTTTCTTTCTTCCAGTCTAAACGCATGACCTTGTGTCCTATGTAAAGTCCGGTTGGTGAATAGATTTCCCCACAATGGTTTGTATTGGCCCCGGATATATTTGTATAATGTTATGATATTCCCTCTGAGGCAACGTTTTTCTAAACTAAAGACGTTTACATTTGTTAACCTTTTTCATAGCTGATATGTTCCATTCCTTTTATTAATTTTGTTGCCTGCCTCTGCACTTTTTCTAGTGCCATAATATCCTTCTTTAGAACAGGTGCCCAAAATTGCACAGCATATTCAAGATGTGGTCTTACCAGTGATTTATATAGAGGCAAAATTATATTCTCATCCGGAGAATGAATGCCCTTTTCATGCATGACAATACATTACTGGCCTTAGCCACTGCTGATTGACATTGCACATTGTTGCATAGTTTGTTGTCTATAACAATCCCCAAGTCCTTATCGTGTGTTGTTATCCCTAATTTGCTTCCATTAAAGGAAAACTCCAGTGCCAGGAAAACAATCCGTTTTCCTGGCACTGCAGGTTCCCTCTCCCTCCCATCCCCCAATCCCCAGTTGCTGAAGGGGTGAAAACCCCTTCAGTCACTTACCTGAGGCAGCGACGATGTCCCTCGTCGCTGCCTCCTCCTCCGCGCCGCTCCTCCTTCTGACTCCATTGGCCGGTGGGCGAGACTGATCATGCGCATTAGGTCTCCCCATAGGAAAGCATTGAAAAAGATTTTCAATGCTTTCCTATGAGGAATTGAGCTACGCTCTAGCACAGATAATCTGTGCTATGAGTCAGGAAGTTCCCTCTAGTGGCTGTCTAGATTGATTGGTTTCAATCTAGTAGACAGCCACTTGAGGTGGAGTTAACCCTGCAAGGTAATTATTGCAGTTTATAAAAAAAACTGCAATAATTACACTTGCAGGGTTAAGAGTAGTGGGAGTTTGCACCCAGACCACTCCAATGGGCAGAAGTGGTCTGGGTGCCTGGAGTGTCCCTTTAAGGGTATACATTGCTTGTGCATTCTTTATGCCGAAGTCCATAACTTTGCATTTTCTACATTAAATTTCATCTGCCATTTGAGTGCCCAGTTCCCCAATCTATCAAAATCCCTCTGCAGCAAAGTAATATCTTGCTCACATTGTATTACTTTACAGAGTTTTGTAAACACTGAAACATGACTTTCAATGCTTTTTTTAAGATCATTTATAATCATGTTAAATAGAAGGGGTCCCAGAACAAAACCCTGTCCAGCTTGAAAATTTACCATTAATGACAACTCTTTGAATTCTATTTTTAAGCCAATGTTCTACCCAAGAACATGAATTTTCATCTAGACCGATTTCTTTGAGTTTGAACACTAATCTATTGTGTGGAACTGTATCAAATTCCTTGGAAAAATCCAAATAGATCACATCCACTGCAACACCCTGGTCTATACTTCTACTTACTTCTTCGTAGAATGCAATCAAGTTAGTTTGACATGACCTGTGCTTCATAAAACCATGCTGATTCTTGCTGATAACCATGTTCTTCTCAAGGAATTCTTGAATATTATCCCTTAATAACCTTTCAAATACTTTTCCAGGCACAGAAGTTAAGCTCACTGGTCTATAATTTACAGGAAAGGATTTTGAACCCGTTTTGAATATAGGTACCACATCTGCCTTCCTCCAATCCTCCGGAACACTTCCTGAAAGAAAAGAATCTTGAAAGATTAAAAACAGGTTCACTTATTTCTACACTTAGTTCCTTAAGTACTCATGGATAAATACCGTCAGGCCCTGGAGCTTTGTTTATATTAACTTTCTTCACTTGCTGCAGCACCTTGTCTTGAGTTAACCACTTACAATTTTTCTGCAAGTTTTTAGCAGCAATCATTTGCACATCTATTGCCATGAGTTCTTCCTTAATATATACGGAGGAGAATTAGTTATTGTTACAAATGGCTATTTGTAACTGGCCCTTTAAATGAAAAATTGCCCTGCTTCCCTGGATTGTGGAGAAGCCTATTTGCCAGCCTCCTGCCTCATGACTATGGCCCCTGGAAGATTGTGCCCCTGAAAATGTATTAACTTTTATTGGTGTGTATGGCCCTTTAAGAACCGTCTGGGGACATATTGTGACTTTGCTGAACAATGCCCCTTTAAGACTATGTCCCCAGACCTTTAAAATAGCTTGTTCCTGGCTTTCCCCCACTTGGTTCAGTAAATAGGGCTTACTGAACCGAGTACCACACAGGCGGACCACCCAGAAGCTAAAGTGTGCAGGCAATTTACCTCCCAGGCTGTGAGGTTACTGCCGGTTAATTGCACGTGGCGGCGGCCATCTTGGTTTACTCGAATGCGGTCAGCGGTGTATGCTAAAGATTCTGTGGAACTAAAATCGGCTACACATTCTGCCGAACACCGCTGACCCTTACCTTCTCCCATACGGAACTTGCAGCTCCAGAGACTAAGTCCCGTTCGAAATGGGACTTAGTCGTTTTTTCGGCATGAAATTGACCGACCGCACAGCCCAAATCTATGGAACTGTTTTGGGCAGGAAATTGTGCTTGCGGTCGGTCATAAAGGACTTCCAGCTAACTTTTGATCCACTGGAGGGATTTGGCTGATTTTTGGAAGTGTTTATGTTTGATGTATGCTGAGTCTGAATATGCAACTTTTATTGAAATTGAATGTATGGTTTTAAAGTTACAGTGTGTGTGTAAAAACTGTATTTTTGTTGTATGTAATAATTGGTTTAACTGTTTATCTGAGGGGAGGGAATGTGTGGGCTGCACCAGATGTGTGATTGGTGATTTTATGCCTCCCCCTGGGAGTGTCCTATTTGCATGTAACCTCAATAAAAGCCAGGCTGGGTGTTCCAGCACCTCAGACCTCTTCTGACCCTCTAACTTGTAGCCTCGACTCATGTTTGTAGGGGACAGCTATAATCACTACAGGGATTGCTATGCTCTTCATACTCCCTTAGCTGTTGAGCTCTTGTAAGAGCTCTGGTTCCTGATCCTGCTTCGCTCGACAGAAGGAAGAGGTTCGCCTATTGGAACCTGGAGCCTGGTCGTAGGTCCAGGGCGCAGAGCAGACGGCGAGATACCAGCCCAGCAGCGGTGGTTCGTGGAGTCTGCAGTGCTTATGGTGGCTGCGGTGCTGATGGTCCTTTGGTAAGCGCTAGGAGCATCCTTTTCTACGGTCCAACTTCCAGCCAGCCTGGAGGCAACCGTAACAGTTATTTAAAATTTCTGCCTTTTCCTGTTCTTCATTAACTAACACCCCCATTCCAGTTTTTAGTGTACCTACACTTTCATGTTTTGTTTTTTTAGAATTTATGTACTTAAAAACTGCTTTGGGGTTGGTTTTGCTCTCTTTTGGCTATCATTTTTTCATTTTGAAGTCTAGCGAATATAATCGCCTTTATGCACGCATTATTGGCTTCCTTATATCTTTTAAATGCCATTTTCTTATTTTTAATCTCTTGTTTTACTTCTCTACTAAGCCACATTGGTTTAAATTTGTGTCTTTTATCTTTATTACCCAATGGTACCCTAAGCACTTCACCAGACACCATAACCACCGTAAACCCCGCAGCAAGCGTTACAGCTTGGTTGGGGTCTCGCTGTCCTCCACCCACCCTGGACCCAAGACCAGGATCCAGCTTCCAGTGGGTAGACCTCTCCTAGTCCAGAGCAAGTTTTGTAATCCAAGGGATTATAGTGATTATAGCCATCCCCAGAGTGAATATAGCTGTCCCCTCCACACATGAGACGAGGCTCTATGTTGAGGGTGAAGTGGAACTCTTTAATGGCAGCCACAACTCGCCTTATATGCAAGTCCCCATGCAAGAGGTTTTCCATGACATATTACAGGGGCATTCCCCATGGACCTGAGAGGGGACTATGAAAAAGTACACACTGTAATTACATTGGCTCTCAGGTCCAGGACACTCCCACACAAAATAGGGTAATCCCTCCCATGTGCCTGAGAGGTAATTGAGTCAGGCACTGTACTAAACTCAACTATCTCCAGGCACAAAAAACATACATTTTACAATAACCTGAAAGTACCCCCAAAACACATGGAAACCCCACACATTCCCTGACAGCCCTGATCTGGGGGACCAACATATCCAAAAATCACCCACATTGGTTCAGGGGTTCAGGATTTCCATGGAAGTCATAGTTTCGACCGACCGTGTGTAACGAGTATATACCCCTACACGCAGGATCCAGCCAAACAGAAGACAGCACAGAGGAGAGATACGTTTACCGGACCTTAGAGTGGCCGGACTCGACGTAATAGGAGAAGTACAGAGTCAGGAACGATCCGAGGTCAAGGGCATAAAGAGACAGCGTAAACGAGAACTAGCCGGGGTCTGGTACACAGGAATCAGCAAGCCGGCAAACAGTACAGACAAGGATAAAGCGAAAACGAAGTCAGAATACAAAGCCAAGGTCAAATACGGAGAAACACAACTGAACACAACAAGCACTAAAGGGAACTGTAGCAGAAACCACGATAGGGCAAGGAACTAAGGGAAAAAGGTAAGTATAAGTAGCCTTCAAACTAATGTGATTGGCTCCTGTCACTTCCACACCCCCAAAAGGTAAGTGTATGGGTTGATTGGCATGACAGGAGCCAATGGGAGCCTTCTTGCAATTTAGGCTCCCACTGTCTCTTTAAGAGCGCGCCCGAGACTCGCGGCGCGCTCTTAGCTGCAGGCGGGACACGTGACCGCATCTCGCGGTCACTGCCCGTCCTCCTGTTAGGAGAGTCGGATGAGCCGCGCGCGGCTCGTGCAGCCGCAGAACCGCGCGCGGCCTGAAGAGAGGACCGCGGCCGGCCCCCAGATAAGGTAAGTAACGCTACAGTACCCCCCCCCTGAGGACACGCCCTCCGGGCGGGCAGGACCAGGCCTGGCAGGAAAACGCGAATGGAAAGAACGTACAAGGCGGGGAGCATGAACAGCATCCGCAGAAATCCAACTGCGCTCCTCAGGCCCATAACCCTTCCAATGTACCAAGTACTGAAGCCGACCCCTAAGGAAACGAGAGTCAATAACAGCAGACACTTCGAACTCCTCATGACCCTCCACAGAGACAGGAGGGGGAGGGGGAGTATGCCGGGTATAGCGGTTGCGTACGTAAGGCTTCAACAACGAGGTGTGAAATACATTAGGTATACACAGATTCTTAGGCAGACCCAAGGCATAAGAAACGGGATTAACCTTATGTATAATGCGATAAGGACCAATGAAGCGGGGAGCCAATTTCATAGAAGGCACCCGGAGGCGAATATTCCGTGTGGAAAGCAAAACCCTGTCCCCCACAACATAGGAAGGAGCCGCTCTGCGATGCTTGTCAGCCTGAGCCTTCTGGCGGGCAGCAGAGTCCACCAAAGAACGCTGAACCTGCTCCCAAGTATTACGCAAACCAGCCAAATGCTCATCCAGAACTGGCATGCCCTGTGAGGAGAATGCAGCCGGAAGAACCACGGGATGCTGGCCATAGACAACGTAAAAAGGGCTATTGCCGGAAGAATCATGAGTGGCGTTATTCCGAGCAAATTCAGCCCAAGGAAGCAGGTCAGACCAATTGTCCTGATGGTGAGACACAAAACAACGGAGGTACTGCTCCAGAGACTGGTTGGCACGTTCAGCAGCTCCATTAGACTGGGGATGATAAGCGGAAGAAAATGAGAGAGAAATACCCATCTCCGAACAAAAGGCTTTCCAGAACCTGGAAATAAATTGGCTACCCCTATCGGATACAATAGATAAGGGAATACCATGTAATCGAAACACTTCTCTAGCGAAGATAAGAGCCAGTTCCTTGGAAGTGGGCAACTTGCGAAGAGACACAAAGTGAGCCATTTTGGAAAACCGATCTACTATCATTAGGATGACTGTGTTACCATTCGAAGGGGGTAATTCAACAATAAAATCCATTGATAGATTAGACCAAGGTCTCTCGGGAACGGGTAACGGATGCAACAGCCCACAAGGAACTCTACGAGAGGATTTCATACATGCACAAGTAGTACAAGCACTTATATAGTCAGTAACGTCCTTACGTAAGGTATCCCACCAGAAATACCGAGAAACGGCTGACACTGTTTTGGAAATACCAGGATGTCCAGCGGTCTTAGTATCATGATACAGTGACAGAATATCCCGTCTCTCGGGAACATCAACGAACAATTTATCATTAGGCCTCTCGCTAGGTGCCATGCTTTGTTTCGCTTGTATGGCCTGCAAGAGGGACGAGGAAATAGACAATATAGTAGTTGCTATTATCCTGTCTGGGGGAATGACAGGAGTGACATCAATCTCCTGTTTGTCAATAGTCTCGAACTGTCTGGACAGAGCGTCCGCTTTAGTGTTCCGATCACCTGGCCTATAGGTGATTATATAATTAAAATGAGACAAGAACAGTGACCACCTAGCCTGCCTTGAAGACAATCTTTTAGCTTCGCTAAGGTAGGATAGGTTCTTATGATCCGTAAATATGAGGATATGATCCTTAGTGCCCTCTAACAAATGTCTCCATTCTTTGAGTGCTAAAATGATAGCAAGGAGTTCGCGATTACCCACATCATAATTCTTTTCTGCTTTGGACATTTGTTTAGAAAAGAAGCCACAAGGATGCAATGGCTTGTCAGGAGACTCTCTTTGGGATAAGACAGCACCTACCCCTATATCGGAAGCATCAACCTCAAGTATATATGGCAATGAGGGGACAGGATGCTGTAAAATAGGTGCAGAGGCGAACGTAGTCTTAAGAAAGTCAAAAGCCTGAAGTGCCTCGGTAGACCAGGCACGTGTATTGCCATCCTTTTTAGTCATACGAGTAATAGGTGCTATGATAGACGAAAAACCTTTGATAAAACGTCTATAATAATTAGAGAAACCCAGAAAACGTTGGATGGCTTTCAGACCTTGCGGCAGAGGCCATTCTATGACCGCAGCGAGCTTCTGGGGATCCATCCGAAAACCCTTAGCGGAAATCAAATACCCTAAAAACTGGACCTCGGATTGGTCGAATAGCCATTTTTCTAGTTTGCAATAAAGACCATTAGCAAGAAGGGTCTTCAGAACTGTCGTAACATGTCTGTGATGAGTGTGTAAGTCTGTAGAATATATTAAAATGTCATCCAAGTACACAATAACAAAAGAGTGAATAAAGTCCCTTAAGACATCATTAATAAATTCTTGGAATACTGCTGGGGCATTGCAAAGCCCAAATTGCATGACGGTATACTCATAATGACCTGACCTAGTGTTAAAGGCTGTCTTCCATTCGTGGTCCTTTTTTATACGTATCAAATTGTATGCTCCTCTAAGATCTAATTTGGTGAATACCATAGCATGTTTGAGCCTGTCAAACAATTCTGTTATTAATGGTATAGGGTAAGCATTTTTGATGGTGATTTTATTAAGACCTCTATAATCAATGCAAGGTCTTAAATCACCTTCTTTTTTTGATACAAAGAAGAACCCCACTCCAGCCGGAGAAGAGGATCTCCTAATAAATCCCTTGTCTAATGATTCTTTAATGTACTCCTCCATGACACGGTTTTCTTGAACCGATAGAGGGTACACCCTGCCCTTGGGAGGTATAGTGCCAGGTAACAAGTCAATAGCACAATCGTAGGGTCTGTGAGGCGGTAATTTGTCAGCCTCTCTTTTATCAAAGACAGTCTTTAAAGATAAATACTGAGAGGGTATAGCCGTAGACAAAGGAGGAATGGTAGGAACATTAATAGAATTCACAGGCGTGACTTCAATAGTACATGACTCATGGTAGGCTTCACTCCATGATTTTATCTGCCCTGTCTCCCAGTCAAAAATGGGATTGTGGGCACGTAACCATGGATACCCTAACACCAACTGTGAAGAGGGAGAGGTGATAACCTGGAACCGAATAGTTTCATAGTGTAGAACCCCTGTGTACATGTGTAGCGGTGCAGTCTCGTGAGTAACAACTGGAGATATCAATGGTCTACCATCTATGGCCTCAACGGCCAAGGGTATCTCCTTCTCCCTGATGGGAATATTGTTTTTCTTTACAAAACTAGAGTCTATAAAATTCTCAGCTGCCCCAGAGTCAACCAGGGCGTATATATTTTCAACTATACAACTCTCTCCCATATGTAAAGAAACAGGGAGAAGCAGTCTGTTAGGAGGCAATGTAGGAGACTTAGAAATCACACCCAAGGCCAGTCCCCTATAAGGTCTTAGGTGCGAGAGTTTTCCGGGAGCAAAGGACACTCCTTTACCATATGGTCTCTCCTACCACAATATAGGCAGAGTCCCTCCCTTCTCCTATGTAATTTTTCATTATCAGAGAGTTTGGCAACCCCTAATTGCATGGGTTCCTCTTCAGATACTTTTACACTCTCCGGTGTATTAACTCTGGGGTGAATAGGTGTAACAAAACGTCTATTCCTGTTTTTGGTATAGAGCCTGTCACGAATCCTATTATATATATCGATGAGGTTGTCAATAAGGTCCTCTAAGGCAACAGGAAGCTCCTTAGCTGCTACCTCATCCAATATAGAGTCTGATAAGCCTTCCATGAAGGCAGTAGTTAACCCATTGTTGGTCCAATCTACTTGTGAGGCAAGGGTACGAAACTGTATAGCGTAATCAGCCACAGACCTAGAACCCTGTTTAACCCTCATTAATGCTCTCGCGGCATTCTTAGACCTTTTCATAGTGTCAAAAGTTCTGCGAAAAGCTGTAAGGAAACTGTGAAAGTCATGCACCATAGGTCCATTAGCCTCCCAAATAGGGTTTGCCCATTCAAGTGCTTTGTCGGTAAGTTGGTGCATAAAGAACCCAACTTTAGACCTCTCTGTGGGAAATGAACGTGGATACATCTCAAAATGAAACTCTATTTGGTTAATGAACCCTCTGCATGTCTTAGAATCCCCTCCATACCTAGGAGGAGGCGTTAAATGGGCCGTAGCATTAGGCACCGTTGATACTTCAGGAAGCAGGGGTGTAGGAGGGTTAGGTGCGGTTGCTGGAATGGTTCTAGCTAAGAGCGTCTGGAGAGCCTGAGCTATCTGATCCATACGGTGATCCTGCTCTACAAATCTAGCCTCATGGGACGCCATCTGTTGAGCTAAATCTGTGGGGTCCAAGGCCCTATCGTAATGTAACGAGTATATACCCCTACACGCAGGATCCAGCCAAACAGAAGACAGCACAGAGGAGAGATAAGTCTACCGGACCTTAGAGTGGCCGGACTCAACGTAATAGGAGAAGTACAGAGTCAGGAACGATCCGAGGTCAAGGGCATAAAGAGACAGCGTAAACGAGAACTAGCCGGGGTCTGGTACACAGGAATCAGCAAGCCGGCAAACAGTACAGACAAGGATAAAGCGAAAAAAATCTTGCACTAGGGCTCTCTCTACATTAGTTCTGCCACTGGTTCAGGACGTGAATAAATGTAGCCATGGACTCAATCGAGCCATGTTTCACTGCCAAGACATCAATCAAGACATCATGTGATGAAATCCTAATGCAGTCCCTTTGATTTGAGTGTAGGAGATCACAAAGTATTTTGAAACGAAGCATAAAAGATCAATTGCATTAATTCCTTATGAATTGCATTAATACCTTCTGAATTATCAATGTCAAAGTTGAGCATAACATAACATCTGACTCCTCAATATCTGTGTTTTCAACTTTTTGCAGCAGGTCACTAGTGTCTTGCAAAGTTAACATTAGTCATTAGTAATTAAAATTAGTAAAAAAAAAAAAAAAAAAAGAAAGGCGAATTTGTCAAAAAACATGGACAGAAGAGTGAGAACAGAATCAACGCCAGCAATTATTGGTCTGCCTGGGGGTTCTGAGAGACACTTGTATTGCCATGTGTTTTAGGCAATACATATATTGCTAGAATGACTGGATTTTTGTTCAATAGAAAAGAGTCAAGAGTCAAGATTGGAATCAATAATACCATCACTGAGAGCAATAGTAACCAGCTTAGAGATGCAACCCATAAACATTTGTGTGGGGTGAGGAGCAATTGGAGAGTGTGTACAAATATCAGTCAAATGTCTTTCTATTTCAGCTACTTAATCTTTTTTTATTTATTTATAACCGCCCTCAATTTATAATAGCCCTCAATGATTGTGCTCATTGATAAAAATATATATTTTTTTATATCTTTTACAGATTAAAGACTTTTGCAGGAAAAATACAAATTGGCCTAAGCTAAATGGTGATTTGTTATCATAAAATCGTAAAAATGCTTACAGAAATGTGTTATATTATCCTGACCTGCAAAGGTTAGCAACGTCATATTATCTTGTTCTGCAAGGTTTAATTGGGTGTTTTTCTGATAAAGGGTCCTAACCAGCCCCAAATGACAGAGTTCCCAGTTTCCTGTCCTGTGATTCTGTCAATTGCTAATCTCTCTAGTTATACCCTGATCGGTACTCTGCACTGATACAATAAACAGGTACAAAAAACAGATAATTTGTAATTGGCTCAGCTATAATTTTTATTGCCATTTAACTAATGGACAGACTCGCTAATTAAAGGGTTACTTCAAGCGTCATGACCAGGTCAGTGATTTGAAGTGGTCATGGTGACTGGAGTTTGTACTTGCAGCATTCATGGAGGCTTTTTTTTTCGACATTATTCATTTTGTAGTGCTTTCATTACACAACAAACAAGAGAAGACATTATGATAGACATAAGCTGGTCACAGTAAATTATTAGTATATGTAGAGGATTTAGAACCATTTTATAAGTTGTAAAAGAGAACACACATACAAGCTAAAATTCATACAGCCTCAACTAGGATAATACATACCAGAGGGTATAGTAAGCTAATAAAACATGTGATGTTAAATCTGCCTGTTGGAAAAATCTAGAGCAACATGTTTGGTAATGAGGGGGAGATATGCTGAATGATGCACGCTCAGTGTCAGCTTACGCAGCCAGGATGAGAAATAAAACAAAATAAACAAAGAAATCAAACATTAAAACTGTGAAACAATATGCATTGGTGGGGAGTCCACAAGTGATAAACAGGAGTACTGCTCGTGATGGTAGATCGCTTGATGTCGGCAAGGCTGTTGTGGGCACAAATGGTGTAATCCGATCTACAGACCACGAAGGGCAATTCGCCGCTGCTAACCCTAATTTCCAGAGTAGCGAGGGTGTCTCCGAAAGGTTAGTAACAGGGTAGGTCTTGTCACATTTGCCCACTATAAGCCGATGTGAGCCCGACTTATAGGGTATTTTGTATTCCCTAAGGAACTGGGTGACTGTCAGGGTACCTCTAGGCTCTACCCCTGAGACGGGTAGAGACTTAGACGCTTTTCCATCCAGACGGCATGATTCTCCCGTTCCTCGCGGTCCCCTCGCGCATGTAAACGCCGGCCGCGAGAGAACTATGCCTTTTTGTAACGTGACGCTCAATAGTCGACGTCATGACGCTATTCTAGCCCGACCTGTCAGTCAAATCCCGGACACAAATCAGGTCTCGGCGGAGGCGTGATTAGTCTCTAGAACCAGGGTATTTAAGGGAGCTCTCAGCATTTGCTCATTGCCCTGTCGTGGTTCTAGCCAGCCTAGTCACACAGTGCTCTTGTATTCTCTTGTCTTTTGGTTCTGACCCGGCTTTGTTATTACTTACCTGTCTTCTCTGTTATCCTTGACCCGGCTTGTCTCTCGCTTACCTGTCTTCTCGTTCCCTCGACCTCGGCTTGTCCCTGACCATTCTATACATAGTTTTACGTTGAGTCCGGCCATTCTAAGGTCCGGTATACGTATCTGCTACTCTTTGTACTCTGCGTGTTGGATCCCTGTCCCGATCCTGACATTACGACAGGGCCAATGGATCCTGCAGGTACAAACTGTCAGCTTGGTTCTCCTGATCCTAGGTTTGACGCCATGGATCATAGAATGGATCAGATGGCACTGGCACTACAGGCGTTACTATCACGTCCTAATAATCTACCTGAGGAGATGCGTAATACTTCTATTCCTCCTGTGAGTTCAGGGCTAGAGGTAGCCACTGTAGGTGCTTCTTCCCGAGTTACCCCACCTGTACGTTATGCTGGTTCTCCTGAAAGGTGTCGTGGCTTTTTGAACCAGATCAGTATCCATTTCGAGCTACAACCCCGTTCCTACCCTACTGATAGGGCAAAGGTGGGATTTATTATCACCTTACTCATTGAGAAGGCTCTGAGATGGGCTAATCCCTTGTGGGAGAATGATAATCCATTAGTCTATAACTATAATGCCTTTGTAGCTGCTTTTAGAAGAACTTTTGACCCCCCTGGCAGAAAGGTCAATGCAGCTAGATTACTGTTGCGCCTTAGACAAGAGAACCGAACACTTGTGGATTACGCACTAGAGTTCAGGTCTTTGGCGGCAGAGGTTAAGTGGAATGAACAGGCTTATATAGACGTATTTTTAAACGGATTATCCGATGTAATACTTGACGAGGTAGCGACGAGAGAGCTTCCCGAGAATTTGGAGGACTTAATTTCCTTTATCACTCGCATTGACGAACGTCTAAGAGAGAGGCAGAACACTCGAGATAGAACCGGTAGACCTTCCTTTAGACTAGCTCCTTCATTTCAAAGTCCTGAAACCAAAACTCCACAGTTTCCAGAACCTATGCAGATAGGCCTTACTCGCCTCTCAGAAGAGGAGAGACAGTACAGGAGAAGGGAGGGACTGTGTATGTATTGTGGAGTCAGAGGTCACTTACGTTTGAATTGTCCCAATCGCCCGGGAAACGCTCGCACCTAAGTTTCTCTAGAGGACAGGCCTTGGGTGTTTCTATTTTGTCCTCTACTCATAACTACAAAGAACACAGGCTTCTATTACCCGTCTCTTTAACTTGGGAGAAGGGAACTTTAGAGACTGTGGCATTGATAGACTCCGGAGCTGCTGAGAGCTTTATCGACCAAGTTTTTCTTACCAAACACGCTATCCCATCCCAGTTAAGGAAGACACCTTTGGCTGTTGAGGCCATAGATGGTAGACCTTTAGTTGAGCCTGTGATTTTCCGGGAGACCACACCTCTTAACTTAACTACTGGTATTCTACACAAGGAGGAGATATCTCTACTACTCATTTCATCTCCTTCTGTTCCCATAGTCCTGGGATACTCCTGGCTGAAGAGACATAACCCCATTATAGATTGGAAATCAGGGGAAATAGTCTCGTGGGGTCAGGGTTGTCAAGAGAGATGTTTAAAGAGAGTGTCACCCCTTTGTATTGTTAACACACTTAATAACTCTACCGACTCTACTAAAGTACAGATACCGTCCTTGTATCTAGATTTAAAGGCGGTATTTGACAAAGGAAAGGCTGATACCTTACCACCACACAGGCCTTTTGATTGCAAAATTAATTTACTTCCTGGTACTATGCCTCCCAGGGGCCATGTATACCCATTGTCTACGAATGAGAACTTAGTCTTAGAGGAGTATATTCGTGAGAACCTAGACAAAGGGTTCATTAGGAGATCCTCCTCCCCTGCTGGGGCTGGATTTTTTTTGTTAAAAAGAAGGATGGTTCTTTAAGACCTTGCATTGACTACCGAGGTTTGAACAAGATAACCATTAGAAATGCCTATCCGATCCCCTTGATCACCGAGCTTTTTGATCGATTAAAGGGTTCCAAGATTTTCACTAAGTTAGACCTCAGAGGTGCTTATAACTTGGTGAGAATTCAGCAGGGACACGAGTGGAAGACTGCGTTCAATACTCGTTATGGGCACTATGAGTATACTGTAATGCCTTTTGGTCTCTGTAATGCCCCGGCGGTATTTCAGGATCTTATTAATGAAGTTCTTAGGGAGTTTCAGCATGACTGTGTTATTGTATACCTCGATGATATACTTATACATTCCAGGGATATTGAGACTCACCACGGACAGGTCAGAAGGGTTTTGCACAAACTTCTTCAACATGGCTTGTACTGCAAATTAGAGAAATGTAGCTTTGACCAATCCCAGACTACCTTTCTTGGTTACGTGATTTCTGGAGAGGGGTTTGAAATGGATCCGGAGAAACTCCAATCCATTTTAGATTGGCCTTTACCTAAGGGTCTCAAGGCCATTCAGAGATTTATTGGTTTCTCTAATTATTACAGACGTTTCATTAAGGGTTACTCCTCTATTATTGCTCCTATCACCAATATGACCAGACAAGGGGCAAACACTAAGAATTGGTCTACTGAAGCACTTCTGGCTTTTAAGACTCTCAAGGAGCTGTTTGCTTCCGCACCAATTTTAGTTCACCCTGATACTACTCTACCTTTCCTACTCGAGGTTGACGCTTCTGAGACGGGTATAGGTGCCATCCTGTCCCAAAGGTTGGGTGTGGATAAACCATTACATCCATGTGGGTATTTTTCCAAAAAATTATCGGGTACTGAGAGCAGATATGACATTGGTGACAGGGAACTCCTAGCGGTTATCATGGCTTTAACCCCTTAAGGACACATGACATGTCTGACACGTCATGATTCCCTTTTATTCCAGAAGTTTGGTCCTTAAGGGGTTAAAGGAGTGGAGACATCTATTGGAGGGGACTTTGCATCCTGTTACCATTTTGACGGATCATAAAAACTTATCCTATATTGGGGAGGCTAAACGATTATCATCTAGACAGGCCCGTTGGTCTGTATTCCTCACTCACTTCAATTACATACTCACATATAGGCCTGGTTCTAAGAATTCTAAAGCTGATGCCTTGTCTCGCCAACATGAACCTTCTGCCATATCTGAGCCGGTTTTATCCTCTATAGTACCTAAGTGTAATATCATCGCTAACACAACTCTCAAAATCCATTCTCCGCTTCTGGATCAGATCAGGAGCTTGCAGCATCTGGCACCTAGACTGACTCCTGCATCTAGACACTTCGTTCCTCCTGAACTCCAACTGGAGCTCTTACAGTGTCTTCACGAGAGTAAGGTGGCTGGTCATCCGGGCGTTCGCAAAACATATTCCTTGATCTCTAAGGATTTCTGGTGGCCTTCTTTACGGAGGGATATTAAGGATTTTATCGGAGCCTGTGAGGTCTGTACTAAGACTAAACTACCTCATTCGCTTCCTTGTGGTCTCTTACATCCCCTGGAAGTTCCAGAAAAACCTTGGTCCTGTTTGGCGATGGATTTTATTGTGGATTTGCCTGTTTCGAAAAAGCACACTGTTATTCTCACAGTGGTGGATAGGTTTACCAAGATGGCTCATTTCGTGCCTTTACCTAAACTTCCGACTTCACCTGAATTAGCGGAGATTTTTGCTAAAGAGATCTTTCGCTTACATGGGATACCTTCCGAGATTACTTCTGATAGAGGTTCCCAGTTTGTTTCACGTTTCTGGAGATCATTCTGTTCTCAACTAGGCATTAAATTGAATTTTTCTTCTGCTTATCACCCTCAGTCTAACGGAGCCGCTGAACGTACCAATCAAAAGATTGAACAATATCTGCGTTGTTTTGTTTCTGAACACCAGGACGATTGGGTCGGTCTGATTCCTTGGGCAGAGTTCGCACACAATAATCTTGTTTGCGATTCAACTCGCTCTAGCCCCTTTTTCATGAATTATGGTTTTCATCCTTCCATTCTTCCGTCGGTTCCTTCTTCCCAGGGGGTACCGTCGGTTGATACTCATGTTGCCAATCTGAAGAAGTTGTGGGATCAGACTCGACAAATTCTCCTACATAATTCTATACTGTATAAAAAACACGCTGACAAACGCAGAAGGCCGGCTCCTAGTTTTGTCCCTGGTGATAGGGTATGGTTGAGTACTAGAAACATTCGTTTGAAAGTACCGTCTATGAAATTCGCTCCTCGCTACATTGGACCCTATAGGATCCTGAATCGAATTAACCCTTTTGCGTATCGCCTAGCGCTCCCCTCTGCCTTACGTATTCCTAATTCCTTTCATGTTTCCTTGCTAAAACCCCTGGTCTGTAACAGATTCTCCTCCAAGGCCTCCTCTCCTCACTCTGTTCAGGTTGAGGGCCAGGAGGAGTACGAAATCAACTCCATCATCGATTCTCGAATCTCCCGGGGGAAAATTCAATACCTGGTTGACTGGAAGGGATATGGTCCAGAAGAGAGGACCTGGGTACCACAGGAGGATGTCCATGCTCCTCGTCTTCGCAGGGCTTTTCATTCCCGCTTTCCATCTCGTCCCGGTTCCTTCCGCCCGGTGGGCGTTTCTGAGAGGGGGGGTACTGTCAGGGTACCTGTAGGCTCTACCCCTGAGACGGGTAGAGACTTAGACGTTTTTCCATCCAGACGGCATGATTCTCCCGTTCCTCGCGGTCCCCTCGCGCATGTAAACGCCGGCCGCGAGAGAACTATGCCTTTTTGTAATGTGACGCTCAATAGTCGACGTCATGATGCTATTCTAGCCTGACCTGTCAGTCAAATCCCGGACACGAATCAGGTCTCGGCGGAGGCGTGATTAGTCTCTAGAACCAGGGTATTTAAGGGAGCTCTCAGCATTTGCTCATTGCCCTGTCGTGGTTCTAGCCAGCCTAGTAACACAGTGCTCTTGTATTCTCTTGTCTTTTGGTTCTGACCCGGCTTTGTTATTACTTACCTGTCTTCTCTGTTATCCTTGACCCGGCTTGTCTCTCGCTTACCTGTCTTCTCGTTCCCTCGACCTCGGCTTGTCCCTGACCATTCTATACGTAGTTTTACGTTGAGTCCGGCCATTCTAAGATCCGGTATACGTATCTGCTACTCTTTGTACTCTGCGTGTTGGATCCCTGTCCCGATCCTGACAGTGACCTGTTGAAGTGAATGTCTCCATAAAGTGGTATGGCAGGACATGTCCTGGTAGAAGGTGAGTGGAAATCCTTCAAAGGCAGTGGAATTGGTGTCCTAGGTGCCCCCATTATAACCCTCTTATCAGAGTCCCCTACAAACTTAAGTAGGGCATCCCCGAAAGCCTCCGGAGGTGCCCTGGGGGGGCCTTGGCAAGCAAAGACAATAATCCAGGATGACCAATTTTGCATGGTTTTGGTGGCAGCAGGGTATACAGGAGCCGCCTGATAAAGTGGGGTAGTTTGTTGGCAGTAACAGCCTCGGAGACCCCATTTCTTGCCCCTGCCCTATCCTCCAAGGTAGCCATGCGGTTGATCAGGTCAGCATTACTTTTTTGCAAGGAGTTAAGGGCCATGTGTGTGGAATGTGTTAATTAGGCTAATGTTAATTATGTGCAACGAATGTTGTACAGAATGTCAATCATTGGCTGAAAGTGTTCAACTTGTGCTCTCAGTTCATCAATCACCCCTACCACTGGGTAAATACAAAAAAAAAAAAAAACATAACAAGATACCTCTTTAGCGCTGCAAAGGCATTTATACCGATACTATGGATGCAACAGGGGTTTCCCCTCCTTCAGCAGTGGTGAGAAAGGGGAGAGCAGATATATGACAGAGTCACTCACTGTGAGAATTCATGATAGGGCTGGAAAATGAACTGAAATGTGGGAATCAAAGCGGGAATCAAAGTCTCAGGAGAAGAGAGTGTAAGCAAGATACCATCAGCATAAAGTGTAATTTTATATATCTGTCTATTGACTACAAGGCCCTTTATCTCGTCTGCTAACCTTATCATCTCAATCAAAGGTTTAATGGAAAGCACGAAAAGCAGAGGAGCCAAAGGACAACCTTGCCTTGCACCACTATGAATACGGAAAAAATAAGAATTCAAAGTTGGGCCAGTAACTTTGGCACAACGATTACTGTAGAGAGCCAGAGAGCTATCTCTAAATAATCCCTGGATCCCGAATACGTCAAAAGTCTTAAATAAAAAATCCCAGTTAAACCTATTGAATGCCTTCTCGACATCTAATACCAAGAAGACAGTCAATACAGCATTTTGATGTATCTCCAAGATCAGATCTATCAATTTATGTGTGCTGTCTTCCCCTGATATGCCCAGGATAAAACTTGACTGGTCCAGGTGTTTTAGATCTATAAGTGTTGTTTTCTGTCTTTTGGCCAGAATTTTAGAAAATATTTAAAAATGTAAATCTATTTAATCTATCTAACATAAATTGGTCTATAATTTGATAAAAGCCTAGGATCTTTTCCTATTTTAGGAATTAGACATACAGAAGCCTGAAGCATCTTTTCTGGGATAACCCCACTCTCCCTCAAACAATTAAACATTCTAACCAGCAACAGGCATGGGCTCCATGATTTTGTAAAATAATGCTGTAAATCCTTCATTACCCAGCAATTTTTTCATTTTTAAATTTGATATGACATTCCTCACCCAAAGAGAAAGTTTGGTTTAAAAAATCCAACTCCTCTGCTGATATTCTTGGCAAATTCAACCTCCGCAAAAAATCCTTTATTAATGACTTAGTAATCTCTCTCAGTTTAATAATATATAATCAACAGTAATAATCCTAAACGCCTCGGAAATTTGTGAGGGGTCCAAAAGCACGTAATTATTAACTACAAGTCTGTAGATCCCAGATCTTTCATATCTTTTTTGAAATGTATTAGTAAGAATTGTATTCACTCTTATTATTAGATTAATACCATTTCTGTTTAGAGTTAAACATTATTTTATCAAGCTGATCATCCTTGTTAACCTTAATCTCCCTATAGATATTATTTATTTCTTCTACCAAAACCAATTTAGGATCAAGTTTATTTAGTCTTTCTACATTCACTAATTTTAAATGTAAATCTGAAAGGGATTTCCTTTTCATTTTCCAAACATAGACATCAGTTTTAATCAAATAATCTCTTATAGTGCATTTTAATATGCACCAGGGAGTAGAATCAGAATCCTCTTTATTATCATTAAATTGTAAAAATTGTTGTATTTCATTACAAAGATTTTGTCTAGTTGTTTCTGAGATCAAATTATATTCATTCAATCTCCAATCTGATCCCATACTATAATGAGAATTGTTTTTATAGTTGCCTGTGGCACTGGCACCCCCCTAATGAGCGGTGAACCCCCTAATGAGAGGCACACCATAATGTGTGGCATCCAGGGTGGACCACTTCATTAGTACACCACAGATGTAATTCAAAAGCCAAATAATTATTAGACAATAAGAACTGGATACTTGAAATATATCTGAATTTTTAATTAAAACAAGAGCAATGCTGGAGCTTAGCCACTGACCTGAGCGGACGCAAATCGTGTGAGCTCTGGCCAAACCGGAGAATATCAACGGCAAACAGCGCCGTACAGGCTGAACCTGCCCGAGGAACTTTACAGCTGAGCAAGGGGGGCACGGCACTGACCGACTGATGCCCTTTCTATTCCCACAGACGGGCAGGAAAATACACCGCAAAATCAAAGCCTACCCCGCACACGAGGCCCTCGTAGCAGCATTCCCGGTCACCACACCACCCACGGAGCGCAGTCCAACCGACCCGGCAAACATGGGACGGAAATCCCAGCGAGCAGCCACAGGTGGAGGTACAAATATCCAGGACATAAGCACACTGTTGCAGCGCCCTGCGGCCCCTAAGTGTAGCGTTACTATGTCAGCTGTTTCTCTGTATTTTTGGTGGGATTCCTAACGCAAGGATGTCACTGACTATATAGGTGCTTGTACTACTTGTGCATGTATGAAATCTTCTCGTAGAGTTCCTTGTGGGCTTTTGCATCCGTTACCCGTTCCCGAGAGACCTTGGTCTAACCTAGCCATGGATTTTATTGTTGAATTACCCCCTTCGAATACACAGCATTTGGCTGGTTTGCGTAATACTTGGGAGCAGGTTCAGCGTTCTTTGGTGGATTCCGCTGCTCGCCAGAAGGCTCAGGCTGACAAGCATCGCAGAGCGGCTCCTTCTTATGTTGTCGGGGACAGGGTTTTGCTTTCCACGTGGAATATTCGCCTACGGGTGCCTTCTATGAAATTGGCTCCCCGCTTCATTGGTCCTTATCGTATTCTACATAAGGTTAATCCTGTTTCGTATGCCTTGGGTCTGCCTAAGAATCTGCGTATTCCTAATGTCTTTCACACCTCATTGTTGAAGCCTTTCGTACGCAACCGCTATACCCGGCATACTCCTCCTCCCCCTCCTGTCTCTGTGGAGGGTCATGAGGAATTCAAAGTTTCTGCTGTTCTTGACTCTCGTTTCCTTAGGGGTCGACTTCAGTACTTGGTACATTGGAAGGGTTATGGGCCTGAGGAGCGCAGTTGGATTTCAGCTGATGCTGTTCATGCTTCCCGCCTTGTGCGTTCTTTCCATTCTCGTTTTCCTGCCAGACCTGGCCCTACCCGCCCAGAGGGCGTGTCCTCAGGGGGGGTACCGTAGCATTACTTACCTTGTCCGGGGGCCGGCCGAGGTCCTCTGTTCCCGGCGCGCTCAGAGCGCCGATGACGGCGGGCGCTGACCGCGGGATGCGGTCACGTGTCCCGCCTAGCTTTGAGAGCGCGCTGCGCGTCACGCGCACGCTCTTAAAGGGGAAGTGGGAGCCGAAAACCAAAACGGTCTCCCATTGGCCCCTGTCACCCCACACTCCCCATACTCTCACATATTGGGGGCGTGGATATGACAGAAGCCAATCAAGAATAAGTTGAAGGTATTTAAACTTACCTCTCCGTTTACTCCCTGCCCTATCGTGGTTTCTCTTTCAGTTCCCTTTAGCGCTTGTTGTGTTCAGTTGTGTTCCTTCGTATTGACCTTGGCTTTGTTTCTGACTAATTTTATCTATTTATCCTTATCTGTTCTGTTTGCCGCGTTGCTGTTTACTGTGTACCAGCCCCCGGCTAGTCCTAGTTTACGCTGTCTCTTTGTGCCCTTGACCTCGGATCGTTCCTGACTGTCTCCTCGAGTCCGGCCATTCTAATGTCCGGTAGACGTATCTCTCCTCTGTGTTGTCTTTTGTCGAGTTGAATCCTGCGAGTTGGGGTATATTTTCGTTACACTAAGATGGCCGCCATGCCTGAGCGGGACACCAGCTCTGCAGGCTCGGAACAACCATTGGGGGAAATCACTGACCCACAGTCACCCATGGACGTGCAGCCGGATCCTGATGCACTGACCCCAGCCACCAAACTAGACATTAGGAACCTCCTGGCAGAGCTGAAACAGATGTCCACGGCGGACATGGCCATGATGCGTACCGAGGTCCAGGCAGTGACAGACCGCGTGAAAACCTCGGAGGAAGACATTTTAGATGTGCAACAAGAGGTGAGAGGCCTTAAAGAAACAGTGCTGCAACTTCAATCTTCCCACTCTACACTAATCAATAAACTGGAGGCTGCAGAAGACAGAAGCCGCAGAAACAATGTAAAAATTAGAGGCATTCCTGAGGAGTCAATCTGAACTGCCACACTACCTCAGACGCCTCTTTGCAACCTTACTACCACACTCGCAGGAAAAAAAAGCTAACCTTTGCATCAGCAGACCGAGACAGACACTTCCCCTGTCTAGCAGACAGAAACAACATTTTCGCCGCCACAAAAGGCAAAACACCGCTGGACTTTGAAACTGCCTGTCTCACCTTTTACCAGGACCTGACCAGGTCCACCCTTCAGTGGAGGAGGTCCCTGGGCCCAGTGACCCGCCGCCTACGAGACGCCAATGTGACCGTTGGACATTGCCTAAAGCCCTGTCGGTGGACCGCAATGGCACCACTCTCAAACTCACCTCTATACAGGAGGCGGACTCATTCCTGCAAGCATTGGAGCTCCCACCGGAATCAGAGTCACCTGACACGCCCACCACCTCTCATAACTGGTACCCAACAAGGACTGTCCCCTTCGTACCCCGAAGGCGAGGCGCCCTGATAGCTGCCACATGACTCCAACAGCGCACAGGCGCAAATGTTTATCTACTTGTTTAGTTACTACATCAGAGTTAGTGAATGGCTCATGTTTATGTTGCATCTCCCAGTTTTACAATGTCCCCCCCCCCCCCCCAGGGTGCTATAAACCAATTTTTAACATGACCACTAGAGGTTTGCCTACACCCTATACTGGTCATCACCGCAAACAAGGCCCACGCAGCGGCCTCGACCACTTAACTCCCCCCCCCCCCCCGCAACCCCCTTTGGTTAGGGGTCATAGAACTCACTTGTACCACCAACGCAACCATCTGGCACATAGGGCACGAAAATAAATTAATAAATACGAGCACATCTAAATACAATATGCTTAGGCCCTGCACTCAACACTAGTGTCACACCTGAAGGCTAAGGGGTCCGATTCACATCACCCACACACCCACTAGGTCCCACCTACGCACAGAAAGTACTTAAATGTCAGCAACTAATGAGTAAATCCTAGACACATAAGAAACACGAAAGAAAAGAAAAAGTTACCTGCGCTCTCTCCTTAATCCCTATGTATATTTAGACAAATGGAGGTCATTTAGTTGCTCCAATGGCCATTGGAGGGAATGCCCGCCTGCCAATGTCAAGGCAGACCAACATCAAAGAGGCACAGGACACCTCATCCCAACTGTGAAGTATGGTGGTGGGGGCATCATGGTTTGGGGCTGCTTTGCTGCATCAGGGCCTGGATGGATTGCTATCATCGAAGGAAAAATTAATTCCCAAGTTTATCAAGACATTTTGCAGGAGAACTTAAGGCCATCTGTCTACCAGCTGAAGCTCAACAGAAGATGGGTGTTGCAACAGGACAATGACCCAAAGCATAGAAGTAAATCAACAACAGAATGGCTTAAACAGAAGAAAATACGCCTTCTGAAGTGACCCAGTCAGAGTCCTGACCTCAACCCAATTGAGATGCTGTGGCATGACCTCAAGAAAACGATTCACACCAGACATCCCAAGAATATTGCTGAACTGAAACAGTTCTGTAAAGAGGAATGGTCAAGAATTACTCCTGACCGTTGTGCACGTCTGCTCTGCAACTACAGGAAACGTTTGGTTGAAGTTATTGCTGCCAAAGGAGGTTCAACCAGTTATTAAATCCAAAGGTTCACATACTTTTTCCACCTGCACTGTGAATGTTTACATGGTGTGTTCAATAAAAACATGGCAACATTTCATTCTTTGTGTGTTATTAGTTTAAGCAGACTGTGATTGTCTATTGTTGTGACTTAGATGATGATCAGAGCACATTTTATGACCAATTGTGTGCAGAAATCCATATCATTTCAAAGGGTTCACATACTTTTTATTGCAACTGTATATATATATATATTTACATTTTGATTTTAATTGCATGACAGGCGGTGTTGGGCTTTCTGTGCAAAGTTAAAATGTCCCATAAATCTTTTCAAGTGTCCTTGACCCATACATTCATATCCCGATCACTATCAGAATGAAGTGCTTAGGAAAATTACAGTGCAGAGTGTGCTAAGGTAAGTGTTCTTTATACTTACCTTGGCTGCACATCTCTAGCAGATAATTCTAGAGTTAACTTGATGAGCAAAGAAGGAAATGTCACAATGAAAAAGTAACACTTTTTTTTATTGTATTTTTTATTTATTTTAGAAAGCAAGCGCAGTGCCCTAGCACAATACAATATCACAAGCTTTTGAACGTGCTGACGCATGAGAAGTATATTAAATTTAGCATATTCATACACTGGCATAGAATGAATGAGAATTCATAAATTGTGACCTTAGGAAGGGGAAGCAAACAATAGAAGCGCTGTATGGAAAATATAGCATTTTGAGGAAATATTAATGTGACAGATTGTAATGTCATGTTAATGCATTTGTTAATGTTTGCCTTTGTACATCTCTGACACCAATTTGGCCAGTAGATGGCAGTAATTGTGATCTTATAGCTGTACAGTCTATGTGCAAAATAGATTAGTAAAAAGGTATTTGGGTCAAAAGTGCTTCAATATTATATGAATGTTACACATTAAATTAATATGGTAAATACTTATATCCATACTATGATCTTTAATTTATTGCACAATATGCTAGGTATCATAGTGACTGTTGGTTAAAGGATTACCCCAAGGATTATAAGCCGCTGTAGTGGTTCTGAAACTAGGAGTACCCTGGCCCCCTTTCTCAGTAAAGGCAGAAACCATTTGCCATCTTACTTGGTCCTTCTGGATGCTGTGTCTTCTCTATGGCTAGCTGTTCATGCTGGCCATTCATTGGCTGAGTGTCAGCTGACCATTCTCAGCCAATGTTTGCAATTCTGTGCATAGAAATAGAAATATGGACAGAATTGACCCTAGACAGCACAGATGTCTAGTTTCCGGCGTATTGATGATGCCCCAATAACACTGCTGAAGGTGGAGTTACACTTCCGGCGGCAGAGGGGTTAATCTCTGTATGTGCAGAGTCTCAGAGCAAAATGCTGCACAAACAGATTCCAGGCACCATGACCACGTCAAATAGCAAAAAAACTTCAAAAACTAAAATGCAATGAAATTAAAATAAATAAAAGAAACAACTCAAAAACATGATTAAAATGCATTCGTAAAAATAAATAAAACATTTATTCGCCTTTCACATATTGCAGAAGCTGTCTTTATTTTGGTAGAATGCAATTGGGCATCTTTGTTCTGCTTCATGGTCTGAGACCATACTACATTTAATAAACGAGACTAGAACAAATGTTCTGTCAAGACACATTTGGTTGCCAGATTTTACGGGGCCATTCTGTCTGCCTCAACTTGTCTTCTTCATGACCACACTGGGAGGAACTAATGTCGGATCACTTCCTCTTATCACTTAAAGCATGGGAGAGAAGTAGTGGCCCATGGAGCACACCATACAACCACAACACAAGCAATGACCCTAGACTTCAGAGAAGCCTGCCTCCTATAAAAAAATAAATAAATGGAAACAGAAGGGTGGCTAGAAGCAATTAAAATGTCAATATTTTTGTGATACCTATAAGGGTTTTAGCTGGAACCTAGCATAGCTTGATATATTGAGATGGAAGTGTAGTCATTAAACATTTCTTCTCATTCCACTAGGTTCCTGCAGTTTCTGATTCCATCACTTATTGCATTGGGGCTGTCCCCTTAATTTCTTACACCATTCCTTTTTACTAGGATTCCATTTTCTATGGAGTTCAGGGCCGTCTATAATATGAATAGGACCCTGGGCAAAGAATTTTGTTGGGCCCCCTCGGCCCTGCGACCCTCTCAATCCACCAACCCCCAATCACACTGACATATTGACACATATACACACAGACAGACATATTAAAACATTCACAGATACATACTGACACACACATACACTGACACACAAATATATACTGGCAGACATATTTACACACATTCAGACATACTGACACACACACAGACGCACATACATACACACACAGACACATACACTGACAGATATACTGACACACATAGACACATACACTGACAGACGTATTGACACACACACACAGACATGCTGACACACACAGGCATACTGATATACACACAGACACACTGACACACACACAGGCATACTGTCATACACACAGACATACTGACACACAGACATACACACACACATACACACACACAGACACATACACTGACAGATGTACTGACACACACACAGACACATATACTGACACACACACACTGACAGAAGTATTGACACACACACAGACATGCTGACACAAACAGGCATACTGATATAAACACACAGACACACTGAAACACAGACAGACATACTGACACACACACAGACAGACATACTAACACACACACAGACAGAAATACTGACACACACATACTGACACACAGAGACATACTGACACACACAGAGACAGAAATACTGACACACACACACAGACATACACACACACACATACTGACATACATTTAGCCACCCTCCAACCACCCTTACCTTTTCTGGAGGGTGGTTTCCCTGGAGTCCAGTGGCAGGCTGAGGCAGTTGGGAGTTCTCCTCTGAAACTCCCCTCCTCCCTGCCTTTCTCCTCCTGTGCGGCTCTGATCTCCTGAAGTGGTCAGCATGCAGTTACTTTGGTGTTTTTCTATCGCAAAGTAAAAAGTTTTTGTTTTGGAGATCTGGCAGTGTTTTCATTGCAGGGTTAACACAACTCTAGTGTCAGTCTCCTTTACATCCACTAGATGGTGCTTCTGCAGTGAGAACTGAGTCTGACTTGGCGCTTAAGGAATTTGATTGGTGCATTGATGTGATTGCCATGCATGGGCATATAAACCACAATGCTTTTCTATGAGAAGCGTTAGATTGGACAAATGGGTATTAAAAACACAGGGTGCAGGAGAATACTGAGAACGGACAACAGTTCCAACTAACATACTAACGACATAAAGGAATTGGGGGCACAACCGAAACATGCATTTCGCAAAAATGGTGCTGCCATAGTGACCAAAATTCATGCACAATACAGATTAGCAGCACAGACATTAAAATGCATTTTAAAATTTGATAATGCTACTTAAAATCGCCTATCTAAGAAAACAAATATGGGGATTCAGTTCCACCATATGGCCACATCGTGTTAAGCCCACCACTACTTCCCAGTACACCAATATTGGTGGGTCCTACACTAATTCCAACGTGGGAGAGTAATGGATGTAAGTGCATGTCAAGCACTATATATCATTTAATGCACTTCTGCTGGGAAAACCTTTGTAAATAGGCTGTTGCAATTATTTTTAAAAAATATTATATAGTATATTATACCCAAACTCTTAGTCTTCCTTATTCATTATTATCAGTTTCACATTAGTGTTTTAGTCCCAGTTGCAACTAGCAAGTCGATTTGCTAGGTACTGGGAAAAAAATATATATGTGTATTTAAAAAAAAAAAGAGTAAAGTTTAGAAGAAATAAATTAAATATTTACTGTCCGGGCTCTGAGCTGGTTTGAGTAATTCAGCAATGTGGATGTGCTACCACTGCTATATCTTTTTACAAATTGTTGCAATTTTAAGCCAATCTCAAGAATACCTGCTTGATTTATTTGAGTTGCATGTGTAGCAGGAAACGAAGAGCCCCCTTTCATTATTTGCAAATGCTGTTTATTTTGACAACCTTTATTTAAACGTCAGTGATACATTTGAATTAGACAGTTACAATTAAGAAATGGGTGCGACAGTAGTTGGGACTTCCATCATCAGTTTCAAGGTAACAAGGGATTCAAATTCAATTCCAGTCAACAAATATATCACAAGTTGGTAGAGATTCTGTACAAAATTAGTGAAAGTAAAGAGGGGAATGAGGGAAGAAAGAGTAAAAAACAAAAGAGGGTGTTCGACAGATTTATAAATAGGCACTCACTCCACCACAGAAATCCAGTTGGAGGTCTAGTAGACCATTACTATGAGATCGTTGTACAGTTTGCAGTCTGATATGCTTCAGATATGTTCTCTCTGTAATAGCACAAGATGGGCTAAAACCAGCTTGAGTTCTGAGCGGGGACCCACCGAAGGGCAGGCTATTTTAGTTGCTGTCCGTCCTCAGAATACTCTTGCGACCTGTTTTTTGCTGACCATTACTATGAGATCGTTGTACAGTTTGCAGTAAGCTGTCCCTACAGAGCCTCCAGAGTAGTCAATCCACATCCGTACTGACCATATACAGAATTGTAGGATACTAGGTTAGCTAATGTCAAAATACCTAAAACCCCACAAATAAGTTGTAAATCACCTCTATCTTTGCTAGCCACTGTTATCTTCAGAGCATCCGTATCAGAGACTTAGCCGCATTTAAGAGGTGTTCGGTCAGTGATTTTTAAAAATATTTTGGAAAAAGGAGTCTTCTTGTGGTGTAGTAGCATTAGTAGTGGTAGGAATGGAAGATCAGTTTCAATTGTGTCTTCAATCTTGGTATGAATCAGACTCCAGAAAGGGGAAATTACTGGGCAGGAACACCAGATGTGAAGCCTTCATTATTTCCAAATTTGATTCCTTTATGAGATATTTTAAGATTATACCCTTTTTGGGTATGTGCCTAATGTAAATGACTGAAGGAACTATAAGGTAATCAGAGGGGATATCTGGTCTTCAGGTGAGTGAATGGGATACAACAGAAGTCAGATTTAGAACCAAAATATCACATTGTATATTTGTTTATTGAGGATTCCAAGGATATCGCTAATTCATTATTCTTAATGGCCCCAAAATAATTTCATCACAGTGTGGTATTTTTCATGGTTTGGTTAGAATATCCAACGACAGCTTGTGTGCATGTGGCTGAAGTAAGAAGGCAGCTACAGGATGTGGTTAATGTTCTCTGTGTAGCCGAAACACACATTTAACGAGAAACAGAGAATTTGCAATAGTGATGCAGCAATAAACAACTAGTTTGGATTTCTGCCCGGGGCCGAGACGAAAATGATGAATGTGCTCCACAAACTGCTGTCCCACTGAGATGGCATCACCTGATTCTCGATCCCGATCCAATGACAAAAATACATGAAAAATTGAAGGGTATAATAATGAAAAATATATTCAAATGCTATATGGGTAATTTGAGGTTGTAAGCCAATCCGTCTATATAGTAAGACTTTTGGGATATCCTCCTGTACTCAAGTCTAAAGCATTCTAGTTACATAGTTACATAGCTGAAAAGAGACAAGCATCCTTTAAGTTCAGCCTTTCTAAAAACAATACATAAATAATTAACCACAAAGGAAGCATTACAGTTACAAAGAAAGACTGTAATAGGCATCTTAAAATTAAAGGGTTACTCCAACCACCATGACCATGACCACTTCTGCTTTAAGAAGTGATAATGATGGTATGAGTCTGTATGTTCAGCATTTTTGCTTGAAATGCTTCACATTCAGTGATATTTGTGCTGGGGGCTAGTTGCAGCTTCGGCGCACCTGACTTATGCAGCTCGGAACTCTGCTCGCTGACAACAGGCATAATAAGCTTCTTCCTTGTGGGCGGTGAGCTTGCAAGTGTTCCTTCACTCCCTGTGCTCCCCGTTATTCTTTAAAAACATCCTCACTCCTACCCAGCTCAAAATGTACTCATCAAATGGGGCATGGTAACCAGTGGTGGAGCTTCACCCAGCACCGAATTTCAGGTAAGTTCTTTTTCTTTAATTTTAATTTCATAATGGGGGGAGGGAGGGCTAAGTAGCCATTCCCAACTGGTCATTCTAAAAAACAAAAAAAAAAAGTACAGCCTGAAAAGGGTTGGAGTTTCCCTTTAAGCAATGTACTCATCCCACGGAGACCAAACTTTCTCATATGAGGACATGGAATTATGCACAGAGTCCGAAAGCCTATCCTTAAGGCAAATATCATTGATCTTGGCTGTAACCTCATCTATGGTGGGAACATCGGAGTGTAACCACCTAAAGCAGACCTTAAATCTAACAATGAAACTTCAAATATAGATTTCCATTTCAATGAGAAACAAGCTAATGATCAGTACAGACAGCAGACAATAACATCATAGTATAACGCTGGAGATCAGGTGTGGCAGAGCCTTCATATTTTCATGGATTACTGGTGCAGGACTCCATTAGGCTATTTCACAAAAGACTATATCACTTCCATGGCTCTCTCCTATGCCCCTCCCATGTATTTACACAATGAACTCTCCATCCTAATACAGTAACAGTTCCCTTAGGAGCCAGAACAACCATGATGTCCCCATCGGACCTCTGCCCTTATCACCTGAAACCCTAACTTGGCATAAAGTATCGCGACCACCCAATTAACTTGATCATCCATTTTACCTCACTTCACATACATAAGAGAATGCTATTTGGAGGGGAGGCCAACAAACGCTACCTGAGAGCCAGGGGTAGCACCCCTGTTTAAGAACAAAAGACCGTTCAAAGACCGGCACTAGGCGGCAACCAGTCTGGAACCCTATGCTGGAACAAGACGTGACCAATGCCCGGTCGAAATTTTTACCGAGTGGCGTTTTCACTATACACCATGGATCGTTCCTGGAGATCCCTATACCCTTGCTGGGGTTCTCTGTATATAAACCCGCATTGTTTCCAATAAAGGTTGCAGTTCTCTCCTGCACTATGTACCTTCTGGTGTTTGGGAAATTGGGCTACAAATGATAAAAAACGGCTCTACTTAAACCTTGAGTGAAAATTCAGTGGAGATATCCAGTCCGGATAATGGAGCTCCACTTCATCAGGGTTACTGATAGAATGGTAAACTAGAGACAGAGCGATGGAATGAAGAGTTGACAAAAGAATAACAGGAACAAGCCAAATTAGTTATAATGGTCCCAAATGGCTAGTTTAAAATCTATAATTCATAAAAAGACATGATCCGATGAGCAGTGTCATTAGATTATGAAAGATAAATGCTGTATGTTGTCATAGATAAAATATGAAATAGTCACCAGTCTCCGGCACAGAAGATGGTTTGAATGGAGCTAAATGTCTGGTCCAACAATTCAAGGTGGATGTAAGATGGTGACGCACCGCTCTTTGTTTAGAGACACTCCCTGAAAAAGACATCTAGCCGAAACATTGGAGTTACCAGTCTCCAGTCCACTAATATTTTTGCTAAATTGCTAAGTATCTTGTATTACATGTTTGGTACTACAAGTATTGTATCTACCGTATTTATCGGCGTATAACACGCGCCGGCGTATAACACGCACCTCTTTTTCAGAAGGAAATTCCAGGAAATTTCCACCCCTCCCATAGTATTCCCCCCCCTCATCCCATAGTGTTCCCCCCCCCTTTCCATAGTATTCTTCCCCCCCTCCCATAGTATTCTCCCCCCCTCCCATAGTATTCTCCCCCCCCCTCATCCCATAGGGTTCCCCCCCCTTCCATAGTATTCTTCACCCCCTCCCATAGTATTCTCCCCCCCATAGTATTCTCCCCCCCTTCCATAGTGTTCCCCCCTCATCCCATAGTGTTCCCCCCTCATCCCATAGTGTTCCCCCCCTTCCATAGTATTCTTCCCCCCTCCCATAGTATTCTCCACCCCCCATAGTGCCCCTCCCATAGTGTGTCCCCCCTCCCATAGTGTCCCCTAGTGCACTTTCCCTCTGTCCCATATTTACTTACCTGTCTTGAAGCGTGGGCCGGCTTCACAGCGCGCACCGCGGTACTGGAACTTAAATTTCAGGTTCCGGTTTCCGGCGGGACTGAAAGGAAGTGTGCACACTATTGTGTGCACACTTCCTTTCAGTCCCGCCGGTTGTGGAACTTAAATTTCAGGTTCCGGTTTCCGGCGGGACTGAAAGGAAGTGTGCACACAATAGTGTGCACACTTCCTTTCAGTCCCGCCGGAAACCGGAACCTGAAATTTAAGTTCCAGTACCGCGGTGCGCGCTGTGAAGCCGGCCCACACTTCAAGACAGGTAAGTAAATGTGGGATATCGGCGTATAACACGCACCCATGATTTTCTCCCTATTTTCAGGGAGAAAAAGTGCGTGTTATACGCCGATAAATACGGTATTTTACTGGCAATTTGAATACTCTCAATTCTTTTGTGTACTATTTGTCTTTTTGCAGTTTTGTACTGTTGAGATATTGCTTGTAAATAAAGATTGACCTTTTATAAATAAGATGTGTTTGAATGATTGCGTATATGTTTCTGATTTTGTGCATATTTGATTACATATTCCTAGAAGGATTTAACATTTAATGTCCACTTAAAATATTTCATTCTGACACATGTTAAGTAGTGATGTACCGAACTGTTCGCTGGCGAATAGTTCCTGGCGAACATAGCATTTTCGCGTTTGCCACGGCGGGCGAACACATGCGCGGTTCGATCCACCCCCTATTCGTCATCATTGACTAAACTTTGACCCTGTGCCTCACAGTCAGCAGACACATTCCAGCCAATCAGCAGCAGACCCTCCCTTCCAGACCCTCCCACCTCCTGTACAGCATCCATTTTAGATTCATTCTGAAGCTGCATTCTTAGATAGAGGAGGGAAAGTGTAGCTGCTGCTCATTTGATAGGGAAGTGTATAGCTAGGCTAGTGTATTCAGTGTCAACTACAGTCCTGAAGGACTCATCTGATCTCTGCTGTAAGGACAGCACCCCAAAAAGCCCTTTTTAGGGCTAGAACATCAGTCTGCTTTTTTTTGTGTGTGTGTAATCTAATTGCAGTTGCCTGCCTGCTTGCCTGCCAGCTTCTGTGTCAGGCTCACAGTGGATACTGTGCCCACTTGCCCAGTGCCACCACTCATATCTGGTGTCACAATAGCTTGCATTTAAAAACAAAAAAATGTTTTCACTGTAATAGATTAATTAGCAGTTAGTTGTCTGCAAGCGTCTGTGTGTCAGGCCAACAGCGTGTACTCTGCCAGTGTGCACAGTGCCACTCATATCTGGTGGCACAATAGCGTGCATTTAAAAACCCCAAAACCTTTTTTTCACTGTAATAGATTGAATAGCAGTTGGTTGTCTGCAAGCGTCTATGTGTCAGGCTCACAGTGGATACTGTGCCCACTTGCCCAGTGCCACCACTCATATCTGGTGTCACAATAGCTTGCAATTAAAAACAAAAACATTTTTTTCACTGTAATAGATTAATTAGCAGTTAGTTGTCTGCAAGCGTCTGTGTGTCAGGCCAACAGCGTGTACTCTGCCAGTGTGCACAGTGCCACTCATATCTGGTGGCACAATAGCGTGCATTTAAAAACCCCAAAACTTTTTTTTCACTGTAATAGATTGAATAGCAGTTGGTTGTCTGCAAGCGTCTGTGTGTCAGGCTCACAGTGGATACTGTGCCCACTTGCCAGTGCCACCACTCATATCTGGTGTCACAATAGCTTGCATTTAAAAACAAAAAAGTTTTTTTCACTGTAATAGATTAATTAGCAGTTAGTTGTCTGCAAGCGTCTGTGTGTCAGGCCAAAAGCGTTGTACTCTGCCAGTATGCACAGTGCCACTCATATCTTGTGGCACAATAGCGTGCATTTAAAAACCCACAAACTTTTTTTCACTGTAATAGATTGAATAGCAGTTAGTTGTCTGCAAGCGTCTGTGTGTCAGGCTCACAGTGGATACTGTGCCCACTTGCCCAGTGCCACCACTCATATCTGGTGTCACAATAGCTTGCATTTAAAAACAAAAAAAAATGTTTCACTGTAATAGATTAATTAGCAGTTAGTTGTCTGCAAGCGTCTGTGTGTCAGGCCAACAGCGTGTACTCTGCCAGTGTGCACAGTGCCACTCATATCTGGTGGCACCATAGCATGCATTTAAAAACAAAAAACTTTTTTCACTGTTATAGATTGGATAGCAGTTAGTTGTCTGCAAGCGTCTGTGTGTCAGGCCAACAGCGTGTACTCTGCCAACCTCTGCCAGTGCACATTGCCACTCATATCTGGTGTCACAATAGCGTGCATTTAAAAACCAAAAACTTGTTTCACTGTTATAGATTGAATAGCAGTTAGTTGTCTGCAAGCGTCTGTGTGTCAGGCCAACAGCGTGTACTCTGCCAGTGCACAGTTCCACTCATATCTGGTGGCACAATAGCGTGCATTTAAAAACATTTTTTTTTTCTCTGTTATAGATTGAATAGCAGTTAGTTGTCTGCAAGCGTCTGTGTGTCAGGCCAACAGCGTGTACTCTGCCAACCTCTGCCAGTGCACATTGCCACTCATATCTGGTGTCACAATAGCGTGCATTTAAAACCCAAAAACTTTTTTCACTGTTATTGATTGAATAGCAGTTAGTTGTCTTCAAGCGGGTGTGTCAGGCCTACAGCGTGCACTCTGCCAACCTCTGCCACTGCACAGTGCCACTCATATCTGGTCTCACAGTAGCCTGCATGCATAGTACCACTAATCCAAAAAAAAATGACAAGCAGAGGCAGGCCACCCCGCAGGGGCCATCGTGGTCGTGGTGCTGTGATTCCCTTTTGCCCTAGAATAATGCCCAGTTTTCACAGGCCACGTACCCTGAACTTGAAAAGTCCTGAGGACATAGTTGACTGGCTAACACAGGACACCCAATCTTCTACAGCTTCCGCTCGGAACCTTGACACACCATCCTCCTCCAGCTTAGCTTCGGGCACCTCTCAAGATACCACTCACCCGCCTGCCACCACCACCAACACTAGCACCACAGCCGCTTCACTTGGTATGTCAGAGGAGTTATCAGGGCCGGTGCAAGGATTTTTGCCGCCCCAGGCAAAAGTAAAGTTTTCCGCACCCCCCCATATGACATCACAATGCCCCACCCATATGATCTGCCGTTAACTAACGCAAGTGCTGCAGTACTGCCGCGTTTACATTAAAAGGCCTGCAGGGACAGGCTATAGACACCAGAACCACTACATTAAGCTGAAGTTCTGTTCTGTAGTGTTTCTTTAATGTGAGGTAAATTAGAGATTAGTGCCACGAATAATATACTAGATTGCCTACTTACAACCAGATGAGGATGATGATGGGCTCTAGCTGTAGTCTGGCTCCACTGGTCTGGTGTAGAACAGGCTCTTTGGAGGCTGTTTGTAACTGTGGTCACAAAAATCAATGTTCTGGGAGAACGGGAAGCAGCTCCATTTTTGTAACGCCCTTTACACAGCTCAAGGTCTGGGTCCCAGGGTCCAACTGCATGTTCCACCAATGAGTTTGTTCACAGGAGGTGGAGTAGGGGATGTTCTGATATGTGTGTAAGGAATGCATTGTGTGAATCTGTGTTTGTATGTGTAAGGGCTGCAAGGTGTGTTTCTGTGTATGTACGGGATGCAGTGTGTGCGTCTGTAAGGGGTGCATTGAGTGTGTGTAAGGAATGCATTGTGTGTAAGGGTTGCATTGCTTGTGTATGTGTGTATCTGTGTGTGTAATGCATTGTGTGTTTTTCTGTGTGCAAGGGGTGCATTGTCTTTGTGTGTAAGGGGTGCATTGTGTGTGTATCACTCTCTTCTCCCCCCCCCCTTGTTCCTCTCTTCTCCCCCCCCTTGTCACTCTCGTCTCCCCCGTTGTCACTCTCTTCTCCCCTCTCCACTCTCATTCCCCCTCCCAACCCCGTCAATTCCCCTCCCTGTCAATTTCTTCCCCACCACCTGTCAATTTCTTTCCCCTCCCTTTCAATTTATCCCCCCTTTCAATGTATTCCCCCCCTGTCAATTTATTCCCCCCCTTTCCATTTATTCCCCCCCTACCTGTCAATTTATTACCCCCCCTTTCCATTTATTCCCCCCTACCTTTCAATTTATGTCCCCCCCTTTCCATTTATTCCCCCCCACCCCCAAATTTCAATTTATTTCCACCCACCCTCCCCTACCTCTATTGTAGCGTGGCCGAGCCCTGTATTGAATGCGTACAGGGAGATTTTGTTTCCTGTACCCGGCCAGACTAAAAGGAAGTGCACACTGAGTGTGCAATTCCTGTTAGTCCGGCCTGGTACAGGAGACAGATGCTCCCTGTACCCGGCCGGACCATACAGCGCTCGGCCATGCTACAGTGAGGGAGTGACAGGAGGGAGCGCTGAGCGCTTCCCTCCTGTTAGTCCCTCTCCTCATGCTGCGCCCAGGCGGTGCGCCCTCATGGACGCACGAGCCCGGGCAGAGCTGCAGCCGCCTGAGGCTCTCTGCAGAGCGCACCGGCGGCTGCAGCATGAGGGGGGGCGGCGCTCCTGACGGTGCCTAGTCCACCTAACAGGTAGCGCCAGCCCTGGGAGTTATTTACACATCCGTTTGAAGAAATGAGTGATGCGCAACCATTATTGCCAGAGGATGTAAATAACAGGGATATGACTCAGGCAGGCAGCATTACACACATGGACGTACGGTGTGATGATGATGATGTTGTACCCGCTGCTGCTTCCTTTGCTGAGTTGTCAGATACAAGTGAAGCGGTTGATGATGACGATGCGTCCATGGATGTCACGTGGGTGACCGCTCGCAAGAAGAAGAACAGGGTGAAAGTTCAGATGGGGAGACAGAGAACAAGTGACCCTATGTAGGGGGAACAGTCCCTATTCTGCTCTGTGTCAGTGTGTATCAGGGTCTCTGAGGACAGGTGTCAATCCATATCTGCCAAGTGACCCTATGTAGGGGGAACAGTCCCTATTCTGCTCTGTGTCAGTGTGTATCAGGGTCTCTGAGGACAGGTGTCAATCCATATCTGCCAAGTGACCCTATGTAGGGGGAACAGTCCCTATTTTGCTCTGTGTCAGTGTGTATCAGTGTCCCTGAGGACAGGTGTCAATCCATATCTGCCAAGTGACCCTATGTAGGGGGAACAGTCCCTATTCTGCTCTGTGTCAGTGTGTATCAGGGATCATTAGGATAGGTGTCAATCCATATCTGCCAAGTGACCCTATGTAGGGGGAACAGTCCCTATTCTGCTCTGTGTCAGTGTGTATCAGGGCCTCTGAGGACAGGTGTCAATCCATATCTGCCAAGTGACCCTATGTAGGGGGAACAGTCCCTATTCTGCTCTGTATCAGTGTGTATCAGGGTCTCTGAGGACAGGTGTCAATCCATATCTGCCAAGTGACCCTATGTAGGGGGAACAGTCCCTATTCTGCTCTGTGTCAGTGTGTATCAGGGTCCCTGAGGACAGGTGTCAATCCATATCTGCCAAGTGACCCTATGTAGGGGGAACAGTCCCTATTCTGCTCTGTGTCAGTGTGTATCAGGGATCATTAGGATAGGTGTCAATCCATATCTGTCAAGTGACCCTATGTAGGGGGAACAGTCCCTATTCTGCTCTGTGTCAGTGTGTATCAGGGTCTCTGAGGACAGGTGTCAATCCATATCTGCCAAGCGACCCTATGTAGGGGGAACAGTCCCTATTCTGCTCTGTGTCAGTTTGTATCAGGGTCCCTGAGGACATGTGTTAATCCATCTCTGCCAAGTGACCCTATGTAGGGGGAACAGTCCCTATTCTGCTCTGTGTCAGTGTGTATCAGGGATCATTAGGATAGGTGTCAATCCATATCTGCCAAGTGAACCTATGTAGGGGGAACAGTCCCTATTCTGCTCTGTGTCAGTGTGTATCAGGGTCCCTGAGGACAGGTGTCAATCCATATCTGCCAAGTTACCCTATGTAGGGGGAACAGTCCCTATTCTGCTCTGTGTCAGTGTGTATCAGGGTCTCTGAGGACAGGTGTCAATCCATATGTCAAGGTGTCAATATGTCATATGTCAGGTGTCAATCCATATCCATTGTGATTTAGGAATGTTAGGTGATTTATGCCCTTTATGGATTAAAACCAAACTCTGCATCAACTGTGTAATTTTCCATGGGAGTTTTGCCATGGATCCCCCTCCGGCATGCCACAGTCCAGGTGTTAGTCCCCTTGAAACAACTTTTCCATCACTATTGTGACCAGAAAGAGTCCCTGTGGGTTTTAAAATTTGCCTGCCCATTGAAGTCTATGGCGGTTTGCCGGTTCGCGAACGTTTGCGGAAGTTCGCGTTCGCCATTCGCGAACCGAAAATGTTATGCTCACGACATCACTAATGGTAAGTAACCTAAGATGTATTGATGCAACATTACATACATAGATGTTCTGTAGATATTGGGCTTCCTTTTAGTCCGGGCGGGTACAGGAAACAAAATCTCCCTGTACCCGCGGACAATACAGGGCTCGGCCACGCTACAATAGAGGTAGGGGAGGGTGGGGGGAAATAAATTGAAAGTTGGGGGTGGGGGGGAATAAATGGGAAGGGGGGGCATACATTTAAAGGTAGGGGGGAATAAATGGAAAGGGGGGAATAAATTGACAGGGAGGGGGGGATAAATGGAAAGGGAGGGGGGTAATAAATTGAAAGGTAGGGGGATAAATGGAAAGGGGGGGAATAAATTGACGGGGGGAATAAATTGAAAGGGGGGAATAAATGGAAAGGGAGGGAGGGGGATTATATTGACAGGGAGGGGAATAAATTGACAAGGGGGGTAATAAATTGAAAGGGAGGGGGTAATAAATTGAAAGGGGGGAATAAATGGAAAGGGAGGGAGGGGGAATATATTGACATTGACAGGGAGGGGAATAAATTGACAGGGAGGGGAATAAATTGACAGGGGGGGGTAATAAATTGACAGGGAGGGAGGGGGAAAATATTGACAGGGAGGGGAATAAATTGACAGGGAGGGGAGGGGAATAAATTGAAAGATACACAAGGTTTGCTGGAGAATTTGTGTATTTAGTTTAAGATATGGGTTGACCTTCTCTCTAATGGTACCATTCTTTTGTACGGCCTAAACCAGCTTGTTGTACCTGTCACGGCGGTGTGGAGACTGGGACCTCTGATTGCCTGATGATGATGGGAGTCTCAGCGTGGAAATGGACTATCAGGGCCTGGTGCAGGGTAACCACACGCCCCCTGGTGTTGAGCACTAGCGTTTGTGCAGCCACATACAGCCCTGATGCATCTTCTGCGGATCCCAAGAGCTAGGAGATAATATGCAGACCTCCCAGGATCTAGATAGGGAGGCTCTGAAGCAGATATGTATCCAGTACTAGAAACAAGGCAAGACTACAACAGGCACCAAACAAGATAACATACAAGACTAGAAGAACCCAGAACCAGAGCAGGACAGAAAGCAGAACCCAGAACATGTGCACAATACATGAGGGAAACATTAACAGGACATGGACAGGGCAGGACAGGACTATACATAAACTGCGGGTTTGAGGGCATCCAACACCAACCTTGGTCGCAGAAGCTGGGTCTGAGTCCGGGACAGACAGCCGACGCTGCCGATGCCGTTTTTCCACACGCCCGGCTCCAAAACACGACGCCGAGGCGGCAAGGCCTACCACGCGGGCAGACGGCAGAGAGACTCAGGGGAAGGAGTCTGGCCCTGGGGCTCACCAGACCTAGAAGACTGGTACCACAACCTGCCACACACAGGTGAGATGGGGCGCAAGTCTCAGAAACCACCCACACATACCCAAAAGCCACAGCGCGACATAGGCCAAATGTTGCAGGCCCCAGGCACAGCGCGGACCATGTCTCAGCGAGACACCTCCCCACTGCCCTCAGAGGAAGTGGAACCAACAGATAGCCCACCACTCACTCCCTGTCACCCAGCTCACCCACGGGTAACGGAGGAAAATGCCCCAGCATCTAGGAGGGATATCCAGGCTATGCTGACAGGCCTGCAACAGAACCTCAGGCAAATGTGGGAGGCTGACTTGGCAGCGCTGAAAGGTAATGTGCTTGCAGTGACAGCACGTACGCAAGCCACGGAAACTGAAGTGGGGACCCTAAAACAGGGCCTACAAGAGCTGGAGGAGAAAGTACAAAAAATGCACACCACTCAGACTACCCTATCCAGACAAGTCAACCTGCTGGACGACAGGGGGAGACGCAAAAATGTCAAAATCAGGGGGGTGCAGGAATCCGTACTGCTGGAGGAACTACCACATTTCATCAGACGCCTCATAGCCGCACTACTTCCAGTCAGACAAGCCAAAACCTTCTTATTCAATGGAATCTACAGAATTGCAAAATCCCCGCAGGCACCTACTGCAGCCCCGCAAGACATCATACTACGGTGCCAGTCCATGTCAGACAAACTGGGACTCTTAGCAGCGCTACAGGGAAAGACCCCTCTGGAATTTGAGGATTGCCGACTATCATTTTTCCAGGACTTGAGCAGAGCCACACTACTATGGCGTAAGCAAATGCAACCACTTACTAAACCACTCCACGCAGCAGGCATCACCTACAAGTGGTCCACTCCGGGGACCCTATGGGTTACCAAAGACAATAAGCATTATAAGGTCATGGACCCCTCCGAGGGCCCTGCTTTAATGGCGGCACTGGGACTCCCAACTCTGACGACAACTTCAATGCCACAACCAGGCCACCGACCCAGGAGGGTGGAAGTAACAACAGCAGTTACAGCCAGACCCCGTGGAGACACCAAGACCTGAAATAACGCGCCTGGTCTGGGTCTCTTGGACTCTTATTGAGACTCTCTCACTAAAATAGTTGGCAACGTTTGCAGGCTTCTATATTTCTGGTTTACCCCTTTTTGTTACAATGAGATAACGACCTGTTGGAGACTCCACCAACTGGCCCTGGTGACCCTCCCCCCCCCCCCCCTGCACTAGGGTAACAGGACACTTCCAGCACGGGAGCTCTATATCACACATAATCTAACACCTTCTGCCTCCCCTCACACCGAGGGTCCTTTGCCCTCCGGGCCCAGACAGGCTTCCATACACCTCCCACCCACCTAGACACCTACTAGACTCAAACATTCGTTAACTCGCACTTACACACAGCCACCTTCATCACTATAAATAGTCAAGCCACACAGCGCACCTCCAGTCCAGGCGATAGCCATGCAGCTTCTAAAGGAAGGTATAATGGAGATAGACTAAAACCACATAGGGAGCCACTATGGGGAATGTCACAGCGCCCCACACACCAAACACGGCTCTAGTCCTGGACTCCACATGGAGCATCATCCTTAAACGGATATCAGGGATCGGATGGGGATTTTACCTCCACAGACAACGGCTTACCGGACACTACACGCCCCACACGCTAGATGACTCCACAGTACTCGCGCTGGCACACATAGACGGGTGTATATTCACCTAAAACTTCACCAGTTAAGGCCCTCGATACAACATTCCAGCCCACTATAACTTTTAAAAAAATATGCGAATTGTACCTCAACAGTTTATTCAATGTTGAATGTTTATATGAGCCATATTCATACGGATACGGTATTATCAATATGTTTGTTTTTTCATCGCATGAAAAATAAAGAATAAAAAAAAACAAACAAACAGACATAGAATATAAAACCAGAAAAACCAAGAAAAACTAAACAAGAATTGTAAAAAGAGTACTGGATACCAGAAGCCAAGGCCAGACATCTTCGCAGAACAGAACAGGATGTGACAGTATCTCATGCTATTTGTACCATCATTCTACTTCTCTGTCTAGTCTCTACAGTGTGTAAAATTTGTAATGTAATTAATCTGCAACTTGTATTTGTATTTTGAGCTTGCTCTTGTCTTCTCAAGTGTTGGTTCTGCCAACTGTCCCGTCCAATACAGTTGGCCCAATCATGTGTCCCAGACCCCAGCCAAGACAGAAAAAGCCAGCTAAGTGTTTTTCCATAAACTTGCCCCTTGTTTCTGTTCTTAGACATAATCATGGACCACTCTCTCTTCTTGTATCTCCACTTCTTCCCATTAAACTTTGGCCTGTATTATCTTTCATAAGCATAACTGCTCATAATGCAAAATGGATGGCCAATCTTCTTCCTATATGAGTACGAGGAAAAGTAATACATTCAAATCAAGTCATTTGAGAAGTAAAAATGTTATAAAAATATATATATGTTTTATGTATTGTTATGTACAAAGATTTGAGCTCAGTTGACAAGTTTTGTAAGAAATTATCTATTTTCTTCAATTACTACAAAATCTCCACTAGGGGGAGCATTTTTTTTTTTAGATTTACTTTCACTCAAGTCATTTTACGAAAAAGACGTCTTTCTCTTGTTTCATCCCCTCCAGGTATTGCACCAATTTGTGAAAAATTATATCCTTTCAGTAAATCACTTACGCATAATTTTCCTCATAAACTACATTATGCTCACAGGCATTTTAGGACAGTACTTATATGAAAGACTCCAAAAATATGTATTTTGTTTGCAACTGTTAAACATATAAAAAGATGAAAATAATATCATATAACACTCAAAACTGATAAAATGATGAATTGCAATTGAAATCTATTAAAAGGAAACTCTAAGCATCTTTATGTTGATTGTGGCACTGTACATTCCCCCCTTCTACGGTAAAAAAGGATTTAACTTACCTGGAATCCTGAGTAAAACCCCACTATGCTTCGGTGAGATCATCAATATTGATAATCCCCCAGCCAATGATTCTCGTAGAGAAGCATTGAGAAGCATTGTGCATGCGCAGCTCTGCAGCCGCAATGATTCTCTATGAAGAGCTTCTTATAGAGATAGAACTACATACCAGAAACTTTATATAAGTGTTGATTTCTCAAGAAACCAGTTCATTTGTAAAGTGAGAAAGAGGGGACACAGCTATATCTAAAGTGCTTTAGTGTTTGGGGTGCCCCTTTAAAATAACTGATTTTGAGTTTCAGTGGGTCCAAATATTAAATGTACAAATTCCAGTAAAATGTTTGTAATTTACAGTAGTGATAAGAGAAAATTGGTGAGATGTCTCACAGGGTTATTAAAGGACCACTATAGGGCCAGGAAAACAAACTCATTTTCCTGGCACTATAGGGTCTTTAGGTCCCCCCCACCATCAGGGTCCCACTCCCGCTGGGATGAACGGATTTTAACTTATCTTTATCCAGCGCTGGGCTCCCTCGGTACTGGGGAACTCTCCTCCCTCTGCCGACGTCAGCATTGAATGCACAGGCAGGGCAAGAGCACCGCGTGCGCATTCAAACCGCCCATAGAAAAGCATTTCTCAATACTTTCCTATGGACGTCCAGCGTCTTCTTACTGTGATTTTCACAGTGAGAAGCGCGGAAGCGCCTCTAGCGGCTGTCAGTGAGACAGCCACTAGAGGCTGGATTAACCCTAATGTAAACATAGCAGTTCTCTGAAACTGCTATGTTTACAGCCGCAGGGTTAAAACTAGAGGGACCTGGCACCCAGACCACTTCATTGAGCTGAAGTGGTCTGGGTGCCTATAGTGGTCCTTTAACAAAAGTGGAAATTCAAAGTGAATTCAAAATAAATTTCAAATTTAAATGGACACTATAGTCACCAGAACAACTACAGCTTAATGTAGTTGTTCTGATTTTTATCGCGTGTCCCTGCAGGTTTTTCATTGTAAGTAACACCTCTAGATGCAATCAGACGGCTGCACAGCATCTTCACGCTCTGCATGAATGTTTCCTATAGAGATGCATTGATTCAACGAGATGCTGATTGGTGCCGAGTGTTGTTTTGCCGCACATGCACAATTGCCCCCCAATGCTTTTCTACGGGAAAGCATTGGATTGGCTGAGATCTTTACAATTTATGATATCAGGCAAGTAGGTGGAGTCAGGCAGGGTCAGCCGCAACAAGACCAGCAACAGACAGGGGGGTCGGTCACTTAAACAGCCACACAGGCACTACGTATATTGTCAGGAATATATTGGTTGTATTCCTGACACTATAAAGTTCCTTTAAGGCTAGCGTAGCCAAATTGAAAGCATTGCTGATTTAGAGCATTTTTCCCGTTTGGCTATTTGGATATTACATTTGAAATTCACTTTGAATTGTGAACAACCCTTCAAATACCCTTACAAGGCAAAACTAGTTTAGAAAGTGTGGAGATATGACCAGGGAATTGCACATTTCCACATTCTATCAAGGCATAAGGGAACAAAAAACAAAGTATTTTATTTAACATGATCAGTACTGCAATTTGTACACATTTCCTTTGGAATTCTATGGAATTCTAAGTATTAGCAGCACATGGAAACTCTTATTGACCAAAGTATTGTTCCAATAACAGTGTATCGAAAAGCAAATACTGTATGTCTTACATAACCTTTGTGACAAGTCTTATCATGCTCCCATTCTGCTCTGGAACACTAGAATGCGATTTCTAAAAAGAAAAAATAGGTTTTACTTGCCAAGGGAGCGATAGAGAAAGATGCCAGATCTCTCCCTGCTATTTTAAGCCTTCCAGCTGTTCTAGAATCCGTTCTCCTGATCTAGAAGTAGTTTATCAGGATAGCTATAAGAACACACGGCGCCATTTCATAAAAGCACTGTTCAGCAGAGAAGGTTTTATAAAAACAGCTCCGAATTAGATAGCTTGTCATCATGATATGTAATGAAGAACATATCTATGCTGTTTCTTTCTCTTTCTGCTCACGTGACTTTACCATATTTGCAAATATACCATTACATCATTACAGTCATCAGAATCAGTGCACCATCCATCATCTAACAGAAAACCCACTCCACTGTCTGGAATAGTGCTCCTCACAGTCAGCCTCTCCCCTTCTGGTCTCAAATGGCATTTCATTATATGCAGAGCTGAATTACCCATAATGCGTCTCACAGGCCCCAATGGCCTGGAGCTCCAGCTGTGTCAGGGCCTTACTTGAGCTGACAGGGTAATCTGATTGTGCACCCTCACTATCCTCAGGGAGTGTGTGGACTTTAAAAAGCTCCCTCATGGTCCTTGGCACTGCTAGCTAATTTCCACGACTTTGAAGGTGCTATTAATGTGATATGCACCTGATACTGGTGCAGACCATGATTCTCCCTGAGAGGACCACCTTACATCCTGCCCAGAATGACGCCTGCTGGGCTAGAGGGATTACACCCCCTCCTAAACATGAGGGGGACTAAAAGAAACACTCCCACACACACTCAGACCCTACACACATACACACAGAATTTAGTCACACTCAGATTCCACTACACAAACATGCAAACACAAGACACTTATACTCCTCCACACACAAAATTCATCTATCACACACACACAATACTCAGTCTCCTCTACACACACACACACACACACACACACAACACTCTGTCACCACACACACAACAGGCACAGAACAGAGCCCATGGCTCTACAAGGAGGCCCCAATCTGGCATCCTGCCTAAAGCTCTTGGCAACCTTAATCTGACTCTGATTATATGCTTGAGGTTTAAATTTTCCCATGTCCAGTAACCTTTTTTTTTTCCTGCTTATTATCCTGAATCATTGCATCTTTAGCCTGAGATTATAACAATATCTAATTACAATATCCAGCCTAAGTGGATATTAGTCTGCCCCCATTCGTTGGACAAAGGACCTGTGGATTCAAACATTATTTTGTATGAACATGGATGACTCTACAAAAAAAAAGGAGAAAACCCCAGATATCCCCAATATCTTCTTGAGTACTATACTTTATCATTAGGAAAGTTTTGCCTTCTCCAGCTGAGAAATGAAAGGGTTGGGAGCACAGGTGTAGTGATTTTTAGAGATTGCTGCCCTTTTAAGAAACGATACATTGGGACACAGTTGTACCCTAACATACGCAAAGACCATTGCTTCCACCGACCATCACTCACTCCTGCTCCACTTTAATTCATAGACAATAGTTCCCCATTCTTCATGAAATCACCATTAATTATCTAATTCTCACCTGAAATAACCTTTTAATGATTTCTATCATATTCTTAATTATAAACTGCATATTGCCCCTTTATATTGAATATTCATGTGAATTGAATGAAGACCTTTGTAGCAAGGAGCTATAAAAGTTAAATGAAAGCCCACAGGGTGAGAGCTGATGTCTATATATATATCTTGGTCTGTGACACAATTATGAGCTATATTCTGTAACACATTCTGGATAAGAACACTGTATGAGAACTGCATGATTTGTACACTGTATGATTTCCTCCAGTCATTTCATTACACAGACTCCCAGACATGTTTTTCCAATACATCCTCCTCAGCCATACATCTCCCCCAGCTGCTCTAGTCCCATTGAGACGCATAACCATTAAGAGAAGGGGGCACTAGCCGCCCAAAGCCTATTGAGAAGTATCAGATGGGATCTTTGCTGACACCCTACAAGTGTAAACAACCAAAATGAGGGGGACCAGGGCCGGCCTTAAGACATTAGGCACCCTGTGCAAAAAATCTCCCTGCCCCATCCTTCCCGGTCATACACCTTCATCCAAGTGTGTGTGTATAGGTGTAGTGATTGTATAGGGAATTTATTAAATTAATAGTGATTTAAAAATAAATATTAATTCCCTCTTTCTTGTTAATTTGCAGTGAGGGGGGAATGTAGGTGTTCCAATGTGCTGAGAATCTGGTCTGCCCCTTCACCGGGTACAAACTACAGGCAGACTGTGTGTCTGTAACTGTGTGTCTGTGTGACTATCTGCCTATAACAGTGTGTCTGTGTGACTGTCACACACTCTCAGTTACAGGCAGACAGTCACACAGACACACACGCAGTTACTGGCAGACAGTCACACACACACACACACACACACACGCAGTTACAGGCACACAGTCACACACACGCAGCTACAGACACACTGGAGACACCTTCCTACTTCTCACTTCCAGTGCAGCAGTTACCAGGGGCGTCTGATAGGTCTAATAGGTTTTAGCCCCACCCCCGCTGCCATTTTAGCACCGCCTCTGCCACTCACTAAGCTCTGCCCCCAATGTTTGCTATGCTCCAGCACGCTGCCTTCTTTTTTTTCAAAGTCCTGGGTGAAGAATAATTAATCCTCCACCCAGGTACCTGCTTTAGCTCCCCCTGCACAGCAGTCACCCGGCCATGTGTGAGCTGTGTCGGCCGCATGGCGCCCTCTGCTGCCATGGCACCCTGGCACACAGTTCGCCCACCCCTGAGGCCGGCCCTGAGGGGAACTACACTTAAGGTTTGTTTGTTTTTAGCCAAAAAGACTAGAATCTTGTAAGGTCTAGACTTTTATTTGGAACATTATGCAAAAAAGGAGACAACGTTTTGGCCAGTTATGCCCTTTGACAAGATGTATCTTACTGCTTCTTTTGCTCTGACATGGCTCTGACACTGTTTATGATTTTTAGTAGTTTGTAGTAACCCTCTCTTCTAATAAAATATAGTGTCCTTGTTTCCAAGTTAAAGCCCAACAAAATGACAAGAATGATGCTAATTTGATGCTTTCTAGTACTGGGGGATAAGGACTGCAATTCTGCCGTGCAATATCCATGACATCAGGTCTATTGAGTTACAATATAATCTTATGTTTCAATAAAATGAGGTTACAGTAGCCCATGGGAGAGAGAAGCAAGAAGCCATCTTGGAAGTAACACAGAGAAAGCTCAGCAGTAGCAACTTCTGGCCACTATCAGATGGTAAGTTGTCACTAGTAGGTGTAATAACACCTACTGTACATACCAATCATCTTCTTTAACCCCTTAAGGACGGCGGCGTGCTCTGCCGACCTTAGGGAACCGGCTCTAAACGCTGGGGGGCTGCATAGCATGTCCCCGCCGTCCTTTGTACTTACCCGGTCGCCAGCATGGTAAGCTGGTCGCCAGCGTGGTATGGGGACTTACCTGGGAGCCCAGGGAGTCCCCCTCCTTCCTCTTTGGCCCACCTGGGCCATGTGATCGCGAAGTCCTTGCGAGGACCTCACGTTCACATGGACGGCATAGCTGTCCATGGCAATGCCAGCAGGGGGAGTGCCTGTAATGACAGGTACTCCCCTTGCTGCCTGAAAATAAAATAAATAAAGTTTAAAACATTGTAAAATTAAATGATATATACTTAGATCACATATATATTTATTATATATATGATCTAAGTATATATATATATATATATATATATATGTATATATATATATATATATATATATATATATACATACATACATACACATAAATGTACATACATTGTCTAAGTGTATTTTAATATTAATATATATATATATATATATATATATAATTATATATATATATATATTAATATCAAAATACACATAGAATGATATTAATTAAATATATATATAATTATCATTATATATATATATATATATATATATATATTTATAAATAATATAAAGCAAAATAAATATGTAAATACATAAAAATAAATAAATAAACATTTTTTAAAAAAATATATGTGTAATTTCGTTCTAACTTTATTTTAAAATTAATATATATATATTGATATCAAAATACACATAGAACGAAATAATATATATAATTATATACATAAGTAAATACGTATATACCACTATATATATATATACCTATACATATATATATACACATGTATATATATAATAATTCTACGTATATATTTTTTTAATAATTTAACATAATTAGGTCATTTTATTAATTACAATTTGTGGGACCTGCCTGACAACCCAGGCTGAAAGTCCAGGGAATTTAATTTGCTAGCACTATATTTAACCCTGTAACTTTCCAAGACACCATAAAACCTGTACATGGGGGGATACTGTTTTACTCAGAAGACTTTGCTGAAAACAAATATTAGTGTGTACATTTGGCTCAGTCCTTAAGGGGTTAAGATGATTAGTCACTCTACAGCTGTGGCTTGATAAAAGTTGTGAAGCTTCAAACTGAAGGACTAGGGCTGTGACTCTGAGGACTGATCTGATTCAGATTTCAATCTGTTTATCTATAATGATTGTTGTTTCTGCAAACCATGTCAATTACGTATTGGCTCTATATTACCACTGCATATTCATTATATAGCCAGCTTCAAAGATAATAAGGAGTCTATCAGTATAATTCTGTAGCGGTACTTAACCCTTCCAGGGACCGGCCACGGTCCTCTGTTCAAGCAGCGCGCGGCCCTGCTACTACACGAGCCTCGCGCGGCTCATCCGACGGCTACAACAGGAAGGCGGGCAGTGACCGGGAGAAGCGGTCATGTGTCTCGCCTGACTCTAAGAGCGCGCCGCGGGTCTCGGGCGCGCTCTTAAAGGGACAGTGGGAGCCTAACTTGGCAAAGGCCTCCCATTGGTCTCTGTCATGCCACACTCCCCATACACTTACCTTTTGGGGGCGTGGATGTGACAGGGACCAATATAAATAGATGTTAAAATATATATACTCACCTCTTTCCCTTAGTTCCTTGCCGTATCGTGGTTTCTGTTTCAGTTCCCTTTAGCGCTTGTTGTATTCAGTTGTGTTCCTTCGTACTTGACCATGGCTTTGTTTTCTGACTATGTTATCTCTTTATCCTTATCTGTTCTGTTTGCCGGCTTGCTGTTTACTGTGTACCAGACCCCGGCTAGTCCTAGTTTATGCTGTCTCTTTGTGCCCTTGACCTCGGATCGCTCCTGACTCTGTACTTCTCCTATATACGTCGAGTCCGGCCACTCTAAGGTCCGGTAGATGTATCTCCCCTCTGTGTTGTCTTCTGTTTAGTTGAATCCTGCGTGTTGGGGTATGTTTTCGTTACATTACGATAGGGGCATGGACCCCGCAGATCTAGCTCAGCAGATGGCATCTCATGAGGCTAGATTTGTAGAGCAGGATCACCGTATGGATCAGATAGCCCAGGCTCTCCAGACGCTCTTATCTAGAACTATTCCAGCAACCACACCTAACCCTCCTACAACTCTTCTTCCTGAAGTATCTACTTTGCCTAATACTTTGGCCCATTTAACACCTCCTCCTAGGTATTGAGGGGACTCTAAGACATGCAGAGGTTTCATTAATCAAATAGAATTCCACTTTGAGATGTATCCACGTCTCCACTTTGAGATGTATCCCACAGAAAGGTCTAAGGTGGGGTTCCTTATGCACCAACTTATCGATAAAGCACTTGAGTGGGCAAATCCTATTTGGGAGGCTAATGGACCTATGGTGCATGATTTCAATAGTTTTCTTACTGCTTTTCGTAGAACTTTTGACACAACGAAAAGGTCAAAAAATGCCGCAAGAGCATTAATGAGAATTAAACAGGGTTCTAGGTCTGTGGCTGACTATGCTATTCAGTTTCGTACCCTTGCTTCACAGGTAGATTGGACCAACAATGGGTTAACTACTGCATTCCTGGAAGGTTTATCTGACACTATATTGGATGAGGTAGCAGCTAAGGAGCTTCCTATTGCATTAGAGGACCTTATTGACTACCTCATTGATATAGATAATAGGATTCGTGACAGGCTCTATACGAAGAACAGGAATAGACGTTTGGTTACACCTATTAACCCCAGAGTTGATAAACCTGAGAGTGTTAAAGTATCTGAAGAGGAGCCCATGCAATTAGGGGTTGCCAAAATCCCTGATACTGAAAAATGACATAGGAGAAGGGACGGAATCTGCCTATACTTTGGTAGGAGAGACCATTTGGTAAAGGAATGTCCTTTGCTTCCGGAAAACTCTCGCACCTAAGACCTTATAGGGGACTGGCCTTGGGTGTGATAACTAAGTCTACTAAATTGCCTCCTAACCGTTTGCTTCTCCCTGTTTCTTTACATATGGGAGAGAGTTGCATAGCTGAGCACATATACGCTCTGGTTGACTCCGGGGCAGCTGAAAATTTCATAGACTCTGGTTTTGTTAAGAAAAACAACATTCCCATCAGAGAGAAGGAGATACCCTTGGCCGTTGAGGCCATAGATGGTAGACCATTAAGTTCTCCAGTTGTTACTCATGAAACTGTACCGTTACACATGTATACAGGGGTTTTACACTTTGAAACCATTCGGTTCCAGGTCATCACCTCTCCCTCTTCTCACGTCGTGTTAGGGTACCCATGGTTACGTGCTCACAATCCCATTTTCGACTGGGAGTCAGGGCAAATAAAATCATGGAGCGAAGCCTGCCACGAGTCTTGTACTATTGAAATCACCCCTTTGAATTCTATTAATGTTCCAACTACTCCTCCTTTATCTACTGTAATACCCCCTCAGTACTTATTTCTCGAGACTGTCTTCGATAAAAGGGAGGCTGACAAATTACTGCCTCAAAGGGCAGGGTGTACCCTTTATCTGTTCAAGAAAATCGTGTCATGGAGGAATCACTAGAAAAGGGGTTTATTAGGAGATCCTCTTCTCCGGCTGTAGCGGGGTTCTTCTTTGTATCAAAGAAAGAAGGTGATTTAAGACCGTGTATCGATTATAGAGGTCTAAATAAAATCACCATCAAAAATGCATACCCTATACCTTTAATCACGGAATTATTTGACAGGCTAAAACATGCTACTGTATTAACTAAATTGGATCTTAGAGGTGCATACAATTTAATACGTATTAAGAAAGACCACGAATGGAAGACGGCATTCAACACTAGATCTGGCCATTACGAGTATACTGTGATGCCATTTGGTCTATGTAATGCCCCAGCAGTATTTCAAGAATTTATTAATGACGTCCTAAGAGACTTTATTCACACATTTGTAATTGTGTACTTGGACGACATATTAATATACTCTACAGATTTACACACTCATCACAGACATGTTACAACAGTTCTGAAGACCCTTCTTGCTAATGGTCTTTATTGTAAACTGGAAAAATGTCTATTCGACCAATCCGAAGTCCAGTTTTTGGGATATTTGATTTCCGCTAAAGGTTTTCGTATGGATCCCCGGAAGCTTTCTGCTGTCTTAGAATGGCCTCTACCACAAGGTTTGAAAGCCATTCAGCGTTTTCTTGGTTTCTCTAACTATTATAGACGCTTTATTAAAGGTTTTTCCTCTATTGTAGCGCCTATCACCCGTATGACAAAAAAGTATGGCAATACTCGTGTCTGGTCTCCCGAGGCACTTCAGGCTTTTGAATTTCTTAAAACTACGTTCACATCTGCACCTATTTTACAGCATCCTGTCCCCTCACTGCCCTATATTCTTGAAGTTGATGCTTCCGATATCGGGGTAGGTGCTGTCTTATCCCAAAGAGAGTCGCCTGAAAAGCCATTGCATCCTTGTGGCTTCTTTTCCAAACAAATGTCCAAGGCAGAAAATAATTATGATGCGGGTAATCGCGAACTCCTTGCTATTATTTTAGCACTTAAAGAATGGAGACATTTATTAGAAGGAACTAAGGATCCCATCCTCATATTTACGGATCACAAGAACCTATCCTATCTTAGTGAGGCTAAAAGATTGTATTCTAGGCAGGCTAGGTGGTCACTGTTTTGTCCCATTTCAATTATATTATCACCTATAGGCAATTATATTATCACCTATATACAGATGATCACAACACTAAAGCAGACGCTCTGTCCAGACAGTTCGAAACTGCTGACAAACAGGAGATTGATGTTACTCCTGTCATTCCCCCAGACAGGATAATAGCTACTACTATTTTGTCTATTTCCTCGTCCCTCTTGCAGACCATACAAGCGAAACAAAGCATGGCACCTAGCGAGAGGCCTACTGATAAACTATTCGTTGATGTTCCCAAGAGACGGGATATTCTGTTGTTGTATCATGACACTAAGACTGCTGGACATCCTGGTATTTCCAAAACGGTATCAGCTGTTTCTCTGTATTTTTGGTGGGATTCACCGACTATATAGGTGCTTGTACTACTTGTGCCTGTATGAAATCTTCTCGTAGAGTTCCTTGTGGGCTGTTGCATCTGTTCCCCGTTCCTGAGAGACCTTGGTCTAACCTGTCCATTGATTTTATTGTTGAATTACCCCCTTCGAATGGTAACACTGTTATCCTAATGATAGTAGATCGGTTTTCCAAGATGGCTCACTTTGTGTCTCTTCGCAAGCTGCCCACGTCTAAGGAACTGGCACTTATCTTCGCTACAGAGGTGTTTCAGTTGCATGGCATTCCCGTATCTATTGTGTCCGATAGGGGTAGCCAATTTATTTCCAGGTTCTGGAAAGCCTTTTGTTCGGAAATGGGTATTATTCTCTCATTTTCTTCTGCTTTCCACCCCCAGTCTAATGGAGCTGCTGAACGTGCCAATCAATCTCTGGAGCAGTACCTTCGTTGTTTCATATCCCACCATCAGAACAATTAGGCTGACCTGCTTCCTTGGGCTGAGTTTGCTCGGTATAACGCTACTCATGATTCTTCCGGCAAAAGTCCTTTTTATGTTGTCTATGGCCAGCATCCAGTTGTTCTTCCGGCTGCTTTCTCCTCACAGGGCATGACAGTTCTGGATGAGCATTTGGCTGGTTTGCATAACACTTGGGAGCAGGTTCAGCGTTCTTTGGTGGATTCCGCTGCTCGCCAGAAGGTGCAGGCTGACAAGCATCGCAGGGCGGCTCCTTCTTATGTCGTGGGGGACAGGGTTTTGCTTTCCACGCGTAATATTCGCCTCCGGGTGCCTTCTATGAAATTGGCTCACCGCTTTATTGGTCCTTATCGTGTTTTGCATAAGGTTAATCCTGTTTCGTATGCCTTGGGTCTTCCTATGAATCTGCGTATTCCTATGAATCTGCGTATTCCTAATGTGTTTCACACTTCATTGTTGAAGCCTTACATACGCAACCGCTATACCCGGCATACTCCTCCTCCCCCTCCTGTCTCTGTGGAGGGTCATGAGGAGTTTGAAGTTTCTGCGGTTCTTGACTCTCATTTCCTTAGAGGTCGACTTCAATACCTGGTGCATTGGAAGGGCTATGGGCCTGAGGAGCACAGTTGGATTTCCGCTGACGCTGTTCACGCTCCTCGCCTTGTGCGTTCCTTCCATTCTCGTTTTCCTGCCAGGCCTGGCCCTCCCCGCCCGGGGGGTACTGTAGTGGTACTTACCCTTTCCAGGGGCCGGCCGGGGTCCTCTGTTCAAGCCGCGCGCGGCCCTGCTGCTGCACGAGCCGCGCACGGCTCATCCGACGGCTACAACAGGAAGGCGGGCAGTGACCACGAGAAGCGGTAACGTGTCCCGCCTGACTCTAAGGGCGCGCCGCGGGTCTCAGGCACACTCTTAAAGGGACAGTGGAGCCTAAATTGGCAAAGACCTCCCACTGGTCTCTGTCATGCCACACTCCCCATACACTTACCTTTTGGGGGCGTGGATGTGACAGGGACCAATCAAAATAGATGTTAAGATATATATACTCACCTCTTTCCCTTAGTTCCTTGCCCTATCGTGGTTTCTGTTTCAGTTCCCTTTAGCGCTTGTTGTATTCAGTTGTGTTCCTTCGTACTTGACCTTGGTTTTGTTTTCTGAGTACGTTATCTCTATATCCTTATCTGTTCTGTTTGCCGGCTTGCTGTTTACGGTGTACCAGACCCCGGCTAGTCCTAGTTTACGCTGTCTCTTTGTGCCCTTGACCTCGGATCGCTCCTGACTCTGTACTTCTCCTATATACATCGAGTCCAGCCACTCTAAGGTCCAGTAGACGTATCTCCCCTCTGTGTTGTCTTCTGTTTAGTTGAATCCTGCGTGTTGGGGTATATTTTCGTTACAAATTCTGCTTTAACCCTGAGATAATAGTGGGTCAAGAATAGCTGACATGGTTTTAGTATATCAGTATCATGATTAGCCATGTGCACACTGTGTGCTGAGAGCTAATGGAGTAGCTGACATGTTTCATAACAGCAGCAATATTTAATAGAAAATTAAAGACATGATAGCAGGAACACTACTAAAGAAAGTAGTGTAAGAGAGAGCTAAGAGAGGGCTAGGAAGATAGAGAGAGAGAGAGAGTTAAAGCATTTTACAGAGACATGTACTGTGTAGGGATCTCTGTATTACAGCTATATGTAATTTATCACACTTATCCTGGTTGTGTGGGATAGTTATCTCATTATTGTGCCCAGCTCTGTTTGTTATGTAAGTGTATTTTACTTAGTACTACCTTAGTACTACCAGCTCTGTGTATTACATCTCTATTTATTTGTCATCTCTGTTTGTGGTATGGTATCTTTGTAGTGTACTCAGCTCAATGTATTTTATAGATATCTTTATATTGTGCCAATCTTGTTTTATTATATGAGCATCTCTGAATTATGTTCAGCTCTCTGTATTCTATGAGTATCTCTGTACTGTATAGGGAGGAGTAATATTCTGGGGCAGAAGTCTAGTGCCCCACTATCTTAAAACTTCACCAGCTGCTACTGGATTAAATGTATAGATTTCTCTAAAATCAGAGATTAAAAAACAGCCCTTGCAGTTTGGGACAATTGTTTCTGAGATAAGAAGACTGTGCTGTGCATGTCTGTTGTCAGGGAAACCCTTTTTATGTGTGTCTCTCAAGGTTGCCTTGAGCTTATGGGAAAGCAATTTCTCCAAGAGGAAGGAGTGAGGATGGACAGGTTATTTGTGAGAGCAGCAGCAGCACACAGAGAAAAAGCCAGAATTATACATTGCAACAGTTTTGGACAAGCAATCTGTAAATAGAAAAAAAGAGAGAGAGAGAGAACATATAAGTATTATTTAAATACCATAAAGTGCAACATAAAGTGAAGGGGGTTTAAAACCTTTTATAGGAGGAAAGGGGTATGCAGGAGAGGTGTGTTTTACAGCAGGTGTAACACCCAAATGATTAATACTCTCAGCAGGAGACAGGGATAATGTAAATAAATTTAAATATGATCTTTCATTGATATTAAGGGAAGAAATACTTCATTGTGCAACATGAGTCAAAAAGATGTTTAGAAAACTGCAAAACCTATATCTGTCATGACAGGCTCACTATAATGAGGACAGATGAACTGGACTCGGAGTAACTTTAGTGGGCTGAACTATTATAGGTCTACAAAGGAGTTTGTAAATAGGTGGGTTTTCGGGTGTTTGAGGAAAAACAAGTAGACTGAGAGTGTGATTATATAAACAGAACCACAAAGGTAAAGAAGCATTTGAATGAGGGCAAAGACCTGACCATATATATAGAATATTGTTTTTATATTATATTTTATTGAGGATGGTTAATTCTAGCTTTTTGCCACGTAACACAAGAAATCAGTCGTGATAGGTTGAAAAGCTTCTTAGACATTTCTGTTTTTTTTAATCTATAAGAAAGAATAAGGTATACCTCTTAACATGCTATGTGACAGCACAGGACCTTTAATCTATCCAATTTTTATGACAATATGGAGGTTAAAACATTATATAACGCTATGTGCTAACCTGTTTATTAGCAGGAATACACCCAAACAAGAGGTCACCCATTGAGACTGGAAGAAATGAGATTTCACATACAGGAGTGAAAAGGGTTCATTACAGTAAGAACAATAAAGATATTAAATTATCTATCTAAAGAGGTTATCCTCATCAGATTCTATAGATAATATTTTTTTTTAAGGCTTGGATGCACTTTTGTGTAAACAGAATAGTCCAGGATATAATTAATATGTTTGTAAACAGGTTGTTGATCTAAGGAGAAATCTGATCGACATTATGGCGTCCAGAAGGAATTATTTCCCTTTTTGTGGCATAATTGGAAATGGTACAATTGTTTATTTACTTCTTTTTGATCAACAACATAAAAGAAGTGGCTTCAGGTTTGAACTTAATGGACTTCAGCCATTTTTTTTCCAACCTAGACAACTTTGTAATGTGTTGTGTAGAGCATAAGGCTGAATGTCAAGGGGTTACATAATCACATTCCTACAAATTTTATTTTCACACGATGTGCTGACTTTTATTGTGTGTAAACAAGGGGGTTCACAGGTTTTGAAACTATTATCTGACATTGTGATGCCACAACAACACATTAAACAATCCCAATGTCACTATATGTTGCAACAAATTAAGCTGTATTAAAACTTCCAAGAATGAAAAGGACAAGTAAACAGGAACAGATCAGAAACTGTATCAGAAACTGTTTGTCTCAGCGTGTTACTTGCTGTGGCCAGTTTGGTGATCCATAAGGCATGCTGGTTTAGGTGTCGGTAGTTTTCCTACTAACAGCATTTTTTCACATTATTGAAAGGAGAAGGTCTCATTTTTGTACACTGGACAAATCATTTAGGTGACTAGGGCCCTGTTCCGCGGCAAATTAATTGTTAATTAACCATTTATTTGCTTACCTTAATCCAGCGCAAGGCTTCCTCGACACTGGCAACCTCTCCTCCTCCATTGACGTCAGCTTCCAAGTGGAGCCGAATGCGTATGCATGGCCAGAGGCGCTTGCACATTCAAACCCACCTGTAGGAAAGCATTACTCAATGCTTTCCTATGGGGATCTTTTTTGACACTGGACTTAGTGAGGGCGTCCAGCGTCAATAAGTGTGATTTATTCTGTGTAAAGCGGCCTCTAGTGGCTGTCAGGGAGACAGCCACTAGAGGCTGGATTAACCCTGCAGTGTAAACCTTTCTCTGTTCTGCTATGCTTCCAGCTGCAGTGTAAAAACTATGAGCTCATTGAGCTGAAGTGGTCTGGGTGCCTATAATGGGTGCCTATAATGGTCGTTTAATGCACTCTGTGATTGTTCAATGCTGATCTGCAATATAAATTCAGAAGTGCCAGTAAAATGTCATCTTAGAGATAGAGTCACACTAACAAGTTACAGAATTTATTGAAGGATCACTGTAGCATTTGGAATACAAACTGCATTCTGAATGCTATGGCATTCCTCCATTGAAATGAAGGTTAAATCTGGAAACCTAGTTGGGCTCAGTTCTCACAGATGAAGCACCTTTGGTGGCTTTCATGAAGACAGCCACTAGAGGTGTATTGTAATCCTGCAATGTAAGCATTGCCATATCTACCAAACTGCAATGCTTTATATGGCAGGTTTAAACTAAAGTACCACTGCACCCAGACCACTTCAGATTGGAGGGGCTTGTTTGTATGTATTGTTGGCTTTTGATTGCAGCAATGTGTTTGCATGTAGTTTTGGCGTTTGATGGCATGTAGTGTTGGCATTAGTTTGGAGGGGTGTGTTTGTATGTAGTGTTGATGTTTGATTTTGAATGCTGGGATGTGTGCACACATACACATGTGGCAACACCCTAACACACAGATACACATACAAATACTCATACACATTGACACACACATACCCACACAAACACACACACACAGATACAAATATACACTGACACACACACACAGATATACCTACACTGACACACTCACACGCAGGTACACACACAGGTAAACATACACTGACACAAAGAGATAAAAAGATACAGATACACAAGTGACAATTTACATATTTTTAGCCACCCCCTGCTTTTATGTCTTTTGGATGCAGGAGGGAGACTTCCTGGGCGGGCTGAGGATGATGAGAGTCTGGTGCTGCTCTCCTTCCTCCACTTTCTGTGCCTCCTCCATCCTCTCAGCCTCCGCATGGTCTGTAAGCTGGAAGAAAGTGACAGGAAACCACTTCCTCCCAGCACTGCTTGCCAACATTTAAGTGGACCTATTGCTAAAGAGTTGCAGCACCCAGCACTGCTACTGTACCAGGTGTGCCGGCGGTAGTGCCGTCACTGGCCATACCATGTTGTATTAACCCCACACCTGCTGTATTAACTCAATTCCCCTCTCCTTGCAGTTTTAATCCTGCACCTAGATAATTCAATCCAATCCCAAAGCTTTAAACCTGCACCCCCTGCAATACCCCCACTGTTCTGTATTATTAATGTCACATAATGGGCATTAAAGTGGCACTGCCACAAATAATGTAATTACAGGTTTCATTTCTCTCTCATTGTTACAGGCCTGGCATGAACTGAGGATATGTGCAGATATGAAGAATTGGTTGACATAGTGATAAATGACTATACAAATCACCCCACTGGCAGCTATGCAGGAAGCGTCACCTTCGCCAAATGGCTAGTGTTTCATCCCATAATGCTTTGCAAACAGCCAAGTGTAACAAACTGTGTGATGCCTTGTGCTTCATTTTGTAGATGCAGTTTTAATGACCTATACACTTTTATACTTTTTTCCCAATGTCCCTAAATCTCAAAACTGTATCAGTTCCACGGGGATAAAATCCTCATAAAATGACGATTATTATGTAGCTATCTATTAATACCCCATATCTGTTCCCTGGAACTGGATTATCCTCTCTTTCAGAGATTTTTTTTCAAAACGATTAATAATGGCATTGCAAAAAAATAAATAAAAAAACAAGCAGGAACTATAGCCAAGTTTGAGGAATATTCCAGTACAGCTATTTAAACCTAAATTTGCTGCCCCCATGTCAGTTCTGCACCACTCCCATTTTAGCGAATATTCCGGTTATGTTTTAACAAACAGAATCTGCTTTTTATATTAATTATGTCCCTCTAAATTAAGTGGTGGAGGGGGAGGGGGAGGGGGGCTATACTTTCACCCTGGAGGGCAGTTGCCTAGAAACCGTTTTGCTTCCTTTTTTTGTGTCACATGACTAGAGTCTAGAATTATTCAGACCAAGAGAGAATATGAATGAGGCCAAACTTAAATCAGAGATTCATCATATGCATAACTTGGCATATGCATAACTTGGGTTATCAAAAGTGACGTCATGTTCATTTATACAGTGCCATGTTAAAGGGGCCACTCTACGCACTGTAGGGGTTATTATTATTATTATTCTCGCCATTTATATAGCGCCAACAGATTCCGTAGCAAACAGAACAGGGTAGTACTAGCGCTAATTTGCAAAGTGTAGAAAACGAATGAGCAGCTTTAACACCAAGTTCTTATCTTTAAGAGTAGGTCTAGTGGTAGTGTGCTGGTGAAGTGCTATAGAATATTTAATTATAACAGTTGTGGATTTTAATTATAATATTAACAATTAGTGAATAGACTTTAAAGTGTAAGTATATATATAAACAGTACTTTTTAGGTATACACAAAGGTGTCCTAAGTTGGTAATCAATATCTTAAAAAAAACAGAATATACCAAACATAGTGTAAACTGTGACAAAAAAAAAATAAATTTGAATAAAGAGGGAAAATTCCCACTCACACTTTGGAGAGCTAATAGTGTATAGCTCAATTTGATCGCCCGTGGGGTCCGTGAAGGCGACCCTATCCCTTCTTTTTGCTGGATATTGCTTTCTTGAAACTCTGAAATGTTGAAACATATATATGGTGCAGTACCGTATGGTTCCAAATACGTATGAAAAAGAACAGGTTTGTACTCACAGACACAGAGCCATCCACATCGGCTCTGATCAAGGGTATATGTGGTTAAGGACCACACACCTTCTTTAAAAGAGCAGGAACAATGCCAACAGTGTTATAAAAATATAAGTATATTTATTCACATAAAACTATTTGTAACAGTATAAAAAACTATATATAACAATATAAAAACACTGAATAGGCATATAAAAAGTCCAAATAAATAAAGACCGGTATTCTCCAAGCTCCAGGACGCGTTTCGCTATAACAGCTTCTTCAACTGGATAAAAAAGTCTCTATTTCTTCTTTGGGACCAGTTCCTGCTTTTATACCTCTTTAAAAGTCCAATCCTTGATTATGAGTCCGTGATTCCGCGGGCTTTCTCCATGGAAACGGTGACGCCCTGCGATTCACGTCTCGTTTTCATTTATTTCCAGGTTTTCGCATCACTTCCGGTCACGTGTCACTCGGCCGATACGTCATGCGTTCCACCTTGCGGTTCACTCGGCCGATACCCGGAAGTGTGTGATATCATTATACAGCAATGGGAGATAGATGTGGTATATTAATTAAACGCATAAATTCATAACGGTAGAAGTCATGTCTTTTTGTTCCTCTCAATAAGGGGAATAATAATTGCTTATTTAATCTTGTCGTGAAAAAGGAATAGGTATATTTGATTTCTATCTTTCTAATACATAGAGCCATAAATCTATTACAGAAAAATCAATTATAATACAGAAAAATTCAGAAAAATTCACAGGAGATCTAATGTGGCAACTGGGAAAATTAATCATAAAAATATAAATAACCGGCTTCCGGTCGACAACTCGAGGTGATCAGACGCACTACTCAGGGGCTCCGGGACAAAATCTGAGAAATCTCGCCTAAATATCGCCATAACCGCCACCGCTCACCGCTGCCTGCACGCAAGTACCCCACAAGCCAAATGGGACGCAAGCATAAGAAGAAGGCGGCAGATATAACAACCCCGGGGCTCACAATCGGGGAAATGTGGAGGAGAGCATGCGGCCCGAGTGAAGCCAATATGGCGGCGCTCCATGGCGGCTGCACGGACTTCTCGGACGACTATTCCGAGGAAGCAGAGGAGGAATACCTCCCACCTCCGGACCCGAAACCAAAGAAAACCTCCAGCAATACGAGAAAAGACCCTGATGCCGACCTAGTGACCACGGGGGTGCTTAAGGCACTCCTGGCAGACCTGCAAAGCAATATCCTCACGGATGTCACGGCCCTAAGGGGAGAACTGCGAGGTCTGACAGGCCGCATCACTGAGCTAGAGGCCTCCTCTCAGGAACACAAGAGCACCATTGCTACTCTGCAAAGTGAAATGCGGGAACTGCACCGCAAAAATGCGCTGCTGGAGCGGCGCCTGGATGCCCAGGAGGACGCGAAGAGACGATTTAATATCAAGGTCAGGGGGCTGCCTGCGGAGCTACCGGAGACAGAAGTTCCGCACATGGTCAAACGCCTTCTGACCAGCATACTACCTCCAGGTAACACTGCACCTATCGTGCCCGCAACTATTTTCAGGATCCCAAAATCTGCCAAAGCCCCTACCTCAGCCACGAGGGACACTATCCTCACCTTTCATAACGGAGCGGACAAAGCGACGGTCCTTACCGCACTCAGGGGAAAGACCCCCTTACAATTTGAGAGTACTAAGCTGACCTTCTACGGGGACCTGTCAGGGGGCACCTTGGCGTGGCGTAGGTCACTCCGACCCCTCACCACCACACTCCAGCAACACAACATTCCGTATCGCTGGCGGACCCCCAACTCACTCCACGTAATGCACGGGGAGACAACCCACAAGATCCAAGACCCGCAAGACTCAGCAGAACTACTACAGACCTTGGGTCTCACATGGGACTCAATCCTTCAGGCGAGCCCCGCAGCCTCCACCACACCGGCTCACAGCTGGAACCCAGCGGGCAGTGCCCCATTTGTACCTCGAAACCTCACGCCAGTTACATACGCTGCAGTTACCACCTAAACCGAAATGAGGCGCATTCACCTCCACCCCGACAGAGCCCTCACCTGACAATACCGGGCCCCACCACCCACCTCCAACGAGCAACCAAGAACCTCTGGGACTTTATTGATCACCGTCCAGATTGTTATCCCGCCCTTTGCTGGGCCCAAACGCGGCTATCAAGAGACCACAACTCGTTCCAGCCAACCAGCCACAGACTCTCACAAAGGGAATAGATTTCTGTGGGTGGTCGAGACGCCCGACTTACCATCCACGCCGCAGCCAACGGACTACTCTGGAATTGTGTTCGATCTTGAAACGGACTGCAACCATGTCGGCCCCAATACCGGGACATTAGATGATGTACATAGTTCCTACTGTTTGCAAAACTGTTGCCCACCCATATGCCTATATAATGTGATCCCATTTACTGTCCCAACTACAGGTGCACGGTAGCGCATTGACATGCTACTCGCCCAGGCAATGCATACAGCCAACACAGCCTCACGAACCCAACAGACACTCACCGGATTGCCTGACAGGCTAGGCTTCGCCCTTAGCTCGACACATGCCAAACGCTTAAGAGTATGGGATGCCCACATACATAAGGTTTAGCACCCACACCATATGTCCGCCTTAACAGGAGTATCGACCTCCCATCTGTCCCATAGCAATACAGTACACCACCGCACATAGACCACATCTTGGCGCAACACTTGCTTCTGCTATGCATTGTCCACACATTCCTGATTACGACATACTAAACTCAAACCGGACTATTATCGAGAAAAAAGCCCAGACGGCCTAACTCTTGTCCACCTTTACTTATATCCTTACCCCTATTACCGTACAATTATGCAAGCTTAATACGATGCCCCATATGACCACATGACATTCACTTCGACGATTGCTAACAAGACGCTTCGACACTGTATATTTTTGCCTCAAACACGACCTGCTAACACTGTCATTGGATTAACAGCAGACATATATAGGCCGGTCAACATGTAAGCTTTACTTTTATAATTAATGCCTCACTAAACACAAATTGTTTATATAAAATTGTGATTACTAACCCTCTGCTTGAGCTAATCGAGAACACTGTTGCAACCTAACTATGTATATACCAAAAATGTGCCAGCTTACCGCATGCTACAACTTATACGAATTGTTTACTACTCTAATTTGATGTCGCTGTTGTGGCGCACCAAAGTTTATTGTTATTCTTGTGCACAACAAAAATAAAGAATTTAAAAAAAAATATATATATATAAATAACCAGGACCATAAGGTGCATAAATACTTCCATAAGGGGTCCTAGCTATAAGCAGCAAGAGGGGGCATTTATTAATATATCTATTAAGTAAAATTTACAATATCAAAGCTTAAAAAAAGGCATACAAAGACCCAAGTGAAAATACATCATAAGAACGATAACCCCATAAATTTGAAATAAAACATATATCTATCTACCGTGTTAAGACCATATGGGATGAGCGTGTTTAACTTAAAAATCCATTCCATCTCATTCTTACTCATTCTTGTATCGAAATTTCCTCCTCTCCAATCTCTTTCTAGTTTTTTAATCGCAAAAAATTGGGTACCAGCTGTTTCACAATTATGGTGGATTTTGTAGTGGGCCGAGACGCTATGGTTCTCAAACCCTTTAGATATGTTCCTTCCATGTTCTTCAATTCTTATATGTAATGCCCTTGTGGTTTTACCTATATATTGTAAACCACAAGGGCATACCACGCAATAAATGAGGTTGTTAGAATGGCAAGTAAGGAGTTCTTTAATTTTATATTTAGTTCCGTCTTTGCTAAAAAAATTATTTATATGTCTCTTTTTGCTGGTAGTTCTTTTACATGCTAAACAGCTTCCACATCCAAAAAAACCCTTATCTAAATTTAAAAATGTGTCATTAGTTTTTCTTTCTTTTAGGAAGCTGGATGTAAGTGCCGTGCGTAAATTATTCACTCCTCTGTGTATGAATCTGGGTCTTTCAGGAAGGAAGGTTTTTGCTGCAGGGTCTTGAAGGAGAATGGGCCAGAATTTGGAAATAATATTTCTGACTTTATGATTTTGCGTGCTATAGTTGCATATAAAGGAAATTTCTTTGAGTTCATTATCCTTTTTCTCTTTGTATTTTAAAAGCTTCTCCCTCTCCATTGTTTTTACTTCTTTTCTAGCATCCTCCAATTTCGTTTCCTCATAGCCTTTCTCTATAAATTCTTGTTTAATCTTATTTGATTGGGTCTCAAAGGTGGTAAGATCAGTGCAATTCCTGCGGATACGCAGGAATTGTCCTCTAGGGGCATTCTCGAGCCAGGGGGCAAAATGACAACTTTCCCTACCTATGAAACTATTAGCTTCTACAGTTTTAAAGTGATTTCTAGTCTTAATGCTTCTATGTATATCTGTAAATCCAGAAATATAATTTCCGATTTGCTCCAGTTGTTGGTGAGTGCTATCCCCCATGTGTTATTATTAAGAAAGTTTAAAAATGTCATTAAATCTCCTTCCTCTCCTTCCCAAATCAAAAAAAAAAAAAAGAGAGATACAAGAATGAGTAAGAATGAGATGGAATGGATTTTTAAGTTAAACACGCTCATCCCATATGGTCTTAACACGGACTTTGAGATGTGCCCTTTTTTAAGATAGATATGTTTTATTTCAAATTTATGGGGTTATCGTTCTTATGATGTATTTTCACTTGGGTCTTTGTATGCCTTTTTTTAAGCTTTGATATTGTAAATTTTACTTAATAGATATATTAATAAATGCCCCCTCTTGCTGCTTATAGCTAGGACCCCTTATGGAAGTATTTATGCACCTTATGGTCCTGGTTATTTATATTTTTATGATTCATTTTCCCAGTTGCCACATTAGATCTCCTGTGAATTTTTCTGAATTTTTCTGTATTATAATTGATTTTTCTGTAATAGATTTATGGCTCTATGTATTAGAAAGATAGAAATCAAATATACCTATTCCTTTTTCACGACAAGATTAAATAAGCAATTATTATTCCCCTTATTGAGAGGAACAAAAAGACATGACTTCTACCGTTATGAATTTATGCGTTTAATTAATATACCACATCTATCTCCCATTGCTGTATAATGATATCACACACTTCCGGGTATCGGCCGAGTGAACCGCAAGGTGGAACGCATGACGTATCGGCCGAGTGACACGTGACCGGAAGTGATGCGAAAACCCGGAAATAAATGAAAACGAGACGTGAATCGCAGGGCGTCACCGTTTCCATGGAGAAAGCCCGCGGAATCACGGACTCATAATCAAGGACTGGACTTTTAAAGAGATTCCGTAGCACTTTACAATATTATTAGAGGGGGTTTAACTATAAATAGGACAATTACAATAAAACAGGAACGATAGGTTGAGGACCCTGCTCAAACGAGCTTACAGTCTATAGGGTTATGGTGCTAACAAGTCCCTGGCATACATGTAGCATCATTACCAATTTTGGGTTAAACGGCATTCAAGCAGAAACAAACACACCGGGCTTGGCACATCACTAGTCTGTGTATTTGAACAGCATTCATTGACATAGCATGTAAGCTGGTTATCAGCACCAATGAATGCCATCAAACAACACGCAGCCGCCACACACGCACAAACTCACAGCAGCAGAGCACAGGGCTCTAGGAGTGAGCACCAACTTGGCACCCTGCCGTGGGTCCTGGGTGACCTTAAAAGCTCCAGCAGAGCAACAACTACTCAGGAATGACGTAAGGGTTCGCTACACACAGCTGTGATGAATTTGGGGGTGACAGATTACGAGACGTACTATCACATTTCCCAGATTTTATGTGCGTAAAGCAGGCTTCCCCCAAATTCCGGCCCTCCAGATGTTGCTGAACTACAACTCCCATGATTCTATGAATGAAATAGGTAGGCTGAGAATCATGGGAGTTGTAGTTCAGCAACATCTGGTGGGCCGGAGTTTGGGGAGCCTGGCGTAAAGTAATGGTGCTTCTGCATTGACAGCAATAGAAAGGTGCATGAATACTGCATCCAGTGTCACAGAGGCTAGTGGGGAGCAGGAAGCACATCCAATGCTGCATGATGATGTACCATGACAGTATTATCGGAGCTTCCCAGGTCAGGGGTTCGTCAGCTTTACTCAGTTTAATCAGTGAAATGAGGAGAGTAGACAACCGATATAGTCAGTTTGAGGTGAGAAAATTCACTAACTTGTGTTTTACTAATTATTATTAGTTATTTACTAATGTGAGGATAATTTAAGGTAATTCAAAGTGAATTTTACATTTAAGGCCAGTGTAGCTGAACTGAAAGCACAGCTGATTTAGAGAATGCATCCTGTTTGGCTATTATGACCTTAACCCCTTAAGGACCAAACTTCTGGAATAAAAGGGAATCTTGACATGTCAGTCATGTCATGTGTCCTTAAGGGGTTAAAGTAACAAACCAGGCACCATAACAACTTCATTGAAATGACATTGTTATGGTGCCAGGATGTCTCTGGCATTCCCTTACCATTACCATTGCTACCACCCTGGTTGCTAAGATAACAAATTATACTCATTTTCAGACCGCAAATAAAGACCAGGCCCTGCCAAGTCTTCAAAATCCTCATTTAGAGAAATTCCATTTTAGACCTGTGCCTGTTAGTGCCGTTAATAAACATCTTAATAATTAAAAAATGAAAAACCATTGTGGACCAGATCAAATCCCAGCAATGTTGCTGAAGCTCAGTGTGCCAGCAATTGCTAAACCAGTCACTACCCTTATCAATGAATCCCTGGTGTCAGGATACACACCCAAACTTTGGAAGACTGCAAATGTTGTACCTATCCATAAAAGTGGTGACAAATACTTTTGGTATCTAACTATCGCCCGATATCATTGCTCCCAGTATTGTCAAAAATCTTGGAAAAATGCGTACACACCCAACTATGTGAATATTATCAATGATCAATCGACCTGACCCCTGATCAATCAGGCTTTCGTCCAAATTACTCAACTTCGACTGCCCTCTTAAAAGTTTGTAATGACATCAGAATTGGCATGGAACAAGGAGACTGTCACGTCTAAACATTTGTTATGAAGGAACACACTGCAGATTTCTTATAGTTTGAATATTTATTATAAAAAGTAAAAGGTATTGACTTTAATTCCAATTTACAGGTACTGTAGCTTTAAGTAGTAAACGATAACTGAAATCCACAATTATATGCACTGTAGCTTTAAGTAGTAAACGATAACTGAAGTCCACAATTATATACACTGTAGCTTTAAGTAGTAAACGATAACTGAAGTCCACAATTAGATGCACTGTAGCTTTAAGTAATAAACGATAACTGAAGTCCACAATTAGATGCACTGTAGCTTTAAGTAGTAAACTGTGACTGAATCAGAAAGAGTCCTTTAGTAGTATTAGTTAATTAGGTGATAAGAAATTACAATAGCTGTTCCATAGACTTTAACTGAAGTAAGACAGATGCAGCTAACTGAGACAAAGTATGAGTTGAAGTTAGCTGTAACGGGTTGGCTTTAACGAAGGACCTTGGAGACAGGAAATAACAGCTTTGAGATGCAACGCTTATCACAGAGGTTTTACTTAGCTTCCGGCACATAGAACACTGGTTCCCGAGATTTCCTCAGAGGCGGTTTATCCTGCATGGATAGAGTTCAGCTTTAGTCGTGGATGAGGAAAGGTGAAGGGAACTTGAAGTCTTCCAGTCCGGTCCGGTAATAGAGGCTTTCACAACGATGTTGCAGCCGGTTCGTGAGTACGGAACGTAGTTCATTAATCCAGCGTCGATCAGCTGGTGCGGTCAGATTAAATAGGGAGACCGTGTCATAAAGAGGTGTGGCTAAGCTCCGTGGAACCAGGAAGTAAGAGGATATTATAATTAAGGCATGACAGTATCCCCTCCTTAATGAGCAACCTCTGGGTGCTATTGACTTGGCTTGGAAGGGTAACGTTTGTGAAACTTGGAAATTAATTTGTCAGCATGAACGACAGAGGAGTTTTCCCATGTATCTTCATCAACTCCATATCCTTTCCATCTGATGAGGTATTGTAAGGAGCCACGATGGATCCTTGAATCCAGTATACTTTGAATTTCGTATTCTTCTTCACCCTGGACCAATATGGGATCAGGAGAAGTAGTGACATTTCTTTGGAAAGGGTCAGGATGATGAGGCTTCAACAAGGACATATGAAAAACAGGATGTAGCTTTAAAGTTGGTGGAAGTTTTAATTTAACAACATTACGGTTGATAACCGATATTATTGGAAAAGGACCAAGAAAAAGAGAACTTAACTTCTTTGATGGACGATTTGTAGAGATGTTCTTTGAGGAAAGCCAGACAAGGTCACCGATTTGATAAGAAGGTGAAGGTTGTCTTTTTGTATCAAAAAACTTCTCTTGATTGGAGGAGGCCAATTCTAGATTCTCATGCAATTTCTTGAAATAAGAGGACATATGAGAGATTTGATTCGAATCGGAGAGATTAGATGATGAAACTGTCTGAGCAGGAAATGAGGAAGGATGAAATCCATAATTGGATAGAGATTGAGTCATTTTGCTGCTGGTATGATGATGAGAAGGAGGTACGTAAATCCGGTCTTTGAAATAGTAGAGACCGTCTTTCTTGGATAATTTAATTGATTTAGGAAGTTCGAGAGCATCTTCACTGAGATCTTTAATGTCGTCAATAAGAGAAGATAAGATTCCAATGACTTTAGGCGAAGGAGGTTCAATTTTAGTGTCTTTATGGATCCTGGAAAGGGCATCAGCCTTTTTGTTTCCAGACCCAGGTCTAAAGACTATTTGGAAGTTGAACCGGGAGAAAAAGAGATTCCATCTTACTTGTCGCGCAGACAGTGTTTTATTGGAGTGAAGATATTCGAGATTTTTATGGTCAGTATAAATGATTAAAGAGTTCTGAGTACCTTCAAGAAGGTGTCTCCAGGTTTCTAAAGCCACTTTGATACTTAATAATTCTTTTTCTCCTGTAGGATAATTCTTTTCGGCAGGAGATAATGATCGTGAGAAGAAGGCGACAGGATGAAGAGGTTCTTGAGGAGTTTTGTGTTGAGAAAGGACAGCTCCAATTGCAATTTCCGAAGCATCCGTTTCAAGGACATAAAGATATGAAGGATTTGGAAGTTGAAGAATAGGAGCTGTTGTAAACTTTCTCTTTAATTCAGTGAAGGCAGTTTGAGCCTTCTCGTTCCAATTGAAGGGATGTTTTTTACTGTTAAGTTGATTGAGTGGGTGAGCTATCTCAGAGTAGTTTTTAATAAATTTTCTGTAGAAGTTGGCGAACCCTAGAAATCGCTGTAATTCTTTTACTGTAGAGGGAACAGGCCAATTGATGATACAATCGACTTTTGCATTATCCATAGGGGCACCAGGTATGAGGTCTATAGGACAATCGTAGGAACGATGTGGTGGGAGCGTTTCAGCTTCTTTTTTACTGAATACGTTTGAAACGTCTGAATAACAAGAAGGTATAGTTGGTTCTTTGGTGATCTGAAGAATAGGAATTTGCTGTAAACATGTTTCTTTACAATAATGTGAGTTAAAGGTGATAGAGAAAGGAGACCATGAAATTTGAGGGTTGTGGTTCCTTAACCAGTTGATCCCTATTATAACGGGATAGAGAGGTGATGGAATAACATCAAATACTAGAAATTCAGTATGAATATGATTAGTGGTTACCTTTAGAGGGATGGTTTCATGAAGAATCGGTCCCGAGGAGATAAAGGAGCCGTCAATCACTTTAATAGGAACAGAAATGGATTTTCGAACACAAGGAATTTTATTCTTTGTTACAAAAGTTGAATCGATGAAAACCCCATTTGCACCTGAATCGATGAGAGCTTCAGTAACAATTCTCACCTTATCCCACTGTATTACAAGGGATACAGGTGTGAACGGAGTGGTCGGTGTTGAGTGGAGTGCACTGAAGATAGCAGAGGTATAGGCTTGTCTACCGGCCTTTGTCCGTTTTAATAAGGGACAATCAGAAACCAGATGATCTTGAGAGGCACAATACATGCATAGGTTTAATTGACGTCTTCGGTTCTTCTCTGCAGGAGTAAGAGGACTTCTTATTACCCCTATTTCCATAGGTTCACTGGTTAAGGAAGTCTTTTCTGGAGCTTTTGAGGGAATAAAAGGTTTTCGGTCTTTAGAATGAAAAAGGGCTTTTTCTGCCTTTCTTTCTCTTAATCTTCTGTCAATGCTGATTGATAAGTGAATTAGAGCGTTCAAAGTAGTAGGGAGTTCTGTAGCTTGTTTGTTAGGATCTTCATAGAGAAGAGACATGGCTTCAAAAAATTCATCCAGTGAGTCTAAGATGGGGTCATCGTTTTCCAGAAAGGAATGGGCCCATGACATAGGTTCACCTCTTAGAAAGGAAATAACCGAACAAACTTTAGTTCTTTCTGTAGGATAGGATCGAGGTTTCAAAGCAATTAATAATTTGCAGGCGTTGAGGAACTCCCTGTATTTTGAACGATCTCCAGAGAACTTTTCTGGATTACATACAGCAGGATCACTAGCCGAGTGCAGAATGGTATGAGGAGTATGAGTTTGTAGATCTCTGACATAAGTGAGAATTCTTTCGTTAGTAACTTGCAGGTCTTGCACACCTTGGGCTAGTGTATCAACTCTTTGATTCAGCGTAGTTATAGTAGAATCGAAATCTGCTGGATCCATTACAAGGGCTGGATTAATCTGTCACGTCTAAACATTTGTTATGAAGGAACACAACTGCAGATTTCTTATAGTTTGAATATTTATTATAAAAAGTAAAAGGTATTGACTTTAATTCCAATTTACAGGTACTGTAGCTTTAAGTAGTAAACGATAACTGAAGTCCACAATTATATGCACTGTAGCTTTAAGTAGTAAACGATAACTGAAGTCCACAATTATATACACTGTAGCTTTAAGTAGTAAACGATAACTGAAGTCCACAATTAGATGCACTGTAGCTTTAAGTAATAAACGATAACTGAAGTCCACAATTAGATGCACTGTAGCTTTAAGTAGTAAACTGTGACTGAATCAGAAAGAGTCCTTTAGTAGTATTAGTTAATTAGGTGATAAGAAATTACAATAGCTGTTCCATAGACTTTAACTGAAGTAAGACAGATGCAGCTAACTGAGACAAAGTATGAGTTGAAGTTAGCTGTAACGGGTTGGCTTTAACGAAGGACCTTGGAGACAGGAAATAACAGCTTTGAGATGCAACGCTTATCACAGAGGTTTTACTTAGCTTCCGGCACATAGAACACTGGTTCCCGAGATTTCCTCAGAGGCGGTTTATCCTGCATGGATAGAGTTCAGCTTTAGTCGTGGATGAGGAGAGGTGAAGGGAACTTGAAGTCTTCCAGTCCGGTCCGGTAATAGAGGCTTTCACAACGATGTTGCAGCCGGCTCGTGAGTACGGAACGTAGTTCATTAATCCAGCGTCGATCAGCTGGTGCGGTCAGATTAAATAGGGAGACCGTGTCATAAAGAGGTGTGGCTAAGCTCCGTGGAACCAGGAAGTAAGAGGATATTATAATTAAGGCATGACAGAGACTTAACTGGAGCTATTTTCCTTGACTTTGCCAAGGCCTTTAAAGGACCACTATAGTGCCAGGAAAACATACTCGTATTCCTGGCACTATAGTGCCCTGAGGGTGCCCCCACTTTCAGGGACCCCCTCCCGCCGGGCTGGATGGAGAGGAAGGGGTTAAACTTACCTCTTTTTCCAGCACTGGACGGGGAGCTCTCCTCTTCCTCTCCTCCTCTTCGGCTGAATGTGCATGCGCGGCAAGAGCCGCGCGCGCATTCAGCCAGTCTCATAGGAAAGCATTTACAATGCTTTCCTATGGACGCTGGCGTCTTCTCAATGTGATTTTCACAGTGAGAAACACGCAAGCCCTCTAGCGGCTGTCAATGAGACAGCCACTAGAGGCTGGATTAACCCATTTATAAACATAGCAGTTTCTCTGAAACTGCTATGTTTATAGAAAAAAGGGTTAACCCTAGCTGGACCAGGCACCCATACCACTTCATTAAGCTGAAGTGGTCTGGGTGCCTATAGTGGTCCTTTAACACAGTAGACCATGGCCTTATTTTGCAAAAACTTAAAACTCAGGCATTGGTAATCGTCCGCTAACCTGGTTTTGATCGTATGTTTCAGACCGATTGCAATATGTGACCATTTCTGACAGCGACTCCCTCCCTCTCCCAGTCACTTGTGGTGTTCCCCAAGGCTCCATACTCGGCCCCCTGCTATTCACATTAATTATAAATGATCTTCCAAACATCTGCAAATCCTCAAATGTACATATGTACGCAGACGACACTGTAATCTACGCTAGTAAACCCAATCTACCGCAGCTTGAGGCTGTGCTCCAAAACCAATTCATAGAGGTAGAAAAGTGGATAGCGGATAACAAACTCTTCCTAAACACTGACAAAACCGTTACAATGATCTTTGGAACTGTACCTATATTATGTAAACTACAAAATCAACAACTGTGTATCAGAAAAATTTCAAATAGCACACTAACAGCAGTCTGTTTCTTTAAATATCTAGGTATGTTGCTAGACCCCAATCTATCCTTTGACCTTCACATCGAAAAAAAAATCTCATCAAAACTTTACCCAAAACTAGGTGCCCTGTACAGAAACAAATCCTGCCTAAGCCCTACAGAAAAGGAAACGGATAGTGCAACAAATGCCGGTCATTAATTATGGGGATGTAGTCTATGTACCCGCACCGCAAACCCACCTTAATAAACTTAATACGCTATATAATTCGCTCTGCCGCTTTGTACTAGAATGTAATTACTTTACCCACCACTGTGACATGCTAAAAGAACTAAACTGGCTGTCGCTGGAATCCAGACACACCCTTCATCTTTCCAGCCTTGTGTTTAAGAGCATTTCTGGGAAGCTCCCACCCTACCTGAGTAGAATGCTCTCCCCGGCTGTTCCCGCCTCCTATAACCTCTGATCCAGTACTAGCACGATATTTAGCATACCGCAATAGAAAATTAAAGTGGCTCGATCCTCCTTTTCTTACAGAGCACCACAACTATGGAATAACCTCAGGGACCCAGTCAAATCTTTATTCATCCTAAAATATTTTAAGAGATCTACCTCTCAATATACCTCAATACAGAATGCACCTGTCATGGTTGAATATATTACCTGTTATGTATTACATTTATATATATATATGTTTTGTGAACCCAGCACATACTTGAAAACGAGAGAAATCTCAATGTATCCTTCCTGGTAGAATATATTTTATAAATAAATTAAAACATTAAAAAATGAGGTGTTAAAGAGATTCTATAGTGCAAGGAATACAAAGCTGTATTCCTCCGCTCCCCCTGCCTCCCCTCTCCCTCTGGCGCCCCACTCCCCAGTGAATAAAGCATTAAAAACTCTTCATTTACTCACCTTATCCCAGTGCCGATGTCCCTCATTGCTGGGTCGCGGCTCCTCCTCCGTCCCACGCCAAGCGGGACAAGCTAATGCACATGTGTGGCAACTTCCGTGCGCGCATTAGACCTCCCCATAGGAAAGCATTGAATCAATGCTTTCCTATGAGGAAAACTCTACCGCTGGATGTTCTCATGCAGAGGGTGAGGACGTCCATCGTCAGATACTGGACCAAAGATCAGTTTCAATTCAGGAAGCCCTCTAGTGGCTGAGGGCAGACTTAGTGCTGCAATGTAAACATTGCAGTTTCCCTGGAACGGCAATGTTTTACATTACAGCACTAATGGCAATAGGTACACTGCACCCAGACCACCTCAGTGAGCTGAACTGATCTGGGTGCCTAGAATGTCCCTTTAAATTCACAAATGGTTTAACCCCAAAGTCTGTGCTCCAGTGCCAGATTCCTCTGCCCCCCTGTCATTACATTTTCTGATACACTTCCGAATGTAAGGTTGTACAGCATAGGATAAGGGCTCCGCTCATTGACTTAGATCATCAGCTGACCGCACTAAGCCAATCAGTGGCGCCCCTGCCTGGTGGCACTCCCAGGCTTCCGTTCTAAAAAATTCAGAAGACAAAAGTACAGAGAGCAGAGTGATTCAGCTCTGGGGCACAGATTTTATGGTTAAACCGTTACAGTGAACAGTTTAACCCGCCAATGGTAAGGGAGCGCCAGGGACATCATGGTACCAAAACAACTGCATTTAGATAAAGTTGTTGTGGTGACTGGAGTGATTTTTAAAAGGATAACTCCAATAACCATAACCACTTCAGTGAAATCAAGCATTATTCGTGGTAGGAGCCTGTGTGTGCAGCGCACCAGCATAGATGACATAACAGAATTCCGAGTTGCCAAATATCGATTCAGTGTGACAGATGTAATGATCTACTACCTGGCAGGCAGTGCGCTCAATTGATAGTTAGTTTTTTCCATCCCTCTCTTCCTGCCTCTCAAATTCTGTCCCTCGCCGACTTAGAGTGCTTGCATTCGCTCTGAGCCAGTGAAACTGTCCAATCAAATGCTTATCTATGAGAAGCATTTGTTTGGACCACAAGGACAGGGATGATGTGGCGTGGAGAGCAATGCCAAGAGCTTTTGGTAAGTTTAATGTCTATTTTGTTTTAGATTTTAGATTTAAAGCTTGTAATGTCCAATAAAGCATTGTAAGGTAAAGTAACTACTTAAAGGGACACTATAGTCACCTGAACAACTTTAGCTTAATGAAGCAGTTTTGGTGTATAGAACATGCCCCTGCAGCCTCACTGCTCAATCCTCTGCCATTTAGGAGTTAAATCCCTTTGTTTATAAACCCTAGTCACACCTCCCTGCATGTGACTTGCACAGCCTTCCATAAACACTTCCTGTAAAGAGAGCCCTATTTAGGCTTTCTTTATTGCAAGTTCTGTTTAATTAAGATTTTCTTATCCCCTGTTATGTTAATAGCTTGCTAGACCCTGCAAGAGGCTCCTGTATGTGATTAAAGTTCAATTTAGAGATTGATATACAATTATTTAAGGTAAATGACATCTGTTTGAAAGTGAAACCAGTTTTTTTTTCCATGCAGGCTCTGTCAATCATAGCCAGGGGAGGTGTGGCTAGGGCTGCATAAACAGAAACAAAGTAATTTAACTCCTAAATGACAGTGAATTGAGCAGTGAAATTGCAGGGGAATGATCTATACACTAAAACTGCTTTATTTAGCTAAAGTAATTTAGGTGACTATAGTGTTCCTTTAAATTAGAAATTTACTTTGAATTCTCCCTGTAGTAAATAACCTGTAATTTCAACCAAATTCTGGTTCCCAATTCATTGCATTGCACCAATTATTAATGAAACCCCCCATTGTACGTCAGGTCATACTGACCGTAATATGCTTATTTGGAAATAGGAAAGCTCACGTTCCCTTCTACATAACACTGCTAACATTAATAGTGATATAATACTATAACGCTTTATCATGTCTGTCCCTCTCGAGAGAAGTTTCATAAATCATTTACTGTCCTTCATATAATAAGATACATGTATTAACATTACATAAAACTCCATCCTTTTCCTTAAGTTCATTTATTTTTTGGGGGTGGAAGTGGGGGTAATATAGATGAGCGATGGATGTGGGGGGATTAATATAGAGCAGTGATGGCTGGGGAAGGATCAATATAGACCAGTGATGGCTGGGGAAGGATCAATATAGACCAGTGATGACTGTGGGGATGATTAATATAGACTAGTGATGTCTGGGGGACCGAGGGGAATAAAATAGACTAGTGATGTCTGGGGGACTGAGGGGATTAAAATTAATTAATTAATACAGATGAACTAGTTATGTCTGGGGGGGGGGGAATCAATATAGACCAGTGATGGCTGTGGGAATGATTAATATAGACCAGTGATGTCTGGGGGCTAGGGGGATTAAAATAGACTAGTGATGTCTGGGTGGGGGGGGGATGTCTGGCTGTGGGTGGATTAATATAGACTACTGATGTCTGGGTAGGGGGGGGGGGATTATATAGACCAGTGATGGCGGGGGGATTAATATAGACCAGTGATGGCTGTGGGAATATTAATATAGACTAATGATGTCGAGGGGGTGGAGGGGGGGGGGTTAATATACACCAGTGAGGGCTGTGGGGTGATTAATATAGACTAGTGATGTCGGGGGGATGCGGGGGGGGGGGGGGGGTAGGGAATTAATATAGATCAGTGATGGCTGGGGGGATTAATATAGACTAGTGATGTCAGGGGGAGGGGGATTAATATAGACCAATGATAGATGTGTGGGGGAGTAATATAGACTAGTGATAGCTGTGGGGGGAATAATATAGACTAGTGATGGCTGTGGGGGGGGGGGAGGATTAATATAGGCTAGTGATGGTTGGGGGATTAATATACACCAGTGATGGCTGTGGGGCGATTAATATAGACTTGTGAAGTCGGCAGGGGGGGTGGGGGGTGATTAATATAGACCAGTGATGACTGTGACAGGGGATTAATATAGACCAGTGATGGCTGTGGGGGGATTAATATAGACTAGTGATGTTGGTGGGGCGGAGGGAGCAGGGATTAATATAGACCCATGATGGTTGGGGGATTAAAATAAGATGAGTGATGGCTGTGGGGGGATTAATATAGACCAGTGATGACTGTGGGAGGGGATTAATATAGACTAGTGATTGCTGGGGGGGGGGGTTAATATAGACCAGTGATGTCTGTGGGAGGGGATTAATATAGACCAATGATGGCTGTGGGGGGAGGGGGGGTGGGAGGTTTAATATAGACTAGTGATGGCTGGGGGATTAATATAGACTAGTGATGGCTGTGGGAGGGGATTTATATAGACCAACAATGGCTGGGGGGAATTAATATAGACCAATGATTGCTGTGCGGGGGATTCATATAGACCAGTGATGGCTGGGGGGGAGGATTAATATAGACCTGTGATGGCTGGGGGGGAGGATTAATATAGACCTGTGATGGCTGGGGGGGAGGATTAATATAGACTAGTGATGGCTGGGAGAATTAATATAGACCAGTGATGGCTAGGTGGGGGGGAGGGGGTAATACAGACCAGTGATGCAAAAAACAAGTATAAATATACGCGTTGTGCCCTGTATTTTTATACTACTTTTTTATAATACTTTGTTAAATTGTAATTTTATCAAATAAATCCCTTTATTCGTATCCACTTGGCTATTGGAGCTTTTGGTGTGATCGGGGAAAATCCGAAAAGCTGAATCCACTGGACAACATAGTCTGCAAGACTTTTGAGGAGCTGTTACAGTCTAAGCCTGCTATAATAGGCTTTGGAGATCGTGAGTGACCCAATACCAGACCATATCTATTTACCATTTTGCCAAACAGTATTATGCTATGTACATTACAGACCAGTGATGGCTGTGGGGGGGATTAATATAGACCATTGATTGCTGGGGGGGAGGGGGGATTAATACAGACCAGTGATGGCTGTGGGTGGAGATTAATATAGACCTGTAATGGCTGGGGGGTGTTAATAGAGACCAGTAATGGCTGGAGGGGGGCTTCATATAGACCAGTGATGTGGTGGGGGGGAGGGGGTAGATTAATACAGACCAGTGATGGGGGGTAACTACAGTCCAGTAATGGCTCGGGGGAGGGGGGTTAGTTCAGACCAGTGATGTGTGTGTGGGGGGTGGGGGGGGGGGAGATCAATATAGACCAGTGATGGCTGGGGTATTAGTATAGACCAGGGGTGGTTAGGGGGATTAATACAGACCAGTGATGGCTGTGGGTGGAGATTAATATAGACCTGTAATGGCTGGGGGGTGTTAATACAGACCAGTAAATGCTGGAGGGGGGCTTCATACAGACCAGTGATGTGGGGAGGAGCAATATAGACCAGTGATGGCTGGGGCATTAATACAGACCAGTGATGGCTGTGGGGGAATTAATATAGACCATTGATTGCTGGGGGGGAGGGGGGATTAATACAGACCAGTGATGGCTGTGGGTGGAGATTAATATAGACCTGTAATGGCTGGGGGGTGTTAATAGAGACCAGTAATGGCTGGAGGGGGGCTTCATATAGACCAGTGATGTGGTGGGGGGGAGGGGGTAGATTAATACAGACCAGTGATGGGGGGTAACTACAGTCCAGTAATGGCTCGGGGGAGGGGGGTTAGTTCAGACCAGTGATGTGTGTGTGGGGGGTGGGGGGGGGGGGGAGATCAATATAGACCAGTGATGGCTGGGGTATTAGTATAGACCAGGGGTGGTTAGGGGGATTAATACAGACCAGTGATGGCTGTGGGTGGAGATTAATATAGACCTGTAATGGCTGGGGGGTGTTAATACAGACCAGTAAATGCTGGAGGGGGGCTTCATACAGACCAGTGATGTGGGGGGGAGCAATATAGACCAGTGATGGCTGGGGCATTAATACAGACCAGTGATGGCTGTGGGGGAATTAATATAGACCATTGATTGCTGGGGGGAGGGGAGATTATTACAGACCAGTGATGGCTGTGGGTGGAGATTAATATAGACCTGTAATGGCTGGGGGGGGTTAATACAGACCAGTAAATGCTGGAGGGGGGCTTCATACAGATCAGTGATGTGGGGGGGAGGGGGGAGATTAATACAGACCAGTGATGTGGGGGGAGGGGGGAGAGGGGGGAGATTAATATAGACCAATAATGGCAGGGGTTATTACAGTCCAGTAAAGGCTGTGGGGAGGTGGGTTAGTTCAGACCAGTGATGTGTGTGTGTGGGGTGGGGGAGATCAATATAGACCAGTGATGGCTGGGGCATTAATATAGACCAGGGATGGCTGGGGCATTAATATAGACCAGTGATGGCTGGGGCATTAATATAGACCAGGGATGGCTGGGGGGGGGGGGGGTTAATACAGACCAGTGATGTCTGTGGGGGAATTAATATATATTGATTGCTCGGGGGAGGGGAGATTAATACAGAGCAGTGATGGCTGTGGGTGGAGATTAATATAGACCTGTAATGGCTGGGGGGGTGATAATACAGACCAGTAAATGCTGGAGGGGGGCTTCATACAGACCAGTGATGTGGGGAGGGGGGGGAGATCAATACAGACCAGTGAAGGGGGGGGGGGGAATAGGGGGAGATTAATATAGACCAATAATGGCAGGGGTTATTACAGTCCAGTAAAGGCTGTCGGGAGGTGGGTTAGTTCAGACCAGTGATGTGTGTGTGTGGGGTGGGGGAGATCAATATAGACCAGTGATGGCTGGGGGATTAGTATAGACCAGGGGTGGTTAGGGGGGTTAATATAGACCAGGGATGTGGGGGGGGGGGAGGGGGGAGATTAATATAGACCAATAATGGCAGGGGTTACTACAGTCCAGTAATGGCTGGGGGGAGGTGGGTTAGTTCAGACTAGTGATGAGTGTGTGTGTGTGTGGGGGGGGGGGGGATCAATATAGACCAGTGATGGCTGTGGGGGAATTAATACAGACCAGTGATGGCTGTGGGGAATTAATATAGACCATTGATTGCTGGGGGGGAGGGGGGATTAATACAGACCAGTGATGGCTGTGGGTGGAGATTAATATAGACCAGTAATGGCTGGAGGGGGGCTTCATATAGACCAGTGATGTGGTGGGGGGGAGGGGGTAGATTAATACAGACCAGTGATGGGGGGGGGGGGGGTAACTACAGTCCAGTAATGGCTGGGGGGAGGGGGGTTAGTTCAGACCAGTGATGTGTGTGTGTGGGGGGGGGGGGGGGGGGAGATCAATATAGACCAGTGATGGCTGGGGGATTAGTATAGACCAGGGGTGGTTAGGGGGATTAATACAGACCAGTGATGGCTGTGGGTGGAGATTAATATAGACCTGTAATGGCTGGGGGGTGTTAATACAGACCAGTAAATGCTGGAGGGGGGCTTCATACAGACCAGTGATGTGGGGGGGAGCAATATAGACCAGTGATGGCTGGGGCATTAATACAGACCAGTGATGGCTGTGGGGGAATTAATATAGACCATTGATTGCTGGGGGGAGGGGAGATTAATACAGACCAGTGATGGCTGTGGGTGGAGATTAATATAGACCTGTAATGGCTGGGGGGTGTTAATACAGACCAGTAAATGCTGGAGGGGGGCTTCATACAGACCAGTGATGTGGGGGGGGGGTGGAGGGGGGAGATTAATACAGACCAGTGATGTGGGGGGGGGGAAGCAATATAAACCAGTGATGGCTGGGGAATTAATATAGACCAGTGATGGCTGGGGGGGGGGGGGGGGTGTTAATACAGACCAGTGATGGCTGTGGGGGAATTAATATAGACCATTGATTGCTGGGGGGAGGGGAGATTATTACAGACCAGTGATGGCTGTGGGTGGAGATTAATATAGACCTGTAATGGCTGGGGGGTGTTAATACAGACCAGTAAATGCTGGAGGGGGGCTTCATACAGATCAGTGATATGGGGGGGGGGGAAGGAGATTAATACAGACCAGTGATGTGGGGGGGAGGGGAGAAGCAATATAGACCAGTGATGGCTGGGGCATTAATACAGACCAGTGATGGCTGTGGGGGGGGGGGGGGGGGTTAATACAGACCAGTGATGGCTGTGGGGGAATTAATATAGACCATTGATTGCTGGGGGGAGGGGAGATTATTACAGACCAGTGATGGCTGTGGGTGGAGATTAATATAGACCTGTAATGGCTGGGGGGTGTTAATACAGACCAGTAAATGCAGGAGGGGGGCTTCATACAGACCAGTGATGTGGGGGGGAGGGGGGAGGGGGGAGATCAATACAGACCAGTGAAGTGGGGGGGGGAGAGGGGGGAGATTAATATAGACCAATAATGGCAGGGGTTATTACAGTCCAGTAAAGGCTGTGGGGAGGTGGGTTAGTTCAGACCAGTGATGTGTGTGTGTGGGGTGGGGGAGATCAATATAGACCAGTGATGGCTGGGGCATTAATATAGACCAGGGATGGCTGGGGCATTAATATAGACCAGGGATGGCTAGGGGGATTAATATAGACTAGGGGTGGCTAGGCTTTTATTTCCCATGATTCATAGTCATGGCTGTGCATCATGGGACATGAAGTTCTGAAACACCTTTAGTGCCAAGCCTAGGCATAGCTGGTATAAATAATAGGAATAACACTGTTAATAATAACTGACATTGTATCATTCCATGTGAAGAACTATTTGTCATTTAATGATGGAATTTTGATACAATGTTGCAAGGCAGGCTGGCGCAGCTGTGCGGTGGGCGGGGCCATCATGTGAGTGATTGTCCGGAGCCCCGCCCCTCGCAGCACAAGGCCACTCATGCAGGGTGAGCTCTGTGTGGAGCTCTGTGACTGCCTCTTGCATCCCTCCCTCTGCAAGCACAGGCAACATGGCGGATCACACAGGGCTCTAGCAACACTAAGAGCTAAATACCCCTTCCCTAACTAATACCCCTACCTGGGCAAATGGCAGGAGCAGCCATGAAGCTGCAGTAGTTCTAGAACACTGAGGATCTCTCTGTTTGTCCCCCCACCCTGTGCCTGGATTCAAACTTCTCTGGGAATAAAGCCTTGGATTTTTTTTTATATATTTTCTCTCTATATTTTTATACACCAGCCTGGAGGAAGCGATCCATTATTTGTCAGTATTCTCCCTGGACCCTAGCATTGGGAGGTACAGATCCCTGGATCCCAGCACTGGGAGGTACAGATCCCTGGATCCCACTGCACTGGGAGGTACAGATCCCTGGATCCCACTGCACTGGGAGGTACAGATCCCTGGATCCCAGCACTGGGAGGTACAGATCCCTGGATCCCAGCACTGGGAGGTACAGATCCCTGGATCCCACTGCACTGGGAGGTACAGATCCCTGGATCCCACTGCACTGGGAGGTACAGATCCCTGGATCCCACTGCACTGGAAGCTACAGATCCCTGGATCCCAGCGCACTGGAAGCTACAGATCCCTGGATCCCAGCGCACTGGAAGCTACAGATCCCTGGATCCCACTGCATTGGGAGGTACAGATCACTGGATCCCACTGCACAGAGCTGCAAAACACTGGATCCCGCCCCAGGGGCTGTGGGTAAGGCTCTGTTTACAGTATCATTCCTTTTCTCTGCTCTCCATCCATTCTGTGTTTATTACATACCGCCGGGGTACCCTGTGATATGTGGGGTGCTAACTCCGCTATAGCCTCGGGGCAGCTCCATGTTACTGCTTACCTGCGGGTAACTTCCGATTTGGGTGGGGGAGGATTTGCATCAGGGCAGATTCCCTCCAGTACACACAATGATTACATTGATACATATGTGGGAATGTGTACAATAGCCATGCACTCTGTGTTCCATCTGTGTGTGGGTGTATAGATGTGTCTGTGTGAGTATACAGGAAAAAAATAACTTTGACTCAGTATGTCTATGTGCCAGTATGTGAATGTTGAAATGTGTATAATACTTAATCTTGTCCATCTTGCTGTGAATGCAGGCTTTGCTCTCTGTATAAAACATTGTAGCCTGTATAGTCCAAGGGTTATTGTGTGCTCACAGACCCCCAGAGCAGGAGAAGCTGCCCTGTGTGTGTGTGTGTGTGTGTCTGCACATTTGTGTGTGTGTGTGTGAGAGAGAGAGCTCTGACACAACGTATATTACTGTGGTCTTCAGTGCACTTGTAGATATTGCAAAAAAAAAAAAAAAATGTTTTCCAGTTTTCAGGATGTGCCTCCCCCCCACCCCCCTTCTTTATTTTATTAACCTTTTTGGTGCTGCAAGGGTCTGTAACTTTCCCCATGGCAGAGCAAGCCTTCTGGGGATGGGTCTATTAGCCTGTGTTTGTGATTAAAACCAAGCCTCCTTCTATTATGTGTTATCCTGTGATGCAGTTTGGGGGATGCCTCACTTTGATCACATTGTTTATCTACTCAAGTATAGTTGGTTGTATTGTCTCTTGTAGCTGTTTTGTTTAACCCAAGCTTAGTGATCATGAGGACAGATCTGTGCCTTTAGTTTTCATTTGTTGAAAAATTCCCCTCATTTATTGTTGCAATAAGTTTGTACTTGGGGATGACTTTGTTGCGAGCTAGGACCTTGTTGTCCCTGCTGTGGATTTTTGTCGCTGTAAATAGGAATGTTTGTTGTGACATGTACATGGTACATTAATATAAATATTGTGGTTGGGGTCTGTGGAAATGGAAATCTGTATTTGCACGCATTATTTCCCAGCAATATGCGAGATATAGTTTGGAGCAATTGGAGTGCAAACTTTTAACTTTACATTCCAGTTCTATTAAAGTTTCTTTTTGTTTTGACCTATTCCCCCAGTCCTCCTTTTACCTACTGATTTCTTCAGGCCTTGGTTTTCCTAAATCAGTATCATGCATTCACAGAATGTGTGTCTGGATATTCGGACAATTCATAATGTTTCGAAAGGTACCTACAAACATTATGCTACAGCACAGCCGTCAGGTTTCCCAATAAATGTTGAAGCCATCAGTAGGTAATTTAGATAGATGGTACTCATGGCACAGACTATGCTAAATCACATGGACCGTAGGCTGTCAGGAAGGTGGATGACAACAATGCCGTGTTACTTAGAAACCGCTTTTGGAACCCATAATATAAAAACACTAACCATGGAATTGGTCCATTGGGTTTCCCGTATGTCATTAAAACTAAACCCAATATAAAGTCAACTTTGAGCTTCGGGACGGTTTCCTTGGAAGCCATTGGAGTGTATTTTGGGGATTTTGTTTCTTTAATCCAAACTTGGACATATTTTAGGTTTATAAGCATTTCTGTAAATTGTACCATATACATCATAGTAACCTGATAATTGTGATTTTATTTAATACGCCTATTTTTCATGCCGTGTATTTTCACTTGAGAAACTCCTGAAATCTTTGTTTAAAATAGTTTTGAGACGCCTGATAAAGAATTTTTTTATATATACTTTTTTGTTAAACCAGAACCTTTCCTGTTTTATACTTCCTATTCATCCTGAAGAATGGTAAACTTTATTTTTTTTGTCCCTTTAAAATCATACATTTTAATAATTGAAGGTATATATCTTAAGATACTTTGATATATTCATGAGATTCTCTCTGATTTTTAGATTTCTAGAATACGTTCCTCATTTTCTCAGAATGGACCCTCGGGACATGGCCACATCAGTTTGAAGGACAATAATGTATTGTGTTTATGTTCTCCAACCAAATATTGACACAAAAACATCCTGATTCAGATAAACACTTGTTGGCTAATTTGCTGCTGCCCTGCCCCTCTCCAGAAGAGAGATAAAATAACCGTTTATCTTCCATCACACAATATAGAATGCAGCCTGAAACTGTTACATCTTTTAGTAGGTGTTAAGGGACTTTCCATGCAGAGCTATCATACATCTTAACTGAACTCACAGTCTGACCCGAGACAACTGCAGCACAATGATGATCCTAATTTTTATATTTATATCTTATATTATTTTGTGTGTTGAGTAACTGGTATAGGGTACTATAAGCATTGAGTTTAAAGGGACACTATAGTCCCTATAACCGCTGCAGCTTAATGTAGTGGTTTTGGTACCTACACACCGACCATGCCAACGCTGCCTTTTCTGAGAAATGGCAGTGTTTACATTCCTGCCTAGTAACACCTCTAGTGGCTGTCACTTAGACTGGCTGAGATCATTAAGATTGATGGGGCAGCCATGGGAAGACCAGCGTAGCGAGGGAAGAAAGTTAAATAAAACTTATCTTCTTACTTCACACTGGGAGATATCAGGGTGGACACCTAAACAGCAGGTCTCTATAGCATTAAAAAATAAATGTTTGTATTCGTAACGCTATAGTATACTTTTTGAATCAATACATCTCTATGAGAATAGTTCAGTGTCTCCATGCAGAGGGTTGGAACACTGAATGGGTGCAGCACTGCCCCAGGAATCACCACTAGCACATACATCTGGGGAGTGGCCAGTGAAGTTATCACTAGGTTGTAATGTAAACACTGTATTTTCTCTGAAAAGACCGTTTTTAAAGCAAAAAACCTGAAGGGAATGATTATACTCACCAGAACAAATACATTAAGCTGTATTTTTTCTGGTCACTATAGTGTCCCTTTAATGTTACAGGAATGCCCCGGAGCTGACCCAGTGTAACTTGTCAAGCCATCTTTAGTATGTTTAGACAACTTACCTGGGTCCTGCCAGGCACCTGCAGTCACATAGCCTCCAGGAGATTCTGGTCTGCTTTCGTAGCCAGGCCGGGCCGCTTTCATTGGCTGTGCTCCGCTGCAGAGAGACCACTGGCTTCTCCCGCTGGGGAAGATTGGATGTGGCATAGGTTTGACAAATTACTCTAGGATGGCGCCAAGAAACTAATGGCACTATAACTACTGCAAATGACATCCAAATCCAGTCTATGTACAGTTATTGAACACATTACAATAAAGTGTAAATGTAAACATTGTTTCATCTCTCCTTCTCTGTATACTGACTGCAAGGTGCAAAAGAGAGAATGTATAACCGTGATTGATGGGGAGTTAAGACGGAGGCGCCCGTTTGCAGGATAAAGACGTGGATTTCTACATTTACATTTTTACACCTCACACACACATTTGTTAAATCTAGGGGTAAGAAAACATAGTATTTAAAGTCTTGGGTGTAGTGACTCTCTTGTACATTAAATACCATTTGGTGCTAATCTGAGATTCAAATCCTTCATCCTGGACTTTAGGTCGAGCTACACCAGCCGAGTCTGTTTGTTTCTAACAGAGGGAAGGACTCCCCCCTTCATGCCCCCAAACTTGATTGTTATGCATTACACGTGCCCTAAGGGAGAGTGTTACAAATAGTTTGCCTTGCATAGCACAATAGTGTGAAAATAGACATTATTTGCAGCATTAGATGCTTGGATGTCAGTAAGAAATATACCTTGGACTTTACTAAGGAACATTCTAATCAGAACAGTAGGTTAGACAAAAGTATGGAAACAGCGAGAGTGCATGCAGATGGGATCTCTGTAGACCCCCAAAATGAAGCCGCAGGAGTAGATTTTTACTACTTAAGGCCATACGTGCTGTTACACTGTATGTTGTGAAGGTATGAACAAAAATAGCTGAGACTTTTTTATCTTTATATCTATATATATCTTCATTCCTTTCTTTAACCGCCATGCTCTAGTGAAGTAGTGTAAGAAAATTAGGTTTTTGTTTGCAACTTTTCATACTTTTATCTTAATGTCCCACTTGTGTTTATATGGATCTGGGCTGACTGTAAATGAATAGGTATAGGATAAATGAAGGGGCATAGGATCTTTAACCCCTTAAGGACACATGACACGTGTGACATGTCATGATTCCCTTTTATTCCAGAAGTTTGGTCCTCAAGGGGTTAAAGGAGCATTTAAGGACTGGAAGTTAACTCTTTTCACCTTTTTAATGCTTTCTGTAGAAGATTTAGCATTTCATTTTTTATTTTTTTTTAAATGTTAACAGAGAAACCAAAGCCTCTTTAAAGTTCATACAACACTTGGTCAGACAGACCCTCACACAGCAGGAAGATGATCTTCTAAGCAGGGACCTCATTTGAGTCTTTGAGATTGTCTTTTCCAATTCCATAAACCCTTGGAGGTGTTTATGGGATGTGCAGTTTAGACTCCTGCAACTCTGCTCATCAAGTAGGATATTCACAGATTTGTGTGAGGCTGAATGCATCTATCTCCAGAGCTGGAGGGACAGCAGGAGAGATCTATACATACACAAAGCCTTACCTGAATGGCACCGGAGGAAGGGAAAGGCTTTGGGTATGAGAGAGAGGGGGGGAGGGGGGATTTCTACAATAAGTGAATTATGTAATAACTTGTGTTGTGGTGCTTATGGTGATATTTTAACAACTAGATTGTCGTTGGGGTGCTGGATACTAAATAATTGTTTTTACATCTTGACATTTTGTATTCTCTCTGTAATTCTCATAAAGGAAGAGAATTCCTTAAATCAGTTCTGACACTTTGCGGGTTTAGCTGCTGAGTGCAATGGGGAAAACATGATAAATATAGATCAAGGCACGCGGTAAGGAGGGTAGTATAAGAAAATTGAAAAAACCAAAACCAAAACAAGACAGACACTTTAAATGCCCACGTTCTTCCTGTAACTCCAGGCCAACACCAGAATATCCAAATGGCAAAGTTACTCCTCACTCCGGTAGATCTATGAAGCTTTATAGCATTTTGTCCCTTTACCTGAATATTTTGAAAAATATGGAAAATTGGTTGAGTAACTTTATGGTACAAAGTTAAGCTGGCGATAAGGCAGAGTTAAAGATTGATTTCATTATTTTGCCAACTTTGCTAATATGCAGCTGGTGAATTCTCACAGATGGGCGAGTAACCCTCAGTGTTTCTATAAGAAGAAAGTTAACGTGCCAGCAAACTGTTATAAGCTGTGATAAAGGGAAACGTAGATTAAAATGTAGTTTGTCTCACGTTTTCCATTCATGTGTATTTACGTGATAGTTACATATAGAAATCAACCAAACCTCTACTTGTGTACAAGCAATTAGTCTCCTTTCAGGCAGCTTTGTGGGACACCCAAGTGGAATATTGCGTAAAAACTCCCCATAATTTAGGATGATGTCAGATGCATATTTTGTTTAAGAATTAAAGCACCTATTGCCCTGTCTCTTTCTGAAATGTGCATGACAATACTTCTTTAACTTTTCAGTAAGAGCACTTGAGCAAGTGTTTCTACCCCCCTTGCAAATAAGAATCCCCAAATTTGGGGGCTAGTTACTACACAGTGCATTGAAAACTGAATTGCAAACTTTAGGTACTGTAGTCACAGACTGGATATTTTAGCTTAATGTTTGCTCTTTGGGATTCTTTTTTCATCCTTAACCCCTTAAGGACACATGACATGTGTGACATGTCATGATTCCCTTTTATTCCAGAAGTTTGGTCCTTAAGGGGTTAAAGGAACACTATAGTCACCTAAATTACTTTAGCTAAATAAAGCAGTTTTAGTGTATAGATCATTCCCCTGCAATTTCACTGCTCAATTCACTGTCATTTAGGAGTTAAATCACGTTGTTTCTGTTTATGCAGCCTTAGCCACACCTCCCCTGGCTATGATTGACAGAGCCTGCATGAAAAAAAACTGGTTTCACTTTCAAACAGATGTAATTTACCTTAAATAATTGTATCTCAATCTCCAAATTGAACTTTAATCACATACAGGAGGCTCGTGCAGGGTCTAGCAAGCTATTAACATAGCAGGGGATAAGAAAATCTTAATTAACCCCTTAATGACACATGACATGTGTGACATGTCATGATTCCCTTTTATTCCAGAAGTTTGGTCCTTAAGGGGTTAAACAGAGCTTACAATAAAGAAAGCCTAAATAGGGCTCTCTTTACAGGAAGTGTTTATGGAAGGCTGTGCAAGTCACATGCAGGGAGGTGTGACTAGGGTTTATAAACAAAGGGATTTAACTCCTAAATGGCAGAGGATTGAGCAGTGAGGCTGCAGGGGCATGTTCTATACACCAAAACTGCTTCATTAAGCTAAAGTTGTTCAGGTGACTATAGTGTCCCTTTAATGTTCAGTGAATAAAACACTTAGTATGCATGTTGCTTTAAAAACCTGTTTTCTGTTGTTACTTAGATGCAAATGTATTGTATAACCCCATTCTGCTTTGCGGGTTCCTTAATCAACCTGTATGCAAATATACCGGCGAGTGTGTATATGTTTAAAATTTCAACTTTATTTTATCACTTGTTGACATTGTATAATTGGTAATAATGTACACATTACCTCCATTACATTGTGTGAGTATTGTACGCAGTACTGGAGACCGGATCTCCAGAAGGATACTGATACTGTAGAGAGAGTTCAGAGAAGGGCTACTAAACTGGTTCATGGATTGCAGGATAAAACTTACCAGGAAAGGTTAAAGGAACTTAACATGTATAGCTTGGAGGAAAGACGAGACAGGGGGGATATGATAGAAACATTTAAATACATAAAGGGAATCAACACAGAAAAGGAGGAGACTATATTTAAAAGAAGAAAAACTACCACAACAAGAGGACACAGTCTTAAATTAGAGGAGCAAAGGTTTAAAAATAATATCAGGAAGTATTAACTTACTGAGAGGGTAGTGGATGCATGGAATAGTCTTCCAGCTGAAGTGGTAGAGGTTAACACAGTAACAGAGTTTAAGCATGCGTGGGATAGGCATAAGGCTATCCTAACTATAAGATAAGGCCAGAGACTAATGAAAGTATTTAGAAAATTGGGCAGACTAGATGGTCCGAATGGTTCCTATCTGCCGACACATTCTATGTTTCTATAATATCTGGAAAACAAAATTGTAATGCCACAGGTCCAAACATTACAGTCAAACCCATGTGACACCTTTTTTCTTAGAATGGTTTGAAAGCTTTAGATTCTTTTATCTTCTCACACAGGTTGTCACTGTAACATCTGGCTGTCATCCTGTCCTTTCCTTGCACTTGTGATATTTGCCAGATGTCATGTGAATCTGAAGCATGTGTTTCTCTAACCACAGTCATGTCTGAAAACTGACTGGAGGAGAGCATCGTGGGTCATGTGGTATTTGGTCACGTGACAGTTGCTCAAGACTTGTGTTGGTATTGACGGATTTATCCTAGGCAATGAGACCATTGTTTTAGCTAAACATTTTTTGAATGTGTGTGATCCTCTCTATCAATAATAATAATGAATGCAAATAAAAAAAACAAAAAACACTTAGCATTGTGTTGAATTTTATAAATCAGTAGCTTTTTTTTCCCTCCAAGCTTTAGGAGTGCCTTGAATAAACAAGTCCCTTGTGGCTGTAATTGTACGACATGGCAGGTTGCGGTGTTACTTTTCTGCTAATTATCACTGTGCAAGTTACTGTTTGTTACAAAAAAAGTGCAGATGTCACGTTTTACTGTTTGTGTTCTTGACTGTCAAACCATAACTGTAAACCCGGGGTAGGCCAAGGTTCATTGACAATGCATTTAGGATATTTCATTCTCTCGCTCTATCAAAGACCGATGCATAGGAGAAAAATCGTGGCCATCGTGACAGCTGTTGCTACTATTAACGCTCCACCTGATGCCTCACCTGATCACATGCAGATGCTGGTTCTATTAAAGTCCAGCACAATGAAGCGGTTTATGCAATGATTTCTGGAAAACGAGGTTTGACAGGTCAGCAGTCCTGTCTGCTAAGGCCCGGGGGAAAACATTGTAACTACAGAAGAGCATTGTGAGTGTGAATCTGCTTTCCCTGTCTCTTTCATTATATTGTTACGGTTGCACACACATCTCATCTGCTTACACATCCATTCCACGCTGATTGAGTTGATAAAGGCTTCTAAGAGCAGTTGGTTTAACCGTCCTGGAGAAAGTTCTAATAGAGACTGAAACGTTGACCTTTTTATTTATTGATGGAATAAAAGACCTTGAGTGCTCTATCTATCTAATCTCTTTATTTTTTATTCTGTATTCAATTGAAAAAAACAACTTTAATGTTTTCTGAGAGTTGGAAGCTATCCCAATATATCATTCCTAATTTCCTAGTGATCTGTTAGCGCTGATTTATTTTCCATTTTCTAACACCGTAGGGATCACGTATAAAAACAAATGATGGTCCAAAGTTCTGAAAGTGGAACAATCACCATGGAAACCAATATGATATTTGTTTTTCTGAGTACCTCTTGCCCTATTGCTCTAATGACTGTACACAGAGGGGACCTGTATTAAACTGCTGAAGTGAGAAACGTAGTGCGGTCTGGCACAGTTGGTGTCTGCGCATTGTGATGCCCTACGCAGATAAATGCATACCTCGCTATGGGGGACTGGCCTTCAGATGGGACATCACCAATGACATGCATTTCACAAATTGTGATACCTCTGGGTATAGGTGGCCCTGCCTGGAAAGTAGGAAGGTCCAGCCACTGAGGGGACATGTGAGCCTGAAGCATGCCAAACTCACAGACCACATCCTGGCCAGCACTCTGCGGCCTGTGAGGACCATGGAGAGAGCATGGCTGAAGGGCTCTCTGCATGGTTAGATTACCCCTTGCACAGCTCACGCTTATCTAATCATGTGTTTGTGTTGTGCTGCCCGGTGGACAGATTATTAATGTTATTATTTATATAGCGTCAACAAATTCCACAGTGCTATACAATGATGCCTGGTGTTACTGAATGCAGGCACCAAGGAACTAAAGGGACATAGCGGGACAGTGCCCTAAAATTAGGACTGTCCCACTGAAAGAGAGGCATGTAATTGCTCCCTGGTTCTGTGGCCCTGCCTAATGTCCCAGGAATTATTGAGCTTCGATACATGTGAAGACCATATCTCCTGGAAGTAGAAGGGGTGGAAGTGAAGTTGGTGTATGTTAGTGACCCAATACACTGCTAGACAGGGGGCCAGTTGGCATCACTCTCATGCACACAGGGTTGAGAGTACCATGTACAGAGCACGTCTTAAGGACTCTAATATGGGTGAAAGTGCTGTGCAGGTGTGATTCCTGATCTGCTGCTCTTTTTAGGAGCTTGTTTTCTGCTAATCCCAGAAGCAGAACTCCAATAATCTAAACGAACAATCCAGCCATTTTATTTATGAAATGTTTATTTTCAGTGGTTGTTTTGGTGCTTTTTACCATCTGATGACAGGCACCCGATAAGCCCTTCTTTTCATCCGAGATGGGCAGTTACATGTAGCATTGCTAGTTCTGTAGCTTGTTTTGTATCATTGTGCATGGCCTTTTTTGTTTATTTCAATTACACCTGTCCAGTTAAGTGTTACCTTCCTTATCTATAATTACCAAGACCCAGTTAATTGACAAATTGTTCATTCATGTACCATTGCCCATATCAAGTGTCTGAGGACTTCCTTCCTCATTAAATTAGCAATTCTCTTAGCATCACCAATTTTGCTGTCATACAGCCAGCCTCATCCCCTGTTGGAATCAGCCTCTCCACCACAATGCAATGCTAACTCTTTCTCCACCCACACAGCTGCGTTTGTATTTTTTTTTTTTTTTTTTACTAACCTGTTTGTTCTTTTCTTTGCCATTACCAACAAGGTTAAAAAAAATAAAATAAAAAAACAGACAAAGCAAAATAACAAACCCCACAGAATTCTGCCTTTTTAGTTCTTCATAAACCTGATTTTTAAATAATTCTAGTTTAGCACCACACCCCGCCACCTCCACATGCTTCTGTTTTAATCAGAAGGGGGGTTATCATAATTTTCTACAATTTGATCTGATTTAGAGACTTCGTGCCTCCTGGTCTTTGTGGAGGGAGCACACAGTGTTTGCCTCTTCTCCATAGATGGGATGCTTCCTCCACTGGTACAGTTAGGGGATATCTTCTGATTGCCTCAGTGTGCCATAGTTTTAAGCAGCTCCAGCATGGACTGCTACCCAAGGCTGGGTGTGCGAGGTAGGCTTCTCTCTCTTACTGATGCCTAAGCTCATGATAACTCACTCTTCTATTTCTTTTATATGCTCTCCCTAATAAATAGTTACTCTTCATATTCTATATTCTCGTAACAGGAAGCGAGAGAATATTGCCTTTTCCAAACAAATAACTGTATCAATTAATTATGTCGGTGAGCAAGAAATAGTTGTGATGTAATCGGCAGTGTTTATTAGCTTCATTGTTTGATGTTTCCCTTTTCCTCTTACTGTGTTGGCTGTTCTGCTTTAGCTCCTGGATTGAGATTGTTAAAGTATACCTTGCAGCGACGCACTCCTCTTTCTTTTACAATTGGTCTGTAATGATGGTTCGTATAGATGTATCTTGCAAGATTGGCCATTGTGACTGAGATGCGAGGTGGGCAGGTATGAGGTGCTGGTGTGCAAGTGAAACTTGTCTGTAGAAGCTACCCAACTGCGCATGCACGACTGATTGACAGTTAGTCTTCATGACTGTGTAGGAGAGAGCATTGTAACTGGCACATAATCTTCCAAGGTAATGCATGAGATGGTCAACCAAGGCTGGCCATGTTCAAAAAATTGCGGAATTACCTTAGAATATTATCAAAAAGTCACAAGATTGTTTGAAGTGCTACTGTCATATCTATGGAAACTACACCGCTAAATAAAACTTTAAATCAGGGATGACCACCCCTCACGAGCAAGCCCCCAATAGACCCTAACTTCCACGCCTTCTAACAAAGGCGAGAAGCATACAACCCAATCACCACAAGCATACAACTCCATCACATCTTGTAATGCACTACCTACAAGTTAGCAATCTTGCATATAATGCCTCTACGTCCTGCCTCTAACCACACATATGCCACTAAGATCTCCCTAGGAAGACACCTCACAATCTCCTTTACATTAAAGTAATTAATGTCTATCTCATCAGGGTCACCTAGGGTCATAATCTTGCTATGTATTTAAAAAATGTGCAACCTAACCATGACACCTATTGCTTATTGTTACGTGTTTCATTGATGCACATGTGTCACATCATGCTATTACTGTATCATATGCACAACGAAAATAAAGAATTAAAAAAATAAATAAAAACAATGTAAAAATCCCCTATAACATGTGATAACCTACAGTTGGGCTTTTAACTTCATGTGATAAATGGGCAAGGGGCTCGTAGATATAAAATTTTTGACTTCTCTCTGTAGATTCAAGTCTTGGCATCTCCATAGCCCCCTGTTGTTTCCACTTGGGGGACAGGGCTCATAGTTCCTGAAACAAAAGGTGGTGAGGCAACAAAGGGCTGTCTGGAATACCTCAATGGCGACAGCTCATTTGCCCGGCATCGTTCATTGGCATCCTGGATGTGCAAATCATAATTGGATGAAATAAACAAATGACAGCTGTGGGGTCATCGCCATTGTGCCACTCTGACCCAAAAGGGTATGGTTTATGTATTAAAAAAAATAAGGATTCTATTGAAAGGTTCCAGAGTCCAGTCACTTGCTCTTGTCCAAGGTACATCTTGAAATTCTGGAATCTTTTCATATGACCTCCTTGTTAATCAAAAGGTACTTGCCGAACACAAAAGTTTGGATAAATAATCAAGGGGCACTCTGCCCCTCTTGCAAGTGAATTGCAGAACAGTTTAACCCCTTCAGGTAAGAAAGTGCCAGAGATCATTTTAGTTAAGTGGTTATGGTACCAGGATATTAGTTTCAGGTCATTTTAATATGGTTCCTTAACATTTAGGCCACAATAGCTGAATTTAAATAAAATAAATAAAACTCCTCTACGTCTTTGTTTTCAGTTTGGTATGTTGGCCTAAAATTTTAAATTCAGTAAGACTCCTGACCAGTCACTCTTTTTGTCTCTTAGGGAGTTACAATGACTGTCTGAAACATGCGTAAATATAAACCCTCACGGTCCACACCTGGAGCCAAGGGCTAGTATTAGGCGTAGTGATGTACCGAACGGTTCGCTGGCGAATAGTTCCTGGCGAACATAGTGTGTTCGCGTTCGCCACGGCGGGCGAACACATGCGCGGTTCGATCCGCCCCCTATTCATCATCATTGAGTAAACTTTGACCCTGTACCTCACAGTCAGCAGACACATTACAGCCAATCAGCAGCAGACCCTCCCACCTCCTGGACAGCATCCATTTTAGATTAATTTGGAAGCTGCATACAATTTTTTTTTTTTTTTTTTTATTCTTTATTTTTGTAGTGCATGGAGGTATAACAAATGAGAATGTGGTACCCCAACGGCATTCCTCATGCTTTTCAAGTAATAATTGTAACAATAGGGTATATGCGCGGAGCCCTCCATGGGTGAAGATGGATTATTATTTTTTTTTGCGCTCGGGTTTTTAATTTTATTTTTAAGTTCGACGAGTATGATGGCTTTTTATTTGGCCTTTTTTGGGGCTGAAAAATGAAGATTTTTGAAAAAAGAAGACGTTTAATTTTACTTTACAGGGTAGTAATTTTATTCCCCCCTCACTATTTTCTTTTTTTTTAGGGTGAGTGTTGTAGGTAGGGGCTTGGGGACCCCTAATCACCTTTGATGGGGGAGGGGGGGGATTTTCATTTAGGGCCCCCACCCGCCACTCAGTGGTGGGGGCCGGGGGGAGGACAGTAGGTCCCCCCCTCTTATTGTAACTTAGGACCCCCACCCGCCGCTCAGGGGTGGGGGTGGGGGGGGGAGGAGGACAGTAGGCCCCCCCCCATTATTCTTTTATAGAGCCCCCACCCGCAGCTCAGGAGCCATGTTACTCTGTATATAGAGGGAGCCATGTTACTCTGTATATAGAGGGAGCCATGTTACTCTGTATATAGAGGGAGCCATGTTACTCTGTATATAGAGGGAGCCATGTTACTCTGTATATAGAGGGAGCCATGTTACTCTGTATATAGAGGGAGCCATGTTACTCTGTATATAGAGGGAGCCATGTTACTCTGTATATAGAGGGAGCCATGTTACTCTGTATATAGAGGGAGCCATGTTACTCTGTATATAGAGGGAGCCATGTTACTCTGTATATAGAGGGAGCCATGTTACTCTGTATATAGAGGGAGCCATGTTACTCTGTATATAGAGGGAGCCATGTTACTCTGTATATAGAGGGAGCCATGTTACTCTGTATATAGAGGGAGCCATGTTACTCTGTATATAGAGGGAGCCATGTTACTCTGTATATAGAGGGAGCCATGTTACATTGTATATAGAGGGAGCCATGTTACTCTGTATATAGAGGGAGCCATGTTTACACTGTATATAGAGAGGAGCCATGTTACACTGTATATAGAGGGAGCCATGTTACACTGTATATAGAGGGAGCCATGTTACACTGTATATAGAGGGAGCCATGTTACACTGTATATAGAGGGAGCCATGTTACACTGTATATAGAGGGAGCCATGTTACACTGTATATAGAGGGAGCCATGTTACACTGTATATAGAGGGAGCCATGTTACACTGTATATAGAGGGAGCCATGTTACACTGTATATAGAGGGAGCCATGTTACACTGTATATAGAGGGAGCCATGTTACACTGTATATAGAGGGAGCCATGTTACACTGTATATAGAGGGAGCCATGTTACACTGTATATAGAGGGAGCCATGTTACTCTGTATATAGAGGGAAGCCATGTTTACACAGTATATAGAGGGAGCCATGTTTACACTGTATATAGAGGGAGCCATGTTTACACTGTATATAGAGGGAGCCATGTTTACACTGTATATAGAGGGAGCCATGTTTACACTGTATATAGAGGGAGCCATGTTTACACTGTATATAGAGGGGGCCATGTTTACACTGTATATAGAGGGGGCCATGTTTACACTGTATATAGAGGGGGCCATGTTTACACTGTATATAGAGGGGGCCATGTTTACACTGTATATAGAGGGGGCCATGTTTACACTGTATATAGAGGGGGCCATGTTTACACTGTATATAGAGGGGGCCATGTTTACACTGTATATAGAGGGGGCCATGTTTACACTGTATATAGAGGGGGCCATGTTTACACTGTATATAGAGGGGGCCATGTTTACACTGTATATAGAGGGAGCCATGTTTACACTGTATATAGAGGGAGCCATGTTTACACTGTATATAGAGGGAGCCATGTTACTCTGTATATAGAGGGAGCCATGTATACACTGTATATAGAGGGAGCCATGTATACACTGTATATAGAGGAAGCCATGTTACACTGTATATAGAGGGAGCCATGTTACACTGTATATAGAGGGAGCCATGTTTACACTGTATATAGAGGGAGCCATGTTTACACTGTATATAGAGGGAGCCATGTTTACACTGTATATAGAGGGGGCCATGTTTACACTGTATATAGAGGGGGCCATGTTTACACTGTATATAGAGGGGGCCATGTTTACACTGTATATAGAGGGGGCCATGTTTACACTGTATATAGAGGGGGCCATGTTTACACTGTATATAGAGGGGGCCATGTTTACACTGTATATAGAGGGGGCCATGTTACTCTGTATATAGAGGGAGCCATGTTTACTCTGTATATAGAGGGAGCCATGTTTACTCTGTATATAGAGGGAGCCATGTTTACTCTGTATATAGAGGGAGCCATGTTACTATCTGAGGTGGTTAACTATGATTGGCCCTGGCATGTTTGTTAGTCTGGCCTGCATGGTTGTCTGGCATGAATAAAAGTAGCATGTTTCAACTATATTAGTAGTTAGACTAGTTTGCACTAAAACATGTGCAAATGGACTGTTTGCGGTTGTTTGCGGTGCGTTAAACGGGGAGTTTGGTCTGTCACTGTGAAGCGGGCGTAACCCTTGCACTACCTGATCGATACAACATCATACCTGATGTTTTAAAGCACGTTATTCCAAACAATTTAGGAATGTTAGGTGATTTATGCCCTTTATGGATTAAAACCAGACAGAGTGTTAGTCCCCTTGAAACAACTTTTCCATCACTATTGTGGCCAGAAAGAGTCCCTGTGGGTTTTAAAAATCGCCTTCCTATTGAAGTCTATGGCGGTTCGCCCGTTCACGAACATTTGCGGAAGTTCGCGTTCGCCATTCGCGAACCGAAAATTTTATGTTCGTGACATCACTAATTAGGCGCAGTGATCTTGCAAGCTTGGGGAGTTAGCAGTGTGGCTGCATGCAAACTCTGGCGATTTTGTTTGGGCTGCTGTGAAGAATGGAAACTGCAGCAGGAAGGAAGGGAGGGTTTCTTGTCTTGTGTACAATTCTCTATTCTGTGAAGCCAGGGATTAGCCATTATCTGCAAACAATTTTAGCCCATTCCGGATGACCCTATTTCTGGGAGGTTACCAACTATAATTAGTGATGCTTTGTATTGGGGAGAGGTAGCCCTCATTATACTGTCTCTTCAGGCATTTGGATGGCCACTTAGATAGTTGTCCAATTCAAGGCCTGGGGGTCATTTACCACTTTGTATTTTTTTTTTTCTCTTTTCTTTAAACAGTGGCAAAGTTCGAAATAATGTCTCTAAGGCTGGCTCTGCATCAAACTGCTTCTCGCAGGATTTGTGACAATAAGTATTATATGTCTGTACAGAAAATTCCACAAGGCATGTGAATGGGAATATAAATATATATTCTCCCCAGGTATCCGCAGATGTCAGGATGACCATATGGAACTCAGAGAGATTACTTCCTGTCTCATTACTGCACCTAGGGGGCTCTTTCTTTCTATATATGTCAGCTTGGAATCTTCGTAGATAATGAGGTTAAATGTCTATGAAGCCGCTGGCCGAGTTGTGTCACTCTGTGATAGCAGCTCGTTGGCCGGGTCCGTAAGTTGGATGTTCTAGTCCTGTGCAGTCATAGTATTATATTGCAGGAATCCCGTTGGAACCCAGCAGCCCTGTAATTTTATGGTTGTTCTTGTGGTCAGCTCAGGAAAATCCAGTGACCACAATAACATCTTGTGTTGCCATCCTTCCACCATGGTGTTTCCTAATTTCATGTAGTTATTTTAATATAGTTTTTTTTTTTTCATTTGCGTTTTTAGAAATGTAATGGTTTTGTTTATCTATTGGAGAATTGGTTTAAAGTGGTAGCTAATGCCTCTTTTATTGAAGGTCTGCAGGAAGTGAATCCTAGTTGATTCACATTTATCAAATTGTTGTGAAATAAAAAGTGGGCCAGAGTTCTAAAACTGGAGCAGTCACCATGGAAACCAACAATCTGCAGGCACATTCCATTGGTGATTAGTAATCTTTTACATGTCAGGATCACTGTGTAATCGCAACACCTTGATAACTAATCTAACTAGAATTCTGTAAGTATCATACAAACATCTCCTGGCTTCATTGAGTGTGTGTGTAAAAGAATTGTAATAATTTAAAGTCAACCCACTCGTTTGCGAAAAACTCTTGTGAACTTAATTTAGATAAAAGAAGGAAAAACTGTATTCTACTTCCCTAAATAATAAATATAGGGAGGTGTGTGTGTGTGTATACATGTTATAATCTTTCAAAGACAAGCTTTTGAGAGTTTTCCTCTCCTTCAGGTTACAAATAAATACAAGGTGGCGTTTCTTACATTCAAATAAGAGTAAATCTTTAGGTAGATGTGTCCTACAATAAAACGTAAAGAGGAACAAACCCTAGCGCAATATTGTCTAAACCTTAGTTAGTACTGTAGTAATTTGGCTTTTTTTCGTTTACTGGACTAATACGGGTAATCAAATCTATATATATATTAAAATGTTAAACTTGCCTTGTACCTGGTGAATAGAAATTCACACCTAGAATGATATTTGGTAAATTACATTTATTTATTTATAAAATTTATATAAATTAAAAAACATTGGATTTGCTGTAGAATAATCTTTACGGCTTTATTTCATAAAACAAATATATATACACTAGACTGTAAGCTCGTTTAAGAAGGTTTCTTAGCAACCTATTGTTCCTGTAATATTTTTTAATAGCTTCCCCCTTTTATAATATTGTAAAGCGCTCTGCTATATGAATTCCTAGTTGTGACTGGCCTGTGTGCTGTCTGCTGCCCGGCGTATCATAGAGCAGGTGACATTGAATGGCCGTGTGTGCATGTCTCAGCTGCTACAGTCCTTACCATGTAGTGATGGAATGATCACATCCTATGACTGGAGCTTTGTGAATCCCTCCACGGGCTCTGTGTACTTCCCATGAATGGGCTGCCAGAATCCTCACTCTGTGCATGATGTCAGCCTGCCTGTCTTTGATGTGTGTTTACATTCCTCTGCATATTCAATGGGGATGCCATGAGCAAGCCTAGTGCTGGCATTTAACCCTTACAGGGAAAGCAGGGTCTTGGCTGCAAATTGTTATTATTTACATTTATATAGCCCAAGCATTTTCTGCTATACAGTTTATATTTTACAATAAATTGGATTTATTTACTAAAGTATTTCACAAGCAAAAAAATGGTGACCTGCACAAAAAGGTGAAGATACCCTATTTTAATGAACCAAAAGAAACACTTCAAGCACCATAACCACTATAATACGCTGTAGTGGTTATGGTGTCAGGAATGCAACGGTGCCCCCAAATATTTGTAATCAGTGTTGTTGTTATTATTTATTATTATTATTTGTAAAGTGCCAACAAATTCCGCTGCGCTGTACAATGAGTGGACTAAAAGACACACATTTGTAACCAGACAAGTTGGACACACAGGAACAGAGGGTTGAGGTCCCTGCTCAATGAGCTTACATGCTAGAGGGAGTGGGTTATAGTGACACAAAAGGTGAGGGTAGGGTAGGAAAATCCTACCATTCTAGAACCCATTTATTTAGGACCTCCTGGAACTCTCTACAGTGAAGGTTATGTAATATATATATGTGTGTGTGTGTATAAACTTTATTTCCCCACACAAATCTAATTTTTTTTAATTTTATTTAGAAAGTTTTTTTGTTTTTAGACATGGTGGCTAGATAGCGTTTTAAAGAAGTGATTGCAACCAAAATAATGCAGGTATTGCTCTAAAAACCCCACCTGATCTGTTCTTTTTTAAAAAAAAAATTTATCTTTGATCAGCTGAGATTGAAGAGATACTGGTGTTTGTTTATTAAACCAGGAAATGTGAAGAATTGACAAATAAATGCAAATTTAGGTCAATATAGGCAAAATAGAAGAATGTTTTGGGTTTTTTTGGGGCTCACATTTGGGTTTCCTTGCCGTTTCACTATAATTCCTTACTTGGTAAATTAAATCCAACTGTATTTTTATTTATTTTACTTAAACCCAGTGAATAAAAAACTAATCTAAATGGTCCCCAATAATGGACCTCCCTGGTTGTAAAGATGTTTCTCCCCCTTGTACCTTCTCCTTCCTTTACTGCATGGTATTCAGGATTTTGGTTATGTAATTGTATCCCTTTAGGAAATCTTTCATTTATTCTTCACATTGCTACCTTGTGCGACTGAACTCAGAACATCTGGAAATCGGGCAAAACACGTGTTAGTAGTTAAAGGTAAACTCTGTGCCCTCCATTGTATCTATGTTGCCAGAGGGGAAGCCGCGGAAGGAGGAAGGGTTCCCGGCTAATAATGGATTGCTGGGGGGGTCACCAGGTTCCGTTTAGTAGATTTTGCTGAAAACTAATTTTGCAACAAAGATGAGCAACCAGGATCTGCTGTCCTAGATTTAACGAGGTCTGTCCTAGAGATTCACATTTAGGTGGTTGATGTATATTTATGGAATATTTTCAGTAATCTGAGGAGTGGGTATACGTTACAATAATATGATTCTGTAATATTTACAGGCATCTCTGATCCAAAACTACATCTCACATGGGTTATTCAATAAACCAGTTATTATAGAAAGATTGTCAATGGCGCATGTTTTAGGCCACAATAGCTGAATTGGTGAAGATTCTATAACTTTGTTATTGCTTAACTTGACTGTTCTGGTGTAAAATTAATTGACAATTCTCCCAACTTCCCCTTTAAAGCAGACAATAATACTGTAATTTACACTGGACTAGAGCTCAGCGTACCATAACCACTTATCTCTGCGGTAGTTTTGGTTTATGGGATATGCTTAGCAATTCTTGAACATATTGAGACCATCAGGATTGGCTCAGACACTTTGTGGTTTGGTCAGAGCTTACTGCACAATCCTCAAATTGTAATATTCATTTTTATTTTATCATATATTATACAGGGTTTAAAATTACTACTCCACGAAGGTTTAAAAAAAATTACTTGCCACTGCAAGTCTGGACTACACATTGCCTTACCAGGAGTATAATTCTGCTCATTTTCACTCTATCTATTATTATTATTTCTTTTTTTTTTCTTCAAACAATATCTTGTTTGGGGTTTATTTTATTATTTATTTAAAATCTATTTTATAATGCATGTCACCTGTCTTTACATATCATCATGTATATCAAATCTCCCATTCTGACACCGTGCTGATCTTTGCCGAGATGCATTTGGCCTTACCTTCTCCCCAATACCAAATTATCAACTACTTGGATCTAAACATAATGGTTTTGTCCTGGAAACATCATAGAGAGGTAAAACATAACGGGGAGTGGATTTTAACACCTTGGCACAAAACCAACATGTGTAATATATATGTGTTAAACCATTAGGGAACAATTGCAGTGTACAGTGTTTAAGTTTTTTTTTTTTTTCCATACATCCACATATTGTGTATTCTTCACATGTTCACATGAGAATAAAAAAGGCCATATTAAAACACTGACATTAGCTGTTATGTAACTTCTAAACGTTCTACTCTTTCAGTATGTTACACATGGGCTGAGGACACTGTACGCACCTTCTGCAACTTCATGATGGGAGTGCGGCACAATGCCATACTTAGGGTATGGCACGTGCCCTAGCCGTCACTTGAATGGGGTGCCACTGAGCATTGGCGGTCAGGCAGTTTTTGTTCCTTGGTGGGCTGCCTTGGTGGTGGGATCATAGCAGGCAGCATGAGGTTTGCACCTGACATACAGCCAGCACACATCACAGACACACAGCCTTTCTCAGCCCCTCTAACTCTCCCGGATACTGTATTGTAAACCTGTTTTTATAGTTATGTGGCCTTTCCAATCCCAAATTAATTCAAGCCGTATTACTCTCTGCATTAAAAGTAAAACAATTCTGGACTGTTGGTCGTTGATACTCAGTGGGTGTAAGTAAAGGAGATGGAGGGCAACTGTTGCATTTTAGCACATTGCGAGTGACTTCGGCTTGAAGATATGTGTGTTGCAATATAGTATATCATTTTAGTTCTGTTTCATAGTGTGACTACCAGCTGAGGACCTGCGCCCGCTGCCTGAGTCACGGCCACATGCTCCATCTGAGTCACCACAATTGGCCGTCGATCGGAACTGCACTAGGAAAATAATTGTGTGTTTAATGCTGGGGCTTCCTTGCGCAAAGTCAGGTGTTTTGTGTGTGTAGGATATATAATTTGTTTATTCAGCAAAGCATATACTCCGCTTGCATATTGATTTGTAGACTTGTACGTTCATTTTTAGGCCAAATTGCAATTCGTCCGAATTCTGGAACTCCGAAGTCACTTATGGTCCTATAACCAAACGATTCATGCAGTGGAAGAGTTCTGTCCATGGTGCCAAAAAAAAAAGCTGCTTGATGGGGAGGAAAACATGATTGATAGTTAGGTGACGACAGTCACTAAATGTTGATTTTATTAACAGATCAAGTGAGGATTGGCCAATCGAGCGGAAAAAAGGAGCAGCAGTACAAGAAGAAAATCTAACATATTCTATAAAATCTATAAATATTGATATTATGTTTGTGCTCCTCTTTATTTCCCCTCTATTGGTTTGTTTTTCTGCCACATCAGTAGTTCATCACAACCCAGCAGATTAATGAAAAGCTGGTTTTGTGTTGTGTCTATTAATGAATTAATGAATTTATTTTTATATGTCTATATTCCTAGCATTAATAAAAACCAAAAGAAACCACTATGAACTTTTTGTGAAAAATGGACTTGACTTCTAGTGAAACCGGGCACCAGATAACCAGAGATCAAGGCAGCAGGCCAGCTCCATGCTATAAAAGGAAAATGCGTAATAGTCTCCGTGACCTCCGGTGAACAATAGGAAGGATGTATATTTCAAAGGAATGGCAAATGCCGGATCAGAGGTTGCGCTCTAAATCTGCAGAGCATTAGGCCGATGTGTAGAGTAAGAGGAAGCAATGTTCTTTTTCTAGGGACGTGTGGTGGATCCGTGGATTGGTATGCCAGTAGAGGTGGTCGTAACAAAAGCAGTCGAATAAACCTAGACAACAAGATTAAGACAACAATGCAGTCACTCTGATAAAGGTTAATCCTGTAATACTTTAATAAAGTCTCTGCCAACAACTTCCATATCAATTAATACATTTTCATTGTTTTGCTTGCTGGACAAGCACAATTTTATTTAGAGACACAGAGTCTGTGCAAATCTCACATGTGTTTTTCTATATAATTTTTATTTTATTCATTCAGGATTTGTAGAGAGTTAATGAAAGAATTGCACGTTGTAGGCCAAAGTAGCTCAATATATTTACAATGTTCAATTGCTTGTTTATTGAATAACAATATGTCTACAGCACTCTTTCGTGGCAAAAAGTGGGTTGAAATCTGTTTTGTTTAGACATGGCTGCCTCGGCAGAGACCAAGCCCTTAGATCAACATTCTTTTTGAAGGTTTTGACACTTTATGGTGAGTATTCCAAAAAGCGAGTTTGAGAATCTCGAGTAACCAGAGAGACAAGGGAGATCAATTAAAGGGATCCTATAGTGCCAGGAAAACAAACCCGTTTTCCTGGCACTATAGGCTCCTGGATTGCAACCCTCCCGCGGATCTGAAGTGGTAAAACCCCTGTCAGTCACTTACCTGAATCCAGCGCCGATGTCCCTCGTGCAGTAGGAGTTCTGGAGGAAACACTTCCTGCATCTTCTAGAACAGGCTAGCAATGCATCATGGGAGTTGTAGTTCCACCGTAGCAGGAGGTCTACCTTTTTGGCCACCCCTGTTGCGTTTCAGCCAGCTGGAAACAAGTGTGTGTTTTTATGGAGCATTCGGCATGTGCAACACCAGCCTGGACAAATGTTTTTGAAATTAAATCTTTCCTATCCTGTCTTAACATATTTTCCGCTGTTCGCATCAGAAAACGACGAAAATGGGGCCCTCTAAAAAACTTTAAATACAGTTGGCCAAAATTTTGCTTTATTTTGTTCTAAAGAGAACATTTCTCCTAAGTGAACAGGCACACCCTAATTCTGTTGGGTTGTCCAGAGGGTGTTTTATTTAAAGCAGAATGGTCATGTCTCCTCTTTCTGTTTTAGCTGCTCAATAAGGCAATGTAATAATCTGACTAGGCAGGCTGAAACATTCATTTTTCTGATATCTATATAAGGCTCAAGTCCTTTTCGTAACAACTGCCTACTTGTAACCTGCTGGCAGCGGTCACTCTGAGGTCAGCCGTCAATCAGAATACACTACAGGGGAAGGAATTTCACATTGAGATGATGATGATGATGATGATGATGATGCCAGGAGCAAATGTTTAATGATTTAGAATAGTATTATAAATATTAAAGTTTTGCCAACAATAACTTGTGAACAGAAAAAGAAAAAAGGACTGCAAATAGAATTTGGATACATTTTATTTTTTTCTCAATCATGAAAAGAAGAAAAAAAGCAACTCTTAATGTGCGATATATATATATATATATATATATATATATATATATATATATATATATATATATATATATATATATATATATATAATTTTGCAGGCACAAGATGCACAGACAAACAGTAAGCTACATTGACTGACCTGTCATTTTAAACCTCGTTTAAATGTTGTCCTCATTCTACTGTAAAACGGTAGATCTGACTTTTGCCAGGACAAAAGCCCAAAGCAAATTTGTTCATGCTGTAAAAAAAAAAAAAAATTACAGAAAAAAAAAAAACTTTGCGTCTGTTAAGTGATCCAAATGATGCCAACTTGTTGAAATGTCCTAGTACTGGCAAAATCTATTATGAGGATTGGCAATGATTTGAATATCCACTGCGGTAGTTTTTATTTCCCACTAGTTCAAATATAGAACATGATTATTATGTTCTTTTTATTAGCACAGTTAGTGGAAGTTCAGTGGCGTTTGAGAGACCAGCACCACGAACCACTTCCTAAATAGTGCCAAGTACATATCATCAGCACGTCTTACCCACAACACATGGTGTGTGTGTTTGCTTGGCTCGATGGTCAGCTGCTGGCATTCAGCCTGAAAACAACTGGAAAGGGGTTCGGGAAGTGAAGAGAAGGCTTCCGATAGGACACATGGGGACATTCTGTAAATACTGGGTAAAAGGAGACGACATAAAAATAGGAAGTTGGCAATGAGGCTTTGGATATTTAACCCCAGCCTGGCTATTTTACTTGATATATTGGTCAAATCATTTACCAGCAGGACAATATTCTGGAATTAAGTCTTATTTTTGGCATAAAAAAAGTCACTGAATGTACGAAGATTTCCAGTTCTTTTTCCCGTACACAGCGCGCTCTCTCTCTCTCGCGCTCGCTCTCGCGCTCTCGCTCTCTCACTCTCTCGCTCTGTCCCTGTTGCAGCAGGGGCTGAGGCTGATTCCTTCTGCTGGAAGAGCACAAGGAGATTAGCAGTGATAGTGGGGTAATTCTTTAAAAAATATCTTTTTTTTTTTTTTTACAGATCTATCTATAAAATATATATATTTTTTTATGAATTAAATTAAATAAAATGCAGGGAAAAAAATACCGAAAAAATGTGTTACTCAATATTTCCTTTTGTGCAATGTTTAGTGGGTCTTCCTCCTCTTGCAGGCAGAACTCTATCTACTTAGAGGTGCTTCCCAAATGATTCCAGCCATGGAACAACTATTATCAGTTAACCCAAAGATAAGTTCACTACTTAGGTTAGGTTTATGGTGACCCACCACGGCCTTTTTGGTTTGGAATTCAAGTGCGGGTCTACCCTGGAGGTGGAGACAGGGTCCTGATGGCTCAGTGGTGCACCAAGGCTTTATTAGCACCAACAGTCCCGAAGCTGGGTATTGGTGTAAAGCAAAGTCAGGGAGTCCGAAGGTCATGGCAGGTGGAAAATAGCAGAGTCAGGGGTCAAGCCAAGGTCAATACCAAAGAAAACAAACTTCAGTTGGGGTTGGATAGGGACAGGGAAGCAGATATGACAATGCAGGAGTGCTAGGAGCCTGGTAGAATTACAGAACAACAAAGCAATCGCTATAGAGGTGCACACTAGCTTTAAAGGGCTTCTCAGTCATGTGACTTGCTCGCTCTTGTAGCCAGGGTCAATGCGGAGTCATACATCTGACCCTGGGACCCAGCGTCATTATGGCAGCATCAACGTCCCTGCTCTGCCCCACTTGTCACTCCTGATGGTAGTCTGTGTGGCAGTCTTGGCAGGAAGGTATGGCTGCTACAGGCTCCATGCCAATGGACAGGAAAGCCAAAGCAGTGAGCAACAAGTATAATGACCGATGCAAGTGCCCTGGGACAAGTGAATGGCACCATGCTTTTTGACGTCTCAGGAGAGCTACAGTCTGCACATCCATGGTCTGCTCTGCTTTCCGATGGGGAGGAGAGAGCTCGTGTTGTCAAAGCTTGGACAAAATTGACATTGGGCAGCCAGAACTTAAAGACCTCAGTTTAATTCTTTTGGATAAGGTTTCCAAATGATCACAATCTGTTAGAAAAACATTTCAATTGGTTTATCTACAGAAGTTACCATTTATATCCATGGATATTTTTTTTGTAGAGAAATCATTTATAAAGTGTTCCTAATTGATTGTGATCATTCGAAAAGCCTATTCAACAATATTAAATTGAGACCTAATTGTTCTGGATGGCTGGTAGACCGTACTAAGGGGTGGCTTAAAGGAGCAGTGATTTTTACAAATTAATCACGGTGCTCTGTGCACAATCGACCTACAATAATTGAAAGATCTGGTGGGTCTTGGAGTGACTCTTTAAGTTTGGTCAACCTGGTAGTAGTCTATCGGAGCACTTAATTGAAACGTCAGCTAGTCATTCACTGACTGAACTAAACCAAAACTGGTCACACATCAGCAGAGCTCCGCAGGTGGACTAATGCAGGAAAAGACCAAAAGGGGAACCATTATCAATCCATTAAATTGATTATTATGTATAATGGCAGAAGCAAGTGTGTGTGCGCTATATTTATTTATTTTAATAAGAGGTGATGGAGGGTAAAATATGGTTATTTGGCTATGAACTTTGCCCAGTGGAACCCTTATACAGTCTGTATGTTTAGGTGCATACATGTGTTTTTATTACTTATATTTACAAAAATTGAGATGCTGTCAAATTCAGTGTCTCCTTTTATTTATTTATTTTATTTATTTTAAATGAGTGGCAGTACGACGTCACGTGGCTATACATTCATAGACATAAGTATAGGCTTAATACATATCAAAGGAGCGGTATATCCATACAGCATAGTACATGAATGCAGAGGGTAAGGCAAAGCGTTGAATGTCTCCTTGGTTTGATTAGACTAATTAATTAACTTCTTGGTATGCAAGTCATCCACTGGGCTCAACTGTCGATTTTATTACAATATGAAGAACATTGGGGAGGGGAGTGAGGATAGGAGAGGGTATCCACCTAGTGTATATAATGTGTTTGGTACATTTTTTGGGGACCTGATAATTTTTATAAGCTTGCCATGGTTCCCAAACTTTATGAATGAATGAATGGATGGGATGGAGTTACGGACCATTGCTGTTAATTGATCCATGGGTGATTTTCCTCGATATAAAAAAATGTATTTTGACTTTTTTTTTATTACTTCCTTAAATTAAGGTTCTGGCTTTATCTAATTTGCTGCTAGAATTCAATGTGTCTTTAATTGCAAAGCTTTTGATCTCTTCCAGTAAGGCCTTCCATTGGTTTGGAACGCGTGAATAGCCATGGGTCTCTAGTCTAAACGGTCTGTGAAAGACTTATCCTAATAGGTCTTTAAGTCTGTCCCAGAACGTAGATAGGTTGGACATGACCACCACATGTGTCAATATGTTCCTCTCCTACCACATAATCTCCAGCAGTTGTCTGGATGTAATTTTCCTATTCTGTATAGGTGCACTGGAGTTGTGTGCCATCTAAACAGGATTTTGAATATTTGTTCTTGTGAGGTCACACATACCGAAATACTAGCTGCTGCTTACCAAATTTCCCCCCCAACCGTCACCCGGTATTTCCTCTCCCAGATCACTTTCCCATTGGTCAATGTACCTTTAATGGACACCGTACTAAAGACTGCGACCATGTTATTGTACATTTCTGACCGGCCTTTCTTGTATGTGCTTTGCTGGCAGGTGGGAGCTTGGCTTTTTGATTTAGTCACATTCTCTTGTTGGGCGAAGTCTCTGATTTTGTATTTTGTGGAAAAGTCATGGCACATCATGTGAGTCGTTTCTTTGAAGATGTCATACAGCACTATATACCTGTTTTGGCTTTCTTACGATCTAAGAAAACATGGTGAGAATATAAAATCATGCTTGTACTTATGTATATTTTTTTGTAAAATCCTTCCTGCAGACTTAAATTTGAAAGACCGTGAGGAAGCAATGTTTCCCAGTTATCTAGTTTGTGATAAAAGGCATGGACATTGGAAAGTCCTGATTGATTTGGGATCGGGGAGATGACTCATACACGAAACCAGATGTGGAGAGGAGTGAATGTAACAGGCTGTGCTTGAACTTCTACTCTCAGGAATTATTTAATAAACTAAAAATTCTGAGTGAATTTCCATTTTAAGGCCAATGTAGCCAGAGAATAGCTGACTTGGACAATTTTTCCACTTCAGCTAATTTGACCAGAATTTTGAAATTCACCTTTCTCCAAAGTACTTTGTTCTCCAAAGTCGGTGACACTCTACATAACTATGTCAACATGTGTTCTATACTGCAACATGCATGACCTGTGTGTTGTGTGCTGTGGTTTTTTTTGTGTGTATGTGTTTTGTGTTTTTCTTTGTTTTGAAAAGAAAAGCGAATAAATTGCATCACATTCAATTATTGGTTTGTTTTACAATATGTACTAGAAGCTGGAAGTTGTTCATGGGATACCTGCCTTCATAAATAGAACGCGACTACTAGAAAAAAGGACTTGAGTGCGTGCCTGCCGGTACATTCTGCATATTCCTTCTTCACACAGTCCTCTCTGTGTGTAAAATAGTCTTCAATACCAATACAGCGAATGGAGCTTTGGATGAGACATAGGATTGTCCTACCAGAATATTAGTTGTGTTTGGAGTCAGGACTCTACTCTCAGTATTTACATACTAAAAAAAACCACACAACACACATTTATTAGAGTGATATAATTAACATTGCACAAACGTAGTCCAATCATTCTTAGTGCAGCTATTGTTGAATGTTTTATTTTGTCTCTCTTTACTTTGTAAATGGGGTGTATAACACAAGGCAGGGCTCTGAATTTCCACTGGTAATGTACCAGTCTTCACCCCAATTTTGGCACTCAACAAGGATTACTCCAAAAATATTCTGCATACCGTCCAGGCAAATTTATAGGGAGAGAGCAAGTTCCTTTCTTCTCCTCATGCATGCAGATGTGCAGGGACACTCCTAAAGAGAAGTGTTAATAATAGTGTAGTCCTCTAACTTCGCTGTGATAAACCTTTAAGTTGGGGGGTCTGCTTCCCATTCTTCCCAAGTTGTGTAGCAATAGGCTTGGCTTTCCTGGCAAGTGCTAGGATATAGCATTTGAGTCCTATTAGGTATAATACTAGCTTTATTATTATTATTATTATTATTATTATTATTATTATTATTATTATGTGTTTTTTTTATTATTCATCATAAATCCACTTATATCCTCTTGCATGATATGTCCTACAGAAATGAACATTCCTCCATTGAGGTTTTGTCGAGCCCTTTTTTTTCTTTTTCTTTTTCTTTTAGTTTTTATTGCATTTTGGAAAAATGAACAGTTTTCTTTTAACATCTATATATCTATAAAACTATGGGGGTAAAAAGTCAGCCGTTTGTTTAAAGTAAGAAGAAAATTGTTACAAAAAGACTGGTGACTGGATTGTCTATAATTTGTCTTGACATTCATTCTTCGTCCTTGTGCACTATTCCAAATCCCTATGCACATTTTAAATAACTGAAGATCTTGAAGTACCACTCCAATGGCCATTAAGTGTAAGCTCTTCTGTCACATCAAAGCCTCCTGGGTGAGTCCTACACTAACAATTCACGCAAAGTATCTAATCTTTGGGATAGTGTGCAAGTAACGTTTTATTGTATGTAGTGGGGCTGATGTGTACTATTGTCGTTGCTGCAGCCCAGCAGTAGTGGGACTTTGAGTGCAGGGCTTAATTTTGTATGTTTGTATCTCCAGAGTTCCTGAGAAGCAAAAGCCCATGTTCCCCGTTCTGTTTCTAATTAAAGTCTTGTGCTTTCCTGGTTATGCTTGGTGTACTCCCTAGGCTATAGAATGAGCATATTGTGTACATTCCAAACATTGGTGGATCAGTGTTAAAGGGAAACTAAAGTGCCAGGAAAACAATTGTGGCTATGGCTCCCTATAGTGCCCCCCTCTGTTAAAAACCCCTTCTATCACTTACCTGATTTTAGCACCCATGTCCCTCGGTGCTGGTTCAGGCTACGCCACTGCTAATCCCCGCCGACATCCGCTTTACTATAGGGTTTTACATGACACTCTATGTCCTCAAGTTTATTAGAAACTGCAATAATTACCTTTTGGTACTTGGATGACGTGGTCTGGGTGCCTATAGTGTCCCTTTTAATCCTTCCTGTCCAGCAACCTCAGGTAGTTTTGAAGCCTTTATGGTTGAAAAATACACTAATTACCCTTCTAGCAGATGGTACCCCAAATAGTCTTCTTTGGGTTATGTAGGGCTTTGTTAGCCCTAAAATGCTGCAATATTTTATTTATATGTCTGCTGTTTGTATTATGTCCAGTGATATTAAATCTTTGTAAGCAGTCACTAATGAGGATATTATCCTGGTTAGCTTACATCTGCCTCCCTTGTTGCCAGCTGCTAACACGAACACTGTATTAGGAGTGCAGACATATATTGCTGACACTATGCAGTGACCTGATCACTGGTTAGGGCATTGCCCCCTCCATGTGACCAAAAACAGGTGTTTACCTACATTTTGTTCCTCACCAGGATGCTCTACCCGTGGTTGGCTCTGCCTCCTTGGCTGAAATCATCAATTATGCTTTCCCTTAGGCTAGTGCGCATGCGCGACAAATCACAGTGCTGGGCAAATGGAATGATCTCTGAGACCATGTGAATAAATAGCTGAGTTTATCTTGTTGTGACAGCCAAAGGGGCTTGTTAACCCCGCAATGTAAACATTGCCCATGATGCAAATTGCAATACTTTTTTTTTTTTTTTCTTCTCCATTTGCAGGGTTAAAACTACAGGAGCATGCCACCCAGACCACGTAATTGATAATAAAGTGGTCTGGGTGCCTATAGCAGTGATGGCTAACCTTGACACCATACATTTTTTTTATGGACTACATTTCCCATGATGATCAGCTAGCTTTTAGACTGTGGCACAATTTTCACGCCCCTTTTCAAAAACAATGACTCCCATCATTCTCAGACATGCCAACCACGTCCCAAACAGAAACTGAAATGAGATCAGCTGCAGGAGATGCATTGTAAAACCTGTGTCTGTAATAGCACAGATGCTGTAAAATATGAGCGATAGTTTGAAGGGTCATGTTTATGATCTCCGCAGGCTGTACTTTGCTTTATTTTGAAAATAAATGGAAATCCTAGCTTCTCCCTTCCCGGCACGTCTCCGCTGGAGAGGTCCTGAGGATAAAAATGTAAAACTCCCAATGATGTCATGTGTTTTTCCTGCCTTCATTGAGCGAGCCAACAGTATCAGTTTGTCATTCCTACATATAGGGCTATACCAAACAAAGGTCATTGGCTTCTCCCTACAGATGTCTAGCCCCTTCTGAACCAAACACTGACAGGACTGTCATCAGAAAATGAGGATTTAACCAATTGTGGTCCTGAACCCAATATAGTTAGTTCTAGATATACAGCCTTAGCACCCGTTTCATTGTTTTAACAGTTTCTAAGTAAATATTGTATATACCTAATGTAAGCATTTATTTTATTATTCATATGGCGCCAGCGAATTCCTTGGCGCTGTACAATGGGATTTATGAGCTGCTCACCAGTGCACTGCTTTTAAAAAATTTGGGGATTCCTGGGGCATGGGTAAAATGTGTACTTTTGATCATTTTTTTTTTAAATTAAAATGTATAAGACTGAGTTACCATATCCAATCCATACCGTATTGCAGGGGTCCCCAACCCCCGGGCCGGATCCTGATGAAAGTCCTGAAACGTTGATCCTAGACCTTATGTTTTAATTCTTGTTGAATAAAGAAGGTTTTTTTACTGAAGACCGTGAGTGCTACCATCACTACTTTTTGTTATATAAATTTACATACACCACACCCCCCCACCCAGGGTTTTATTTCTGGCTGACGCTGATCCGCTAAATATTTCTCCTCTTTTCGATGGTCCCTGGTTGTTAAAAGGTTGCAGAACACTGTCATATTGGATACAAATGATCTCATTCAGTATTCCTTGTAATGTGTGTGTTATGATTTATAAAGGGCGTGTGGGGGGGGGGGGGGGGGTTACAAAGAATTGCAATGTCCAGGACACAGGTAAAGAAAACCCAGATATATCTGTGTGAGCATTATTACATTCTGAGAGGAACTGCCATTATTGATTACAGAACATCCTGCTAATAGCTTTATTGCATTAATTAATCATTTCCCCACGGAGTGTGATTCAGCAGAGCAGCTCTCCAGACAAAGGCATCTCCTGGCTCATCTGTCCACTCATTCATTCTAGGATATTGCTCATTTCCGAATTCTCTTCTCCTCCCCCCCTCCGGACACATACTTTGTATTGGTACTGGGTATCTGGTCCTCTAGTTTGTTAACAAGGAGCAGTATTGCATGCTGGGTAATATATTGCATCTCTAACATGTGTTAACAATATATCTTCCAAGCAAATCTCTATCTGGGTTTCATTGATAAATAAACCAACCAAAGTTTCTCTTACCTGTTGCACTGGAACTAATATACCACATTCAAACCGGGAAGGGAGGTGGGGGTTAATCATAGATCAACAGAATTATGCTCCTGGGCTTCAGTCCAAATATGACTGAGTGAAAAGGGCTGCCCTGCAAGGGGGATAGAGGCTGGTTAGGTGCGTGCCGTAATGGGGGCTGTTGTCGGTATGGAGGGGAAGGGGTGGCAAGCTGTAGTCAGTGCCGAGGGTAATAGGAACTGTAGGGCGGGGGCGGGGGCGGGGGTGGGGGGGGAGGAGGGGAGGAGCTGTGATATGTAATAGGGGATGGATATATATAATTATGTTGCAGGAGCATAAGCCAGAGTATATAGAACATGCACTCTTTTTTTTTTTTCTTTTTTTTTTTTTCTTTTTTTTTTTTTCTTTCTGCTTCTAGGGTTAAACGTGTATTCTTGACACTATGTTGCTGGTGTGGCTGTGTAGGTTGCCTGCTCTCCTATACTGCTGAGGATTGCTACCAACTAGGTGGATTTGGCTATGGGGCCTGTGTAGCGCCCTCTGTTGGTAGCTACAACAATATTCACTACCTGAATAGCAAGGCTGTTTCTGCAGGCAGGAGAGATAGATTGTGTTTTATTAATAAAGTTTTGTATGTCCGTTCCTTTGGATTTTTAGGGATCCTAGTGACAGTCTTCGGAACCTGTTTGCTGGTTGCAGGATCCCTCTAGCCCTGGAATAATTCAAGAGATCTAGGCCTGAGAACCGCAATTGCCTAGATCTCTTGAATTATTCCAGGGCATGTTGTGCTTTCTGAATCTGAAATTTCAGAAGCCAGATGCCGCCATGGGGGAGTGAAGATCATCGCCGAATGCAATTTATGGGTTGAACCATTCGCATACTGTTTAACACCTAAATGTAGAAATGGAGCCTCATGCCACCATAACCACTACATTTGGTTTTGGTGCCTGGAGTGTTCCTTTAAGCTGTAGTGTTTCTGTTTACTATTTCCCACAGAATTTCAATCAGCTTGAGGTTTGGACTTTGACTGTGCCATCGCAACACCTTGATTCTTTTCTTTTTCAGCCATTCTGTTGTAGATTTGCTGGTGTGCTTTGGATCATTGTCCTGTTGCATGACCCAATTTTGGCCAAGCTTTAGCCGTCAGACGGATGGCCTCACATTTGACTCTAGAATATTTTGGTATACAGAGCAATTGATGTGCGCCTCAATGACTGCAAGGTTACCAGGTCCTGTGGCTGCAAAACAAGCCTAAATCATCACTCCTCTACCACTGTGTTTGACAGTTGTATGAGGTGTTTGTGCTGACATGCTGTGTTTGGTTTTCACCAAGCGTGGCGTTGTGCATTATTTCCAAACATCTCCACTTTCGTCTTGTTAGTCCAAAGGACATTGTTCCAGAAGTCTTCTGGTTTGTTCCGAATCAACTTTGCAAACCTACGCTGTGCTGCCATGTTCTTTTTAGAGCCAAGAGGCTATTTCCTGGCATCCTTTGAAAAACAAACTATACTTGTTCAGTCTCTATTTGTACTGTTATGAGCTTTACCTTTTAACTTGCTAACTGAGACCTGTATGGTCTGAGATGTAACTCTTTTTTTTTATTTTATTTTATTTTTTTTGTTGTTGCTATTTCTCTGAGAATTGCACGGTCTGACCTTGGGATGAATTTGTTGGGACGTCCACTCCTGGGAAGATTGGCAACCGACTTGAATGTTTTCCATTCTTTTCCAATCTTTTTCACTGTAGAATGGTGGACTTTAAATTGTTTGGAAATGGCCTTGTAACCCTTCCCAGTTTGATCAGCAGTAACAATTCCTTCTCTAAGATCATTGCTGAGGTCTTACCTCCTTGGCATTGTGTTAACACACGCCTGAATGCAACAGACCAGAAAACTGCTAAAACCTTGGCTTTGATGCTCACACTTGCTGATCGATTCATTAAGGGCATTTGATTAGCAGCACCTGTCTGCCACGTAGCCTCTTAATTCCTAGAAAATAAGTAAGGATATACTTAGTTTTTCACACATGGCTTCTCCATTTTGGCTTTATAGTTGTTAAATAAATCCTGACACTGTGTAATATGTCATGTGCTGTTTTTCATCTGAGGTAGAATTTACCTAATTTTAAGACCTGCTAAGGTACAGATGATTGTTATTATGTCATGATATGTAAAACTATAGAATTCAAAGAGGATGTATCTTTTATTTACCTTGAGATAGAGATATATAGATAGATATATATACATTTTTGTAAAAAAAAATTGTGACGGGGTGTAAGGAGCAAGGGAAAATTAATGTGCTCTGTGTGGGGAGAAGGAGGGAGGGATTTAAAAAAAAAAAAAAACTCACATTTTTAAATTTTTTTTTTTTTTTTTTAATGGAGGGAGCCTGGAAAGCGCATGGTGGGATGGCAGAAGGGAGAAGCGATCTTCCTTTTTGCAGGCACTCATAGAAACATAGAATGTGACGGCAGATAAGAACCATTCGGCCCATCTAGTCTGCCCAGTTTTCTAAATACTTTCATTAGTCCCTGGCCTTATCTTATAATTAGGATAGCCTAATGCCTATCCCATATGCATGCTTAAACTCCTTCACTGTGTTAACCTCTACCACTTCAGCTGGGAGGCTATTCCATGCATCCACTACCCTCTCAGTAAAGTAATACTTCCTGATATTATTTTTAAACCTTTGTCCCTCTAATTTAACACTACGTCCTCTTGTTGTGGTAGATTTTCTTCTTTTAAATATAGTCTCCTCCTTTACTGTGTTGATTCCCTTTATGTATTTAAATGTTTCTATCATATCCCCCCCGTCTCATCTTTCCTCCAAGCTATACATGTTAAGATCCTTTAACCTTTCCTGGTAAGTTTTATCCTGCAATCCATGAACCAGTTTAGTAGCCCTTCTTTGAACTCTCTCTAAGGTATCAATATCCTTCTGGAGATACGGTCTCCAGTACTACGTACAATACTCCAAGTGAGGTCTCACCAGTGTTCTGTACAATGGCATGAACACTTCACTCTGCCTGGAAGGATGAGATATTTACGTCTGTTGGCTGAATTGACATTATGAAACCCAGAACAGAGTTCACACAAATGACACCAACGTACGTGCAATGTTTCAAGCAGACTCCACTACAGTGGTCATGGTGGTTGTGATACCGGAGAAACTGACGGAAGCCAAGCACAGAGAGATGGACACAGGTTTCTTCAGGAAGGAAGAGATTCTTTATTGGATCACCGATCGGGACTCAGAGGGACTAGCGTCACCAAAATACAGCAAAGTCTGAGTACTGAATACATAGAGTACATTCCTTATATAGCACTGTAGCTCCTCCCACAATTAACTACACCCACACATACCCTTAACCTATTTAATGAATAGAGTCTAAACTCATCCATCCGGTCTAACCACGTGGCTCATCTGATACAAAGGAGAGGGACGCGTAATTCCAGTTCTTACATTCCTGCACCTGGTCAGTACAGTGATGACAGTATCTTAGCTACGTGTTATTAACTAACTGATACTACAAACACATATACATACATATGCCTTGTGGCAATCTTAGCCTGCTAAACTTGTATTTTACTGGAATTACATCACATTCCCCCCTTTGATGCCTCTGATATTTCACAATTACTTGAGGCATCACTTAACCTTGGTTTGCATATACCTCAGGTTACCATGAACCAGACCAGACTTATCTTATGATGTGAATCTTCAACATTCATCTTCTTGCATTGGTTCTCCCTGATCTAGAGCCTTATACTTATATATCGCCATTATCTGTGCAGCAGCCTTCCTCTCTGCTATACTTCCTATCAGGCTTTGCACAGACCTAACTACTAAGGGTATAAGACACGGTAGGAGTAGACACAACAGTAAAATCAGTAGGACTCCACCTACCACTGCCTTAAGCCCTCCAAACCACTCATACCAGCTACCAAACCAACTACTTGGATTGTACCCTTTCCATACCTGAGTAGGCACATGCGCTAGTTTAACCATATGGCTAGTAAGCTCAGCTATTGCTTGCCCTTCGTCATCTATTTGAAGACAGCAATTACTTAGGTTAAACTTCCCACATACACCTCCCTCTACTGCCAAAAGGTAATCCAAGGCTAATCTATTTTGGTAGACTGCTGTCCTCATCCTGGTGTTATGCTTCGCTAGAAGATTGAGCGCTTGTGATGTCTCATTTGTGATAATCTCAACCACCGCCTGTAATCTTATAATACGGTTGAGCATATAAATAGGGGTTCTATAACCAAAGGTACCATCCTCAGCCCACGTGGCTGGCCCATAGTAATCTATAATACGCTGGGGAGGCCATTCATCATCTTCCCAGGCGCCTATCTCTATGGGTCCCCTTTTCTTCCTATGATTCACATCATACACTTTAACACCTAAAGTCTCACCTGTTTCAATCGGTAACAAGAAGAAGGATGGTTTGAGCATACCCAACACACATGCCCCTTCCCAGTCCTGTGGCAGCTCCGAATAGGCTTTCTTACCACAGATCCAGTACAAATTTGCTGGGGCTCTCCAAGTAGATGTGATGGATAGATCAAACCACACATCCTTTAAATTGGCATATCTAGCAAACGGGTTAGATGGTTCTGAGACATTTGAAGCCGACCACCAAGTTGTATTCTTTGTATCATCATCATAAGCTTTTTGCCCTAGACAAGTTAATTCTCCTACAGAAGTATTATACATTATTCCTTTCCTTGCTATGCAAACATAACCTATGATGGAGGTCTTTAATCTCCACTCAGATTTACCTCTAACACTCATATGATAATCGGCTTGTGTAGATATTAATTGGTCAACTGCCTCAGAACCGGACATTACCTCCTTTGCTTCCCAAGGCCATTGGTCTCCCATGTTAGTACCTCCACACACATAGCAGTTGGTAACATTAAGACTACCGGCAATACTTTCAGCTAAATCGATGAACAGGTTTTTAGCATTATGGGGGATCTTATTATCTATACTCATCTCTTCGTAAAAGGAATGGTATACTTGATGAGTCTGGGAGGATACCGTATCAGTCTCTATTCCTATAAACAATAATGTCCCAGGATCTAAACCCGTCCCGTATATTTGAAACCCAAATAAATTTCCATACTTATCTAAGAACTTGTCGGGGTTATTAATGAGTATATGGACTGGGTTGCATTCCATAGACTTACAATAAGGGCTAGTCGGCAACTTAGTCACTATCATGTCTTTGTCTACTGTCTGTCCCCAAGTTGCCCACCCCACACAAGACCAATATGGGCAAAAGTTATAATCTCTATTTGGGCATCTAGGACTTACATATTTATTTTTGCTACTGGGACAAATATATTTATCGTTAGACCCATACGTCCTCTCCCATCTAAGATCCCCACATACATTCCACGGCTTTCTACCACTCGATATCGCTTTACACGCATCAAATAGCAGAACACCCGAAGAATGTACGGATTCTAACACCGTTTTATTAATTAGGGTCCCCTGAGGATCTCCATTCCTGAGAGTCAACCAGATTGTACGAGGCTGATACTCCGGACTGAAGCACTTGGGTTCTCCTACTCTTAAATGGCACACACTATAATCTATATTTAAGTATCTACATCTCGATACATCTCCTTTACATTCGTATTGTGAATGCCAAATTAGGGTTTGGGAAATATGGTTACCTGTTCTCGTAGTCTTAATGCATACCTCACAGCTAGGAGTGTCGGTACCTCTACCTTCCTGAATATAAAAACACATATAAATAAACACTATCAAAAGCACATCTTTCGCCGTCATCCTCAGTCTTCGTCCGTGCGATGGCGCCTCAGCTTCCAGGATGTGAGGGGCTGCAGGGAATGGAGTTCTGCTCATCTTCACAGGTGTCCCTTCGAGACTTTCCTGGCTTATACACTATGTGATGGTAAGCGGACAGGCTTTATTATGGCCTTCTCACTCACACCTGTAACAATAAAATTTGTAATCCACAATAATTCCTCGTTACTCCGACTGAGTAGTGCGTTTTAACCGGATCTTGCAGGGATTCTCTGGATCTGCTGTAACTTGCCAAGAATCGACTGCTGCTGGTTTAACCCTGGAGTGATGTATCCACGGAGTCACTTCTGCTACTTTTATCGCTGTAGGGGTAGACAAAAGAACAACATAAGGACCTCTCCACTTGGGCCCTAACGGTACATTATTCCACTCTTTAATCCACACTTGATCTCCTGGATGATAACTATGAACAGGGGGATAAATATTCACCGGTAATCTATCTTGTACCCATTTCTGTACCTCCTCCATAGTCTTACCCAACTCTACAACCTGCTGCCGAGTAATTCCTTCTCCCAACTGACTCAAGTCCCCCCTTAAGTTACCAAGTACGGGAGGTGGTCGCCCATACATGATTTCAAAAGGAGAGAGGCCCATCCTTCTGGTAGGGGTACTGCGGATTCGCAATAAGGCTATAGGTAAGAGAACGTTCCACTTAAGTTGGGTTTCCTGACACATTTTAGCCAACTGGTTCTTTATAGTTCTATTCATTCTCTCTACCTTACCAGAACTCTGGGGTCTATATGCAGTATGAAGCCTCCACTTTATACCAAGCATATGAGTCAGTTGTTGTAGGCACTGATGAACAAAAGCTGGACCATTGTCCGATCCTATAGAACAGGGTAGTCCATATCGGGGTATTATTTCTCGTAGCAGGAATCTCACAACTTCTCCTGCTTTCTCTGTACGAGTAGGACATGCTTCTACCCAGCCTGAATAGGTGCACACAATTACCAGCAGGTAACGATGTCCACCCGACTTAGGCATCACTGTAAAGTCTATTTGTAGATCGGACATGGGGAGTCCCCCCATAAACTGAACTCCTGGTGGCTTTACTGGTCCTTCTCTTGCATTATTCTTAGCACACGTTACACATCTGCGTACAATGGCCTGAGTCAAGTTGGACAATCTTGGTATGTAGAAATGTTTTCTAAGAGATTCTTCAGTACTGTCTCTCCCAGAATGTGTCCCGTTGTGATAGTTTTGGACAATTTCTACTGCTAGTGATGCTGGTATAACTATTCTTCCATCTTCTAGCTGATACCACTTGTTCTCCAGATACTTTCCCGGTTCAGTCTTTAACCACTCCTCTTCTTGAGCTGTATAAACTGGAGTCCATTGGGACAGTGGAGTTGGTATAAGAGCAGCTATATGCCCTACATACTCCTGTCTTCCTGATTCAGCAGCACGCTTAGCTGCACTATCTGCCATCCGATTTCCTTTGGTTACATCACCATCTCCTCTCAGATGCGCTCGACAATGTATGATACCGACTTCTTTCGGCTCCCACACTGCTTCCAATAGTTGTAGGATTTCGGCTGCGTACTTGATTTCTTTGCCTTCTGAATTCAGTAGTCCTCTTTCTTTATACAAAGCTCCGTGGGCATGAGTGGTTAAAAACGCATACTTAGAGTCCGTATAGATATTTACTCTTAAACCTTCAGCCAATTGTAACGCTCGTGTTAGTGCTATTAATTCTGCCTTTTGTGCTGATGTTCCTTTCGCCAGTGGCCGAGCTTCTATCACCTTGTCTATTGTTGTCACTGCATATCCTGCATAGCGGATCCCTTCTTTCACATAACTACTGCCGTCGGTGTAATATTGAACATCGGGGTTCTGGATGGGAAAATCACGAAGATCTGGTCTACTTGAGAATACTTCATCCATTACTTCCAAACAATCATGTTGACTTTCAGTAGGTTGTGGCAAAAGGGTAGCTGGATTTAAGGTGTTTACAGTCTCTAAATGCACTCTTGGGTTTTCACACAACATTGCTTGATACTTGGTCATACGGCTGTTACTAAACCAATGATTTCCTTTGTAATCCAACAACGTCTGTACTGCATGTGGGACTCGTACATAAAGTTCTTGACCCAGAGTGAGTTTATCGGCTTCAGCTACTAGCAGGGCGGCTGCAGCTACGGCTCTTAGACAAGGTGGAAGTCCGCTGGCCACTGCATCCAGTTGCTTAGACATGTAGGCAACAGGTCTTTGCCATGATCCCAAGTACTGTGTCAATACTCCCACAGCCATTCTTCTTTGCTCGTGTACATACAGGTAGAATGGTCGTGTGTGATCAGGTAGACCTAATGCTGGGGCACTCATCAAAGCCTTCTTCACATCTTCAAATGCCGTTTGCTGTTCTTGGGTCCATAAGAAGGGGTCGTGCTCTGTACCTTTGATAGCTGCGTACAGAGGTTTTGCTAGTATCGCATAACTGGGAATCCATATCCTACAGAAGCCTGCTGCCCCCAAGAATTCTCGCACTTGTCTTCTATTCTTGGGTATTGGTATTTGGCAGACAGCTTCTTTTCTCTCTGGCCCCATAATTCTTTGACCTTCAGAGATATGGAATCCTAGATACTTGACAGTTGGCAAACACAACTGAGCCTTCTTTCTAGACACCTTGTATCCTGCCTTCCAGAGAATGTGTAGTAGATCGTGCGTTGCTTGCTGACAGATTTCTTTTGTAACTGCTGCTATCAACAAGTCATCTACATACTGTAACAATACACACTCTCCTGGGATGGACTCGAAATATAATAGATCTTGACTTAGGGCTGAACCAAATAGGGTAGGTGAATTTTTAAACCCTTGGGGCAGTCTTGTCCAAGTCATTTGGCGTTTTGAGCCCGTTACAGCGTTCTCCCACTGGAAAGCGAAAATACATTGACTTTCTGCGGCAATTCGGAGGCAAAAGAAGGCATCTTTGAGATCTAAGACTGTGAAGTAAGTAGCCCCGCCCGGAATTAAAGCAAGCAGGTTATATGGATTGGGTACAACTGGATGTATACTAACAACCGCATCATTGACTGCTCTTAAGTCCTGCACAGGTCGATACTCATCTGTACCGGGCTTTTGAACAGGCAGCAATGGGGTGTTCCAGGGGGAAGTACAGAATTTTAGGATACCATACCGTATGAACTTATCCAGATAGGATTGGATGTTCTTCTTAGCCTTCTGCGGAATGTGATATTGTCTTAGGCTCACTGGATAAACCCCATGTTTCAGTTCAATTTTTATTGGTGGAATATTGCGGGCCAGTCCTGGTGGGTTGTTCTCTGCCCAAACTCCTGGTATGTTAAACAATGTCTCATCACTCCTAGGGTTTTGGCTAGTCAACACTGTATAAAGTCGCCACTCTTCTTCCTTTGGTACGGATAAAGTCATAATACCTGAAGGTCCATTAAACTTTAAAGATGTTGTTCCATCTGGTAGGAACGTAATCTGCGCTTGTAATTTGGATAGCATATCACGTCCCAGCAATTGGACTGGACATTCAGGCATATAAAGGAATTGGTGTTTTACTACGTGGCCTCCCAATGTACAGAGTCGACTTTTAAGAACCGGTCTTTCAGCACTTCTTCCAGTTGCTCCTATCACAGTAATAGTCCTTCCAGATGGAGGAGCAACCAGATTAGTCACGACTGAATGTTCAGCACCAGTGTCGATCATGAACGCACTCCTTTTCCCCCCTATTGATACATCGACCATAGGCTCCGCTCGACCAAGGGGGATGGAGCCCGGTCGGTATCAATAGTCCTCCATGACCGTGTCAGCCAATCCTACGAAGTCCCTACCTTCTCTATCGCGGGACCTTTGCGCTGCTGGAATATACCTATCTTCCCTCACACTTCCTCTGTTCCCATTACTCCCTCTATAACCATTACTCCCTCCGGGACCTCCTCTACCTCTCGCTCTGCCTCTAAAGTTTCCGTAGCCTGCCCTGGGTTGGTCTCTCTCGTACTGCTCTCTTTGCGGACATTCGTTCCTCCAATGCCCTTCTTCCTTGCAATACGCACACTGATCCCTACTCAAAGGCTCCCTACTCCATCTATTATTGCCTCTATCTGGGCCCCGTTTATCTACGCCTGCGATCGCTACCGCTAGCATATCAGCCTTTTTACGCATCTTGCGCTCCTCCTCTTTCTTGCTTTCTGTTTCCCTATTCATATAGACCTTATTAGCTACCTCCATTAGTTGGGAGATTGACATACCTGCAAACCCTTCTAACTTTTGTAGCTTGCGCTTAATATCTCCGTAAGCTTGGCTGACAAAGGCGGAGTTAACCATTCGGGAATTGTCTGCGTCTTCCGGATTAAAGGGGGTGTACAAGCGGTACGCCTCCAATAATCGGTCATAAAAGACACTGGGCGCTTCATCGCTTTTCTGGATCACCTCAACTGTCTTCGACATGTTAATGGCTTTCTTTCCTCCGGCTTTCATGCCAGCAATTATAGCGTCTCTATAGGCTCTGAGTTGAACCATATCAGCACCATTTACGTTCCAATCGGGATCAGTGTTGGGATAATGTGTTGCGGCCCATGCTGCTGGATTAGCTTGATTCAAAGCACGGGCTCTATCTTCTAATGCTTTAATGGCTGCTTGATTTATTCTTGTCCTTTCCTCATTGTTAAATAAAGTCATTAGTAACTGCTGGCAATCAGCCCATGTCGGATTATGCGTCTGTACTATTGAGGTGAACAGATCAGTCATGGCTTGTGGTTTCTCAGTATACGAGGAATTGTGGGTCTTCCAGTTTAAAAGATCGGTTGTAGTGAAGGGAACATATACGAAGACAGGGTCAGCTTGTGCCATTTGACCTGCGGCATTAATATAGGCTGACCCGGGATTCAGACGAAGAGGCATCTGATAGTGTCTCAATTGTTGGGCACCGGTCAACTGTCGGGTCTGTATGGGGCTACGTGGAGGGGCGTCAGTCATGGGTTCCGGTCGGGGAGAGATAGGGTATGGGGATGTGGGAGGTTGGTTTTGGGAAAAGGTGGTAAATAGAACACTTCGGGCCGAGCTAGATGAAGCTTGACCGGAAGTCTGAAGTGGCGCCAAATCAGGATATTCGTTTCTAATGGGGGTGGGTTCTGGTTCCGGAAGGGGAGATTTAGTACGAGGGGGGGTGGATCCTGTACTGGAGGAGGAAGCGGAAGTGGATGAGGGTAGTGAGGGAAGGGTTACAGGACTTCCTGTATTTGCGTCACTTCCTCTTACCGGAAAGTAAGGGGGCGGCAAAGGGATCTCGGACTCAGGGGGCGTGTCCAAAATGGGCCTAACACCAGCCCTAGTGGACGAACAAGTCCTAGCTACCATGAGGCGACACTGTTCCTCGTGGCATGTCCGGAGCCATTTTGGCGAGTCATTTACGGCCTGTCTCCAACAATCAATATAAGGAAACTGGCCGTAAAGTTCAGGCCTACCTGATACAGCCACGTGTAAGCGCTGTACCAGAGTTGGATCCAAACTGCCACGTGGCGGCCATGCCGCAACCAAAGTAGGCCACTCCCTAGTGCACAAAGTGACCAAACGTACAGGAGACATCTTTACCCCAAAATCACAAACTTTGAATCCCTTTTTAAAATTCTTAACCATACATCCTAAGGGATCCGGAATCGTTGACTGCGACGCACCCATATTTAACAGTGGAACGTCGTCGACAACGATTACTATACACGCGTACTATTCAACAGTCACACCCGTTTCCTCTGGCAACAGCACCACGTGGTACGGTTACCAAGTGAAACGTACACAATAACAATAAACACTCAGGGAATTCCCGTACACACACAGCTGCTACACCAGTCACTATATAATCAATATTATGCCCTTTGGCGTAACTACACAGTCACCCACGCTATAATTCTCTATATACGAATTACCCGTCTATAACACACCCAGTAACATCGTCTTTTACAAATAGCGGTTACAGTACGGTTAGCATAGGTCAAAGCACAAGTTAAGGTCACAATACAATTATTAGTGGTTATGGTGTTAAACATGCAATGGACGACAATGATTAGTACTTATTATACAATGTCAGTAAATATACAGGGTTATGGTACCGTGCACTATAATACAGCAACACACTATCAACACTCTCGCTAGACGGCTGAGCTCGCGCTATCTAACAAGATATACACTTTACTAAAACAATCGTTTAACACATTTACAATTCCCAACTAAACTATTGGCCAGTACCTTGAATGGACTACCTAAAACTATATACACCCGTTTTGGTTAGCCACACTGCCCAATCACCACATATATAGCGAGCTAGAGAACCGAATTTACACAGGCGCCTCTTAGTCGCACTATACAACGAGCTAGAGAACCGAATTTACACAGGCGCCTCTTAGTCGTACTATCAAAAGTCTAGTGGGTTCCAAATTTACACGCCTTCCCACTTAGCCCAGATAGGATGAGAACTAGCGAACCGAATTTACACAGGCGCCGCTTAGTCTCCCGGTCCCTCCGACCTAGCGAACGTAATATACACCCTAGAACGCTAGTCTAGACAAGACACCGGTGTCCGGCTAGGGCTATCTTACACCTGGACCCCGCCTGACTAACCAAATCAAACGGTCTGACTAAAGAGCGTTCGATCGAGCGGTGCGCCTTCGCTCCTTCCCTCCGACAGAGGGGGCAGATACAGATTCAAAAACCCCTTTGGGCCTACCGCACAATCGGTATACCCCTAGCGGGTCCTGCCGTCTAAAACAGCAGTTGTCTTACCTCCTCGTTCCTGAACCTGAGTTCACACTCATCGACGGGGACACCCCAGCACTTCTCACGTAGAGGCCGATGATCTCCTGGACAACAGACCAGTGGCGCCGAGACGAAGGGAGGTCCACGCAGAAGTTCAGGGGTGCAGCCGTAGAGAACGTGGGCAAAGATAGACCGTCTCACGCCTCTGCCTCTCAGCTACCGTTGAACGATGAGCTTCCCGGCCAATGCACCAAATGATACCGGAGAAACTGACGGAAGCCAAGCACAGAGAGATGGACACAGGTTTCTTCAGGAAGGAAGAGATTCTTTATTGGATCACCGATCGGGACTCAGAGGGACTAGCGTCACCAAAATACAGCAAAGTCTGAGTACTGAATACATAGAGTACATTCCTTATATAGCACTGTAGCTCCTCCCACAATTAACTACACCCACACATACCCTTAACCTATTTAATGAATAGAGTCTAAACTCATCCATCCGGTCTAACCACGTGGCTCATCTGATACAAAGGAGAGGGACGCGTAATTCCAGTTCTTACATTCCTGCACCTGGTCAGTACAGTGATGACAGTATCTTAGCTACGTGTTATTAACTAACTGATACTACAAACACATATACATACATATGCCTTGTGGCAATCTTAGCCTGCTAAACTTGTATTTTACTGGAATTACATCACAGTTGGAGTAACAATTTAATGACCTGGCAGCCATGTGAAGACTGCAGATTGGTGAGAAAAGGAAGGAGATGGTGAATAAGCTCTGTAAGGGGCGTCCTATGTGACTGCCCCATCCACTCTCTCCCTGCTCATGTTACTTTCTCCTGCCAGGCATTTTAGAAAAGGGTCTTTCTGGTCCCATGTTGACATCTCGATATGATGTGTGATATTACTGCCTGCTATAATTTCCTGTTCGTCCTGACTCTGTCAGAGCTTCATTGTCAATGCTGACTTATCTGGAGGAAGCTGCTCCCTGACTCATCATTGGTATTGCTTGGAAACTCATGGATTGCAAATTCAGAATATTCCCATAATATAACTGTAATAGAAAACTTTTTCGCTATCAATTTGGGATTTCAACTGCCTACCTATGGGAAAAGATTGTGATGTATGCCATGTACTCTTATTGTGCAATGCTGCATTTTAATTTTAGAACCGCAAAATAGCTCTTTAAAAAGTGATTTCATCTACGGTAACGTTTATAGTGTGCATATTGTAGTATAATACATACATAAACTTAATACAGTACAGTTTTATGAGCTGGTTGATGTATGTTTATGTATAGGTTATTGCTAGAATGGCACCAAATGTGTTTTAACTTTTCAGATTATTACTGGTGTGTTACCTGGCTAGTTTGTGTACAAATGTGGAATATTTGAGGGTAGAGCTCTACGTGTTTGCAGGTGCAGATTATTTTAGGGTAGAGTTTGGCATGTTTGCAGGTGCAGATTTTTTGAGGGCTAGAGCTATGCGTGTTTTTTAGGTGCAGATTATTTGAGGGTAGAGCTATACTTGTTTTTTAGGTGCAGATTATTTAAAGGTAGAGCTATGCGTGTTTTTTAGGTGCAGATTATTTGAGGCTAGAGCTATGCGTGTTTTTTAGGTGCAGATTATTTGAGGGTAGAGCTATGCGTGTTTTTTAGGTGCAGATTATTTGAAGGTAGAGCTATGCGTGTTTTTTAGGTGCAGATTATTTGAGGGTAGAGCTATACTTGTTTTTTAGGTGCAGATTATTTGAGGGTAGAGCTATGCGTGTTTTTTAGGTGCAGATTATTTGAAGGTAGAGCTATGCGTGTTTTTTAGGTGCAGATTATTTGAAGGTAGAGCTATGCGTGTTTTTTAGGTGCAGATAATTTGAGGGTAGAGCTATGCGTGTTTTTTAGGTGCAGATAATTTGAGGGTAGAGTTTATACGTGTTTTTAGGTGCAGATTATTTTACACAGATGCACAAGTGTTACACGTTCTTGCAATGGTACCATTTTTTTTTATACAGCCAAAGTAGAGTTAGCCATCAAATAACTGTCCAGCTGATGCTAAAATCCATATCCTTAGATTCTCTGATAAAATTGAAACCAGCACAGACTGGAATTCTGCAGCTGGAGGGCTGTTGGCTATTACTAATCTCAAATCTGTGTCTAGTCCTATTTGAGGACCCAATTATCCTCTGTGCTGTGTCATTGTTCCATTACACTATTTTCTGTGGACTCTGCTCCTGGGTAGTCCATGCTAGAAGCAGCGAGCGCATTCCATCATCCATGTCCCTGTGAAGCCATACCCCCTGCATTTTATCTCTCGATACGGAGAGGCAAGCTATTCGCCAACAGGGCGTTTAACCCCTTAAGGACACATGACATGTGTGACACGTCATGATTCCATTTTATTCCAGAAGTTTGGTCCTTAAGGGGTTAATGAATATTGAATTGCTGATATTCACTACATGAATCCAGTTTGAAGTGGGGTTCTTTCAAAGATGACCTGGGAAGTTTTAGAATTTAATATAATGATCTAATGGCCATGTGAAGTAAAACATCCCTTCAAGGTCACTTCAGATGGCGATTAGGAGATAACCATAAACTCCTTTGATGAATAAAACTCCCACATCATTGCCTGCCTCTCCCCACATCACATGCTTGGTGGTCTTATGTACAGGTGGTCTGTAGGAGGACAGCAGCTGTGCGGTCTCATCATTCTATTTCTCCTTTCCCTGCACAGACTGCCAACGTTTCTGGAATGAGCTGCTTTTCACGTAATACACGAGGATGTGTGAATATATGGATTTATAATTAACCTTTTCGACAACAGAAGTGAAAATTGTATTTTACACTGTGTAGGAGAAATTTACCAAAGGAATATCATAACCATATTCAATGGATTTAAAATGAATACATTGTAAAGTTGGCCATGTACCAGATCTAGCATTGCTGGGTAATATTTTACATTTCTATTTATTTATTCATAATAAACTCTGCAATGCTTTGCATTGCATTGATTTTAATACTCTTTTTGTAGCATTCCATGTTTGGGATTTCTTTGCAATCCTTAAAAAGACATTATAGTCACCAAAACAATTTTTAGTTTAATAAAGCCGTTTTGGTGTATAGATCATTCCCCTACAGACCCACTGCTCAATTTTCTGCCATTTAGAAGTTAAATCACTTTTGTTTCTGTTTATGCAGCCCTAGCCACACTTGTGATTTACACAGCCTGCAAGAGAAAAATGGTTTCATTTTCATTCATATGTTAACTTGCTTTAGAAGTTTTTATCTCCTGCTTTGTAAATTGAACTTTTATCACACACAGGAGACTCCTGCAGGGTCTAGAAGGTTATTATCAGAGGTGGAAATCATAAATTCTAAATTAAACAGATTGTGCAATAAAGGAAGTTTAAATATTGGGTCTCTATTTTCAGGAAGTGTTTAGGAAGGCTGTGTAAGTTACATGCAAGTAGGTGTGACTAAGGCTTCATAAACAAACGTGATTTAACTCCTAATTGGCAGAGAATTGAGCCATTAGACTGCGGAGACATGATCTATGCACCAAAGCGCCTTCATTAAGCTAAAGTTGTTTTGGTGACAATAGTGTCTCTTTAAGAGTTATGTTTCTATTTTTAATCTTTTATAGTGAAATGATATATTTATTTATTTGAATAACGAAGATCCGAACTATCTGTCCTTGTAGCTGCCAGGCTTGCTGATGTCGCCTATGCTGAGCCTAAAGGCACCGTTCTCTATGAACTCATCTCTAACATCTCTACTTTCATCAGCTTTCTGAGGTTGTGTTGAACAAGTTTAGAGTTGGTTCAGACGAGTAAGCGGTGAGCAGGTCTTATCAACAGGCCTAGCTACAAGCTTTCTATTACTCCGTAGATGACTATAAACTGATGATCATTTCAAATGAGTTGTCTTGTTCCCCAATACATTTCTTTTGTGCGGGAGATGATAACCCAAATCTTTCTAGAATTTTGGTTTCTCTCATTTCCCTATAGAAAGTATCACTCCCCTGTATATAAAAATGGCAACACTAATGTAAAGTGCTCCTGAATGCAACTGGCCTGTACAGTGCAAGGTACATTAGTGGCATAACCCATGCACAATCCCTTACAAAACCTTCCTTGTTTGATTCTTTGGAGAAGAATAAATGTTAATATTTTCTTTTATTTGGTCTCCTTTGTCCTTAAGCAGGGGTGTATTTTTCTTAAACACGGAAAACAGGCTTATTGAAATAAATCTATTGTTCTCCCTTCAACCAGAAAACAAGTTTAGCTCACTATGAATAATTTGGGTTCAGCCAGGACCCTACTGATGTTTGGCTTGCCTGACTTAAAATCGTTTCTACAAAACCTTTCTTTGTTGAATTAGTTTTGCAGAGCCAGATAAGTGTAACCACTTCAAAGTCTGCTATCTCTAGATGGTTAATACTGCACTCACACACTGCTATAAATCCCTTCTCCGCACTCTTACTCCTTCTTCTAAAGGAGTGCTATAGCATTGGGGATACAACCCAGTTTCCCTAAAGTTTATAATGCACTATTTGCAGGTTTGATGTAGGTCCCCCTTTCTTGTTTTCAGTAAAAACCTAAAAAAAAAAAAAATCAATACAAGGAACGTGTTCTCAGATAACCAATATGGAAACCACGATAGTTCACAGAGAAATGGACTTTAATAGCTTAAGGTGTTCCCTGATTGGCTGCAGGGAAACATGTGATCATGGGCGTGTGTATAATATGCCCACATGATTAGTGATCTGGACCTTTAAGGGTTAAACAGGAAACCCTTAAGTTATTCAAAGTTGCAGCAGCCGGCGTCTCTAATGATTACAGACCTGGCTGCTGAGAGAGGAGGAGCCACCACCATGGGTGAGTGACTGGCGGCATTCCCATTACTGCTTCCAGGTATGAGGCGACCAGGCAGGTAAGAGAACGGCGGCATTCTCCTTAGTGTGCGGGGATGCTGCCGCAATGATGCGCGCCCGCCAGGAACCATGCCGCTCTCTGAATTCAATGGGAAGTTACTGATAGGCTTTTAACTTTAAATGGTTTTACCCCTTTGGGTAAGACTGCGCCCATGGCATCCTCTTACCATAGCACCTTCATTGCGAACAGGTCCTTTATCCAGTTTGGCTCTTTTGTAAATAACCCTGTCTGTGTCAAACTGCCGACACTGTAGTCGACATACAAGAATTTGGCCGGCAAGTGAGAGATGATGTCATTGCAAGAGAATGGGGTTGACTTTGGCTGCTGGTGCTTCTCATAAAGTCCTCCGTTTTTTAATTCAGGCTTTAATTCAGTAAAATTAGTTCAGTGAAAACCCTCTGTCATTATCCCTTTAAAGGTTTACCCTAAGCTGCAAAACCAGTACATTTGACTTTAGTGGATTTGGTGCATAGACACTGCCCCTTCAGTCCTAGACTTGGGCAGCAAACTGATTGCCAAGAGGTGCACTTCCTCCTTAAGATCTTTGAAATTGAAGAATGCACCTCATAATGATGCAGAATGTCGATAAAGCACATCTTTGAGAGGCACTGGATGTGGTTCTTCTTAATAGATTGGTGGAGCCTGACGTTTATTGTGCTCACTATATGAGAAGCATTGAGTTGGACAAAAGTAGAGGTAGGGCCAGAGCCGGACAGGGAACAAAAAGAATCTTTGGAAATGTATTTATTTTGTTTTTAGATCTGCCCTGTAATGCAATAGCGGTTATGGTGTCAGGAGTGCCCAGGTGCTACCCAGCAATAGTATCTAGTCAAATTGTTTGAACAGCTTCTCTCCTAGGTTCTGCCGTGCACCCCTCCCACCTCAAGTGCTAATTTTATATATATATAATCTATTTAAGGGATGGACATATTTGACACATTTCTCAATGTCACATATACACATGCACACTGTCACACACATACACCTACTCTGCCACTGACGTACTCTTAGACATATAAACAGTGTTACTTACATACACTCTCACTGATACACACAATGACTCGTAAACACTCAAACCAGTTTACCAGGCGAAGGGGACCAGTCTATACATGTGTCCCCGCTGTCTAGGGGGAGCAGGAGAGCCACGCACTAATATATATTCTAATTTTTAATTGCTGTTCCTTTAAACATATTGGAAAGTGCCAATCTTTTCCCGCTTAATAGGTAACCCTGTTGGCCAATAAATAGGAGCCATAAATGGTGTGTTTCAAAGAACACCTTTATTGCTCTAATCCCTTTATGACAGAGGATTAGGAAATATGTATCTTATCACAGCTGTTCTGGCAGGTGCCCTTTCATGAAGGGGTTAAGGATATTTCTGTTTGAATTTGGGGAAGTTAAGTTACTATTGCTAAGCCTCGCCAGTGACTCTGTTAAAAGACAGTTGGCTGCCACAGAATAAACTGGAAGTCTTACTTTCTGTTGAACTTGTGAAAAAAAAACAACTCTAGGGATCCGGCGTCGCTTGAGGTTTATCAGCTTTGACTGTCTTGGGTTTCCTCCATCATTTATCTTTCTTCGTTTTATATCAACCTCTGGCTTTTCACCCCGAGCAGCCAAGGTTTTCTTTAGACAATAAGGGAGACTGTTTGCAATGCAGGTCTCTTCTTGAATGGGATCCAAGGACAATTAAAGATGTCTTTTTAACTCAATTTAACATTTTCACCTGGCATAAACTAATTTAGGGCAAATCACAAAGCTGTTCTATGTAGGGCATGGTTCTAAGTAAGATCTTCGTGGTTTCCGTCACCCTGCTCAGCCCATGTCACTCTCCACATTGTATTTATATTAAAATTGTATTTTTACTCTAGCTCTGTTAAGACTATCTGTATGCAATTTGATGATCATTTTAAACTCATTATGCCAATTCTATATTTCAAAGCTTGGCTGCTGACATCATACACACTGTGGAGGTTTTTATCAATACATTTTTAACAGGAAAGGGTCCTTTAGCTTGTCATAGTTTTTTTTAAAAAGTTCTTTTTTTTTTAGTTTTGATATAATGCACTGTAGCTGAAGGGAGTATAACGTCGGTTATACTTGCCGTAGGTAATGGGTTATATAAAAACAATATACGGTACATTTTTCAGAAGGTGGGTATGAAGATGATGATCCCTACGATCAAGTGACCAGGCGGTGGCAAAGTGACCTCCCCTGCCCCCTTACCGGTTTGCTGCTCTATTAGTCGTTGTACACATTATTGCAGCAAAGTAATTACTTTACATTTTACACAATTAATCTGTTTATTAAATATTGTCCCCAACCTTTACTGAATTGAGACTGAAGAGTTCAATAATCACCGCCCTTCTAGATTTTATATTTATCACCTTTTCCGGTCTCTCCCAATTCTGATCACATGACGATTATTGCCTGTTGACAAGTGTTCTCATTTGATTCAAAATGGTGACAACACATATTATCTCCTTGCCTTGTCTTGTTTCCTCTCTGCCCCCCAATTAAATCCCCCCCCCCCCAAAAAAAAATAGCAACATTAAGCAAACCCATATGAAACACTGCAGTATTTAAAAATCATTCGACAACCTGGGAGTTTGTGTTTTATGGCAACGTCACCATGCTAACCTGTAGAATGCTAAGCCACACAGTCTGCTTGGTTTGGGGTAGAAATGTAAGTGATGCTTTCCAGCACTAAGCATCAAATCCATACTTCTTCTCAAAAATATTAAAGGAACACTATAGGGTCAGGAACACAAACATGTATTCCTGACCGTATCATGTTAAAACCACCATCTAGCCCCCCTGCATCACCCTCTTGCCTCCCTATATAGAGTAAAATCTTACTTGTATTCATGTCTGCTGCCTCTGCCCCTGATCTACCCCTGATTTGCCTGCTTGGCTGACATAATCAGACATCGTGGTCTCAGCCAATCATAATGCTTTCACATAGGATTATAGAAAAAATGCTTTCACCACAAAATTGAATGTGTGAATAGTGTGAAAAATCTATCCAATACTTATCTAATGTGATGGGGGGCTATCAACTTACACCTCGGTCCATATGTATTGCTTGAAAGCAGGACTCCAGGTGAAAGGTAAAAAATATGCGGCTTTATTATAAATAAAAGGTGAATAATCACCAATGTAAAAAAAATGCAAGGTACGGTCCTACGCGTTTTTTCCAACAACTTAGGACTTCCTCAGGGACCTTAAAATCAATATATGTAACAATAGCACACAAAATAAAATAAAGCAGCCTAACCATTCGCACCCGCAAGTCATCTTAAGTAGGGCTAGCCTGTAAGTCCATTGGTTGTTCCATGGGTGTGTTTATTCCATCGTTATCCGATCACTGAAATCACCTGTAGATCTCTCATCCTATTTCCTTCCAGCTGGTGCACGGACAACTGTAAGGAACCGGAACCGGAAGTGCGTTCAATTCAACACTTCTGTGCATTCCATTCATGAGTATAAGCACAAATATGGCCGTGCATTCCACGGAAGGGTCAGCTGACAGAAAGCATGTCCTCTGGTGGTAATCGAGAGGCATGCGAGCTATGGAAACTTGAATTGGATTCTTAGTGTGGATCTGCTAAAGAGAATTGTAATTACTCCCAAGTAATAACATTAGATGGTAATATATACTTATGCTAGTAATATAATTAATATCTTTTATAGGATAATAATCAAAAAAAGCAACCAGTTACCCGTGCTTGGTATATTTTAAAATGTATTTATATTGTGTTGTTGTCATGCTGTGCAGATCATTAATAGAACATTTTTCATATTCCTTTGTGCATTGTCATTCATATCATAAAGTGACCCATATATTTAAAGTGATCCGTGCTAAATCGACAAAATATGTTGATACAAATGTAATCATAATAAAATATTCTTATGTTCTCAAAATCCAATGAATTAACAAAAAATAATAAGTTAATATATTTAACCTGACATACCTATCTGTATGATAAATGTCTGTCTCCAATAATTAACTCAAGACTAAACCTTAAGTGGGATCAATTAATTTATGTTTAAGTATATGGGGAGTCAGATGAATACAAAATGTTGTTGAAAGAAGAGGACTCCAATATAGAATGTATATATCGCCTTTTTTTTTTTTATATATATATATATATATTTATATATATATATATATATAAGAGAAATGTTGATAATAGTAAATGAATCTAGAAGATCATAAAAGACCAAAAAAGTCTAGGGAAAAAAATCATCAAACTATAGACATCAAAAAACATCTAAAAAAAAACAAAAAAAAAACCATAATGAACAAGTTATTAAAAAAAAAAAAAACTAAATCTATGTCCACATTCAGTCCCATAGGTTCCAAAGTTTGGAGTTTGTGAATCGAAAAGATTTCACGTTGGGCAAGTTTTTTAACCTGGTGCCCACCCCTCCAATGCGGCAATATCCTTTCAATGCCAACACATTTTAAATTCTTAAAGGAAAAAAGGGGGCAGGAGTTGTAATGAACTGGGACTGAATGTGTGATGAGTTTTATTTTTTTCATTTTTTTTTTTTTTTTTTTTTAAAGTTACCTAAATGCTCTAGAATCCTGATCTTAAGGACTCTTTTTTTCGACCCACATATTGTTTGCCACACGGACATTGCAGCAAATAAACCACAAAGTCTGTGTGGCATCCCATGTCAGATTTGATTCCACATTGGTTGCCTGTTACAAAACTAGGAAATTGTTTTTTTCTATCCACAAGAATAGTGGAACAGGCCTTACATGAGTTACACCCTCTAAACATTCCAATGTTGTCCCTAGTATCATTTGTATTGGTTTTGATAGCATAACTAGGGGCTAACATATTTTTTAAATTGCAGTTATTTTTGTAGATGATTGTGGGATGTTTGTCTACCCAAACTCCCAAAATTGGATCCTGTAATAATATGGCGTTACCTGTGGTTTGTCTTTTCTCATTCATAGTTTTTATTGAATTTTTAGAAAACAAAAAGAGGGGGATGCGGGATACAGAAACAAAAAAAGGGGGGGGCAAAGGGTAACATCATAATACCGTTTAACATTTCATACAGTAGCTTGACATCTTCAAAATTTCTTATACATAGTGTGTAACAGTACATATCGACAGCGGGGTCTTATGAGGGAGTAACTGGATGGTCCCTCACTCCCCAATTAGGGAGTCCGGCATTAGAGGTTATACGTGTACCCAGGGGGGGGAGGGGGATAGGGAGGGGTAACTAGGGGGGTAGCAATATATCCCGTTAAACTATAACGTCATAAATGTAACCGTGTATGTGTGTCATCCTACATGGTGTCTCCTAGTCTTCATGTATGTGCTGTATGGCCTGTATGTGGTATCTTATTTATCCTCCTTCCTGAATATGCAAATACGCGTGCATGTGATTTGAAGTGATGGGCACTACTAGGGTTTCCCATGTGTTCTTGTTCGCCCTTCTCTAAGAGGCGTATATATCGGCCCACGTCTTCCATGCCTCTTGAAATTTGCGAGACTGTATAATGGAAATGGTGGACAGTCATTTATAGATATGATATTGGTGGATTTTGTCCATCAATTGTTGTTTGGTGGGGCAGGTGGTGAGTTTCCATCCGCTCGCTATAAGGTTTCTAGCCGCCAGGATGATTAACATCGCCACTTGTTTAAGGGGTTTGGAAGAAATAGACCGGTTGAGGGATCTATAGTGACATTATCAATGTTCATTAACTTGAGGACGTCCCTAACATGTCCCCAGAGAGGTGTTAAGATGGGGCAGTCCCACCAGATGTGAAACATTGTGCCTTTTGCTTCCCTACATCTCCAGCACTCTGCGGGGACTGTTGGATATATCTTGTGTAATTTACTTGGTGTTAGGTACCATCTGTAGACCAGTTTCTTATGAGCTTCTATGTGAGAGTAGCAGTTGGTGATGCCTTTGAGCGCATTGAGAGATTGTAACCAGGTGTTGCCAGATGGCGAGGATGTGTATTCTGTCTGCCATTGTTGTTCATAAGTAGGTGCTTTTGTGTCAGTGTTATTCATCAACATGTTATAGCATAGAGACAGTGACTTGGGTTTTGCGGGTGCGAGCCAGCAGCGGTCATATAAGAAGTCCAGGGGTTGTGGGCTGGAGGGTGACATATCATATTTAGTGAGTATTTTATAGGTGGCAATGCTTTTAGTTTGGAGATATTGAAAGACGGAGGAGTTAGGTAGGTCGTATTTTCGCTGGAGGTCTGGGAAAGACAAGAGCTGTTGGTTTTGGTACGTATCGGCTATGTGTTGAATGCCATGTTTTACCCAGGAGTTCAACGATAAACCCGAGGCTAGGGAGTTCAAGGCTGTTATTGGGGCTCGCGGGTGAAACTTGTTGAGTTTGTTTTGTGCACGGTGTAATGAGTCCCATTACTTAATAGTTAGAATCGAAGTGTGAAACAGGTGAGGTGTGTTTGGTCTAATTTGTGTAGGTGTCCACAATATCGTCACCAGGGAGCCCCCTGGTGCCTTAGCTTGTTCCATGTCTACCCATTGGAAGGTCCCCCTGGGGGTGTGAAGTTTAATCGCCGCCTCCAGGAGGGACGCTTTATGATATCTAGATACATTGGGGAAACCCAATCCACCTTGCTCTGAGCGCTTCTGGAGGAGAGACATAGATAGTCGTGGCTTGCGTGATTCCCAGATGAATGAGGAGAGAATGGCCTGAAGATGCTTGAAAAACGTTGGTTTGACGTAAATCGGCAGCATCCTAAATTTATATAGAAGTTTTGGGAGGAGCATCATCTTTACAGAGTTTATTCTTCCCAGCCAGGGAAGTAGGATAGTTGCCCATATTGGTGGAGTTTTTTCAGTGCGCGTTGTGCCATGGTTGTCAGGCACCAGGGTAGGGTAGTTATCGCTGTGTTATACGCTGGATTAGTCGCTGTGTGGGAATCCCTAGCGCAGGAGCTCGTGGCTTACGCGTCCATCTTGGATCGTTGCGTGGCCACCATGGGCCAGTGTCTCAATAAACCTTTCCTTATTTTCACATGATCCAGACTATACTGGGTCATGGAGGCGGTCCTAAATGTAACGTTTTGAGATTGTGGTCCAAGTTTGTCCATCAATAGATTATTCCTATCCATTTGTCTAGCTATCCGGATCTCTTTATCCAAGGCATTCTTCCCAAACCCCCTCTCCAGGAGTTTCTTCTTGATATGTTGGGATCTGGGTAGTAAAGTCTTGTAGATGTGAGCAGTTGCATCTGAGACGTGTAAATAGTCCCTTGGCTATACCTCTTAGCCAAGGGCAGTGATGGCAGCTTTCACGATGGACATACCCATTGCCATCTGTTGGTTTGAAATAACATCTAGTTTTGATCTGCCCATTCTCACAGAATAGGATGAGATCGAGAAAATATATTTCATGTTGGTCTCAAACAGGGGTAAAGATTAAATTATATTGATTATGATTAAGAAAATTAACAAAGTCCTGAAAAATAAGATAAGACTCTTTACAAATAATATCATCAATGTATCTCTGCCAGAGCACCAGGTTCTCCCTTCAGTTATGGCAAGACCACACGAACAAGTCCTCCCATCACCTCATGTAGATATTGGCGTAACTGGGGGTGAACCTGGTACCCATGGCGTTACCTGTGGTTTGTAAATAAAAATTACCATAAAAGAAAAATAATTGTTCTAAAATAAATTAAAATCACGTGGCAGATCAAGAACCTTAGTCATTAAGTAGTCGATGGATTCCAAGCCCAAATCATGACTGACAGTGTAGCGAGAGAGATCACATAGAGTGTGGCCCAACCTTTCTCTCTGTAAGATGCTTAAGGCACAGTTCCTCTTTTTTTTTAATAAGGTTATGAGTTTATTTCCTTTTATTCTTTATTGTAAGAGCTTCAAATTCCTGGTCCACCAATGCTTTCAAAGGTTTCTAAAAAAAAAAAAAAGGTCCCTTACTATGCAAGGGGTAAAAATTAGATTTGGGTTTGAAATTATACTGTTGATTGTTTGTTGCCATCTACAAAGTCAACCCCTGGAGAAGAAGGATAGCGGAGCTAATGCCTTTGGACGGGTATAGACCTGATATATTTTTTAAGGTCTATGTAGAGATCAAAATCATTAGTTACCTTATTGGGGGCAAACTTCATCCCTTTAGATAAGAAATCAATTTCCTCATCTGACAGAGGTATCCCTGTTAAATGAAATATACCTTTTTCTGTCTCTTTTTGTTCTAAGATAAGTATCAGAGCATGATCATTTAATCTTCCACTCTGATCCTTTTCTGGGGGAAGTCTAGATGTAGACGGGAGAATCTGTTGTGGTGTTCCCATATTTCACCCCTTGGATGAAAATAATTGGTGATAGTTTTTTTCTTTTGGCCCTTTGGGTCTCCCATGAACATTTGTTTCCCTATTGTTATACTGGGTGTTGGATCCATTAATATCAGGTTTATTACCCACCACTTGGGCATAAGATTTATTATCCCTTTCTCCCCAGGGGGATCTCCTTCGGAGTTTGACTAGTATTCCTAGAGTTACTATGTTGATGAAAATATACATTGTCAGATTTTTTCGGGCATACTTTTAAAAGGGAAAAGTGCAGTTTGTATTTCTATGTGAAGTAGTTCTAGAAGTGTTCCTCTTCCGTGTGTGGGTTTGTGTATAGGTTTTCTTACAATGAAGTCCATTAATGGTTAAGAAGGTTTTATTGATTTTATCCTCCTTATCACTTTTATATTAGTTGCTTTTGGTTTCAGCAATCCTTTCATCTAGTGTTTTAAAGTTTTTCTGTATAATTTCCTCCCTCTCTTTGAATTCAGTACTATCTTGATCTATAGAGGGATTGGACTCTCACTTAATTCATCCTCAATTTTTGTTTAACTTCTTTAGAATATTTGATAATAAGTTGAATTAATTGGAAGGAGCAATTGGATGGAATTTCGTCCCATTCCTGTAAAAATAACTCCTTGTCAGAGCGAAATGCAGATGTTTTCTCTATACGCAAACCCTCTGGTATGAGTCCTTCTTTAACGGAGCCCCCAGTACCCCTGGCTAGGTATCTCCACCAAGGACCGCTTTCTAGCTGGAACAGGGGACAAATCGCAGCACTTCAGGGGACCGAGGCGTGGGTTGATAGCCCCCCATCACCATCGGGGGAGGAACCCTTTGAGCAATTTTAACACCTCTGTGAGTGCATTGATTAACACAGCATCTCTATGAGGTAAGTTCAGTGTCTCCATGCAGAGGGTGGAGACACTGAATGGTAGTCACACTGTGCAGCCCTGACCCAGGAAGCACCTCTTGTAGCCATCTGAGGAGTGGCCAGTGGAGTTATCCCTAGGCTGTAATGTAAATACTTCATTTTCTCTGAAAGACAATGTTTACTTCAAAAAGCATGAAGAGAATGATTCTACTCACCAGAACAAATACAATAAGCTGTAGTTGTTCTGGTGAAATTCAGTCCTAAATTTTGTATTCTATATCTAAATATAAAAAAAATAAAAATAAAAAATATATTTTTTTATTCTTTTTGTACAATATTCCACAGGGATTTTACCTTTTGAAATATGAGAGATTACCTTTTTGGATTTAAACAGAGACTCCACACACCGTAGAAAGCAACCCTCCTAAATAGCTTGTGCCATACAAGGAGGCTCAGTGTGTCCCTGCAGTAGGATGTATAATCTCTACACCTGCTTTCTATCAAACATTGTGACAATTTCTGCTCAGCTTGGAATATTTAACATGAACCTGTTACTTTAAGACATGTACGATCCAGGTGCATTGAACCTAGTGGTATTTTATGAACAAAATGTTGCTAGGTCATTCTGTTTTCCACGTTGGAAATTGGTGATTTGCAAATTCATTGCACTAAAAGCTCTGGCTCCACAAGTATTTACAGGTGCCATCATTAAAAACACTCATCCACTTAAGTCCACAATTACATGCAGGGCTTTATTGTAAAAAAATAAATAAAAATTAAATACACAATATTTTAAAATGTCTGTGATATGTCTAGATGTAGTTTAACCCTCCACCTAATACACGAAAATGGGAGAATTCTCTTGAAAATAGATGAGGAAATTGCAAATTTCCTTTTTTGTCACCTCCGTTCAGCTTTATTGACCGGACTTTCACACACAACCCCTGGCTTAATGAAAACACAATGGTTTAGCTAAATCTGGTTCCACTGTTTTACAACCGGACTAAATAGTTACACGTCACAAGTGAATTTGCCTTTGGGTTTTTTTTTGTTTTTTTTATATATATTTTTTTAAAATACACATTTTTTGTTATTTTTATATATTGTTTCTTTAGCCAGGTTTATGGGGCTTTGTCGTGTCTGTTATCTGGCAAGGATACTTAGTGCTTTTTTTCACTGCACCAAATAGTCCTCATGCTTCATCGTGGCAGTACAGTATTTAGACTGTTTTATCACAGACTGTGCGCTACATTATCCTGCTTGTATATTTAAAGACACAGCATAGGAATTATAACGGTGGTTATAGTGTCTGGAGTACCCTGGTGCTATCCTTTTATTCAGTTTCAAACCATTTTCAGTGGTTTAACATTAGAGAGATTCTCCAGCAGCCTCTCTACTCTGTACTGCTCTGGTTAGAGAGGAAGCATTACCTCCGCAAAAACAGCATTTAGCTTGTCGGCGATTTACTTTCTGACTGGGGAGGGGGTCTTTTTTGAGGTGCACACTCTTTGAAGCTAAAACAAGACAAGAAACAAACCTTCACATTGTTGCTAGTTTAAGACCTGAAATGTTAAGGCCTGCTTTAGGTGCATATAAATAAACTGTGTGTATAAATACAATGTGTTACATGTGCTTTGTGTAAGCACCAATTACTACAAGAAACATTTTTTTTGTTAATGTTTTAGTGAAATGGGCAGCATAAAGTGTTTCCTGCTTTCTAACCGGTAGTAGCACATTTCCTGCTGGCTAATGTTTTTTTTTTTTGGTTCTGTAATGGCTCCTCTAGATATATTATTAACATCTTCTTAAAATAGATTTATTTCTCCATCACGTTAGGGCTATAGTGTATTTATTTGTTGCCGTGTACAATGCCTCTAGAATTGCTATTGGAAGACTTTGTCATTGTGTTAAAGAGAAAGGGACATTACTGACCCCAAAAGTGGTGTGGGTTGAGATTTTATATTTATTATGGTATATTACATATACCACAAATCTCTTACAGCTTAATAATACATTTGAAAAATAATTGGGTAGTATGCATCTCGCATTGGTTAGCAGGAAGCCCCATGTTAAAGGAGAAGGCTAAACACCATAACAAATGTAGCTTCTTGTGGTTAAGGTACTACGAGGCACTGGGTTCCAGCCTTCTCCTTTTTCCTGTCCACTTGTTTTGGAGCGGCCACGATAATTGACACGTTACACTTCCAGTCTTGCTGGTCAGTGATGGGTTCAGAGCGAGGGGATATATGTGCCGGTAACCCATCTGTCATCTTGAGCTTTGAATTGGTGACAAACCACATAATGATTAAAAAAAAGTGGTGTTGTTTGGCACTGAACCATAAATAATAGTTTATTGAAATTGGAATTTAAAAAAATTTAGAAAAAAAGATTTGAGAAAATGCTCCAACACTGCAGGAGTCACAGCTAGTTTAACCTCCATTTTAACATTTCCATTTAAAAAAGGGAAACCTTTAACTTGTGTTAAACCTCCCACCCATTTTACTCTATATATGGAGACAAGGGAAAGGGTAGGGGGGGGGGGGGGGGGGCAAGATGGTGGTTTTAACACTATAGGTCTACTACATGTTTGTGCTCCTGACCCTATAGTCAGGGGCGTATTAGCCGCGAGGCAAACAAGGCATTTGCCTTGGGCGGCATTTTCCAGGGGGCGGCAAAAAAAGGCGCCCCCCAAATGCCCAAGGCAAATGTCTTGTTAGCCTTGCGGCTAACAGACATGCTGGGCTGCTTCTGGGCGGTCGGGCGGCGCTGCTGGGCGGGCAGCGAGGGAGCACTCCCCCTGAGCTGTCTGCTCAGCTCCCTCGCGCGCCGCAGAGTGAGGCTGGGAGCCGGAATATGACGTCATATTCCGGCTCCGCCTCCCAGCCTCACTGTGCGGCGCGCGAGGGAGCTGAGCAGACAGCTCAGGGGGAGTGCTCCCTCGCCGCCCGCCCAGCAGCGCCGCCCGACCACCCAGCAGCCACTGGACCACCAGGGAGAAAGATGACCCCCCCCCCCAGCATTCCCAAAGGTAAGGAGGCTGGGGGGGTTAAAGTAAAAAAAAAAAAAAAGGTGTTAATGTGAGTGAGTGTGTGTGTCTGTTAGTGTGTGTGTGTGTGTGTCTGTTAGTGAGTGTGTGTGTGTCTGTTAGTGAGTGTGTGTGTGTGTCTGTTAGTGAGTGTGTGTGTGTGTCTGTTAGTGAGTGTGTGTGTGTGTCTGTTAGTGAGTGTGTGTGTGTGTCTGTTAGTGAGTGTGTGTGTGTGTCTGTTAGTGAGTGTGTGTGTGTGTCTGTTAGTGAGTGTGTCTGTTAGTGAGTGTGTCTGTTAGTGAGTGTGTCTGTTAGTGAGTGTGTCTGTTAGTGAGTGTGTCTGTTAGTGAGTGTGTCTGTTAGTGAGTGTGTCTGTTAGTGAGTGTGTCTGTTAGTGAGTGTGTCTGTTAGTGAGTGTGTCTGTTAGTGAGTGTGTCTGTTAGTGAGTGTGTCTGTTAGTGAGTGTGTCTGTTAGTGAGTGTGTCTGTTAGTGAGTGTGTCTGTTAGTGAGTGTGTCTGTTAGTGAGTGTGTCTGTTAGTGAGTGTGTCTGTTAGTGCGTGTGTCTGTTAGTGCGTGTGTCTGTTAGTGCGTGTGTCTGTTAGTGCGTGTGTGTGTCTGTTAGTGTGTGTGTGTGTGTGTCTGTTAGTGTGTGTGTGTGTGTCTGTTAGTGTGTGTGTGTCTGTTAGTGTGTGTGTGTCTGTTAGTGTGTGTGTGTGTGTCTGTTAGTGTGTGTGTGTGTCTGTTAGTGTGTGTGTGTCTGTTAGTGTGTGTGTGTGTCTGTTAGTGTGTGTGTGTGTGTCTGTTAGTGTGTGTGTGTCTGTTAGTGTGTGTGTGAGTGTGTGTGTGTTTTGCCTGTGAGTGTGTGTGTGTTTTGCCTGTGAGTGTGTGTGTGTGTATTTAGAATGCGGGGCGGGGTAAAGGTTGGGGTGGGGGGGGCGCCTGAGTTTTGTGCCTAGGGCAGCACAAAACCAGGATACACCACTGCCTATAGTGCTCCATTAATTGTTTCCTATGTGAAGCATTTGGATGTGTATGATAAACTGGTAATTCATCCGCATCAGCCCCCAATGCACCTCCAGAGGGCACGAAGCCAAACGCATCTCCTTGTAGAGATGCATTGAATCATGAGTGTGGAGACGCTGAATATCTGTGCAGCACTGACCCCGGAAGAACATCTAGTGGCTGTCTAAGGCATGGTTACTAGAGGTGTTCCTTGGCTACAATGTAAACACTGCCTTTTCTCTGAAAAGGCAGCGTTTACAGCAAAAAGCCTGCAGGGACATGATATAGACACCAAAACAACAGCATTAAGCTATTGTCTAAGTGTTAGTTGCACTAATGTAATGAAGAAAACCAGGTGTGAGATTTGTTGGTTATTCTGAAAGCCATATGTGTTATGTTTTGCACAGAAAGCATATACAAGCAAACCGAATTTTACCCAGTGGTGTTTAACTGACAATATGGTTCAGTTTTCTACATTTATTTACGTATTCGTGTTTGATGGTTTCTAAGCTGCTGCGCCAACGAATGGATGGTACTGTATTCCGTAAAAGAGAAACCTGTAATTTCATATTTGTTTTACTAGCAGTGAGTTTATGAAACACACCTCGAACAGAACAAAGAACGATTGTCTTGTTTTAATTGTGGCAATATGGCTTGCGGCTTTGTGCGACAACCTGGGCGTACATCGAATCCTGACACTGCTACGCTTTAATACAGCTGGCGTTTACGTGTTTTGGTGGTTGTCACCTCAATCCTTCTTGTCCTTCATAGAATTATACCACAATTCTAACACCACTTTATTACACATTATTACTTTTCTTTTTGTGTATTGCACCCCGTCATTTACACTCAAAGCAACACGTTACATCCTTTAAATCAAGAATGAAAGTCCGCACCTATTGGTGGATTACATGGGGTCATTTTCGTTCTGGCCTTTGTTTTGAGTCCACAGGTACTGGGAGCAAATGTCCCACAGAGTACATAACTGTCGAAAACTGTCTGCGACATTTAAGGTTTGTTCTAAATAGCATAACAAGGAATGGGAAAAATTGGCTGAAGATCCACTATTTGAAGGACTATGACCACATATTTAGGATAACCACATAGAACGGACTTGTTACATTTATTTATTTATCACGCTCACTAGTTTGCAGAAATTGAGACAATCCTCCTTACATGTGGTTTCCCTGATTTTGAGTGTTAAACAATGAACATTTGTTATGTTATATATATATATATATTTTTAAACTACTGTTGATTTAAACTTTCAGTAATAAAAACATTTATGGGGTTAAAATAAATCCTCTTTTCGTTTCCAGCAGTAAGACGGAGGTTGCTAAGAAGCAGTAACTGTGCACGATCTAAAATGGCAGGTTTAATTTATTTATTTAAACCTATGAAAATTTATCCTTTTTAATGTGTAACCTTGCTTCTAAAATGTCCGTAACCACGCTCTGCATATGTGAAAGAGATTTTTATTATTTACATTAATGTAGTTAAGACAACAAGGCAAAACAGAAATTTATAAGCACACCACATTTTTTTTCTTTTCTTTAAATACGTGGAAACGTTTCAAAGTATATTTACACATTTTAACCCTTTCTGATTCCATGGGTGAGGAATAACACACTTGTTTAACGGGGTTAACTATGCAAGGCCAGCAGTTTCAAGAATAGCATTTGTTTCCTTGCAGTGGGCTACATTGTGAATTACATTATTACATTATGTGCTTCTATTTCCTGCCTTGTATCATTTTTGATGTTGTGATGAATGAATTTCTTCTAAGGTGATTGTTCTTTGTGTTAACTTCTTCAGTGCTGTCCTGTCTTGCCAGGACTGGTTTATGACTCTGTTGTCATTGAGATCAGAGAGGTGCCGTTAAATATAGGCAAAACATGCCTCTACCTCTCCTTAGTGCTTTACGTTCTCGCCAATCACATTGCTGGGGTAATTATTATTATTTTTTCCCCCTTGTTTAAAGGAACACGGCATTTTGGATGTGACCGCATTTTTGTTGTATATGAAATGCAGTAATAGTGCTGAAGGAAATTAAATAAATCTCCCTCAAGTTACTGTGATTTACTGCAAATGACAAAGCTTTGCAGCCTCTGCAGTAAGCTCTCGCCAGCCTAGGAAGTGGCTCAGAGAATCCTCGTAACTTTCTGTGCGATTGCTGAGCATTTTGCAAAGTATGTTTCTAGGGGAGCTGCATCTAGTAGTTTATTATAATAAATAGCCAGCCATAAAAGCTTCATAATACTCATGAATGAAATGACAAATGGACATTATGTCTGTCTGCCTCTCTCAATAGATGCAACTACATATGCATGGCTTTGTATGAAGTATTATGATATTAATTGCTAAACATTTGCACGAAAAGCAAATTAGATGCCGCACACAATACCTTCTCACCATGAATAAGCACATTCAGAGGGATTGGCGTTGTGCACAGATTTATTTTTAAGGAAATCATTTTCTATTTCTGGGATGTAATAATTGAATTTTCAGAAAATAAACACTGAACATCTCGAACATCTTCCTGCCACATGTAGCCATGGGTTCTTCTTTCAGATGGAATCAAAATGATGAATGAGTCTGGTCAACCACTGGGGCCCAGCCCATTGATGGAAACTTGTTTTGTTTACTTGAGTTGAGACAGACTGTTTGCTATTACATGGTTCTAAAAGTCCTTTATCTTTTTGTATAAAATACAGATAAATAAGATTAGAAAATCAGTTTATCTTGGCTATTCTATGTGTATGTGGAACTTTTTGTCACACTACTGTGTGTGTGTGTGTGTGTGTGTGTGTGTGTGTGTGTGTGTGTGTGTGTATATATATATATATATATATATATATATATATATTGTGTTTGTGTGTTGAGCAACTGCAACTTAAAGCGGCACTATCATGACGAAATTACGTTCCCCAATTGCTTCCTTTTCTCTCCCTCTCTCAGGATCTGTTCTTATTTTCTTCCTCTCTAATCTAGTTTTCTTTAAAATAGTCCCTACTTTGTCTTATGTATTTTTCCTGTGCATGACCAGCTTTGACCCAGAGGAGGAGCTAAGTTCTCTCCATTTCCTGTGGTCAAAGCAATTTTCCGACAATTCTCACCTTTCTCCTGCTGTTTCATTCGGCGTTCGAACGCCAGATAAACTACCGAATTTCATCCCAACAGAATTGGTGGCTGAAAGACCAATACTTTAGTAGATAGCTCCCTAATACCATGGGAATTAGGGAGCTATCTACTTGCGGCACGACTAGGATAGAAATTTAATTCATTCTAATGAAATTTCGAACCAAACAAAAAGTCCTGAATTGCATCCTAACACGAATGGACAAACTGTTTTCGTTCTGTTAGGACGAAATTTGTTAGTTTCACCGGCGTTCGAACACTGAATGATGCAGCTGGAGGAAGGCTGGATAGGAAAAAAGAACAGATCCTGAAAGAGGGAGAAAAGAGGTAGCAACTGGGGAAACGTAAGTTCATCATGTAAATTCTGTACATATTCCTATGCAAAAAGTTGCATTAATTGACGGGGAGCCATCAGCTGAAATTCTCAGCCAATCAATGACCGGCAGGTTTGGCATCCAGCTCCAACAGCTCTGGAGAAGACACTGCCAGCATGAGAGGACCTTCCGCGCCTGGCAGCACTAGATAACAAGGCAACATTTTGCAAAATGGTTTGTCCCATTACTAGGAAACATGGTCAGGGTACTCATGGCGTTCTAACCACTACAGTGAGCTTGGAGAAATCTGTTAATTCAGCCTTTCATTGTAGGAGAGGAACTGAGGAGACAGCAAAGTTGTCTCTTTAGTCTGTCACTATTTTTTTTTATTTGATTTTTTTTAACCCACACAGAGATTCTCTAGGTAGCACAATGGAAAATCTTAAAAAATACCACCCCAATGTGTAGAGCTGTAGAAATAATATTTTATTTGGTTTTCAGTAGAATTTCAAATTTAGGATTTTTTTATTATTTTTTTTGGCCATTACATTTTGTGTAACCATTTTTACTTTACTGCCATTTGATATTGATGCACACAGAAAATATCTCCCACCCATTCCTTCAGGCCTATGGTAAGACCCATAGTTACATATTAAGCCTATATGAATTGGTAGAGGTAATCCTGTTTCCTTCCCAAAGTTCTCTGCTACAGTAACTTCAATTTGAACCAAAAATAATTCATCCTTTGTTATAAAATGCAGACGCGGTATGAGAATATTAATTAACAGGCCATGAAATCTATACCACCTCTTGTCTTTTCGCCGTGGCATTCTTCCAGTACTGAAGAAGAAAGTGGCAGTGCCAGGGATCCAGCCCAGCTCCATACAAAAGGTGCTTTATTTGGAATTTTAGCAATAATACAGCTTAATCAGCATTGAGAAGGCTTATTATATGCTTTCTTTTAACCTGTCTTTTGCTGAATGCTTCATTTCTGTGCCTCCAGTTCAATCTGTCTCGCGCAAGTGCTTTCTTTAGTTATTTTGCGCAGTCCTTTTATTTGCGGTTTATCAGTTGTTAATGTAAACTGAATTTAAAATAGTTTCCTTCTTTAGAGCCTGTTTTAAGGCCTTAAATCCCTCTGTTTTGCCTTGTTTCTAAGAACTAGGAATGTTTGTGTAGATCTATACTGCAAGAATTTATAGATCTTAAAGGGTCAATCTAGGCACCGAGACCACTTCTCCCCAATGGAGTGGTCTGGGTGCCAACTCTCATCACCCTTAACCATGCAAGTGCAATTATTGCAGTTTTTTATAAACTGCAATAATTACCTTGCTGGGTTAATTACTCCTGACAGACAGCCACTAGAGGGACTAACGTGTTTTAACCCCTTAAGCAACATGGGATGGAGGGTGGGAGGGAGGGAGGGGGGCACTGCAGGAACCTGCAGTGCCAGGAAAACGGATATGTTTTCCTGGCACTGGAGAGTCCCTTTAAATAATGAAGCCTATGCAAAGATGCAATTAATGTTGGGGAAAATAAGAACTTCTGACACAGTAGCTGCCAATGCCACAAGTTAAGAATTTTTTTTTTTTTTTTTTTTAATTTACACCAATTTTTTTTTATACTAGTTAGTCAAGGAAGTAGGATTTATTTATTAATGTATTTGTCATCTCTAACTCTTAATTAAATTTTGTGTGTTTTGCTATGAGCATAGAGCTGTATTCTGAAAGGCAACGCCCATCACCCATCTTTTATTACCAATGACTGACCACGGACTTAACCATTTTTCTTCATTGATGATCCTCTTGCATGTCTTCATGGCAGCCATCTTGAATTGCTGTATGCTGTATTTTAGGAGATTTAATCACTCTCTTGAGTCAACAGTTTGTTTAACTTAATGATGAAAGAAGTAAATTCATCTTGTATGAACTGCTTTGGCAGTATGTTTTGGTGATCTTGGTCTGCTGCTGGTTGAAGTTCAAATGCATTTTGGGGCATTTTGGTGAGTTTTGACCAGTTATACCTTTCTGTAAAATTAGAATTTAATCTTACAGCTGCTGTCAGTATCCACATCATCCATGAAGACAAGTAAGCCTCATACATGCCAAGCTATAACGCTCCCAATTTTTAACAAATCAAGGATGAAAAAAATGTGCTTTGAATCACATGTGCTTCCTTTCTATGTCCGGATGGTCCTCTTTATAATTACACAGGTATCTCATGCACCAGCTGGATCTTCTCAAGGCTTTGATCTTCTGCTGGAAACTTGGATGGGTGTTCAGGATAAGTGATGGTCACCATGAAGGCTTTGATCTTCTGCTGGAAACTTGGATGGGTGTTCAGGATAGGTGATGGTCATCATGAAGACTTTTGATCTTCTGCTGGTATCTTGGATGGGTGTTCAGGATAGGTGATGGTCATCATGAAGGCTTTGATCTTCTGCTGGTAACTTGGATGGGTGTTCAGGATAGGCGATGGTCATCATAAAGGCTTGCATCTTCTTTTGGTAATGAGGAGAAAAAGTAAGGGTAAGCTAGATCCAGCAATACCGAAGGAATATCCTAACTGAAAGAGTCAGTGGGGTTTAAACTTACAACTGACCTAAACATATCTGGAGGTTGTATGTCCATTAGAAATTTACTTTGCATGGTTGCATAACTTTTCCTTTCTTGAGGCTCTACTCTGGTTTTAATCTTTTTTTGGAGTTTTATTAATAGTTTTTCAAACTCTTGATGTTTCCTTTCCTTTATTTTAGACACTCTTCTTGGTCTGTTCGACTGATCAATTTCAGCTAGCAATACCTTTTTAATAGCATTCACTTTGTACTAAATGTGTTCAGGGTCACTGCAAGGATTTTTACCACCCTAGGCCAAAAGCTTTGCCCGTGATGTGACATCACAAGGCCCCAACCATACGATCTGCCCATGTCATTACAGTTCCACCCCTTTTCAACATTTACATTAATCAAAATTATTATATGTTGCAGTTAAGCATATTTAGAATAGTAGATAACTTGCCATTGCTAAACAAACAAGCTACAGTGGTTTTGGTGCCTATAGTCTCTGTTTAAGGACAAAATAGCCAAACATGCAACTGGCTGAATTGGGGTGTTTTCCTCCGTTTAGGTTTTTGAATAAACCTGTTAAAACATAGCTCAAATTGTAAATTTTACTAAAGAGACATTTCATGCACCATTACCACTACAGTACACAGCAGTGCAGTACATAGGACTAGATGCACCGCGCCGGTGGCGCATAGAGTAAAGAAGAGGCGGTTGCCTTGCGCCACCTTTTCCAATGCGCTCTGGGCGACTGCCTAGAGGAAGCGCTGGCCCTGAATGTTGTTTAATTCAGGATGCTTTTTTTGTATCTTTTTGTATATGATATTCCCTTTTTTTTATTTTTTATCTTTGTATGTAACATTTAACCTGTGGTTGATAAGAAATGAGCGTGACTCATCTGATTACATGATGCAAGTGTAATTCATCCATTCTATGTATACAGCAACTGCATCATTCTTCTTGTGTCCTTGTTTGAGGAACGCGCATTTGAAATGAAGAATATTCTCACTTAATGGGTCTCTGTCTTCAGTGCACGGAACACTCAGATTGTGTAACAAGGGCTCTATGTAAATGTCTGAACTGAATAAAAATAGCCTAAATTGAATATATCGCTTGTCTGTGGATGAACAAGAGGATCCTGTGGCCTGTTCCTATTTTTACTCCATTAAGATTACAATAAAATCTTTAGGTTATGGAAATACCAGCTATTTACTGGTACGTATTGTCTATAATTCTCCAGATTGATGGGCAACTGTCCATAGATTCTACATTTCCATTTTTAAAAATATTTTAAACACATAAATTCTCACTGTGATGCCAAGACTGCGCCGAATGATCCTAAGCATCTGCTCATTCACCCTGATTTTCAGTTGTATGTAGATTGCTCTGAATTTTAGTTGTATGTAGATTGCTCTGAATTTCAGTTGTATGTAGATTGCTCTGAATTTTAGTTGTATGTAGATTGCTCTGAATTTTAGTTGTATGTAGATTGCTCTGAATTTTAGTTGTATGTAGATTGCTCTGAATTTTAGTTGTATGTAGATTGCTCTGAATTTGTTGTATGTAGATTGCTCTGAATTTTAGTTGTATGTAGATTGCTCTGAATTTTAGTTGTATGTAGATTGCTCTGAATTTGTTGTATGTAGATTGCTCTGAATTTTAGTTGTATGTAGATTGCTCTGAATTTCAGTTGTATGTAGATTGCTCTGAATTTCAGTTGTATGTAGATTGCTCTGAATTTCAGTTGTATGTAGATTGCTCTGAATTTCAGTTGTATGTAGATTGCTCTGAATTTCAGTTGTATGTAGATTGCTCTGAATTTCAGTTGTATGTAGATTGCTCTGAATTTTAGTTGTATGTAGATGGCTTTCATCACTCTCCATACTTTAATAATAACAAAATCCCTTTCCAGACTTACTGTTTATTGAAATCTGATATTGCTACCAGCCCAGATTAGCCATGCCTTCTATCTCACTCTGTGTAATCTTTCAATAATGAGTGTACTGATACTAAGCAAAGAGCCAGTTCCATTCCATAGTAACTATGCCCAGCTATTGCTTAACTTTAGCTCCCATGTGCTTTGCTATCCATTTTTATCCATTTAACATCTAAGGACCCCCAAACCATAACGGATCTTCCTCCATGTTTTAGAATCTGTATCCACAACAGACGTGAGATAAAGGTGTCCCGTTTGCTTTCTACAATAATAAACTCATTTGGATAAAGAAAAGGGGGTCAAACAACACTTAGCAGACCATTTTTGTTTTCTTTTAAAGATCCAGGACATCTTACTGCAGTAGCAGCTTTGTGTGGGAAAAAATGGTTTCCTAATGGCAACCCCACGCCCTTGTAGCAATTCCTAAATGTGCTTCAACAAGGAAACAATTACTTGCTGAGTTCAAAATGGCCAATTTCTCCCAGGATTAACAAGCTATTATTATTAATCACCGTCCGCAGAGACTTGAACACTCTCATGCTGTATTAGGCTGTATTGCTATCAGATCTTTAAATGTAAGATGAAAGAGCTCTTAAACTTAAAAGAAGAAATTCAGATAACTATAGATTCCTTTTATGAAGTTAAGTTTGTATTCCTTTTACTTCTTCTATAACACAGTTTTTCTCATACTTCGATACACGGTATCTTTTAGAACCCCTTAATTTTCAAGTTATTATGCTATAATATGCATTTAATATCCTATGCACATTGTGATGAACTTGAAATCCCTTTAAATTTGGGGGTAAAAAAAGCTGACGCTCTTTTTAAGGGGGTTGAGTGTTAATTTGAAGTGAACCTGTTGTGAAAAACATAATTTACCTGAAATCGCTCCCATATACATTGAATACACAATTTATCACAAAGATACATTATACCTCTCCGTGTAATGCTCACCTCTGGACTGTCCTGTGATCTTACTTTGCTCTCCACCTACAGTTTTTTTGATTTGCTGTGCTTGGGAACGCATCGCCAAGCAGGGCAAACCTCCTCAGTGACGTCTTAGTTCCACTAGTGGCACTTAGTTCCACACTTAGTTAACACTTAGTTCCACTAGTGGCAGCAAGGGAGTTTCCATAGCAACCTGAGCATATGCTCTGTGGTTTCTAGCGGGAGGAGAGCAGAGGGACCTCTTGTGGGAAGACTTTTCTGCTCTCCCTTATCAGTCAATTCCTCGGCATGCCGAGGCGTTGACTGACAGCTGGGAGAAAAACCCATTTTAAAATAGGATTTTTCTCCTGATCTATACATTTGCTAGCAAAACTGCTAGCACAGTGTATAAGTAGAGTCTGTAATGAGCAAGTAGTTTGGGGCATGGCATATGATCATTTTGGCTTACGCTGTTCTCAAATAATCGGCAAAACAATGATCTGGAGGATTGTTTTACTTGTAACACAGCCAGATGTAGACTGGTACTATCCAGGTGTCGAATAGCAAGGATTTATGGCCATTTTCCAGGTGAAGTATGGTGTTTGTCTGTTACTAAAGCACCTTGTATCATAAATGTACCACGTATATCCTCTGACACGACATTCCAGAAATGTCATAAAATTAAACCATATATGGATACTATTAGCAATCTTTAATTGCTTTATTCTTAACCACTTTTTTTTTTTACAATCTGATTATAATCTTATTCAATTTCACTGTTACCATTTTTGTAATTTTCCTTTTTTTTTTTATGTTTCCATAGATTTCCCCCCCAACAAATTAATAGCATGTTTTAATTAAAGGATCTTTTGATTGATTTATTTTAATTTTAAATCTACAATACTAAGTTGTTTTTTTTGTTTTTTTAAACAGCTTTATATTTGTCTCTTGGTTTGTTTGTGTTTTTTTTTTTTTTTCTGTTTAAATATGTGTAATTTGTGATTGGAACACTGTTTAGAGCTCTGCGTGGTCTCTGTAATGTTTTCCGTCATTTGTTTTTAATAAAACCCGCTGCCTTCTTTTGTACTGTGGCAGCGTGGTTAATCTGCTACACATGTACGACGTGCTGGCTGTGTTTAAATATTCAGCAAACATTAGCATGTAGTCACTAAGGCTTTTTGAAGTTCTTCAAAATGGAATAATTTCTATTCTATGTGTCTAGTAGTGATTACACCACTAGGAACAGACTGCAAAGCCGCGTATTGCTCCCACCTCTGACGTAAAACAGGCTTTCTCGAAAAATGTTTTGCTATTGTGATTTTTCAATAGATGCTGGTTATAACATTGCTGATTAATGACAAAAAAAAAATACAATTAAAAAAATTAAAAGACCAAAGATAAAAATTAAAACGATACATATAATATTCTTATCCACAGACTGCAAAAGGGGTGAAAATGTAATGTTTACTCTGTAGTTATCTTTCTGCTGTGAGATAGTGTTTGTTCATTGTCTGTGTACATGTGAAGCAATGACGGAATGGGATCATGTCATCTCACAAAACTGTATTGGAAGCCGAGCGTGTTTTCCAGATCAGATGTGAGCTGTTCATACTTTGTCTTTGCCTCTGGCTCGCGAGCTGTTCGAAGTCCTTAAAGTTCTTGCTATGTCTGAAGAAACCCAGATTAGTTTAGACCTGGGAAGTGTGTATTAATTATGGATGCATAAGGACAGTTTTTCTGTACTGCTCCTGTGAATTAATGCCAGTATTTTTTTGCTATTTGGTTTTTCTCTCCCCCCCCACCCCGTCTTCCATATTCAAATGGACGAAGAGGGACGCTTTAATTTTAGTTTTGGCAGTTGGGGTGTGGCCTGGGGCAGGGCTGCTCTGAAACATTTTAGGTGACTTACTAACATTTCATGCAACTAAAATGTAATTTAGAACAAGAACAATGTATCTTATTTATACAGACTGATTTCTTCACTCTTTTATTATATTGTTAAGACCTATTACTGTATTATTGCTGTGGAACTCTGTTATACACTCACATACACCAACAATATGGAGCTCGTAAAAAAGAGGGATATTAGGATCGAATGGAGGGACAGAGACATTTGGGACTGTCCCTCCTAAATAGGAACACTTGGGAGGTATGCATTTCTGTTTTACAAGTTTTGAAGGTCTGTATGTGCGTTCAACCCCCCCTGTGTATGTTGGTATGGTTGTGTGCATGGTCATAGCATTGTGTCTTACTCGTGAATCAAAGATTGCTACTTCGTTTACGACTGCCTTCTCCAGCTCTCAGACCTTTTCTATAATTGTAAAGCACTGCATAATATGTTGGTGGTATATAACAAAAACAAAGGATATGAGAACTCTGACGGACAAAAGCTTAGAGAAACTCCGTAGTTAGTTCTTCGGTAAATCCCCGCTGAGGTCTCAAAATTGTTTTGCTTACAGAGGGAACATATCTGAAGCACATCAGACTGATCTCACCTGAACCAAAATGCCGGCAAGTTCTCTCTGCACGAATGATACAGCAACCCCAGACAATTGTTTTGGCCTTCTTTGGGCCTCATCAGGGAGGTGCAACTTATACCACTCTAGGCACAGTGAGGATGTTGGTACTATATAAATGATAAAATTAAATTAATTCAAAATTTCCGCTAGCCATTGGTGAGTGATTTATCCCGCTAGCCCTGTGGAGTAGAAATTTGCTCCTAGTTAGGGTTTGCAGTGGCCAGTAACGTTTAAGGCATGGCTAAGTAGCATAGGACTTCAAATGTTTAGCCCTGATAATGATGTGTGTGTGAAGGGAGCGAAGGACAGGAGAATTTCCAAGGAAAAATGTTGACTTAGTTTTTAAATCCCTGGGTCTCCTTTTGGCTCCAGTCCAGCCCTGGTTGGTGCGCGAATGATTACAGATTTTTTAATATCTATTGGAAAGATAACAGAAGATTGCATATTGTGAGTTCAAGAATAGCCTCGTGTTCAAAAGGGACACCGAATCACAATCATTTTGGGAGGTTATAAACTATTTTTATACAATTTCTCACATTTCCTAGGGAGTGATATTTTGTTTTGCTCTGTGAATTGAACATCTATCGCTCTTACACCTTGATAAGACTTCCTCTGAATGATTACACATTCAGAATCTATGGGTAGATATAAATAAACAGACGTCTGCAGGTTTTATTAGCTTTTTAAACTAAAAGAAATGTAAATAAAATATCACATAGGGTATCCTCCGATGAATTATCTAATGTGGACACTTCCAGGAAACCTGCATGGGCAGAGATCCCAGAACAGGGTCTGGGGTGAGTGAGATTACTGTGAGACAGGATTATTCCCTCGTACAGAAAGCTGAGAGATAGTGTGAGTCATCAGTATCCTCTGGCGGCCCAGGAAAAACTTAAATGTCATTTTCTTAATATTCAATTTTCTTGTGGCCAACTCTCCATCTTTGCAAGGGGCTTTCTATTATTATTGTTACAATGAAGCAACAATGGAAATTTATATTAAGATCCATTCCGCCCTTCTTTTCAGACCAATTTTCTAAATACTTTAATTAGTCCCTGGCCTTATCTTAGTCTAGGATAGCCTTATGCCTATCCCACGCATGCTTAAACTCCCTCATTGTGTTAACCTCTACCACTTCAGCTGGAAGGCTATTCCATGCACCCACTACCCTCTCAGTAAAGTAATACTTCCTGATATTATGTTTAAACCTTTGTCCCTCTAATTTAATACTATATCCTCTTGTTGTGGTAGTTTTTCTTCTTTTAAATATAATCTCCTCCTTTACTGTCTTGATTCCCTTTATGTTTTTAAATGTTTCTATTATATCCCCCCTGTCTCGTCTTTCCTCCAAGCTATACATTCTACATTATGTCATGACATACATGGTAATTAAAAGGGATAATAAATTGTGCCTAAATATATATCCACAAAGTAACGACAATACAAAACAAACCTACATAAAGGAATACCACATGTGAGCTGTCACATACCTGCTAATATAAATACTGTTTAAAATTGTATTTATTGCAATGCTTTCTTTTCTTTGAAATACGTTTTTATTCAGACAGAAGATTGAGATTGAGTAGGATTTAAAATCATGAGTAAGTACTAAAATGTGTTACAGAGATGAAAACAATACATATTGCAATATAAGAAAGAGGATTGTCTGAGTAGACCTCCCTCTCTCCTTCCGACGAATAGCTATTTTATGTATAGAGGAAAAGGAAACCTATAACTACAAACAAAGGGAAAACTAGCGGGAATAAATAACGAACACTAAACTAAAATACTAAATAGTTAACAAGAAAAGGGGGTTAATGCCTACTTTTTATTATATGATGTATAACACTTCCTCTCCTATTCCTTACAGGTAACTAGCAAGTGGAGTGACAGGTGGCCCTATATGGAATTCATACAATTTGAGGAGTGACTGCTGACTGTTCTCCCAGTAAGGTAAGAATTTGTTTTCAAGAGAGGAGACCCCTCTTTTAACCTGTGCATCGGATGTGCTGGGAAGTGTGTAGTGGCCAGTTAATACATGCCATAGAACCAACCTAGATTTACTCTGCATGTTGAAGATTGAAGTGTGCTTTAACAAGCAAAGTCAATTATTTATAAAGTGACCGTGGACTCCGCAGTGCACCTGTATCCTAATAAAATAATATGAAAAGCTATGCTATAAACTGCAAATTGATCAGCTATTGTTTTTATCCTACTTTGAGTCCTATGACCGTTTATCATTTTGTTTGTCATAGTTTAATTTCATTCCATTGGTTTCCATAGTGATTGCTTCAGTTTTGAACACATACTCCATTTTTCCGTTGATGAGACATTCCTAATTCATCATAATCGGAAAACATCATGCTGTCTAACAGCTGCCATTTACATAGAGCGGATCTTTCACTTATGAGCATTGCATAAAGATATAGTCTTTATAAAATACTGACCCTGACTGCACTGGGATTTCATTGAAATTCCAACACAATCCAAAGATGATCTAAAACAAAGTAGGGATTACTTTGTATTCTGGACAAGCCCTCTGCAGTGAGATTCAGGCATCGATCTATGCAGTCCCTGGCGTTGTTGAAGGATTCCCCATAGATAGGTTGTAATGTTGCGGCTTCTGGCAAATGAAGTTCTAGAAGACAATGGCACCAGCTACAAGACGCCGCTTCTAATAAGTAAAACCTGCCTTTCCCTGTGTCCCACTGCAACTGGACCCACCAAATATGTCCCTTTCAGTGGTCAATGCAAAATATGCAATGAGCCCAGAAAGTTACAGATCTGCCCCAATATGCACGATTTTTTGTGATACATGGGTCTCATGACTGCAGAAGTGTGTAGCTATCAAGCAATCATATTCTAGTTAACAGAGAAATTAAATTTTCCTATTAAATATAATGCATCAGCCACAGTTGACATGATATATTTGGCCGCCATTATTAGTGCAACATAAGCATTCTTGAATCTATTTTACAGGTTGCAATATATCCCACTGAAATCTCCCCATATAGCTATGTATACACGTTACAGAATAGATTTTGCACCATTATCCCTTTAAGTCAGACTCCGTGGCTGTGTCGTGTTGTGGCTGCGTCTAGGTTTTTAATCAAAAGATGTGCTATCTTACCTAAAACAAAAAACAGAGCACACTTGGCTAATCATGGACATGCATTTTAATTACAAGCTAATTGTACATATGTGTTTTGGGGTCCTGGAAGAGCTCACCCCTTACCCCACTACCTGATTAACTCTTACCAGAGATCATGCGTAGGCAGGCCTTACCAAAGATCAGATTAAAAATCCAATTAAATCACCAGCAGGATTAATTAGTAGAATTGAATTCCTTAATAGTAAACCCATCCAAGTTTATAATATAAATATATCATATACACACATCTGTCTGTCTGTCTGTCTCTTGGACTGGAGACTTTACAACTTCGTAAAACTTCGTATTTCTTCTTACTAGATGTTCAGTTAAATTTTCCCCTTCTATCATTGTATCTCCTTGAACAATATACTATGTGAACCACAGGAAACCAAAACGGTTTATGGAACGATTGGTGCCACGGTGGTAAACTAGGAATGGCTAGGAGAAAAATCTGATACATTATTACAATGGGAATTTTAATTTTTTTTTACATTTCAAAGTTCACTTCTCCCCCGGGACTCAAAGCGCTTTATGCTTACTCTAGGATTTTATACTAATTGGCAGCTGTATAATACAATATTGATTATAACTCAACTTAATGATACTCCTCAATAATAGATTTCTATCTGACTGTTGTGCAACTTGTCTCTTGGCAATTTGGTCAGTCATCTAAACTGCTTCCTGTCTTCAAAACTGTTATAAAACACATTTAAAATGTCTTGGTGTGAATCCATTAACACAAATGTGCGAATGATGAAGTCCTGTTAAGGTAAATTATAAAATGTACATTATTTTTCTGAGATCACCAGAAAAAGTGTGGTTAAAGTCTTACATCCCTATACTGAGAGGTATAAATGCAGGATAGGAATAGGACAAGGGTTTAGGAGGCATATAACCAATGCTGTTTGCATCAGGGGAGAATCAGAAGGGACACCCTCTTGAAAAAGGGCACTAAATGACATTCTCGGATGATGGGATAGGCATATAGAATCTTAACTGGTATAGAAATGTTAAAAGGTCGATTTAAGCACCAAAACAAACTTTAGCTTAATGAAGCCGTTTGGTGTATAGATCATATTCCTGCAGTCTCAATTCTCTGCCCTTTAGGAGTTAAATCACTTTGTTTATGCAGCCTTAGCCACACCTATCGGGTTAAGGCTCACACAGCCTTCCTAAACACTTATTGGGAAACAGAAAATGTTTGTTTTCAACCTATATTTGTGTATTTACTTTACACATTCTTAAAGGGACACTATAGTCACCTGAACAACTTAAGCTTAATGAAGCAGTTTTGGTGTATAGAACATGCCCCTGCAGCCTCACTGCTCAATCCTCTGCCATTTAGGAGTTAAATCCCTTTGTTTATGAACCCTAGTCACACCTCCCTGCATGTGACTTGCACAGCCTTCCATTAACACTTCCTGTAAAGAGAGCCCTATTTAGGCTTTCTTTATTGCAAGTTCTGTTTAATTAAGATTTTCTTATCCCCTGCTATGTTAATAGCTTGCTAGACCCTGCAAGAGCCTCCTGTATGTGATTAAAGTTCAATTTAGAGATTGAGATACAATTATTTAAGGTAAATTACATCTGTTTGAAAGTGAAACCAGTTTTTTTTTTCATGCAGGCTCTGTCAATCATAGCCAGGGGAGGTGTGGCTAGGGCTGCATAAACAGAAACAAAGTGATTTAACTCCTAAATGACAGTGAATTGAGCAGTGAAATTGCAGGGGAATGATCTATACACTAAAACTGCTTTATTTAGCTAAAGTAATTTAGGGGACTATAGTGTTCCTTTAACTCCAGCATTGTTAATTGCAAAGCAGCCTTCTGTGTGAGTTAAACAAAGTGTGTAGAAATCAAAATTTCACAGAAAGAAACAGGAATTCTCCCAAACCTGCATACTCAATATATTTTATCAAATAAGCTTATCTATCTTTTATTTTATGCTCCCCCCCCAATGTATTTATTAACTCTTTTGCCCTCTATCCATCATGTCGCACTATAAAAAGAGTACCAGCTGACAGTCAGGAGGAAGAAGTGGAATAGAGAGACCATTTAAAAAAACGTTGCGTTGATGCAAACTTGTAACGTGTTACAGTCTAGGAAGTTATGAAAGTGTTGGCTATGTCCAAATATATCAGTTTTACTTAAAGGAGCACTATAGGGTCAGGAACACAAACATGTATTCCTGACTCTATAGGGTTAAAACCACCATCTAGCCCCCCTGGGCCCCTCATGCCTCCCTAAAAATAGCAAAATCTTACTTGTATTCAAGTCTGCAGCTGCATGCTTTGTCCCGGTTTCCTTTAGACCTGCCTGCTGACATCATTAGAAGTGGAAGCCTGATCCAATCACAGTGCTTCTCCATAGGATTGGCTGAGACTGACAAGGAGGCAGATCAGGGGCAGAGCCAGCACGATTCAAACACAGCCCTGGCCAATCAGCATTTCCTCATAGAGATGAATTGAATCAATGAATCTCTATGAGGAAAGTTCAGTGTTTGCTGTCATGATCGGGACAGGGATCCAACACGCAGAGTACAAACAGTAGCCAGATACGTATACCGGACCTTAGAATGGCCGGACTAACGTAAGTAGTACAGTATAGAATGGTCAAAGACAAGCCGAGGTCGAGGGTAACAGAAGACAGGTAAGCGAGAGACAAGCCGAATCAAGAGTAACAGAGATAAGCAGAGTAAGGTAAACAAGCCGGGTCAAAACCAAAAGGGATAATAGAATACACAAGCACTGAGTGACTAGAACAAGCTAGAACCACGACAGGGCAATGAGCTAATGAAAGAAGCTCTGTTAAATACCCTGTTCAGAGCAGTAACCACGCCTCCGAGGCGTCCTGATTGGTCCTGCAGCAACTGACTGACAGGTCGTTCCGGGGGAGTGTCCTGATGACTACTTCCTGCCTAGATGCTGTAAAAGGCAGTCACTCCCTCGCGGCCGGCCTAGCATGACCGGATAGACCGCGGGGAAGGGAGCCATCAGACCGTCTGCATGGCGGAACAGCTAAGTCTCTACCTCTTTCGGAGGTAGAGACCACAGGTACCCTGACATTTGCATGCAGAGGGTGGAGATACTGAATGTTTGGATGCATTTTAGGCAGCCATGACCCAGGAAGGATCTCTGGCAGCCATGTGAGGAGTGGCCAGTGAAGTTATCACTAGGCTGTAATGTAAACACTGCATTTTCTCTGAAAAGACAGTGTTCACAGCAAAAAGCCTGAAGGTAATGATTCTACTCACCATTAGAAATTCAATAAGCTGTAGTTGTTCTGGTGACTATAGTGTCCCTTCACTAGAGTGAAGACCCGGCATGTTTAAAGTGCCTGTGCATCTCGTGCTGTGCCTTTAATCGCATCTGCTGCTCTTTTTTTTTTTTTTTTTTTTTTTTACTTTTACTCTTTTTGTGGTGACACTTTTAGCAGTTTATCAGTAGAAAGAAAAGTGTTAAAATGACTCTGGAAATAACATCCTCAGAATTATTAAATGGTTTCATATCTCAATGTGGCGTACCAGACTATTCTACATGTGCCTGGGTCATGGATCGCAGGAGAACTTAGGCCAGTCTTGTATGAACGTATAGCCAGGGTTCAGAAATTCAACTCCCTATTGTCAAGTGACAATTTTAGCCCTGTCTAGTAGAAATTCACCAATGGTCCATGTGCCATGCACCCTCCAGTAACTTTCAGGGTCTGGCTAGTAGAATAGGACTTACAATTGTAAGCCCTGGTGAAACTATAAGGGATAATGTTGACCATCTTTTAACCATGTGCTAAAATATAAGGGTGTAGCTTCCTAGAAAATATTTAATTTATATTTTATATTAGATTGCGAGCCTATGTACTATTTTCTTTCTTTAAGGAGATTTATGGACTTGCTGTGCTGCTGGGTTTTGCCTCTGCAGTAGAATGCCAGTGTGCCGAGAGTTTTTCCCTTCCTATGGGGACAATCCTGCTTTAATGGAGGGATCTTCCATTTAAATCAAGCATGTCAAACTCAAAGGCTAACACGGGCCAAATAAACAAGGTCTACGTTTATGTGGGCCGCAAAAGAAGAAGAAAAAAAACCCTTCAGTTTTCATAGAAACATAGGCTTATCTCGAAAAGTACAGTACAAAGCAGGACCCTCAACCCCTCTGTTTCTGTGCGTCAGGCTTGTCTGGTTACAATTACATGTTTGTTAGTCCACTCATTGCAAAGTGCCATGAAATGTGATGGCGCTATATACATATAATAATAATAATAGTACACTGCCCCCTCCCTCCACCAATTTAATACACTGGGCCCCTCCCTCCCCAAATTTAATACACTGGTCCCCTCCCCCAAATTAATACTGTCCACCTCCCCAATTTAACAAACTACATCGGAAGGTCCCCCAAGCCCCTCTTCCCCAACCTTAAGATCAGCCATCTGTCTTCCAGTTCCAGCTCTGCCCTTCTCTGTTCAAGCAGGCCAGACGCTCCTCTGGCACTGCGAGCAGGAGGGATGGGGGAGTGTCAGACAGACAGCCACTCAGCCCTCTTGCGGCCATGGGAGCACGCAATAGACTGTGGAGGGTTTGAGTGCAACCTGTCTTGCGGCTAGTTGCAGCCACAACACAAAGCGGCCCCAGGGCAGGCGGGCCGCAAATATATTCATTGTGGGCGGCAAGTTTGACATGCTTGATTTAAATGATCTCAGGGAGGTTCTTGACTTGCACAGTGTGTTTCACAGTTTGTTTATGTCAGTGATGTGCTGCAAAGTAATCTGTGCCAGGGGAAACAATTTATCACTGGGATGGTTACAATGCAATATATGTTTTGTCATTGTTGCAATAGATTGTAAGCTAGTTTGGGCATGGGCCTCTTCCCCCCCACATTCCCTGCATTTCAAACATGTTTTGTTAGAATTAAGTGTTTGAACCAATTGTACAATCCTGTGGAATATGTTGGTGATATATAGAGAATTGTAATTGTAGATAATTTCAGGATGAAATCTGTAGAGGGACTGGACACGTTAAGATTTGGAAGCCAGATTTTTGGCTTATTTTGTTTGTGTTGTGAAGCACACTCTTGCATGTCTTATTAATGTTTCTTAAACACATACTGGGTTATCCTGTCTGAGGTTTCTCTCCCGATACCACCTGACCAGCTACCCATAACTCTTGTTTTAAACGGTCAAAGGTGGACCATACCCATATCTCCCAAGTGTTTCTATTTTGGGCTTAGATCCTTCTGTCACTCTTTTCTTGAAGCTCCATCTTGTTGGTGTGTGACAGTTATTGTCTTAAAATTACAATAGATGTGTTTAGAACCTATTATTATTCTAAACTACCGTATATACTAGAGTATAAGCCGATCCGAATATAAGCCGAGGCCCCTAATTTTACCCCAAAAAACTGTGAAAATGTATTGACTCGAGTACAAAACTAGGATAGGAAATGCAGCAGCTACTGGTAAATTTCTAAATAAAATTAGATCCTAAAAAAATTATATTAATTGAATATTTATTTACTGTGTGTGTGTATATAATGAGTGCAGTGTGTGTGTGAGTGCAGTGTGTGTGTGAGTGCAGTGTGTGTATGTATGAGTGCAGTGTGTGTGTGTTTGTGATGCAGGGTGTGTTTGTGTATGTGTTGCAGAGCCTTGGTGGGGGGGGTGGGCATTTTTATTATTGTTATTTTTTTAATTATTATTTTATTTATTTTTTTGTTATTTTTTATTTTATTATTATTATTTAAATAGTATTATTTTATTTTATTATTATTTATATTTTTTTTTCGTCCCCCTTCCTGCTTGTTAGCTGGCCAGGGAGGGGGGCTCTCATTCCCTGGTGGTCCAGTGGATGGGCTGTAGGAGGGGGGCTGGCAGGAAGCTGTAACTTACCTTCACAGCAGCTCCTGTCAGCTCCCTCCTCCTCCGCGCTGGTCCGGTCAGCTCCCCTGTCAGCTCACAGTGTATGTCTCATGGCCGCGGGGAGCGTGGCCACGCTCTGACCCCGCGGCTCTTGCGAGAGTTACACTGGGAGCTGACAGGGGAGCTGACCGGACCGGCGCGGAGGAGAAGGGAGCTGACAGGAGCTGCAGGAGAGGTAAGTAACAGCTCTCTGCCAGCCCCCTCCTACACAGCCCCTTGTCTGTATTATGGCAATGTAAATTGCCATAATACAGACATAGACTCGAGTATAAGCCGAGTTGGGGTTTTTCAGCACAAAAAATGTGCTGAAAAACTCAACTTATACTCGAGTATATACGGTACTTTTTATTTGCTTAAATTGCTAAATATTTCTCAGAACAGCCCCGGACTTCCATACACTCACTGGCTATATCAACGTATATTTCCTAAGTATGAGACACATATTGTTAGTTTTTCTTTTTTTTTTTCTTTCTTTGAGCCTCAAGCCTCGCTTCACCTTTCACGCCTGCTTTCCTTGTCTGTGCGATTTAGGAATCTAATGTTGCTTTGCTGTTTAGCTCCTGAAATTCAGACTTGCCTTACCACCCACCTTAAACTTTGTTGTGGTTTAAGTATTATAATTTTTCTGGAGGGGGTGGAACAGGTAGGTTGTAAGGAATTTTGTTTTGGGTAACAAGTTAAGGCTATAAATGCTCTTATACTTGGCGGTAACATTAATCCTGATGGTTGTAGAAACCGCAAAGGGGAGGCCCAGACCTGACAAAACTGCATCGAGGGTTCCAAATTTATTCCGTATTCCAATATGTAGTACAGGTACAAGTCTTCACATGTCCCAGGGAGCCATGACTCCTAAACTTAAAAAAAAAAAAAAAAAAAATTCAGAACTGTATAGATCCATTTTCTATCAGTCAGCATACACCATAGAGAGTATTTTTAGAATCGCAGCATCTGAGTGACACAACACACCTCATTCTGTTTAAATGTTCTCAACTTCTCTACTTTGCTCCTCCTTACTCGTCCTCACTAGTCTTCTACAACTCCACTGCTCCTGTCCTGCTCTCCAGTTCTCTGAATTCCGATTTCATTTGGCTACTACCTCACCGGTCAATCTCAAATTCATTCCCAACTTATTACTTTTACCATTTTCTTTTCTTGTACACTCCTGTTTTCTCATCTCCCTGTTTTTTTATCTGTTCTTTCTTTCGTTTAATGCATCATGTGCTTTTTTTTTTTTTCTTTCTAATTCTTTATATTTGTAGTGCATGTAATTTTGTACAAGCGTTTATGGAAATTATAGCAAGAATACATATGATTTGTTCAGAAGCAAGTATTACATGAAATGTCCGAGATACGGCCCTTTTTTTTTTAAAACAATTTTTGTTACAAGAGCTGATGTCAGTACCAGCGCATACGGCTTTGCTTATTTTCCCGTGATGGTTTGGACTATTCAGCCTGTGAGGTGTCTGTGCATTTAGAGTATTTTAAAATGGAGTGGGGTATAGGTAGAGAAAAAACAAAGAGATAATAACAAGGGGCATACCTATTGAAGTTATTGCTGCGTTTGCTGGACCATCTAAGGGGTTTACATAGTCCAATGGGGCCTGGATTTGCAGAGACCTCGGTCGCGTGGAGGGATTAAGTGGGACATTGTATATTGAAACGTACACCCCTTAGCGATGTGATCGCCTGTAGGCTGGTGCACTATGGAACCTTAAATATAAATGTCGTAACTGGGATTTAGTACATGGGTCATTTTGCATTAAGCACGTCATTTCCCTCTTCTACTGTTCAGCTGTTTTATGGAGTCTTAAAGTGTTAGCGTTGTGCTCAGAATTGGTCTTGGCTGAGTCGAGGATTGTGGGTGCCCCTAACCAAGGGGGTGGCGCAGCTGGGGGGGGGGGGGGAGGAGATGGGAGCACCACTAAATTAGCAGGAAGGGCATGGAAGGGCTGCAACAACTTGTGTGTGTATATAACAAAAAACAGAAGTGAGAACATAATTCATAGCGGCATAAGTTGCTGATAAGGCACTGTCCAGCCCGTCCGGCATGGAAGTTCTAATGTGCGGTGTCAGTCAGGGAGCTGGATCGGTGGATGAATGCTGCTGTGGTGGCTGGGTCTCCGATTATGGATGGGCCTTTTGTGGCTCTGTGCTCCAGTGTACCAGTGAGTCCCAAGATGGTGAGGAGTGTGGGTATGTCTGCCTCCGACGTGGCTCTATGGTTATTCCCATTTTGAGTGATCAATAGGACCTTTGGCGTCCCCCCCAGCAGTAGGCTATGCCCACTGTACTGAGGAGGTTTGTAAGGTGGTGTAGTGACTTCTGCCAGTTTTTCCCCGGAAGGCTGGGAGCGTAGTGTCGTGCTCACCCTCTGACAGCTGTGCCGGAGAGTTTACTTGCGGTGTAGGCCGCATCGGGGCGATTATGGTTATCTTGGGTGGAGCTTGTCGGTGTAGTAGCGCTCCGATGTCCGGCTGGTCGTTTGAGGAGCCTGGCTGTAGCTTTAGTGTACGGTGTCTAATTGCTGTGGAGGTGTCGCTGGGTATCCTCCTGGGTGTCAAGGTTCTCGTATACCTGGGTGCCTCCGAAGAGGGTCTCCAGGCTGAGGATGGCTGGCTGGAGGTAGGCCCTATTTTTGCCTTTAGCCTTTCTGGATCTCGGGGGTTGAAAGAACAGCATCTATCTGCTCCGCCCGATGCCCCCAGTCGGTTTTCGTTCCAAGTCTGTCTGGGTGGTAGTTAGTTTGTGAGATATTTGTGGATTGTGTTTAACGAGGATGGGAGCTGACAGAAATGGCGTCTGTTTAGCTTCGGTCCCATGTACCGCCTTCCCCCCTCATGTGCTTTTTTTAATTTATTTTTTTAAGCCATAATATAGTGTTTTACATTTTAATATGTGTCTGACATCTACCATTTACAAGTATTTTCTAACCTGTAGTCATTATGTTCTGCTTCGGTGACTGATTACACACCCTCGTTAGACCTCTGAAAAGAAATTCTAGATTTAACTCTTTCAGTGAGCGAGAGACATGTTTCACTTGCTTCCCAGGCCCAATTACCCTAATTGAGTTTAAGCTTGAGACCCACACACTGCAATAGGCCCAAGCTGCCTAATGTTTTTTTTGTTTTGTTTTGTATTTTGTCTTTAATTCTGTTTCTGCCATTGAATACTAGGTGGCCTGTGTCCATGTTGGCAACAGTTTTAAAATGTTGAGCATTGTACTTATACAGGGTGAGCCAAAATTCAGATTCACCAATTTAAATGATATTGCATACGATGAATGCTTTTATGGAGATTTATTTGACTAGGTACGGAAGATGTCATCTATTAAATGAGCTATATTTTACGCCTCGCAAAGTAAGGCTCTTTAGATTGCTTTGTTCATAACATTAGTTAATGTTTAAGGCTCTAGCTATCTAGTTTCTGCATGGATATTCACATACACTTGCTCCTTCAGATATCCCCACAGGAAGTAATCGGGAGCTGAAAGGTCAGACGAACATGGCTGAACAGTTCTCAGGAGACCTATTTCAAAAATAAAATTCCACTATTTTTACTTGTTTTTCCTTTGTGAAATTACCCATGATGAATCTCCCAGGGTTCCGTTACAATATATACCTGCAACAACAACAAAATGTAACAAATAAGTTATTCGTTAAATCCGACTGAATTTTGGCCCACCCTGTGCAAGCATCTTGACATCCGCATCTTGGATGCGGTTTGCTAACATGGGGTGCATGTATATGACATGGTCTTTTAATAAAGTAGACGCATCAGCGGCTACAGACCTGAGCATTGAAGGCATCATATAGGGGGGCCCAAAATGTGTGCTCTCCCCCCCCCCCCCCCCCCCACTGATTATTATTTTCATTTTGCGCCGCCTGCTTCATTGGTAGTTAAAGGTTAAATTGTGGTGTACTGGCTTGGAACATGCATGTGCAGTTACAGTGTAACACAGCAGATTGCATATCTCTTTCTGCAGCTTGCCAAAAGCATTGACAAGGCATGTATTTTGAGCGTGTAAGAACATGTGCTTTGGGAAAATGTAATGACTTAGGGCTGGGAGCTTCTGTGGAATTCGGCTTTTTAATTCATGATTAAGGTACCTGCGGCGTACCAGCTGTTAATCTAAAATACCTGTGGCTGGCTGGGGATAATGAAAGGTGTTCTTCAATAACTGCATTAGCATGATCTCTTTTACTAGGTAGCCTGTGACATTCACAGGATTACTCTACAAAGTCTGAATGGCATGCCTCCCAAGTGTCCCTTAAATTAAAATTGTTCGTGTTATAAAGCTTGGTAACAGAAGATGGGATGTAAAATACTTCATCTAAACTTGTTCATTAGGCCATTTCCTAAAGGGACGCTCTAGGCAGTGTAAACCGTAATGTATGCTTTAGAAAACTAATTTCTGCTTTTTTTCAGACCAATTTTTTGTCAAAAGGTTCATGGGCATCGACGCGGCAAGCTAATTGTCAATGTGAATGGTCTGAAAGATTACTAGTGGATGAAACCTGGAAACCCCTGACAAACTAACCGTTATGTTGCCTTGCGTAATGTTGCCCTTTTATATGGTAACATTTGTGCCGATTGCCAATAAGTCCTTTAAAAGTGTAAGGTGGTACCAGCAAAGTGTGGGCCTCCTTTGGCTTTATTTTATTTGAGACTGTGCCGTTACTCCTGTTCCAAAGGAAGAGAAAAGAAACCATTCTCTAAACCTTGGTTCCACTATTTTCACGGGTATGTGTAATTGTTTTTTCATCGACCTGTAGGTGGTTTAGGTCTAGTTCACATTGCAAATCATTTTCCTGCCCAGTAGATAAAGGCAACGTAATAGGAAATGGAGAACACTCTCCAGCAGTTTTGGAAGTTGCAGTCCTGTCCAAAGCATTTTATAACTCTTCTTCTGTGGTCATAGAGGTTGGTTTTCATCAGGTTTTGTGGTATGAGGTTTTCTTTACATCCATCTGTCACATTCTTAAACATGCACACCCATTTTATAAGAGTTTTCAGCATTTTTCATTTAGGAGGCATCTGTTTTTGGCAGATGTTTGGATATGGATATATATATTTTTTTTCTACAACATATTTTTGATTTTTTTTTTTCTAGATCGATCTATCTATCCTTAAGAGACCATTTAATACAATTATATCATTACATTCACAATGGGCTTCTTCCATTTACATAGGCCTTTTTGACCGGAAGCTCGGGGAAATTAATTATCCGATTAGAATCCCCACTCTACCATTGGAAACCATATATCCTGGATCACAGGGGTAAAGTGGTATTCAGATGTGTGTCAATGGATCAGTAATTGTAGGGATAACTGGGAATATTTCTCTCCTCTTAATAGACCATGTATGCAAAAATAAATAAATTGATGTATATTGAAGCAAATAATAGAAGGAAGAATTATGACGTACAGTACTCAGCCGTTTACTATTGAATGGTCTCTGGTCCAAAGAGGTCTTGATGATGGCTGCTCCCAGGGCGCAAGAATAAGCTGGGAGATGCACTAAATAAAATGGAAGCTATGCCATATTATCTTTTCATGTTTAAAACATTTTCCTTTACCTGTATATTCTAATTGAAAGAGTGACTGTAAATTGTTAGTCCCTGTTGTCAGGTGATAAGTGACCTTATCCAGACATTTTCGTACCCGCTGGTTCTTGTTGAGCATCAATGAGTACTGGAATATTAAATGTGTAATTTAAAAATGCTCTTTTTTTTTTTTTTAATTTCTGCATGGACGTATTTTTGATCTTTGTATTCTGTATTAAGCCAATTCTCCATGGCTTTGATCTAATTACCGTACTTCTGCTTTCTAATTAGAAATGTAACAACATTCTTTGTTACTTTTTAACAATCAGGTCACTTTGGCTGAAGATTCTCTATTGTGATCTGTGAATGTGTGCTGGTTTAGCGTGGTTGTCTCTTTTTTTATAGGAGAGAAATAATCGAGCCTTCACATGCCTTCCGAATGTACGTCTTTAGGAGTGAGTGAGTGAATGACTAAGTGGTATTTTTTTATTTTTTTAAATGATATGTGTCTGTGATGGGTTAGTATTCGGTTCTTAGGTTTGTGATTTTAGGTAACCTCTAGTGAACAGGTTAGTGTTTAGATTAAGCGATGTTATTTCAAATGTGCTATGACTGGATGTTAGAAATCGAATATTTGGGTGGTTAGGTATAGGTAATGATGTTTGGGTTCTTCTATAGGCAGTTTTTGAATCCTCTATCACAGATATTACAATAGCAAACATGTCTCGTGGTTTCATAGGGAAGGTGTTGCAGATGTCATTTCATTTTGATGCCAATGTCGGTGAAGCCAGTGTTTTGGCAGGAAGTGTTGGCACGTTAATGGAAGAATGCCTTGCTTGACAAAGTGTTTTCAGGCAGGGTCCGTCATATGAGAGGGAGGGTGTGAAGAAAGCCATTGAATATATAATTTAACTTTATGATAAGATCTATTTATTTCTATAGGAATGAAGGTAAACTTATCACGATAGGTTCACTTTAAGGATATAAGTAGACTTAAGACACATAGGAAGTTGAGATCAAGGGTCATGATCTCTCTAAAAATAGCTTAGGTTCCCAACCCAGTCCTCAATGCACAGCAGTGGTCCAGATTTTGTAGGTATTCCTAACAAAGTAGTATTATCACATGCCTACATCCTAGACTGTTGGTGTTTTTCTAAAAAAAAAAAATGTTTTACATTTGTGTTTTATTGGAGTTTGTACCTACAACATACATCTTTTTCATTATATGAGAAAAGTAATATAGGTTTGGAGAAAATCAACAATCTGGAGCATGGAGTGTCATTATAAAAGACATATAGAACACATTATGCGGAGAATAGCACGAGAACACAATAACACTGCCCATCTTGGGTTGTAGATTGGGGAAGTGGAGGTGTGAAAACCACACAGCACAGAGTGCCAGGCCTACGCCTAGTGATTTGCTTCTAGGCAGTGATCGCTGCCACTAGGTATGGTTCAGCGGTTGACTGTGGGTTATTCTCCCCAGGGCTTCCCCTCTTCTTTTTAGATTTCCCCTTGACTGGGTGGCATTCCCATCAAGCCCCCTGGGGGACTATTAGAAAGCCCTTCACTCCCCATCTGTATTTGACCGACTGGTCCCTCAGCATCCTGGTGATCGGGCCAGCATTCTCCTCTCAGTCAAGACCAAAAAAGGTACGTCACTGTATATGGACACCAAGCAGTCCCTATAGGGCACCTTTCCTAGTATTCTGGATTGTTTCAGGATAGCGGTCCTCACCTCTACGTCTTTTCTGACTACAATGGTGTCTCTTTGGGCTGCAAGTGGTGCTGTAGCGGATTTGCACACTTGGAATGCTGACACTATCAGTAGAGAGTCATTGCTCCCCTTGCTTTCCATCGAGGAAATCAGCCCCTGGATGAACGGCAGTATGGTTTCACCACCCACCATTTCTGGAATACCACGTAGGCATATATTTTGGCGTCAATGTCTGGCCTTCAGTGTGGCTACCACTGAATTAAGGTGTTATGCCTGTTGGGCAAGTCCCTCAAGCTGGCATTTTGTCTCCTGCAGCTGACCATCTCTGGCAGTCTCTCTCTCTCCTCCACTTCTTTGATCTTCTGGTGGATGACTCCAATCTCTGCATGGGCCTCCATGAGGTCTGCTTTCTATATTTTCCTCATGTCAATCAGGAGCCTCCTGATATCCCCCCTGGTGGATGGAGCCGAGTCTTCCTCCGATTCAGAGGTCTGATATGCTCCGCCGGCTTGGGGTGAGGTAAGCTGTCTCTCCTCCTCTTGCAAATCTTCCAAGGATTCTGAGCCTCGGGCGCCATCTTGGGAGCCACTGGTGGTGTAGGCCTCTCGAAGGAGTGATGAATGTCAGGTAGGCGACGGCTTTCTAAGTGTTGCTGTTTTTTATTCTTGTGCCCCATCGTGCACTCTGTGGGGGGTTGAGAAGAGTCTCAGGCTGGATATTTTCGCAGCCTTATTCACTTTATTGTGGGGTCGCATTGGAGCCTCACAGATAGACGTCTTTTCGAGTGTTTGGCTGGCCACGCCCCCAGCTGTTGGTGTTTTTAAGGATTGTGAAGCACTGCTATACTGACAGAGGTCCAAAGATCCATAGATTTCAATTCTTACAAAGGACCACATCTCTTAAAAGAGATTTCATTAAAAAATAAATTGTTTTATTAGTGATTGGAAAATTTTATTTTTTTTTACAACCGTTTTTTACAACTGAAGAATGGGTTGCAGTGTTGGTGCCATGGGCATAATTTCGGTCCCTGCTAAAAAGTCTTGAGAACCATTGGTGCAGACGGCATCAAATAAAACTAAAACCAATTTGATTAACTACCTTAAATAGTAATTTTCACATCAGTACATGTCTGTTTTTTGTTTCGTTTTTGAAGGTTGGGGGTGGGTGTAGATGTTGTTTTTTTTTGTTTGTTTTTTTTTTAAACCACCTGCCCATATAAAGTAAGGTATATAAAAAAATAATATATCTATGATGAAAGCCACGGACGTTGGCTGAAACGTCGATCATATTTTAAAGGAATGAAATAAAAAGGAAATTGTTTTAAAGAAACAAAGACCGTGAGTGCAAGCCTCTTTTTCAATATTTGTATATCAATCTATGACATTGGCTAAAGTGCACCAGGCAATTATTGCACTAAAGTATGTGTGCAAGGATATAAAGGGACAATATATATATATATATATATACACAATTGCTTATATAGTGCCTGCATATTCCTCAGTGCTGTACAAAGATAAACAAGTAAACACGACAAACTATTCTAACAAAGCATGCTTGACTTGACATGCGATAACAGTAGGTGAAGAGGGCCGTGATCAAGCACGCATACAATTTAATAATATAGGATTATTTACATACGACTTTAACAGCATTTCAGGGGCTACAGGCAGATTTATTGCATTGGCATCATTAAATTCAGGTTAATTTCTGTTGTGTTTTTTTTTTTTTGTGTTGTTTTTCTTGTCCAGTTTTGTAAGTTGCCATGGTAACCTGCTGTACGTAGCAATTTGGCTCCGTTCACGAACCTGCAAAGCTTAGGCAAGTCAAAGCCTCGTGTTAGTAGAGTCTTTATAAAAGAAAGCAAATGAATCCGCATCAACAAAAAGGCAAAAAAAAAATAAAAAATCTTAAAACCTGAATAAGTAGCAAAAAAGTGCTTAAATTCTCTTGCTGTTGCTAGTCTGCAGTTCTAATAGGTTTGATACCGAGCAAAAAAAAAGAAAAAAAAAAAAAAAAAAAAGGTTTATATAGGAATGATCTCATGCTGGGAGAAATAGTTTAAAAAGAAAAAAAAAAATCAGATCAGCTTGAATAAGGTCAGCCCCTTCGCTAATCCGGTTGTGGAAATTGAGTTTTTAATTTTGTTTTCAGATTGTGACGTTAAGCTGATTTTTCAAAGCCAGTCTCTATTATAATAGGTTTGTTTATTGTGCAGAGAGAGGTCCTGTGTCATCTTGAGACGAGCATCCGTCTTGTGTTACATCCAGAAGGCAGTCTGAGGTTATTGTAGGAATAGAGCTGACTCGAACAGGGCTTTGTTTTTACATTACTCCTAGTTAAAGCACATCCTCAGTCTTTTATGTTTTTACATTGTACTGCTGAAGGTGGCCCAGTATCTTAGTGTGGGGTTGCTTGTAACAGTTGATGGGGCGTCTTCTAGTGATACCAAAATTATGCTTTTTGAATATCATTGTGCATGAGCAAAGCAAAGCTGTTTAGGAACCATAGTTTCCTCTATAGTTGTTATTATTTAGAAAACGCCAACAAATTCCGGAGCATTGTACAATAGATGGACAAACAGACATGTATTTGCAACAAGACCAGCTGGACGCGCAGGATCAGAGGGTGTTGAGGGCCCTGCTCATACGCGCTTACATTCTAGAGGAACGTAAGCATAGGTTCCCATTTCATATTCTAATTCGCTAAAATTCTGTTTAAACTAAAAGAAACTGTGGATTCTGTGTTAATAAATACTTTTAAAGGAACACTCTAACATTGTGTATTCATATTTTAGTCATAACTTCAGAATATTCAGTTTTACTATTAAACTTAGCAGCCCTCCTTGGTGAATCTAAAACTCTCTGTTTAATACAATGCTGCCTCGATCATATCATATATGGCAGCTGGTCCGTTCGCTGTGAGATATTCAGTGATGGTTATCTTGGGCTAATCAATATGTTGGGGCACTCAGGTCCATGCGTTACAGTTGCTGCTTTGCCCCATTCAGGTGTTGGTGAGCTTTCACCAGTCCGAGAAGTGGCTGAAACGTCAACCTGTCAATCTTGGACCCTTATTATCATTTTTTCAATGTTTTCTGCAACTAGCATAGTATAGCAGCAAGTAGTGAGAAGTAAAAGAAAAAGGAAACACGCTTCTTCTACATATTCTAATGTTTTTCCTTGCACACTGCATAAAGAAAACTATTATTCTAGGCCATGTAAGAGATACAGGCCCTCTCTTTCTTGTTTCTAAGTGACTATTGTTCGGTTCGTATACTTTTTCAAATTGATAAAATATATTAATTTATTGAATTATATTGTTTTGTATTGTATCTAAAAATAATTTTCAATAAAATATTTAAAAAGAAAATTATTATTATTTCCTATATAGTGTCACCAAGTCTTGTCCATTGCAAAAACGTAACAAAATACTGTTTGCAAAACCATGAATACTTAGAAATTGTTATAAGGACTACATAGGCAATTCTAGAGACCTGTTTGCATACACATGGCATGATATAATCATTAAACATTACATGGGTTTATTGTATCTGGGTCACTGTAATTCACATGATCTATTTATTTATTTTTTAACCAGATGTCTGCTTTTCAAGGTATACCATAAATCTGTGCATTGTCCTAATCATATTTTGTTCAACCAGTGATGATCTGATTATATCCGCGGTGACATGGCGGGTATAATGGAACTCGGCACTTGTCAGGACAAATTACAAGACACCAATCTTGGCATTGTCGTGGTCTTAAGAGCTTTTGGAGTCTTTGTGTTCAAACAAAGGGGTCGAGGTACTTGTTAAACCTCTTTTGGCTGAGTTAAGAAGGCTCATCTTATAGGAAAGACTAATAACATATAATTCCTATATTAAAGCAGTTTAAGAGAAAATCTATTAACTAAACCCATGCAGGCTCTATAAATGAGAAGGACTCTTAGGGGTACAATAAACCATTGCTTAGAAAACCCCAACAAATTCCGTAGCATTGTTCAATAGGTGGACTAACCAACATGTATTTGCAACAAGACGAGCTGGACGTGCAGGAACAGAGGGTATTGAGGGCCCTGCTCAAACAAGCTCACATTCTAGAGAATCCCCTTCTCCCTAGGAGTCATGCCTGTCTGCCATGCCACATTAGGTACTTTTTGGCTATGACTTTCTCATGTCCAGTAAAGACCTGGTACATCCCTTACAGAGATCCCATCTGAACTTGGTGGAACTATACTTTAACCTTACTGACTGCCTGCAAAGCTGGGTCTTGCTAGCATTTCTTTTGATATGAGTGCCTTGCTTAACCCTGTTTTGGTGATTAATATTTGTTTTTGATTAGCAGGAGTCTTAAAGCACTGAGAAACGGCTAATCACATAGCCTCTCCATTAATAACCCCTCATCATTTAGCTGTTACTTGTGTACATTGATAGTGCTCACCATTTATTTATACCTCCTCGGTCTGACATACTACCAATCGATCTGGTACCTATGGTAATCTACCCACACTGACATGTCTGCCACCACCAAGCTGATACCTACCAACAGTGGTATTGCTGCACGCCTACTAGCTGGGACATATTCACATAATTATTACTGATTACTGTCTACCTGGTAACCATGGGTTAGTTCCACTCCGACGTTGGTTGTTGTTATTATTGCCATTTATATAGTGCCAACAGATTCTGTTGCGCTTTACAATATTATGAGAGGGGGGGGGTGTTAACTATAAATAGGACAATTACAAGAAAACTGCAAGCACTCCAACCGAGCTTACACTCTAGAGGAGGTGGGGTATAAAACACTTTAAGACAGGAAATGGCAAATTAGGTGGGAGTGAAGCAGCGCTGGAGGAGATAGCAAAGTGCTGCCCTTTAGGAGAGAGCAAGAGACAGGTATGTGAGGTATAGGTAACTCTGGGAGGCCATAAGCATTATTAAAGAGTTTTTTTAAGGCACTTCTTAAATGATTGAAGACTAGGGGAGAGTCTGATGGCCGTAGGCAGGCTATTCCATAGGAAGGGAGCCGCCCGCGAATAGTCCTTCAAGCGTGAGTTGGCCATACGGGTGCGAGCATTGGACAGGAGGAGGTCACGGCACAGCGGAGGGACCAAGAAGGGTTATATCTATGGATTTGTGAAGAGAGATAAGAGGGACTAGAATTGTTCAGTGCTTTATAGGTATGGGTTATCACTTTGTATTGACTCCTGTAGGATACAGGAAGCCAATGTAAGGACTGACAGAGGGCTGAGGTGTAAGAGGACCGACTAGAGAAGAAAATCAGTCTGGCAGCAGCATTCATTACAAACTGTAACGGGGCAATACGGCTTTAGGGAAGACCAATCGGGAGAGGGTTACAATAATCCATGCAGGAAATTACTAGAGCATGGACAAGCTCCTTGGTAGCATCTTCTGTAAGAAAGTGGTGGATGCGGGCCATGTTTTTAAGTTGGAATCTACAGGATTTGGCAACATACTTTATTCTGGCCTCACATCCAGTATGTTGCCAAGACAGGATAGACTTATGTGGATACCACTAACTTGAAGGGAGAACGAAAGAGTAGGAGGAGGAAAGACAAGGAGCTCAGTTTTAGAGAGATTGAGTTTCAGAAAGCGGGATTGCTTCCAATCAGAGATGAAAGAAAAGCAAGCAGTGACACGTTGCAGGACGGCAGGGGAGAGGTCCAGGAAGGAGAGATATATCTGGGTGTCATCAGCGTACAGGGGGTAGTGGAATCCGAATCAGGTAATAAGTTTGCCAAGAGAGGCAGTATAAAGAGAAAATAGAAGAGGACCAAGGACAGAGCCTTGGGGGACTCCAACCAAGACAGGGCGAGGGGAGGAGGTATCATTGGAAAAGGCAACACCAACTGAGCTTTTGGAGAGATGAGAGGAAAACCACGAGAGGACAGAGTCACAGAGACAGAGTGATTGAAGAGTTTGAAGAAGAGCATGATCAACAGTGTTAAAGGCAGCAGAGAGGTCATGAAGAATTAGTATGTAGTAGTGGCCTTTGGATTTAGCTGTGATTAGGTCGTTGGTAACTTTGATAAGAGCAGTCTCAGTAGAGTGATCACCACCCCAAACAGAAGCATGAACTAATGAGAGAGGATAAGTATGAATGTTTGGCGAGGGCAAGGGCTGCGCTGTATGAACACAATATGATCTATATTGTAAACTATAGGCAACACCTATAGATTTCTGAGGTGGGCGGCACCTAAAGACCCTAAACATAGCAGTTTCGCTGCAGGGTTAACCCTAGATGGACCTGGCACCCAGACCACTTCAGCTCAATGAAGTGGTCTGGGTGCCTATAGGGGTCCTTACCCCCGCAGTGGTAATTACCAATAATTACCTTGCAGGATTAAGTCCTCCTCTAGTAGCTTTCTACCAGACAGCCACTAGAGGGACATCCGGGTTCTTAGATGACTGTTGGTTGTCTAAACAACGCTGGATGTCCTTGTGATATGCATGAGGACCTCCAGCGTCGCCGGAATCGCCATAGGAAAGCATTTAATTGCAAGCGCATTACGTCTCCTCCAGTGGTGGAGGGGGGCGTGGGCAGAGCTGAGCCAGCACCGAGGGGCTGAAGTGACTGAAGCGTTTATTAACCCCTTCAGCGCCGCGGGAGGCGGGCCTTGACAGAGAGGGAACTACAGTGTTTTCCTGGCACTATTGTCTCCCTTTAAAACAATCGGTTGTCTTAAAAGGCCATGTAGCATATCGGATTATATTTATTGAAATAGCAAGCCTTGTGAATAAAAAAAAAAATACGTAAAATAAAAAGATCTGGTGATTAGCGTTTTACAAGCCACAGAAACAATGATTTCTAGATGCCTTGGGTTTAGCCCACGGTGACTGCTTTATTTTTATTTTTTTTTTAAATTTTTTAAATGTAACCTTGTAGCATGCTTTGCATGCAGTGTGCGCATCTCTCTGATCATTTGTGGGTTATTTACATTCAAGAGAGAATGTTCCTTAGAATGCCAATATGGATAATGTAAAGTCTGCTAGTAAAAAAAAAATATCCATTGAGGGAGGGACGCTTCTCAGGGATGAACAAAATGAATATGGAGATTCATCACAAAAGTCAGCAAAGAGCCAAATGATTAATTAAGAAAAAAACCTAATCTAGTGTACCATATCCTGGGTTGCCATGCCAACCGAAAGTTAAGTTCTGACTCAATTGCCCTTAGATGCTGGGAAGCGTAGCTTCCTGAACCATAAACGGCACTGCTTAGTGCTTATGTCAGATTTCCTCCCACTTCTCTGCACATTGATGTGGAATTGGCTCATTCATAAGGAAATTAGCAGAAAACTGGTATTCATTCAATGTGTCAGAGGCTGCTGGAGTTGTAGAGAGAGAGTGTGAGGAAAACTTGTATTTTAGAGATTAGACTCTCGCTATTTTTTCATTAACCCTGTGGTGACTTCCAAAGGAGATTTGAAAGCCATTGCAGATTGAAATAATCTGTGTTGTATGAAGCTTTGGTGTTGAAAGGGTCACACGAGTGCCCCGTGGTTAGACGCACTAACATTTTCAATTTCACTTGATCAGCCTTTGTTAGTCTGCAGGTTCACAAAAGGTCTCCGTCACATCAGCTGAAAATCAAGCGAGTGATGAATAGGAGGAGCCATTAAACTCTAAATACAATAGTCTTGACAAAGACTTTCTCATGGCCACTGGATAAAGGTACCATCTCCATACAAGAGGATGGTGGTGATAGAGGGACCCCAATTTTATAGGTTGTTTGCTGCCTTGTTACACCTCACCCTCCTTATCCGTTTAGAGCTTCCCTCCCTTTTTGAGTTATTTTTACTACCTCCATACATTAGTGCTGCAAAGAGTTTGTCGCAAGAGATTGACGCAAATCTGTCTTCAAGCTACGTTGTTACAAATTGGGAGAAATACAGTTTTCTGCCTTTGGAAGGCCCAATTTCCTATCACATGGACAAGTGTGCACCTTAAGATAAATGTGAGTTTGGAAACCGTAATACTAACGTGTTTTATTTGTTGTTTTTTTTTTTTTGTGGTGGGGGGCTAAATTGTTTTGTACGCAAATGTTTTGGCCCTTAGCTGTCTTGGCACCCCTGGCTGTGACTCAGACAGACGGTCCCTGTTACTTCCTGGTTTGTTTAGCTCAGTAGAGGCAGCAATAGCTCAAAGCACCTGCTTTGCAAAGACTTCTCATTGAGCTGCATTGGGAGTTTGTGATTGGACAGTCACATAAAGTCTGGGCAGAGTGAGAATGGGAAGTCTTGCAAAGGCTGCAGATGAGATCTGCAGCTTTTAGATATACCTTAAATGAAAAGAATGCATAATTAAATGTTTGCATGTTTTCCATGCAAACATGTCTAGTAAATGGTCTCATAAAAAAAAAAGTGTTTGAGCAGCCCCTTTAAGAACAACCCTGAAGATTAAAATTCAGGGTGCCTAGTACTTTTCTCCAACGAGGCCTCCCCTGGGACCTGTGATCTACAGAACCGATTTTACAAGGAGAAGATGCTTGATGTTAAATTAGTACAGTGTAAGGGTGTCATTGAACATTCTCATGTTGCACTTTCTGCGTGCTTAGTTTTTGATGTCCAGAGAGGTGGGATAACCAGAGCACCTAAACGTGACAGCAGCATAGGGCCCTAATATCAGCACTCCAGTAGTGTTTGAGTTTATTCCATTTATGTGCGCCAACATATCACACTGATGGACACGGCAGTTGCATTGGAAAACACAGCGACCTAGCAAATCATACAGACTTGAGCTTAGTGTCTTTGTGATGCACATACTACATCTGCGTTATTTGATTGGGTATAGCTTTAAAATTAATGTTAAACGAGAAGCGAGCCACGTGATCTCGTTGCATCATTTCTGGAATATCATTCTCATTTGCCCTTTGTTTAAAATGCTCTAACAATCGTATTAATTGCAAAGAGCACGTAGAAAATCCAAAATCCACAGAGCTGAATCTAATTCTTGGGCAATATTTTTGATGAGATTGGATTGCATTTCAGATTTTGATCGCAAATTAAAATGGGACAAGAAGCACAGGCCGAGAACTATACACGCAGACTGTTGCACATTACTGTAATATAAGGCGCCGGTAGGGGGGTGGGTTGAAAGATTGGGTTATTTAACAAAACAATGTTTATTCAAGCAGAATTATAGGTAGAAGTTTCACTTGAATGATACATATTTTTAAAGTTAAGTGCAGTTTAATTATATCTGATGGGAAAGACATTAACTCGTGTAACAGTCTGGCTGACGGCAATTTGTAAGACAATTGCTTCAAAGTACACATATATGTCTTACACATTCTGCTTGAAGATCAGTTTTCATAACCTTACTGTTAGTTTCAATAACTGCACTTGGGACTATTCACACTGCGGTTGTGTATGCAAATCAAGCAAGTGGAAACAAAAAGTATTTGCAAGAGTAAATTGGTGGTGGAGTAATACTTACACTGCCTCAATCCACAGGATAAATGTTTTTATATATATATATATATATATATATATATAGTGGTGCCTCGGTTTACAAAAAAAATTTGCAATACAAAGCAAGTTTCCCCAGGATGCATTGCGCCTGGGAGGTTTATAGCGCTACACTTGTGCAGACTGGAGTCTGTGGGTAGCACGTGGCATCGTAGTGGTTTTCATCGAGTTTTGGAGCTATTCTGGAAATTGTTTGCAGTGGTTTTTGGAACTTTTTGGGTGCATTTCTCAAGCGGTAGAAAGGTAAGGAGCTGAGCTTCATCGTTTGTATGCATTTTACTGTGTGTTCTGCGTTGTGGGTTGATTTCCATGCCAGCTCATTTTGAATTTTTATCCTGACCTCCAGAACGGATTAATTGGTTTTCAATGCATTCCTATGGAAAACCGTGTTTCGGTTTACACATTTTTCACAATAAGAAACGTCCCGGAGAACACATTAGAGTCGTAATATATAAATAAATAAATACAATTATTTATATATATATATATATATATATATATATATATAATTGTATTTATTTATTTTTGTTGATTGAGTGTGTATTGGTTCATGATGTGTCCACATCTTGCAAGCTACAACTAGCCCATGTGGACTAATTGGCAAAACTAATACTATTCAGATTTATTCTTAAAGAATGCATTGGGCGTCATATGTTAAGCAAAATATATCATACACTTAACTAACTTCTCACTCACAGACATTAATACATGGCTATTCAATCTCCCACCACATATATATATATATATACACTGTTAAAAACTATTCACTCTCATATATACACGTAGCTACTACTGACTCCCTTACATTTACACACGCAGTTACTACCCACTCCCTCACATATTCACACAGCTCCTACAAACTCCCTCACATATACACACGCAGCTACTACCAACTCCCTCACATTTATACATGCAGCTACTAATAACTCCCTCACATACACATGCAGCTACTACCCACTTCCTCACATATATATGCAACTACTACTAATTACCTCACAAATACACACAGCTACTACCCACTTAATGACATATATATGCAACTACTACTAATCCCCTCACATATACACACGTAGCTACTACCCACTCCCTGACATATACACACGCAGCTACTACTAATTCTCTCACATATATACACACAGTTAATACTACCTCCCTCACATATACACATGCAACTTCAAACACATTCAATCTCCTATTTGCACGCAGCAGAAACCCACTCCCTCACATATATACATACTCTGCCAGATCAGCTTTATTAATTGCAGCAGTTTAATACAAGTACAATATTTTAGGTTTCATTTAGTAAATAGGTCTTAGAGTGATTGAGTTTTGATTAGGTGACCCAAAAAGAATGAATGGATTAAAGAACCCTGATTGGTCATAGAATGACACAGTGGGACCCTACTGGTCTGCAATAGTTAATGCATGCCCAGTTATTTAAACCATATCCTAACAGTTTTAACCCGCGAGCTGAGAATTATGGAAAAAATCCATTTGTCAGTCACCGAGCATTTCTGTTTTCATGGTATCTTTAATATAATTTAGAGACTCAAACTGTTAGCCGCCAGTAACAGGAGGACCACATTATACGTTACTATTTTTATTTATTTATTTAAATTACTAACCTGTATTTTGGGTAGCAGTGACATGGTGGCATCTTAAATATAATTTTTTTTTTCTCACTTTTTTTTCTCCTTTTAATACAAAATGTTAACTAACCTGTTATGTAACTTGAATATATCTGTTGGTTGTGTTGGTCGAACAGATTGTTTGAGTTCACAACCTGAAATCTTGCATCTGGCTGTCTAACTGCATTAGAGACATGGCTTGCTGCCGCTCTTGGTTACAAGCGCATATTAAATCACAAAACTGTTTTGGAGAAGCTATATTCAGTTTGCTTCCAAACCCAGTACAACATTACAGGCTTGTGAATAAATTGAGTCAGGAACAAAATTGGAAACCTGTGTCCTCTCAGTGGGCTGCCAGAGACCCCTTCCAACAATATATTTTATTTTTATCACAATTAAGTAATGGTTCACTGAATTAATTTAATTGAAGAATGAGTTTTCAACGTTAATGCCATGTAAAAAAAAAAAACAGTTTCCCTGTATAATTCTTTTTTTTTTTTTTTAAAAGGTGAAGAACCTCTGCTACAGATTATGGGATCACAAGAGCAGGTTAGCTAATCAATCTCATCCACTTTTGCTCATCTTACTTTCCATTGTGCTGTGTCTTTAAATGACGACTTCACGCACCATAGACACTACGGTTATAGTATGAGTGCTTTGGGGCACCCCAGATGGAAGTAGTCCAGTAGGAATGGTTTTATGAGGTGTACTCCATTGCCACTCCTCCCTGTCTCTCTCCTTCAAGTGCGAAGAGCACTCCCTGGGAGTGTGCGCAGATTTCTGCCTTGCTAAGCTCAGACCGAGAGCTTCCGGCTACAATTCAGGTAGAGAGCAGTTGCTGGCGAAGTCCAATTGAGTAGTTGAACCGTTCTAAAATGGTCGGGGACTACTTAAATGGGGGTGGTACCAGAGCAGTCTTGTCACCATAACAAACAGACATAATTTCCTCTGACCGAAAACAATCGATAAATATTGACTGTTTTCAGGTGGTTCTTTTTTCCTTTCTCTAATTCTGGCTAGATTTAATGCTGTAATAGTTTTTTTATGTAGCCAAACCCAATAAACATTTGATGCAAGACTGCCAATCAATATGCTTTATAAGCACATTTATCGACCTTATTCAGAAGGAGAGGGATTTCAGGAAGGACAAAGGAGGCACAGAGGGCACATTGCCACTGCCTCCAGACTGACCATAGAAGCACCTCCAGTGGTAGTCTGAGCACTGGCCTCTAGAGGTGTACCTAGGCCGTAATGTAAACACTGAAAAGGCTGTTTTAACAGCAAAAAGCCTGCAGGGACGGGATAAAGATACCAGAACGACTACATTAAGCTGTAGTTGTTTTGGTGACTATAGTGTCCCTATTAAAAAAATAAATAAAAAAGTTCCAGTTGTGGATAGTTTTATGCATTAGATTACGTTTTATTAATGGATTTATTCACATTGTGCTGTTCTGATCCGACAACCTAGATGCTACTCAGTTTTAGCCTAAATGTTTCAATGGATGTCAACTAACAATTTAATTCCACTAAATGACATGATGGTGAAGTAATACAATATTAACTTGTTACAGTTGTGGTTCTGTGTAAATGATGGTAGACATGTATAGCATACATTCATTTTAACACCGAAATAGATGACTACAAAATCAGTCCTAAATGTGGGTGTGAATAACTTATTGCTGGATGTTATTTCTCTGAAATTGTATACAGTAAAAGATTTTTGTAGTTTTGCACTCTACTCCCCTTTTTGTTGATTTCTACACTTTTATTTTTCTTTAACTTTTCTCGTTGTGTGTGGTTTGGTGGTTTTAAACTTTCCCTTCTATTCTCAAAAAAACATGTTTTTTTTTTTTTTTTACTTATTGTTTTGGTGTTTTGAAGACAAGTTAACCGTCACCACTAAATCAGTGTCTGTGGATGACCGTTGACAGCACAGTTGTGTTTTTGTGTGTTATCAATGCTTACAGCAAGAAACACATTTTTATTCTGTGTGTTTGCTGACCGCACAAGGCGATTTCCAAATATTCAGTTGACACTTTTTGGGTGTTTACTTTAATCTTGACATATGAACACATATTAAGATATCTCTCTTATATCAATAAATTAAATGTAAGATGCTGCTTTTTATCCCCTTTATTTTATTACTCCGTATTAAAAGATCGTATAGTATACCACACAATTTCCGCATTTTGTTACTTTGTCTCTGTAAAGTGAGTATTACACAGGCACAATGTACAGGTGATCCACAATTTTTAATACATTAAACAGACCATGCATAAGTAACAACAGGTACCCCATAAGGTGGCTGCCCATGGGCCAGGTTCAGACAGGCCTGGTCCTACGGCTCTGGCTGTGAGGGGGCCATCCTTGAGTCAGCAAGGAGAGTAAACTTACTTGACAAGCCCCCTTGTTTCTTTGAGAGCATTGTGGTCCACACCAAAATTGAGCTTCCTAGAGGCCCCTCAATGCTTCTTAATGACAGAGCTCTGGCACTGCGAGGGAGCTCTTAAAGTGGTCTGCAATTGGAAAGGGTGCAGACCACAAAACATCCCCACCGGAGCACCAGGCTTCCAGCACACCTTTCACTGGACCACAAAGGATAACACCCCACCACCCCTCCTGCCAAAAGGTAGTCGTGTTTGTGTGTACACACACTACAGTTCACCCTCAACACAGACCACGCTCTCAACACTCAACCAGCATACACATCCCACACTTTGCTCCTCACACACAGCTCTTAGACTTCTTGACACACCAACACTGAGACACCACACTCTCTCATACACACACAAGCACAACAATCTATTTCCCTCACACACATGCAACACAGCCAGCACATGTGCACAACACTCACAAGGACACAGTCCAGGGCTCTAGAAGAGGGGCTCTAATCTGGCATGCTGCAATCTTAATCCAGTTGAAAATATTGCAATTACCCCAAAAAATAAATAAAACGTAACGTTTCAAAAGCTGCACTGGGAAGTCTGTGATTGGACAGCCACAGAAAGTCTGGGCGAGGAGGGTTGCACAGGCTGCAGACAAGAAAACTGCAGCTTTTTTGCAAGTTGTTTATAGAAATCCCCAATGAATTAATGCATAATTAAATGTATGCATGTTTTCATTGTTGGCATATCTACTAAACTGATTTATTTAGTTATTTTCTAAACCCAGGAATATTAATGAAAAATACATTTAGGTACAAAATGAGAGCAGTATTTTATGGTTTCATGATGCTATTTGTGACTGTTCTGCCTCTGTGTTTTTGAGGTGCACTCATCATACAGGGTATCTGTTAGTGTATGTTAGTACACAAGATAACACATCCAAACTGGAATGATCAGCAAGGCTGGGCAAAACCCAAATATGGCTTACAGATCTCTAAATTCCATGTATAACTATTTCATGTCATCAGTAAACGTAGTGTTGTATTTTTGTGTTGTGTTTTTTTTTTCTCACTTTTTATTGTGTTCACAATATAAGATTGTTTTTAAGTATTTGTCCATGCTGTATACTAGGCTGATTTTCCTGTACATCTTCTGTGTATTCCAGAACACTATGGATTTCTGGTTTCTGCTCATATTTCTAGTAAGCAGTGCGATATGCCAGGATGTGGACAATGCAACCACCACCACAGGTAAGACAGCTGACAGAAGCATCTAGAATTAGTTCTAAATTATCTCATCTAAATTAGCCTGAATATTGAAATTCGGTTTTCAGTTTTCCACAATTCACTGTTTGGGGAAAATACTAAATCGAAAGTGCTAGAATGCAGAGCCTCATACACACAATCCCGATTTTATTTCAAGGACCACCCTCCAGTATAAATCGTCAAACCACTTCAGACTATTTTAACTTCTTACCTGGGTTCCTCCAGGGCTGCCTCCTCACCTCCTCTTGTCTGCTTTGGAGAGCTGAGAGCTTCTATTAGATCTCCTGAGCTAAGTCCTGCAGTGCCGGGCTAGCTCAATGGCTCAATGATCAGCTGACACTGACCCGGTAATGCAGTACTTGGGCCAGCGAAGAGCGCTTCCGACTGAGAGGTGTCAGGGAGTAGTGTTCTAAAACAGTTTGACTATTTACATTATGAGATGTCACTGCCAGGGCATTCCTGAGACCATGACCACTACAGCAAACTATAGTGCTTAAGGTGTGTGGAATGTTCCTTTAAGACATTTATATTGGCTCATGCCTGTTTTTTTCCAGTAACGTCTTGCACCATAGCTCCACCTGCTGGTCTCTCCCATTAAACGTCTTCGCACAGATTATATTATTATACACACATACACTGCTCCCCCAGTTAAATAATTAGAGCCTCCTTCACATGCGACAATATCTGCTTGAAGAAAATTAATGTGAAATATTGGAACCAGTGCTTGGATGCCAGAAATCACTCCCATTCATTTGCAAAATGTTAAAGGGACACTCAAAGTACCACAACCAGTACAGTTTTCTGTAGTGGTTATGGTGTCAAGAATACCCAGGCACTATCCCGCAGTAAGATTGCAAGCTCTTCTAGCGCAATTTTACACTTTCTGGGTCCTGGGAATGCCATTTCCGATCCATGGAACTGCTACTGAGCCCTGAACTACACATCCCATAAATCACTGGGATATTTTGCTTTCATTGTGACAATAGGAAGACAGGCTGACACTACTGTCCACTACTCCCTAGTCTGGAAAAGCTCACTGCAGGAAACTGCTAATCCTGGGAGATAGTTTACAGATACAGTAACTCTAAATGTGAGCATTTTATTATTTAACGTGTGTTGTAAAACACAAAGCCCAACCTCTCAGATACGTCTCTAATGATGATGTACTATTTTGCATTGTACATCCAACTGCAATGAAATGCTACTAGTGTAGGGTAAACCCTCCCCCTCCGAGAGCCTCCTTTTAACCCCTTAAGGGCCAAACTTCTGGAATAAAAGGGAATCATGACATGTCACACATGTCATGTGTCCTTAAGGGGTTAAAGCAATGCTAGTCTGAATGCGGACGTCACAGGTGGTTTAGAAGTGCTGGACTGTGCCCACCTACACTCCTGACGTCATAATCGGAAATCACCCACCTACACAAACCTATTGTAAACCAAAAGTACTGTATATTCAATCATACATTGGGCTGCTTGTCATTGCTCTTAGACTATGCAAAGAATAGTTACACAGCTATTGTATTTATTGGATATCTAGTACATTCATTAAAAGAGCCATTTAAGCATCGTAACCACTTACAGCATAGTGTAATGACTAATAAGGGTTCAAGCAACAATTATTTCCATAATTAATCCATCCGCCAAATTATTTTTATTTAGTTCTTTTTTCAGCAAATAGAATAAATAAATATATTTAAATATCTGTATGCAGTGACACATAATCAGCTAAACCAACAAGAAGGTGGGGTGCCACCTATATGAGCACCACCGCGCCTGTATAGAGCCTTCATTCTCAGGCTCTGAAAATTGTGAGTTTTCTCTCCTATTTATTTTGCATTTTATTCGTATATCCGTACCATCTGCACTAGCATTTTTTTCTGTGTTTTTATCCCCTTTTTATGGATTCAAGTACACCAGAATCTCCACACTTGATTCAATAAAGTGGAAGCAATTATTGCATGTAAATACTATCTAGCGCACCACCTATTTATTGTTAAGATTCTATCTTGATAATTGTTGGTTTGGTTTTATGTTCAGGTGAGGGGGAAAGGTATAAGTTTATAGGCTCCAGAGTACTTTCACAAAACCTAAAGGTTCATCCTAGCACCCAATGGCCAGGCCCTTGTTCAGCCACAGTGATAATCGGGGTTATTTGCTAGTGATTTGAATGAATTTAAAATGGTGAAACTGAAGATAGAGCTGCAAAGTTTTCCAAATCGACTATTTCGACTTAAAAGGACACTATAGTCACCAAAACAACTTTAGCTTAAAGAAGCAGTTTTGGTGTATAGAACATACCCCTGCAGCCTCACTGCTCAATTATCTGCCATTTAGGAGTTAAATCACTTTGTTTATGAACCCTCGTCACACCTCCCTGCATGTGACTTGCACAGCCTTCCATAAACACTTCCTGTAAAGAGAGCCCTATTTAGGCTTTCTTTATTGCAAGTTCTGTTTAATTAAGATTTTCTTATCCCCTGCTATGTTAATAGCTTGCTAGACCCTGCAAGAGCCTCCTGTATGTGATTAAAGTTCAATTTAGAGATTGAGATACAATTATTTAAGGTAAATTACATCTGATTGAAAGTTAAACCAGTTGTTTTTTTTTTCATGCAGGCTCTGTCAATCATAGCCAGGGGAGGTGTGGCTAGGGCTTCATAAACAGAAACAAAGTGATTTAACTCCTAAATGACAGTGAATTGAGCAGTGAAACCTGAGAGGCATGATCTATACAGTAACACTGCTTCATTAAGCTAAAGTTGTTTAGGTGACTATAGTGTGCCTTTAAAATGTGAATTCATTTCCCAGCAATTTGCAATTTAGTAAATAACCCGTCAGAGTAATCTAACCCAATCTCAGTTCAGCAAGGGAAATTGCCTTTTTACAAATTATTTTTCAAATGACCTTAGGGAAATATCAATGACTGTCTGAACGTGTGAGCATAAAGGAAAAATTTTTAAAATCAATTATGAATAATATCTCTGGGTGCAGTATATTGGCCTAGAAATCTAATTTTCAAAATAAAGCAGACCGTTCTTCTGTGCTATAAATATATATTTTTTCTTTTTCTTTCTTTTCCAAGAATCCAGCTCAAATGTAAAGAGAGAATAAAAAAAAGTGTAATTTTATTACACTTTTACATTTAGCCGCTGAATAAAAAGGGCAATGAGGTGGTGCAAGAAGCGTTGACAAGCAATTGCTCTTGCCGGTATGCACAGTGCTGACGGCCAGGGTATGACGGTGTGATGTTCCATAGTTTCCAAGGTTCTGTCCCTGAAGGGTTTTACAGTTGTAATAAATGAAAGTCCACGTGGCTTGCCCATTTAAGACTACCGTTTGCCATTCAGATTTCAATTTCAAAGACATGTGGTGGGTTTGTTAGGGGAGTTAAATATAACTTGAGGTTAGGGGTTGTCCCTCTTAAATACACTCTTGTACCTGTAGTAGGATGTAATATACATATATCAACAATTAGTTGAAGGTCTATATAAATTCTACTTCATGCTTATCATTTATGATAAACTTATTCAGTGTATTCACATTGTTGCCATTTGTGCATTTTTTTTCTTGACATATTTTTTATGTTTTTGTTTCCTTTTCTTTCAGTTGCTCCGACATTCGCATCCAATTTTACAACTAGCCCATCACAATTAGCTCCACTTGTGAACGTGGAAAATGAGCCTGCTGCCGGCTCAGCCACCGTGGATCTGAAATCAGAAGTTCCTTTCACAACCACAGCAGCTGTGATGCTCGCCCCAACATCAAATGTTACACTCAGTATCTCTACTCTCATTCCCACAAAAAATGATTCTGATCAAAGTAACCAGACTGACTTCACGAACATCACGGCAATTCCTACCACAGCAGAGGCCTTCGGAGGACCAACCACTGTACTCATACCGGTGACGGATGAAAAGACAACCACTGTAGATGTGATGGTTACTACAGCATCAGAAATATCCACAATAGATGGTGTGACGTCTACAGGTAAGGCTTTCTGAACATCTAATGCAAGAATCAAAAGGCAGAATGACATAAAACATCAACAAAAGGTATTTTTAATATTTTCAGCCACTCTCAAGAGTCTTAATTTCTGACAAAAATGTGACAGGAGTTCAGAGATCCTTTTGCACCATTGTACTGTCAATTATAATTTTTTTTGGTAGGGTGTGGTATTTACTGGTATGTGTACCTGAGAGAATTCCAATTTGGTTTCATGTTTTAGTTTTGTTGCCTGTCCTGGGGGAAGTGTCCCATGATGACATTGCATGTCATTTCTTGGTGGTGTTCCTCTGATGACTGACAGGACCTGGAGGAATGCTTGTTGGTTGGTAGACGTGGAGGAGGAAACTGATGGGTATGGGACTGGAAGTGCCTTTTTTTGTAAGGGATATGGATAATTCGTTTTTCGATGTAGATGGTTTTTTTTATTTATTTATTTTTTTAAGATAATTGATTTTAATATTGGAGTGTCTCTTCTCTGGAAATTACACCACTAAATATAAATTTAAAAATGGCATGGTCACATTTATAGCAGTTATTGACAGGTAGCTTGAATGGAGGCCCTCCAGGATAGAACCGTGTGGATTTCTAGGTTTTATTTTATTTTTCTTCACAAAAACATGCTGAGGATAAGCAACAGAATAATACATTTTCTTGCAAGTGATATTCTCCTGAAGAGTGTTAATGTAGTTTGAAGTCACTGCCTATTTTTGAATTAGTTTAATAGAAAATATTGTTCCATTGAGACCCAGATTTTTTTTTCCATTCACTGGTTATTTTACGTTTCTTCTCCTTTATTAGAGACTTATTAATGACATGAGGACCTACAGCCTATTTCAAGAAGTTTGATAATAGAACTGTATGATTCTTAAAGGACCACTATAGGCACCCAGACCACTTAAGCTTAATGAAGTGGTCTGAGTACCAGGTCCAGCTAGGATTAACCCTTTCTTCTATAAACATAGCAGTTTCAGAGAAACTGCTATGTTTATAATAGGGTTAATCCAGCCTCTAGTGTTGTCTCATTGACAGCCTCTAGAGGCACTTCTGCGCTTCTCACTGTGATTTTCACAGTGAGAAGACGCCTGTCCTATGGACTGGCTGAATGCGCGGCATGTGCCGCGCATGTGCATTCAGACCATGACGATGACGAGGAGGAGGAGAGTCCCCCGCCCGGTGCTGGAAAAAGAGGTAAATTTAACCCCTTCCACAATCTAATTGTTACTTTCCTTTAAATTTTTACTAAATGCATTTTAATTTGAAAGGACACTGCTCAGGAGAGTCTTTATTTGTCCAAGTTTTATATCTGCCTAGTTTCGTTACTAGACTTGGTGCAAATTGCTCCAGATATGAGTCTTCATTGCGTGTCTTGGGATAGTTAACCACCTGTTGTAGCCTTCATTAATTGTATCTATTTTAGCTTTTAAATAACAGTGTTATGGCATGAGTCAAGTTGCATGTCATGTGTTCTAAGAACAAGAACAAGCAGTTTTTAAAAATTGTTCTCCATCATTTTGGTTACTTGTTGCACCTAATTGGACATAAAACAATTCTCCCTTTATATAAATTGAAGAAAACATGCTACTCACATTACTGATTTTATCCCACATCCTAAACCTTCTCATTTTATATTCAAGAACAAATTTGGACTCTACTCACATTGACTGTGCTATAATTTCTTTGAAATTCCAACGCAGCCTTAAGATATCATAAGATAAAGTAGGGACTATGTAGTCTTATGTTTATTCACAATGCCTGACAAAAAAAACTACCGCTGTCAAGTTTATCATTTATCCCAGCTGTCAGGAGTGATTGTTGTAGGAAAAACATGCATTGCTTATGGAGGCATCTAACTCAGCGTTGTATGTTCATGCATCTGCAAGAGTACAACACTGGTGTGGGCTCTTGGCTGTCAAAGCACCTGGAGCTAAAGCGGACCCAACAGATAAAAAGGGCACGGCCATGAGGAACAGCTTTAGTTAAGTAATATTCAACCTCCCCTTGCACCCATGGGCCAACACACTGCAAATAGAGCTGCAAACCATCAGGGGTCTTTGCCTATCACCATCTGGGGTCTTTGCATATTTGCAATCTAAAAATATCACTTAAAAGGACATTGTAAGCTCCAAAATAACTTTAGCTTCATTAGTTTTTTTTTGTCTATAGATCATGCCCTGTTGTGTCACTGCTAAATTATCTGCCATTTATTAGTTAATGCAGCCCAAACCACACTATCCCTGCCTGTGACTTACACAGCCTCCCTAAACACTATTTTTTTAAACTTCCTTCATTGCAACTTCTGCTTACTTTAGAATCTCCTGCTAAAGCCCGCATCAGCCTTCTGTGTGTGATTAAAGTTCAATTAAAAAGTGAAGGAGTTAAGAACTTGAAAACGAAACACTCAGTGCTGTAAGATCAGATTGAAAATAAGACACATTTTCTTTTCATGGAGGCTGTGCCAGTCAAAGCCAGGGGTGTTGTGCAGGGCCGTCTTTAATAGTGATTGGACCCTGGGCAAGCATTTGCTTGGCCCCCCTGGACCCTGCTGCCCTCCCACTCCCTGGCATGCAATCATGCCTTACACTCCAACCCAGTGGCGGAACTAATGCAGAGAAGCCCTGGTACAAGAAAGTTGTTTGGGCCTCCTCCTCTAGCACAAGAGTGGCGAAAAGATACATCCCCATCTGTCACACAACTCCCACAATGCTATGCCAGCTGGGGATCTATACTTTTCCCATCCTTGTAGGGTTGTATTTGTGTGCAGTGTTTGTGCATTTGAATGTAAGCCTGTTTTTGTATACAGTATATGTGTGCATGTAGAGGTGTATTTGTATGTACTATTACAATTGGAATGCAGAGGTGTACTTGTGTGTAGTGTTTGCGTTTGAATGCAGTGGTGTGTGTTTGTATGTATGGTTGACTTTTAAATGCAGGTGTGCAACTGTGAGTTGGTGTATGCATATCATTTTGGCATTTTAATACTGGGTTTTGTTTGTATGTAATATTTGCCATCAGGGTTGTTATAGGATGTAGTGTTGTCTTCTAAACCTTTGTGTATAGTATTGGTGTTTGAGTAAAGGGTGTGTTTTATATATAATTTTGGAGTTTGAAATCAGGGGTGTGTTTGTCTGTAATGTTTGTGTTATCAGTGATGTGTTTGCATGTTGTTTTTGGTTTCCTGGGATGTATACACATACACAATTACATACACATCAACACACATATAAACATACTGACACATGCACATACCTTGACACACAGATACACACACTGGCACATGCACACAAATTCTGATATGCACACTGGCACATAAACACTCAGATACGGGGGGCGGGGCCTGACCGCCATGCTGACCGGTCGCAGGCCAGAGAGGCTCCTGACGACTTTGGTCCCCAATGGCTCAAAACTTCAACAATAACACAATCTGGGTGAACAGAGACTGTCTCGGGCACCCAGGCAGGAGCAGGAGCCACCGCAGTCCCTGAGATCGGGAGTTCCAGAGCCCGAGGGAGCAAAATGGGACTTTGGGGCCTATGGCCCACGAGGGTGGAGAGCGGGACGGACGGCCGCCGTCCTGCTTGTGAACCTGGCCACCCTGCGACAGCCTTGGGATATGCTTCGCTTCCCCCCCATGGACCGGGGGGGTTATCCCAGTCCCCATCAGAGGGAAACACTGTCCTCCAAAGCTATGCGCTATGAGCCAGGGCACTAAAATGGCGGCGCTATGATCCGCAATGGCTGACGCAACCTCGCCGGTTTGCAGGCGGAACCACCGTGCTGAGCATCATTCCTACCCAAACAATCCTGCCTTCCGACTACATGGCGAGCGGGCTAGAGGGTAGCGTCAGCACGGGGGGCCCACGGAAGCTCCACTCACTCTATGTCCGGTAACCCTGCTAAACCACTTACTCAAGCCGATACCACAGCAACATCGATGCACACCACTAGGCACCGCTTGCCTACAGCACGAGACTTTTATACACAATCCCCCATACCTCATCACCCATTCAGGATGGCTCATACCAGACTCAGACCTCACCTGGAGAGACAACGCTAGAACCTCAGCCTAAAAGGACACTAACACCGGGTCACGCCGACAGGCTGGAGCAGGCATTGGCCGACCATGTGCCCACTACCACCCACGAAGCATCGGACCCGCCATGCCGACGGATCCTGAAGTGTGTGCAGATTAACGAACATTTGAGCAGCATGGTTGATGTTACACTTGTAGATCATTGCCTGGCCTTAGCATGTTTAATTAGCATGTTTAATAAGATTTATTATTTATTTTCTGTTTTTTTTGTTTGTTTACCCACATAAAATTGCTAGCATTAATGACACCCTAAACAAGACCGTCAACCAACCTTCACTCACGCATAACCTGCATTAGAAATGTTCGGATCCAGCGCAGATTCACACTTATGATGAGCCTTAAAGCTATACCTAACCTGTGATGTTAGAGATTAGGCCTGTCGTTTGTATATACAAGACAGATTGTATGTTGTGATGATTTAGACCAAACGTAATTGTATAAAATGCATGTCCCTCTCTTAAGCGTAGATAAGCATAACCAAACCAATATCGAGAAACTGAAACGATGACACTCAACATGAACACTAATCTTAAGCTACTGAACTAAATGTGTTTATAATCTACAATTGCATTGAATACTCAAATGTTTATGCTACTCGAGCACCTAAACTATTGCAATTCTGTTATTTCTAACTAAAAAAGTGCCTGACAATTGATTACCACAACCTGTAATGCAAATGTTCAATAATGTACCCTGATGTCGCTGTTGTGGCGCACCAAGGCGTATTGTTACTCTTGTGCACGCCAAAAATAAAGAATTAAAAAAAAAAAAAAAAATTCCTCTGCCATAAAAATTAATAAAGATCTTATGTTACCTGAAAAAAATAAAAATAAAATAAAATAAAAATAAACACTCAGATACACACCAACACAGTTACACACTGGCACAGTTACACACTGGCACACACATACACACAGATACACACACTCTGACATACATGTGATAATTTTTATGTTTGCAGCAGGGCAGAAGCAGAGAGTTGGAGGAGGCACAAAGCTTGTAAATGCTGATGCTGATGCTGCTGTGGCAAGGCAAGCTTGATGCACAACAAAAAAAAGAATTAAAACATTAAATAAACACTGTTCTTAAATGCAACTGCAGCAATAATTAAACTCATCTAAACAGGAAAAAAGCCGTGAGTGGGGGCACATAGTAGAAAGGCAGTGAGTGGGGGGCACAGGGTAAAAAAGCAGTGAGGGGGGAAGGCAGGAGCAGTGAGTGGGGGCACCGAGAAGCAGTAAGTGGGGGAAAGCAGGGCAGGGGCAGAGAGTGGGGGGCATAGAGAAGGGAAGAAGTGAGTGGAGGAAGGCAGGGCAGGGGCAGAGAGTGGGGGCACGGAGAAGAGAAGAAGTAAGTGGGGAAGGCAGGGCAGGGCCAGAGAGTGGGGGGCATAGAGGAGAGAAGAAGTGAGTGGGGGAAGGCAGGGCAGGGCCAGAGAGTGGGGGGCTTAGAGGAGAGAAGAAGTGAGTGGGGGAAGGCAAGGCAGGGGCAGAGAGAAGAGAAAAAGTGAGTGGGGAAGGCAGGGCAGGGCCAGAGAGTGGGGGCACAGAGAAGATAAGCAGTAAGTGGGGGCACAGTAAGTGGGGGAAAGCAGGGCAGGGACATTGAGTGGGGTGGTTTTTCTAAAAACTATTCTAGCTGCAGCCATTCAGCCAGAAGGAGAGGATCAGGGACTGGATACACTTACCTTCAACTCAGCTTAGAGCTGGCTGAGGCTGATGGGAGTGGGAATGAGCAGCAGCTCATTCCTGCCTCTCCTCCCCATGCTGCTACCTCCTTCCTCCTGCGGTACTCTCTTCTGAAGCTGGGAGGACGTGATTGGCTGTCACTTCCTCCCAGCCAGCTAATACTACAGGGGCCGGTCGGCTCTTAAAGGGCCATTGCACCCCACCGGGTCCCTGTTCAGAGATACCCACCGGGTGGCCCTAAATGCATGGGCCACCTGATAGGCCCCTCCAAATTGTTGTGGGCCCACAGGGCAGCTGCTTTGGGCCCCCCAGGAGTAACTGGGCCCGGGGCAGCTGCCCCCTTTGCCCTGTGATAAAGAAGGCCCTGGTGTTGTGGTCAGGGCTGCATAAACAGAAACACGATGTGATTTAACTCCTAAATGGCAGATAATTAAGCAGTGAGACTGCAGGGGCATGACCTATACACCAACACTGCTTCGATAAACTAAAGTTGTAAAATACTTTTTGACATTTATCTTGTTGAGCAACCTATTGCTTAGACGGCCCATTTCTTCCTTCCACTTGTTTGATTAAAAGACAATTAATAGATTAGTAGTCTAAATAAAGTGGCTTTTGAGGCTTGGTTGTAGATCAGGTGCTGCTGTCCATATCGCATAAAACAGAATGAAGGACATATTCACATTACAAATCCATATTCACAATAAAAAAAGTGCTGTCACTGTCCTACACGGACTGTTTGCTCTGAGTAGTGATCTTTTCTGTTTATATTATGCTATGTTGATTATTTCTTATGGATAAAATCTTTATGAACTGCTCGTTTACTGTGCTGGAATTCCACTGAAATTCCAGAGCAATCATACGATCTCATAAAACCAAGTAAGGATGATTTAGTCTTATGGGCAAAGTCCAGGTTGACAAAAGGTGGAGCTTCTACTTCAACTTTGATCATTTTTAAGAGGCATCTTTGTGAGCATTGTGCAATTTGGTCTGTGGTGCATCCCACAGTCTTGAAAAGTTGTTCATAGACATCAGGGTTGTACAACAATGACGCTAGTCCTGACGGGTGAAGCGTCAGAGGGCGCCTGCGAGGTAGAGCTTCAAGTAAGGATACCTTGCTAAGTGCTCTATTTGCTTCTAGTTCCCCGTGACATTGCAAGTCCATTAATGTATGGTTCTGCGGTGTAATTCATAATGAAGTGGGAGTGCCTCTTTAAACATTCAAAAAGGTATCACATTCTTACATGGTCCGTCATCTGATCTCCTTACTCTTACACTATGCTTTTATTTTACCTCACATTTGTTAACTTTTGATATTATTTTGTTATTATAAATATTATATCATCATGTGCGGAGGCTGACATTTTCAATCAGTCTTTTTGCGAAAAGTGTTTCTCATAAAAAACTAAACAAAAAAAACCCACCAAACTAGCCATTAAGCACATTGGCATGTTAAAAAGATAGAGGAGCTTGATTTATTATACTATGAACGGATGTAAAAAGTTTGATTCTCCATATGAAAGGAGTATGGTTGATGATTAACTCTTGCGTACACTAATTTTCTTCTGTAATGTTTCTTTGCAGGTGAGACAGAAGGTCAAGGTGAGCACGTTTACATCGAAACTCTTTTCCTATTTAACGTAAAAAAGTGTTTCTTGCATTTTAATGGCCTTTTTGCGGCGGGAGAATAAAATCAGATTTATTTGTATTCTGATAAAAATGTGGCTGTGGTAAAGTCGTAATAAAACATTTGGGTTAAAAAAAATATCTGCCAGTTCATTGGCAAACCGTTATGGTGTGTCTTCTTCGTATCACTGAAAATCGTTTCCTCTTAATAAAGTTTTATAGCCACATGTTTGAACCAAATAGGCTTGGGGGAAAAAAAATATCATCTTTAACTGACGTTCCTCCCCCTCCACTAACCCACCTAAATAAAAATTGTAGCACAGTATTAACCTCTAAAACCTGGAGGCTCAAATACTGACCTGTAAAGTTCTGAAAGTCAGAAGTACTGAGGTGGAGTTTGTAGAACCTGCTCAGTAAAATATATATTGAACTACATTGAGTTGAACTCAAGCAGTGGGTGTTGAGATAATTCAGCTTGGTCCAAACCCTCAGGTGCTGCCATTTTTAGATTTGAAGAAAATATACCACCAGTTCCATCTAGTGAGAAAATGTACCAGTGTATTTATTATAGGGGTTCTTTAGGTTTTGCAGAAACTAAGGAACCCCCAATATTCATGACCATTTATTCAGTATAATATCACTATGTGCTTAATAGTGCAAAAAAAAAAAAGCACAATCTTAGTACAGACTACGTAACTAATTTTGGAATTCTGAAAGAATTGACTCCAGAATGTCCAGGCGGTATAGTCTCTGACCACTGCAAACTGGCCATGAATATTTTCACACCCTGGATTGGTAGATGTCTTGAAGTGTGAGACTTTCTCCACAAGTTACGGTGGGATAACGAGAGTGTTACTTTTTTAGAAATGGAAAATAAAACATTAAAAATCAAATTTTCTCACCATGATATCCGTTTTTGGTTTATTTTTCTCTCTAAATGTATTTCTTGGTACTGTGTATTTCTTTTTACGTGTTAGTTGACCTGTAGCAGCAGTTCAACAAGATCTATTCTTCTTCTGATCAATTTCCAAGTACAGAAGCCTGAGATTCTATTAGATTTTCCGATATACTTGACAACAAGCTGACGATTTCCATTTATTGTATGAAAATCTGCCTTTTGGGTAATAGGTAGAGATTGTTTGCGGTATATGAATGCCTATTGTTTTGTATTGTTTCAGATGAGACACCCATTATTGCAGTAATGGTGGCCCTTTCATCACTTCTTGTAATTGTCTTCATCATCATTGTTCTCTACATGTTGAGGTAAGTAATCATTATCTATTATTATACCTGAACTGTTCCACCTTTTCTCTTAATCTTTGAAATATAACTCTTCAGCAGAGGCATACTTAAGTTACATGGCAAACATGTATTATACCCCCTCCTGAATTGTAAAATAAAAAAACACTACACCCAACTAGTGATGTCGCGAACATAAAATTTTCCGTTCGCGAATGGCGAACGCGAACTTCCGCAAATGTTCGCGAACCGCCATAGACTTCAATAGGCAGGCGAATTTTAAAACCCACATGGACTCTTTCTGGCCACAATAGTGATGGAAAAGTTGTTTCAAGGGGACTAAACAACCGCAAACAGTCCATTTGCACAACCGCAAACTCCCCATTTGCACAAGGTTGGATACCAAGCTAGCCATGTCCCGTTCCTTGTCCTCACTGATGTCATTGAAGGTCTCTTCCTCCACCCAGCCATGTACAACACCAAGGGTCCCCGAAAGGTGACAACAAGCCCCCTGTATCTTTTTTTTTTGGAAATGTACACTACTGTTACACCAGATATGAGTTGCACTGGTGTGACACTGTGCCCTGGCAGGCCCTGAAATGCACACATGTGAAGGAAATTGACTGCTATTATATCACAGTCAAATTTTTTTTATTTTTTTAAATGCAAGCTATTGTGACACCAGATATGAGTGGTGGCACTGGGCAAGTGGGCACAGTATACGCTGTGAGCCTGACACACACGCTGGCAGGCAGGCAACTGCAATTAGATTACACAGGGGAAAAAAAAAAGCAGACTGATGTTCTAGCCCTAAAAAGGGCTTTTTGGGGTGCTGTCCTTACAGAAGAGATCAGATGAGTACTTCAGGACTGTAGTGGACACTGAATACACTAGCCTAGCTATCGATTTCCCTATTAAATCAGCAGCAGCTACACTGTCCCTCCTCTCACTAAGAATGCAGCTTCCGGGGGGCGGGGCCTAGCTGTCATGGAGGAAAGACGCACTTCATGTGAGCTCCCTCAATATCTCACTTTAAGCTATCAACAAGCGAATTTCACCCCAGAAGGGGATGACCCAGCAATGTTGCTCCTACCTGACCGACCCGACATGCTTAATAGCGGTCAGCAACTCGACAGAGTCTTACTTACCTCCGTGTGGCAAGTGTGGCCTGGTGCTCACCGGGCGGGAGAGGTGGCCGATCTCCCGATCCTGGGATGCCCAGGAGCAGCTACTTCCCGGCAGGAGCTCTGTTTCACCTCCTAAAGAGTTTATTGTCGTAGTTCCTGACATGCCTTTACCTTAACCGTTGATGTATTATGTTATTCACTAGTCTCATCTCATGGGGCGACTCACACTTGATTTATAACTAGTGGTGGAGCTGCTGATATAAATACACAGTTGATAACGTGCAAGCTACACCCTAAACATGACAGCCATCTTTCACAACAATGTACTGCTATATACTCATACCCTCAGTGCCACTAGCCATGATATACGCACGTTCAGCCTAGCATGCTCAAATATAACACACTAAGCCCATCTGATCCAATCATACAGAGCTACTGTAGATCAATTTGCTGAAAAACTTAATGCTGCCCATGATAGAAAGATGTCAGAACACAAAGTGCATCACAGTCTGCTGTGTAAGGGACTGCGTATGGACCCCTGTCCATTTTTTTTTTAAAACGCCTTCAATGGGATGTGAGCATAAGAACTGGACCATGGAAAAATGGAAGAGGGTTGCCTGGTGTGATGAATCACTTTTAACTTCTGTTAGAGTAGGCGGATGTCTGGGTGCGTGTGCATCATTTACATGGGGAAGAGATGGCTGCATGATGCATATGGGAAAAAGGCAGGCCAGCGGAGGCAGTGTTATGCTCTGGGCAATGTTTTGCAGGGAAAAGTTGGGTCCTGGTATTAATGTGGATGTTACTTTGACAAGTACTACCATCTTAGAGATTGTTGAAGACCACGTACACCCCTTCGTGGTGCTCCATGATGACATGTTTTCAACTTGTATCTGTCTCATCTTCCAGGATTTGTGACACTGTGTTTGCAACCATTCAAAGCCATCATTTTGTTACCAAAAACATCTCACTTTGTCTAAGGCACTGTAGTTAACATGCAAATACTGACAAGCCGATGTAATAGAAATAAATGTGACGATGCAGCTTGAATTGTGCTTTGAAATATTGATACATGTTCTTGTTCTTTTAGGTTTAAGAAATACAAACAGGCGGGCAGTCACTCCAACTCCTTCCGTTTGTCCAATGGCAGAGCCGATGATACAGGTAACAACTAATTAAAGGGACTCTGAGAGGGAACCAGCCTTATGCACAGTTCTACTGGTGGAATCCAGATATCAGTGATTTGAAAAACGATATTTTTATATATATTTTGAGCAGGGTATTTAATCGCATCCTCATAGGTGTGAGTCTGTAGGAATCGATTCTTCCATTCAAAAAAATGTTTAGTTCCACTTCCAATCTGAGAGGTAACAGAGATCGGTGCCTGTTATACTGTGGGTGTGTAAGCTCTTGGCTGTACTAAATGAGCTACGAATCTTGTTAGATTATAGAATTTAGGCAAATGGACAGTGTTTCCCATTCATCAATGCTACAAGTGTGCTGGTGAATGAAGATTCTAACTATAGAATCGTATTGCTTTGTGAATATGTTATATATTTAACCCCTTAAGGACCAAACTTCTGGAATAAAAGGGAATCATGACATGTCACACATGTCATGTGTCCTTAATGGGTTAAAGGGACTCCATAGGCATCTATACCACTTCTTCTCATTGAAATGATCTGTGTGCAGTGTCCCTGCCCCCCTAACCCTGCAATGTAAAACATTGCAGATTTAGAGGAACCGCAATGATTACCAGACCGTCACTAGAGGTGCTTCCTGCTGTTTCACGGAGTTTAACTTTGTGAAACGATGCTGGACATCCTCACATTTGAATGAGGATATTCAGCATCTTCAAATCTATAATAGGAAATAATTGATTCAGTGCTTTCCTATGGGGAAGACCTAATGTGTGCGACGCACTCGCCATGCAAGTGCATAAGGTTCACCGTCGGCGCTGACATCTGAGGTGGTTGAGAAGGAGTCAGCATAGAGAGACTTCAATGCTGGAAGAAGGTGAGTGGTTTTAAACGGTTTTTATTCCTTTAATTGCCGTAGCCTTGTATTCCCAACACTATAGTCTTCCTTTAAAATCAAGGTCTACATTTTACAATTTCAGTTGGTGATTATTATCTTTGCTTTTACCGAGCAACAATTTTGAAGCAATACACATCATAAACAAACAAAAAAAAATAAACAAAACAAAAAAAACGCATATACATTGGATGTAATAAATAATTCTTAACGCAAAACATGAACAATCTGTTTGAAATGGTTTCTGGTGTAAGTATCGAGGCATGGTTTTCTGTCCAGTATTGTGTGTTCAAATATCTCCTACGTCTTTTATGTAAAAGTGTGGAAATCGAGTGGTACTTCCTTTGGTGGGATTTTATTGTGATTTACATTAATAGACTTCATACAGAGATGCACAATGTAAATTGTGTACACTGTTATCGTCACGCCAAGAGTGCATCAAATGCCATGGCAACAGCTATTTTGCATTTATGTGTCTACAGGGCAGAATACATTTATGTACTGGCAGAACAACAAAGACTCTTGTCTTACACACACAAACACACAAAAAAAAAATCTATATATTTTTGAGTAGCCTTGTAAAGAATTGATTACAAGTTTGCAGATGGATTTTCCTATTTTAAAAATAAAGGCAAATAAGACGGCTTCCATTTTCTTTTACAGCTATTTCCATCCACGAGAGACCAATTTAATATAATGTAGATAACTGGTTCAATGATTTAAAAGCCATCAAAGACACCCACTAATAGAGGGACAATTAGCTAAGCTGGGTGATAGATCTATAATATAGCACTGCATTAGTGTAGTAAGCATAGAACGATCGCTTGCTGATTTGGTGGAAGCTCATGTTCAATCAGGCAAAGCCCTTGAACTTTTCGGTAAATACAGAATCTTCAAAGTCAATTTCACGTTTTAGGTCCGAATAAGTGATCAGAAATCATAACTGACAGCATAATGCACAAAAATAAAATGATCAAGGCTGGAGGCACGCTTATATGTCATGGTCTATTTTCCCACCAAATCTTTATGAAATCTTCTTTGATCTATTCACCTTCTTAAAAATAAAAAAATAAAAAAATTGAGATTTCTTTTTTTTTGTATACTTTGTTTTTTATGATTTTTTTTTTTCTGAAACCTGATCTTCCAGAGCCTCAGAGCATGCCTCTTTTGGCACGATCCCCCAGCACTAATAGAAAGTATCCTCCTTTGCCTGTTGACAAGCTGGAAGAAGAAATTAACCGACGAATGGCTGATGACAACAAACTGTTTAGAGAAGAATTCAATGTAAGTGCTGGATCTTTGTGTATTCTCTCCCAAGGTTTAGTTCCTTTTTAATGAAGGTGTGGTAGAAAGGATAATGGAATGGGTTTGCTTGTTTGTGAGATCAGGATATGATTTTTTATTTCCCTCATACTTTTTAAGCATTAATTTTTAGGACAGGTAAATGGGCGTCTAGTCACATGGAGCATGGAATATTCCATTATCCAATAATAGTCTGATCATGTCTGTGAGTTCATGTGTTATCAGCCAGTGATGTCAATGTGCAATGTAATTCAGCTACTCTCAATGGGTTCCTTTGGCATTGGATACAGAAGTATCCATGTAACTCGACAATGCACTGGGTACTTATTGACCTTGTAAGGTGTTCCCCCGGTACCTGACACCTCTACCTCCTTTCATACTCCATCCAGACACCGCAGTGATCAGGAAGGTTTGGTGGGTGGCTGGTAATAGACTTCATTATCTGAAATTCTAACTGGCTGCACATTGAGAGTAACAGTACTGAGATAAATACTTCTAAATTAAACACACTGTGCAATATGGGAAGAGGACAAACCATTGCAAAACTGTTGTCACATTACCAAGAGTTTCAGGCCAGGGTACTCCATAACCACGACAGTGGGTGATTGGAGTAACCCTTTATGCTTAAATTGTCTGTTTACAAGGTATCTTTAAATGTTATGGTCTTTGTTCAGAAACTACAAGCACTTTATCAACACTACTCTATTGCCACCTAGTGGTTGCATTGTACATTGTCATCTTTGCAACCTGAAGACAATATGCAATGAATGAAAAATTCCATAGCATCTCTGATCAATAGCACTGATTAATGTACGTTTATTATTTTAGGCTCTTCCTGCCTGCCCTATCCAAGCTACCTGTGAAGCTGCATCCAAAGAAGAAAACAAAGAGAAAAATCGATACGTGAATATTTTACCTTGTATGTATATTTCTTAATGCGTTCTTATTCTTTTATTGTTGTTATTATTATTTATATAGCGCCAACATATTCCGCAGCGCTTTACAATATAAAAAAAATAGGGAAATTTTATTACAAAATGTTACAGGATCGATAGGTTGATGAGGTCCTTGCTCAAACGAACCTACAATCTTCATTGCATATTTAAGGTTAGCTCTATTTGTTTAGAGGTGTGGATGCAAAGCAGATTCAGATTGCTATGTTTACATTGGTCTGACATTCGCTATTAATTACTCTTAATTGGCTGCTGGGTAACTTGATCGATAGCGGATGCCAGCCATCAGTCAAGTTGGATATAGTGGTTTATAGGGGGGGGAAGAGGAAAGGCTTGACAATTTAAATTTAATCCGAAAGCTAATTTATATTCTCACTGTGTCTTAGATGGCATTTAAAAAGAATGGATCTAGGTGAAATAGTCCTTGGAGTCGAAGCTAATTAATATTCAGAAAAAGCTCTTAGAGGTAGAAGAGCCATGAGGTTCAATAGTAATTTTTTTTTTAAACAAAATGTAAAATATAGTTCAAACAAAAGCTGAATACATGGTAATAATTAGGAAAATGTATTTTAAAATAACTAAAACATGGCAAATTTATGTCATGAATACAAAGTGAGAATGCTCGGCAAAGTGCTCTACTGGGCTAAACGCACTTGTGTGTGTGTGTGTATATATATATATATATTACATAAATACACAAGATCCACTCACAGTTACAGTATATGATCATATATTGCATAAGCCTGCCACAACGATCCGTTTTTCTGGCACTGGAGGGTCCCTCTCCCACCCACCAATCCCCGGTTACTGAAGGGGTGAAAACCCCTTCAGTGACTTACCTGAGGCAGCGGCGATGTCCCTCGCCGCTGTCTCCTCCTCCGCGACGCTCCTCCTTGTGATTGCGTCGGCCGGTGGACGAGACTGATCTCGCCCACCGGCCGAGGAGACCTAATGCGCATGCGCGGAAATGCTGCGCATGCGCATTACGTCTCCCCATAGGAAAGCATTGAAAAGTCATTTCAATGCTTTCCTATGGGGTTTTGAGCGACGCTGGAGGTCCTCACACAGCGTGAGGACGTCCAGCGACGCTCTAGCACAGGTTTCCTGTGCTAGAACCCAGGAAGTGACCTCTAGTGGCTGTCTAATAGACAGCCACTAGAGGTGGAGTCAACCCTGCAATGTAATTATTGCAGTTTATGAAAAACTGCAATAATTACACTTGCAGGGTCAAGGGTAGTGGGAGTTGGCACCCAGACCACTCCAATGAGTAGAAGTGGTCTGGGTACCTGGAGTGTCCCTTTAATGTACCCCATCTTTTGCAGGTCCTACTCTAACAGCCTAACGTCTTCTCTTATTAGATTAACCCACTTACTTGGGGAACATTTTTTCCATCTGGGGCTCTCTGCAGTACAAGGCTTAATAGGGCCATGGGATGAGGGAGGGGTGCAAAACCAAGGAATGAATGAAAAACAAAAACAAATCAAGAATCAAGAATGCACTCTCTGTCAACCAACTAGTGGAAACCACAACAGGGCACTGACCAAATGCTATTTTGGATTTAAATAACCTTCCTAAGGTTGTAATTGGCTGTGCTTTGCCTCTGACCGTGTCGATGATGTTGACGTTGCACGCATATCGGCACCATCTTTGTTGTGGACGGAGGTAAGTATTCTATTGGAACCGCATCAGCCAATGTCCCTAAGAGCGCTGCACCTGCTGGGGACCTAGACAAGAATGGTTGTGTAAGTACAAATTCTCTGTCGGCGTGGCCATTCTGGGTGTGTGCGGCCACGCTGACAAGAGCCAGGAGCGGTGACAATAGGGAATATATGTGTAAATGTTTCTATACACCAAAAAAGAACAAGTAACAGAAGGCGCTCAATACACGTCTACAATTTGTAAATGCTAGTACATAAAAAACTTTAAGAGCAGCTCCCTTATAAAGTGGAAATATAGAACAACAGGGATATTCGGGATACGGCTGAGAAATCTATAATTGAAACATAAAAGTGTACATAGTGTAAATCTACATAGAGTAATTAGTAAGTGATCATGAAATGCACTCACGAGATATAGATGAAAAGATCGCGTTTCAAAGGTGCCTCCCCCGGTAGTAATGGGGGGCTGATGCCTTTCTCCACTTGCTTCCGATGGTAGATAAAAAAACAGGACTTCCAGGTGGTGGAAAAGATAAGACAATTTATTTGGGGTAGAAAGAAATCCCCCAGCAATAAAAATAAGAATACAGGCTTTTAAAAAAGAGGTCCGCCTTTGAAATATTGAGATAAGTATATATTTTGTCACTTATATATCACTTATTGTAGCGGAATTTTTTTTTTTATATACCGTACTTGTCTATAGAATCTATTTCCCTTATAAAGTGGAATAGCTCATAAAACACTCAAAATACGACAATATAGAAAAAAAGGGTGCGCTGTTGTTTCTATACCACAAGAATTGTTTCTATACCACAAGAAAGCTGAGCAGAATTTCCAGTCTCTCATGGTATTAATAAGAAGGGTTATATTTGGGGCTGTGTTAGGCACACAGTGTTCTGACATTTGAAAGTCTTCCTTCCTCGCATGTATGTGTGAACTTTTATCTTTACGAGATGAGCGGGTTACCTGTGAAATTGCACAGAACAAACCAAATCACTTGAAGAAAAATAACATCCGCGATCACTGGTAAAAATAAATGCTCAAACCAATTTCCATGGAAACGCACATTCCATAAGAAAGCAGTGTTGGCATACAGCACCACTGCTAGCGAATCCGAGTTTGTATATGCTATATTCCATCACACCTCGGGTACTGCTCAGACACATTCAAATATTTAACCCTTGAAATCCCAGAATACAGTACAGTTCACAATTCAGTTCTCATTCTCATGACAGTAAGTAGGTTTTACCTTTTACGTAGGGGGCATTGCTATGGGATACACTATATTCAGGTTGGTGTGACCCTATAGCTTACATAGTTTCATACCTTAAAGGATAGTGAAACATTGTCATTTCTTTTAATACTTTTTTTTTTACTGGATGAACAGAAATTAAAAGTGGCCAGCTTTCTGGAGTTCCTTTCTGCATCAAGTCCAAAGCATTGATAAAGGGAGGAAATAGAGAAAAAAAAAGTAGTAAAATAACCTGCAATATATTATTATTTTGCATGTACCATACTGGACTAATACAGCATCTCAAATATCAGGTCCTTTAGAGCAGTGGGCCCCAACCTAGTCCTCATGAACGACCAACAGTCCACGATTTATGCATTTCCTTTTTTTTATTCAAATTAAGATACTGACCAAACCTGGACTGTTGGTGGTCCATGAGGACTGGGTTGGTCCTTATGCTTTAACCCCTTAAGGACCAAACTTCTGGAATAAAAGGGAATCATGACATGTCACACATGTCATGTGTCCTTAAGGGGTTAAAGGACACATACGTTACTGCTTAAAGGGACACACCCCTGCCTAAATAAAAATAAATATCGCTGTTTAGTAGATATACCTCTAACAAAAACCTGCATTCATTGGGGGTATATCTAAAATCAGTTTGCAAAAGCTGCAGATCTCTTGTCTGTAGTCTTAGCAAACCCCTCCCCTTTTAATCCATCCCAGAGTTTCTGTGGCTGTCCAATCACAGACTTCCCAATGCAGCTCAATGAGAAGTAATTGCAAGGCAGGTGCTAATTTATATATATATATAAAAAAGCCAATTTCTGTTTATATCTATACTTTTTTAGAAAATACATTCTCCACACATAATGCACTTCAGCAAGTTGAAATGCGTTAGGGGTCTGAAATGTCTATTGAAGTGTCTGTTCTGTAAAGCGGTTATATTATCGTTATTACTAGGTATATGGCACCTTCCTGCAGCTGTCAGTCCTACACACACTGCAAGGGGATAGAAGGCCCCCTTAGAGTAACTGCAGTTGCTGTCCAGTTAAAGTCCAGTTTCCTGTGTGTTCTAATTCTAATTACAGTTATTGTCTGAACAATCTGTTTGTGCTTTAATGGCTGCTGTACGCAGGCCTGATTTGTGCACGTGTAGGTATACAGGGCACGGTAGGAGTATAGTCTGCCCTTTTCAGCAAAGCTGCTGCAGAACCTCTTTGAAAACAATCCTATTAGTGGTTTGTTCAGTTCAAACTCAGTGTTCCTACCTGCTAGCCTGCATCTTCACCTACTGTGAATTAAGCAAAAACATTTATTGTTTTAAAAAATGAACTTAAACCATGAATAACAGACTTGAGATTAGAGGCTAAAAAAAATGAAAGCGACGCAATCCTGGTATAGAATCCAACTGGTGTCATCTGGTCCCATAAAAGAACTCATGGGTCTATGTCATGCTAATATTGGTAAGGAACCAGCACTGAACACATATCCTGGGCTCCATATCTCGGGGGATAGAGCACTGGTCTTAAACCAGGAGTTCATATCTCACTGGGGCCCGCTAGACACACATTCCAAGTTAATAACATTTTAGAGGGGCAAAGGTTTAAAAATAATATCAGGACGTATTACTTTACTGAGAGGGTAGTGGATGCATGGAATAGCCTTTCAGCTGAAGTAGTAGAGGTTAACACAGTAAAGGAGTTTAAGCATGGGTGGGATAGGCATAAGGCTATCCTAACTATAAGATAAGGCCAGGGACTAATGAAAGTATTTAGAAAATTGGCAGACTAGATGGGCTGAATGGTTCTTATCTGCCGTCACATTCAATGTTTCTAAGTTTCACACTGACCGTTATTTACTTAAATGAGAATTCAAAGTTTAGTAGCTGGACTAAAAGCATCCTGACTGAGAGAATGTTTCTGTTTAGGTTACGTTGACCTTAAATTGGAAATGTACTTTGAATTCTCCTTGAATTCTTCCTTTATTAAATAGCCCTGTCAAATTTGCCAGTCAGTCCCAATAACAATGTTTTTTTTTATCCCAGATGATCATTCCAGGCTCCATCTGACACCCATTGAAGGGGTTCCCGATTCTGACTACATCAATGCTTCTTTTATCAATGTACGTATTTCTTCACTTAATGTTAATTCACCCAAAAAGCCGGCTCAGTCTCGTAGGACAGACTCACAGAAACTTAGTCTCTGGCTAAACTCTGACCCAAAGGCCTGCTGAGACCAATATCTATGCATTAATTAAAGTGTGTGTAAAATCATTGTGAATTCATGAGCTCATTTTTGGATGTCATTTTTGTGTGAACACAAGTGTTATACTTGCTTGCTTGTGAATGTATGTGTGACTAAATGAATGTGTTTGTGTATAAATTCAGTGTGTTTATAATGGAGGATATATTTGAGAGTAATGCAATTATTTGTGTGTAGTCAATAAATGTGTGTGTGTGTAGAGGTGTGTGTGTGTGTGTGTGTGTATATATATATATATATATATATATATATATATATATATATTGTTTTATGGTTTGTTAATTCAAGGTGAGGTGTATGCTATATGTGTATTGGGTCTGCTTATTTTTCTAGACCATTATCTCAAACTTTGTCCCACCCACATGTTAACTGCCTACAACTCCTCCCCGAATCCTCTGAATGCAATAGATGACCAGAGAATCATGAGGGTTTTAACTGAGCAATATTCGGGAGGAAGGCTTGGGGGGTTAGGGGGGGGAGGGGGGGTTGGGGGGGGGAGTACTTGATATGCCTGGTGTAGACTAAGTTCTTACTATAGGAAATTAGATGTTATCCATTGCTTACAATTAAAGGGACACTCCAGGCACACAGACCACTTCTGCCCATTGGAGTGGTCTGGGTGCCAACTCCCACTACTCTTAACCCCGCCGACATTAGGTCCCCCGGCCGGCGGTTGGGATCAGTCTCGCCCACCGGCTGACATAAGGAAGGAGAGGAGCGGCGGTGACCCGAAACCACCGCTAAGGGACATCGGCGGGGGTCTCAGGTAAGTGACTGAAGGGGTTTTCACCCCTTCAGCAACCGGGGATGAGAGGTGAGAGGTGGAAGGGAGAGGGGACCTGCAGTGCCAGGAAAACTGAGTGTCCCTTTAAACTCATCAAATCATTTTTCAGGGAGATGAACTATACATGTTCTGAATTAATTGCGGTTATATTTCACAGGGATACCAGGAAAAGAACAAGTTCATTGCTGCACAAGGTAAGCTTCTGACGCACACTCTCACAATCCCCTAGCTCTTATTGTGACTGTATTGAATCATTCAGTGGTCTTCATAGCACTTGGCCTATCTAAAAACTGCCATTACCTTGGTATACTTTCTCAGTTTTATTGTATGACAAATATTCCACTTCTCTCCCAATAAGGACCAAAAGAGGAGACGGTGAATGACTTCTGGCGAATGATCTGGGAGCAAAACACAGCTACCATAGTTATGGTCACCAACCTAAAGGAAAGGAAAGAGGTAAGTAGGAGCAGAGATTAAATTCCCAAAGAGTGTTGTCAGGACCTTGATAAATTAGTCAAATGTCTAATACCCCTCCCCCCACCCCCCACTATTGGTAATTGTTTAGCAACTATGGTCTCACATTTTCATTTTTTGTCAATCAGTATATATGCTAAATGTAAACGTCAGGGAAATAGTATTTGAAAGAAAAGGGGATGCCGGGTGCCTCGGAGAGACTCTGCTTTTGTTAAACCACTTCTGATCAGTTTAACAGAAATCAGAGGGTTGACACCCAAAGATTCGTAGCACCTTAACAGCTGCAATGGCCCGCTGTGGGTATGTTGCTAATCTATAGAATCCCTTAAAACCCCCATGTTTCCCCCAGAAATCCTAATATATAACTTCACTAATGTCAAGCTAACTTCAGTCATGTTACAGAGCAGTGAAACATAGCAAGATTCAGACCATGATTTAAGGAAGATATACCAATAAAATATGAAAGTCGAATAGTCCTTACATTTGTGCAGGAGTGACATAGTTTGAAAAGGACAAGATTAAAACAAAACAAATAAAACATATAAACCATATTTGCTAATTGTATTGTGCTTAAAAACAAAAACCTTGCTGATGATTTAATAACAACAATAAATGTAACAATACATTTACCAACGATAATGGCCTGTAACTTATTTGCCATTTCTTAATTTCACTCTCCCTTTCACCCAATAAGTCTCTGGCATCTTCTATCCTTCCCAGTAGTGACACCTAGTGGCTAATTGATAAATTGCTACTGATGGTTTGTGTTTAAAGCTTTTATTTATTTATTTTTATTATCCAATTGTTGTGTTATGTGAAGGTGAATGAAATTGAACCTCTTAAATAAAGGGGAAAAAAATCATATAAAAGGCTCTTGACAAATTCACAGCATCCATCCATGTGTATATGTATGCTAACAGCTAGTTGTGTGTTATTGTGTGTTTCTGATGATGATAGTTTTTTAAGTGTCTGTAAAAGAGGCTGATGTGTTTGATTGTGAGTGTGATTTAATTATGTATGTGAAGTTGAGTAGGTTATGTGGGAGATTATGCATAACGCAGGGCCGCCATCAGGGGGTGACAACCATGACGGTTGTCACGGGCCCGGCGGCCCTGGGGGGCCCGGACTGCTCTGGCAGTCCTGGGCCCCACTTTCCCTCTCTGCACACATAGATAGCGAATATCGCTATCTATGTGTGCAGCCGCGGGCCCCCTGGCTTCCCTGTTACCGCAGAGAGGGCCCAGGCAGCACACAGCCTCTTCTCTTCTCCTCTCTGCTAATAACTCTCGCGAGACCCGGTTGCCATGGCAACGCTCCGTGGGTCTCGTGAGAGTTATTGGAAGAGAGAAGAGGAGAAGCTGTGTGCTGCCTGGGCCCTCTCTGCGGTAACAGGGAGCCGGGGGGCCCCACCATGCCACCGGACCACCAGGGATGGAATCTCCCCCCTCCCTAGACGCAGGGAGGGGGGAGAAACAATTTAAATATTTTTTTTTAATTATGTTAAAATGCCCCCCCCTCACCCCAGCACATTTACACACACACACTGCATACACTGACACAACACACACACACACACTGCATACACTGACACAACACACACACACACACACACACACACACACACTGCATACACTGACACAACACACACACACACACTGCATACACTGACACAACACACACACACACACTGCATACACTGACACAACACACACACACACACTGCATACACTGACACAACACACACACACTGCATACACTGACACAACACACACACACACTACATACACTGACACAGCACACACACACCCACTACATACACTGACACAGCACACACACTGCATACACTGACACAACACACACACACTACATACACTGGCACAACACACACACACACGCACACTACATACACTAACACAACACACACTACATACACTGACACAACACACACACACTACATACACTGACACAACACACACACACTACATACACTGACACAACACACACACACTACATACACTGACACAACACACACACACTACATACACTGACACAACACACACACTACATACACAGACACAACACACACACTGCATACACTGACACAACACACACTGCATACACTGACACAACACACACTCTGCATACACTGACACAACACACACTCTGCATACACTGACACAACACACACTCTGCATACACTGACACAACACACACTCTGCATACACTAACACAACACACACTGCATACACTAATACAACACACACTGCATACACTAACACAACATACATACTGCATACACTAACACAACACACATACTGCATACACTAATACAATACACACACTGCATTCACTAATACAACATGCACTCTGCATACACTACACACTAACACACTCACTGCATCCACTACACTAACACACACTCTGCATTCGCTACACATTAACACACTCTGCATTCACTACACTAACACACACTCTGCTTCCGCTACACATTAACACACTCTGCATTCACTACACTAACACACTCTGCATCCGCTGCACACTAACACACCCTCTGCATTCACTACACATTAACACAGTGCATTTACTACACTAACACACACTCTGCATCCGCTACACACTAACACATTCTCTGCATTCACTACACATTAACACACACTCTGCATTCACTACACATTAACACACACTCTGCATTCACTACACATTTACACACACTCTGCATTCACTGCGCTAACACACACACTACATTCATTACACTGACACACTGCATTCACTACACACTAACACACACTCTGCATTCATTACACACTAACACACACTCTGCATTCACTAAACTATGCACACACTCTAGATTCACTATACTGACACACACTCTGCATTAACTGTACACACAGCATCCACTACACAAACATCCTGTATTCACAGTACACACACTACATCCACCACAAATTCACTATACACAGACACTGCGTCTAATACACACACTACATCCACTACAGACACTGCATCCACTAAACACATTTAATCTAGTACATACAAACACTACATCCACTACACAAACACACACTACATCACTGTACACACACTACATCCACTACTCAAACACACTCTGCGTTCACTATACACACTGCATCCGCTACACAAACACACACTCTGCATTCACTGCACAAACAGTATCTAATACACACAAACACTACATCCATTACACACATTCTAATTCACTTCCACTATACACACCACATTCAGTCCCGCATCATTGTCAGCGGACTAGGTAGGGCGTGGGCGGGCCCTGGAGGGAGGGGGCGGGGGAGGGGGGGCCCAGACCTTGTGCTTTGTCAGGGGCTCCAAAATTTCTGATGGCAGCCCTGTGCATAAGGGGACCTTGTAGGCAACTCTGATATATTGATTACACTGAATTGCTTATAATGCCATTCTTCTATTCAGCATTTAACCATTTAAATTGCACTTTAAGTTTATAATTTTATAATTCATTCACCCCCCCCCCCCCCATACAGGTGATAGAAAATCAAAATTCAAATGCATTGTTCTCTTTTTGTCATCTGAACTGAATGATTTCAACCTATCACAGCAGCCATTGCTGGTATATGATATGATATGACTAAAAGAAGTGTGTCATCTCTGCTTTAGGCATACCTCCACCAGGAGCCAGACGATGGGTGGCCAGGTACACTTATTCAGTAAACGGCTCGAAAATGGCTTAATGCTGAATGGAAGGATAGAGCAAGGGGGCTAGAGAGGATCCAATCAAATGCTTCTAAAAGGAAAGCATTAAAGGATCACTATAGGGTCAGGAACACAAACATGTATTCCTGACCCTATAGTGTTAAATCCACCATCTAGCCCCCCTTGGCCCCTCATGCCTCCATAAATATAGCAAAATCTTACTGTATTCAAGCTGGAAGCTGTAACTCTGCATGCTGTTAGACTCAGAAAAACAAGCAGTGTGCTGACATCATCAGAAGTGGTAGCCTGATCCAATCACAATGCTTCCCCATAGGATTGGCTGAGACTGACAAGGAGGCAGATCAGGGGCAGAGCCAGCACAATTCAAACACAGCCCTGGCCAATCAGCATCTCCTCATAGAGATTAATTGAATCAATGAATCTTTATGAGGAAAGTTCAGTTTCTGCATGCAGAGGGAGGAATGACCCAGGAAGGATCTCTAACAGCCATCTGAGGAGTGGCCAGTGAAGTTATCACTAGGCTGTAATGTAAACACTGCATTTTCTCTGAAAAGACCATGTTAACAGCAAAAAGACAGAAGGTAATGATTCTACTCACCAGAACAAATTCAATAAGCTGTAGTTGTTCTGCTGACTATAGTGTCCCTTTAAGGATCTACATTTGATGACGTTTGATGATTACTAAATGATGTAGAAATTATAATGGATTTTTTTTAATAAATGTGTCTTATTTTAATCTATAAACATTGTTGCATAGGTTGATGAAATTGTAAGCTATACAAGTAGAGTCAGCTGTATTAGCAGAACTACTGCACACTTTATAACTGGTCTGATATTATTACACGCTGCTATTTCAGTACTGATTAAGCCGATAATAACAATAATGATTTACTGCCTACAGTGCAAGTGTGCTCAATACTGGCCGGATCAAGGTTGTTGGACATATGGAAATATCCGAGTATCCGTGGAAGACATGACTGTGTTGGTGGACTACACAGTGCGGAAATTCTGCATCCAACAGGTGAAAGTGGTTTGCTTAACGATATTATAATTTATGTAGTCTATAAACTGGTCTGTTTAAGAACCCTCCACTTTCCCTTCCCTTTGATTATTGTATTAAAGTACCAATAGTAGAGCGTTTCGAAATTAAAAACCAAAAGTTCTATATGAAGTAACGTATTATATCTAAATTCTCAGGTTGGGGATGTCACCAACAAGAAACCTCAGAGACTTGTCACTCAATTTCACTTCACAAGCTGGCCTGATTTCGGGGTGCCTTTTACTCCCATTGGGATGCTAAAATTTTTGAAGAAGGTCAAGACATGCAACCCCCAGTACGCAGGAGCCATTGTAGTGCATTGCAGGTCAGTAAGCCCGAAGGGCTTTGGAGATCACACAAGAGTGTTAACCTTTTCTAATCTTTTGTTCACAGTGGCACAAATTGTCCTTAACTGATGATTACGATTATTATCATTAGCATTTATATTGTCTTTCAAATATCAATACCCAGTAAGGTTTGATTAATGTACAGTCCCAGCAAATATGAATGGTAGTCCCCAACCCAATAGAGCCCCTCCAACGTTGGTTAGCCTGGTCTTTATACAGATGAGAGGATAAGATGTGAAATATGAGTGCATGATAATTCTAGAATTCCACTCTATATGATTTACACATTGACATGAGTGAGACTTTGAAATCATCACTTTCAGTCATTGCTCATAATACATGAGAAACTCTTTATAAATTTACGTTTGCAAGAAGTTCACAATTTGGTTTAGATTGGATAAGATTAGCAAATTAAAGGGATACTATATAGTCACCAGAACAACTACAGCTTATTGCATTTGTTCTGGTGAGTAGAATCATTCCCTTCAGTTGTTTTGCTGTAAACAGTTTTTTCAGAGAAAATGCAGTGTTTACATTACAGCCTAGGGATAACTTCACTGGCCACTCTTCAGATGACTGCTAGACAGTGCACAGTGTGCAGCACTGACATTCAGTGTCTTTAACCTCTGCATGGAGACCTTAACCTCTGCATGGAGACCTTTCCTCATAGAGATGCATTGATTCAATACATCTCTGTGAGGAGATGCTGATTGGCCAGGGCTAGCTTGTGCTGGCTCTGCCCCTGATCTGCCTCCTCAACAGTATCAGCCAATCTTATGGGGAAGCATTGTGATTGGCTCACATCACCACTTCTGATGATGTCAGCCAAGCAGGCAGACCAGGGGCAGAGCCAGTAGCAACAGACTGGAATAAAAGTAAAATGTTGCTATAATTATTAAATCATTTAAAAATCTTATCCGACAATATGAAACTGATCCGTAAATTTGTTGACAAGTTTTTTTTAATTTTTAAAATGTTTTTATTCATTTATAACTGGCATTTATAAAACACCAACATATTCCGCAACGCAGTACAATTAGGGGAAATGGTACAGTATACACAGACAAATACAAAAGGTTAAGATGACACATTCTACAAATTCCGTTTTGCTGAAAAAACAAAAACACCACCACAAAGTATTATGAATGTAGTGAATATAGTAGGTAAGTATACTTATATGAAATGTGTGAACCAGAGACAGCATCTCAAGATCATGACCCAGTCTCTGACCTTTTAAAACAAATGTGGATATACAAAGAAACTTTGAGATACGGCTGTATAGAATCTAAATCAGGAACAAAAGAATATACATAGTGTGATACAGTAAACAAATTAATAATGCACTGTGATTAAAATACAAGATCGAGATGAATAATGCGCTCAAAGGTGCCTGCCCCGATATTGATAGGCGGCTAAATTCCTACACTCTCCACTGATGTTCCAAGCGGACCAAATATGTAATGAGACTCCAATGGGTATAAGTTATGTAAACTTATAAACGGATTTATTATAAAAAAGGAGCAATAAACATTAGCTCTCAATAAGAAAATAAAGGAACAAAAAAGGCCTACGCGTTTCGTTCCTGCTATTTAGAACTTCCTAAGGGACCAGCTTCCAATAATATAGCAATAAAATAAATTGTCACAGAGAAAATCATACAATATCTACCTACCCACCCCCCTATGATTCTCTATAAATAGGGCTGAGCCCTCAGTTCATTGTTGGATCTGTGGGTGTTACCGTTGATCCTGTGGTCCTATTCAGGTGTGAATGAAGCTTTCTATCTCCTCTTCATCCGAAATTGGCGCGATGAGTTGGTACTTCCGCGTTCCAACGCCGTGTGCGTTCCAGCTTGGTTAAAGTAGACCAATTAATATGCTGCCGTCTGGAGGTCGCCCACTGCGTGGCATGTTCTAATAAAGATATAAACGTGCACAATATACATTGCAAGAGATCTCCTGATGGAGAGAAAGAGTTCGTATCATATTCAAATATATCTATGTAAATCTTACTAACATTCCATAGAGGAGTGTTAGTATAATCATTAAGAACAATCTTGTGTGCATTTTGTGCTAAATTAGAAAATGAAATGAGTATATATAGTAACTTTCTTATTAAAAGATGTTTTACTAATTCTTCAATTGGCTGGTGTACTGATATGTGTAAGGCTTGTGAAGAGTTTATGACCAGTATACAATTTCATTAGGTGACATCTATGATGAAAACCATATGTGCATCAATGTGAAATATAACTGTAAAGTTTGTTCCCAAAAGAAAAATTATTATATGAACCTTCATGGTTCTAGAATAGATACAGATATCCTGTTTAAGTTATATGGCAAACGGCATAGCCATCATATACATTTAGAGATCTAAATAGATCCGAAGAAATACATAACCACCATATTCCTGGTATAAGAATAAATATTTAAAGAGAGAGATTCTAATACAAAAGTATTAAATAAAGATAAAATGAAAATTAAGTAAAAAAACGGTAAACAAAAAAATATATACCGGACGGTGGATCTGATAAAACTAAAAAAGCTAAAAAAAAAATTGTAAAAATTAAAAAGATCCTGTATAAGAAGCACCGATGATGAGCAAAAGAAAAAAAGAAGAAAAAAGGACTAATCCAGAAAACAGACAAGGTCTATGTCTATGTTAAGTCCTTGTTAAGTCCTCTGGCGGCGTTACATAGATGACGTTATTATTATTATTTGGAAGGGTTCTTCATCTTTGTTTCAGGATTTTGTTAGTTTTCTTGACTCCAATGCGTATAACCTAGTTTGTACCCTGGTCTGGAATAAGAATTTCCAAGAAGGTTCCAAATAGCAGGAACGAAACGCGTAGGACCTTTTTGTTCCTTTATTTTATTATTTAGAGCTAATGTTTATTGCTCCTTTTTTTATAATAATTCCGTTTTATAAGTTTACATAACTTATACCCATTGGAGTCTCATTACATATTTGGTCCCCTTGGAACATCAGTGGGGAGTGGAGGAATTTAGCCGCTCATCAATATCGGCGCAGGCACCTTTGAGAGCATTATTCATTCCGATCTTGTGAGTGTATTTTAATCATGGCGCATTGTTAATTTTTTTACTGTATATTATGTATATTCTTTTGTTCCTGATTTAGATTCTATACAGCTGTATCTCAAAGTTTCTTTGTATATCCACTGCCCATTGCTGCCCTGGCTAATACTTCCTCATTAGCCCAAGCAGCACAGAGGGGATTGTCTGCTGGGGACTCTAATTTTGTATTAAAACATTTAAAAACATTTAACACTAAATGGAAGGATGGCAGCTGGGGACTCCAGACACTATAAGCACTTCAATGACAACCCAAATGCTCCTCATAGAGAATATTTCCTATCGAGTTAATCCATTTCAATGAGGAGATTCTGGTTTGCGCAGCATGACGTTTGCCTAGCATGCTCAGAAGCATTTGATTAACTGAGATCATCTGTTTTGTTGATCTCAGCCAGGAAAGTGACAACCATCTCAAGAATGGGGCACTAGAGAAAATAAGGTCCGGTAAATGCTTTATTTTAATCCTGCAATCTACCCTGACCATTTTAACGTTGGGAATACTTGTTTGTATTCCTACCATTTGAGTGGTTCCTTTAATATAATATTCTACTGTTTTTCCAAAATTAAATTAATGAGAGAAGAAGTCTAATGGGAGCAGCCATCTTTTATTTGGTAGCAGAACTCAAATGAGGTAATTTCTAAATTTGTTCACTAAGCAGAGACTACCAAATATGTGTATATTTCACTTTCTACTCGGGTGTTTAAGCAACTGTATTGCAATTTTTCATGTGCCGTGTTAGCTTTGCATATTGTTATATTAAGCAATTCTGGCAATGCTTTTTTGGAAAAGACATTTAGGATTTTCTAGATCTACACTAGATGACTGTATCATTACTTATGTCTATCTTCTGTCCGTACTCCCACCTCTGATGCTCGCCTTCAAGACTTCTCCAAGGCGGCACCGTTCCTGTGGAACTCGCTTCCCTCCTCCGTTAGATGCTCACCCAGTCTCCACTCCTTCAAAAAATCATTAAAAACCCACTTCTTCATAAAATCGTATCAATTAAACTGTTAATAGCTCCCGACTGATTCCTCTCTTGCAACTGTCATTAGTCTAATATTATCCTTACATTTTTGTGTCATTTTACCCCACCCCCTCTAGCATGTAAGCTCATTGAGCAGGGCCCTGAACCCCTCTGTTCCTGTGTGTCCAACTTGTCTGGTTACAACTACATGTCTGTTCGTCCACCCATTGTAAAGCGCTGCGGAATTTGTTGGCGCTATATAAATAATTATCATTATCGGACTTACATTGCGCTTTTTTTTATTTATTTATTAAAAAATTTTTATATTCTGTTAATGTTTCTCATTACAGGTTAGCTTTGGAGACTGAGCCTTTAAAATACAACTCTAACCAAAACCAATTTACTTTGTCATTGTCTTCAAAAATGTTAAAGGAATTAAAGTTAAATTAAATTATAGTGATATTGTTTGTTTTCTGGGTTGGAGAGATACAGTGTATCGGGGAAGCTGTCATTGGGTGCTCATGAACTTGACGTTTGTTTTGACAGCGCTGGTGTCGGGCGGACAGGAACCTTTATAGTAATAGATGCCATGCTGGACATGATGAATGCGGAAAAGAAAGTTGACGTCTATGGGTTTGTCAGTCGGATTCGAGCTCAGCGCTGTCAGATGGTACAAACAGATGTAAGTAGAAAGCTGGATCCCAGTGACTTTCTGGTCCAGAAATATAAGATTTTGAGATCTGTTATTGTTATTTCTAACTACGGCCTTGATTTAATATTTTTAGATGAGGTTTTTACACTATTAAAATATCAAAGATCAATTATAACAAAAAAATAAAAAAAATTAACATATTTTTAAAAATATTAAATCGTTTGAAAAGCTTATTCAAAAATATTATATCGGGGCCTAAATCATCCTTCCGTCATTTAAAGGCATTCCTTTTGTTTGGTGCAAGCATCCAATGTTTTTGACCAAATACATAAATATATCCATCAAATGGAATTGTCCTGCTTATAACTTCACTTTAAAAGACTTTTCCAGTGTCTTGCCCTTTATACAAAATATAATCTATTCTGTGCGTACCGTTGTCATCCATTTATTCTTTGTTTGCTCTTTGTTTAATTTTAGATGCAGTACGTATTCATATACCAGGCACTCCTGGAACACTATCTTTATGGGGACACAGAGCTGGAAGTCACATCTTTAGATACACATTTACAGAAGCTTTACAATAAAATTCCTGGAAACAACAGTAATGGTCTGGAGGAGGAATTTAAGGTAAGTCCTTAAGTTGGCCATTTAGGCCTGGATTTTATATATTTGGTTTAAACTGTTGAAATGATTGAATATTTAGAAACATATTTTAATTTTGTATTATTTTAATATATAAATTTAATTTGTTATTTTTATTATTTTTTTTTTATTTTAATAGTAAAAAAAAAAAAAGAAACATTTTAAAAGTTTAACTAGGAATAATAGGTCATATACAAAAATATAAAATCAAAGCATTAATCGGTGTGTCTATTTACCATTACTCTGAGGAAGACCCAACACAGAAGTGCAATATAAGGGAAAATGTTCAAATGTTGTATTAAATATAGGTAGGTGTTCCAATATTAATAAAAATATATTTTTTGAACAGGCATGAACATTATCATCATGTCTTTTTTTTGTAAAAATCAGATATCAACACTTTTTTCTTGTTAATGTTCTCAACGGTATTTTTCAAGCTGAGATTTTATTTTTGTTTGTACCTTATTTCAGAAGTTGACTTCTATCAAAATCCAGAATGACAAAATGAGAACGGGCAACCTACCAGCCAACATGAAGAAGAACAGAGTCCTGCAGATCATTCCCTGTGAGTCTCTTGTAACAAGGAGTAATGGGGATTGCATTGTGAGAACTCTCATATAGAGATTGTACTCCTGTATTTAACTTATTTATTCTCAAGTAGCAAGGCTAGAGAACCCTTCTGGTTTTGTAGTACCTTCTTAATAAAGATTATAGGGACACTATAGGCATCAAAACAACTTTAGCTTAATGAAGCGGTTTTGGCTGTTCCACTGCTCAATTATCTGCCATTTAGGAGTTCAACTACTTCTATTTCTGTTTATGCAGCCCTAGACACAGCCTGCATGGAAAAATCATGATTTCATTTTCAATCAGATGTTACCTTGCTTTATAATTTTTTATTTCCTGCTCTGTAAAATTAACTTTAATCATACCTAAAAGGCTCTAGAAGGCTATTAACAGAGCAGGAGATAAGAAATTCCTTTCCAGGAAGTGTTTAGGAAAACTGTGCAAGTCACATGCAGAGAGGTGTGACTAGGGCTGTATAGACACAATTATTTAAAACCTAAATGGTAGAGAATTGAGCAGGGAGATCTGTACACCAAAATTTCTTAATTGAACTTCCTTAACTTGATGTGGTGCCTGTAATATCACTTTAAAACAAAAATAAATGCAGAGACTTCATCCTTAGCATCATAACCACTACAATAAGCTTGTAGTTTACTTGGTGCTTAAATGCATCCTTGGCCAATTTGTTTCCTATCGTTGCTATATACAAACCTTGCCATGCCGTTAATGGATTGTAAGGGCTACTGCAGGTGTCCTGGTTGGAAAGAACCTGTGCACCAGCTTAACACTCATTATCCTTCAGAAAGAAAAAATAAGTCCATATTAAATTGAAGCAATCATCCCTTAAATCCTGGTCACATTGAATTCTGAACTAACTACCACATAGCAAGGCTGCTTACTGCGTGAGCTAAACATAAAACATTTATTTTGAATTTTGTCTTTTTACCTTTTCGCTCTCTCGAATGAAATTGTAGATTGGTAGAAAGAAACTCTCTTTATCTATTTATGTATGTATCTATCTATCTATCTATCTATCTATCTATGTATGTATGTATCTATGTATGTATCTATGTATGTATCTATGTATGTATCTATCTATCTATGTATCTATCTATCTATGTATCTATCTATCTATGTATCTATCTATCTATGTATGTATGTATCTATGTATGTATGTATCTATGTATGTATGTATGTATCTATGTATGTATGTATCTATGTATGTATGTATCTATGTATGTATGTATCTATGTATGTATCTATGTATGTATCTATCTATCTATGTATCTATCTATGTATCTATCTATGTATCTATCTGTCTATCTATGTATATATCTGTCTATCTATGTATATATCTGTCTATCTATGTATATATCTGTCTATCTATGTATATATCTGTCTATCTATGTATCTATCTGTCTATCTATGTATCTATCTGTCTATCTATGTATCTATCTATCTATGTATGTATCTATCTATGTATGTATCTATCTATCTATGTATCTATCTATCTATGTATCTATCTTCCGTTTCATTGGGAAGCAAAAACCAAATAGGTTATGGTGGGGAAAAAAAATTGTGATTGAAAACCCCTTCCAACTGAAGTCTGTGGATAGTTAAAACAATGTTAAACAAAAATCTGCACACCAATCAAGCCATAAGACTTGCTTTTCCCACAGAAATCACAAATTTGCAGTCAGAGGCGTAACTAGAAACCACGGGACCTCTGTGCGAAAGTTGCCCTGGGGCTCATCCCATTCGTCAACCCCCCGCCATTCCCTTTGCGTCTATACTCCCACTCCATACGTCCCCCTCCACCCCCATACCTCTATCCTCCTGCTACCATACCTCTATCCTCCCTGCCCCCCCAGATACCTCTATCCTCTCCCTCCTATACGTTCCCTCCCCACACATGCAGACATGCACGTACACACACACACACACACACAGGCAGACAGAGTCAGGCACAGACATATGCAAAATATTTTGACTTCCCTAGGGTCCAGTGGTGGCTCAGCCTGAAGGGTGTCAGACTCCCTCTCCTTCCTCCCGCGCTGCTCTCTCTGATAGCTGGGAGGAGTGGCCGAGGCTGTTACTTCCTCCAAGCGGCTGTACAGCAAACACAGACTAAAAGGAATCCATGTTTAAAATGAAATGAGGCCAAAATGTGATTCTTTGTTAAACTAATTTGCATATGCTCACCCGGAATCCTTGGCTGTAGAACATCACTGCAAATTTTGTGATTTCTGTGGGAAAAGCAAGTCTTATGGCTTTACTGGTGTGCAGATTTTTGTTCAGTTTCATTACCTGCCGCCAATCTTCCTGTTGGGAATAATACACTTTGCCTATTTTGTTTCTTTTTTTTTTTCTCTCACTATCACTTCCTATGTTTTCCAAACTAGTGAACTCTATTACTTCCCTTTGTCCTTTCTGCAGATGAGTTTAACAGAGTAATCATTCCAGTGAAACGAGGCGAAGAGAACACAGACTATGTGAACGCTTCCTTCATTGATGTAAGTTCTTTGTATTGTACAGGTTTCTGTTTTCCGATCTGCTGTTCTATCCTTACTGATCTGTAACTGTGGATGTTACCAGCTTGTTCTACTTCAGCCTATACTAAAGGATAATATAATAATGTTATAAAATGATCAGCACTCCATATTTATTTAATCAAAAACAACACGCACTGCAGATCTGATACCCGAAAATGATTCAATGTTTTAAAACTGTGAGTCTAATAGTGGTTGACCTATGTCTGAGTGTATTCTATTGCCATGGTATATGTACTGTACATGCTGTGTGCTCTGTCATCTGTAGAGTAGTGATGTCGCGAACACAAAATTTTCGGTTCGCGAACGGCAGACGCAAACTTCCCCAAACGTGCGCAACCAGCGAACCGGGCGAACCGCCATTGACTTCAATGGGCAGGCGAATTTTAAAACCCACAGGGGCTCTTTCTGGCCACAATAGTGATGGAAAAGTTGTTTCAAGGGGACTAACACCTGGACTGTGGCATGCCGGAGGGGGATCCATGGCAAAACTCCCATGGAAAATTACACAGTTGATGCAGAGTCTGGTTTTAATCCATAAAGGGCAGAAATCACCTAACATTCCTAAATCACAATGGATATGGATTGACACCTGACATATGACATATTGACACCTTGACATATGGATTGACACCGTTCCTCAGAGCCCCTGATACACACTGACACAGAGCAGAATAGGGACTGTTCCCCCTACATAGGGTCACTTGGCAGATATGGATTTACACCTATCCTAAGGATCCCTGATACACACTGACACAGAGCAGAATAGGGACTCTTCCCCCTACATAGAGTCACTTGGCAGATATGGATTGACACCTATCCTAAGGATCCCTGATACACACTGACACAGAGCAGAATAGGGACTGTTCCCCCTACATATGGTCACTTGGCAGATATGGATTGACACCTGTCCTCAGAGACCATGATACACACTGACACAGAGCAGAATAGGGAATATTCACTAAATGCCAAACATTGTTATACAGGGGAATATTCAGTAAATAAGGATAAGGAGGGCTACTGTCCTCTCCTCCGGCCCCCACCCCTGCGCGGTGGGTGGGGGCCATATATCACAATGGGGGGGGACCTACTATCCTCCCGCCCGCCCCCACCCGTGAGTGGTGGGTGGGGGCCATAAAAATAATGAGGGGGGGGGACCTACTGTATGATGTTGTATCGTTCAGGTAGTGTAAGGGTTACGCCCGCTTCACAATGACAGACCAAACTCCCCGTTTAACGCACCGCAAACAGTCCATTTGCACAACCGCAATCTCCCCATTTGCACAAGGTTGGATACCAAGCTAGCCATGTCCGTTCCTTGTCCTCACTGATGTCATTGAAGGTCTCTTCCTCCACCCAGCCACGTACAACACCAAGGGTCCCCGAAAGTATGCTAATAAACTGAAAAAGAAAAAATCTCCCAAGAAGGAGATCTAAAACTGGCATAGGAAAAGGTTAGACAACTATAATAAAGTGATACCTACAAATCCTATTTTATTTATTATTGCCATTTATATAGCGCCAACAGATTCCGTAGCGCTTTACAATATTATGAGAGGGGGATTTAACTATAAATAGGACAATTACAAATAAACTTACAGGAACAATAGGTTGAAGAGGACCCTGCTCAAACGAGCTTACATTCTATAGGAGGTGGGGTGTAAAACACATTAGGACAGGAATTTACAATCAAATAAGGTGGGCTGCCCTTTAGGAGAGGGCAAGAGACAGGTATGTGAGGTAAGGGTTAGTCTTGGAGGCCATAAGCTTTCCTAAAGAGATGGGTTTTAAGGCACTTCTTAAAAGATGCAAGACTAGGGGAGAGTCTGATGGCGGTAGGCAGGCTATTCCACAGGAAGGGAGCCGCCCGTGAGAAGTCCTGCAAGCGCGAGTTGGCCGTACGAGTGCGGACAACGGACAGCAGATGGTCATGGGCAGAACGGAGAGACCGAGAAGGGACATACCTATGGATCTGTGAGGAGATATAAGAGGGGCTAGAGTTGTTCAGTGCTTTATAGGTGTGAGTTAGTACCTTGAATTGACTCCTATAGCATACAGGAAGCCAATGTAAGGACTGGCAGAGGGGTGAGGTGTGAGCATAGGTGTATAATAGAGGGAGAAAGGGAAAGCAGAGTAATGCTTCCTAATATCGTGGTTAGTACCCTTTGTTAAAGTAAATTGAGTAATGGACAAAAGTCTTTATTGTATCATTTATAAAAAACAGAGGGATACTATACTCATTCCTCTATAGTGGCTAATTGTGTAATAATGGTAATACTATTACCTATTATATAATATTGGCAGGGGCAAGGAAATTCCCTCTAAATAGATGGGTATAGGCAGAGAGTATGGAGACCGGAGTGATAAAGTGTCAATAAGGTGATATAAAGTTAAATGTATCACAGACACACAGCCACCCTTTCTCTTAGCTACTTTCCAGAAATGCTGGATAGGTAGAAGGGCTATAAAGACTCAGAGAGGTCTAAGAAGAATCCTCTAAACTAGCCCTAATCTCCTTAAACACCTTCAAGGGTGTTCTAAGCTAAAGCTCAATCTAAACGTTTAGATGACTGCCTGATTTCCCATCACAGATGCTGGCTAGGAATAACACTGTGCAAGACAAAGAGTGGGTCTAAGTGCCCATAGTGCAGTAAAGTGTCCCTAGTGAAGTGAAAAAGAGAATAACGAGCTGGCTCCTTATCAGGGGACGTGTATATGGCATCGATTTTAGGAAGCGGGAGATGGAAAAAGATGCTTTGTCGGTCCTCCTACTTCAAATTTGGGGCACTGCGCGTGCAATCTAATGTGCCACCAGATAGGAGTGGTGTGTTAAGTAGTACTATTCCTATCAGTTTAATCCCTGTTATGTGCCTTTTTTGGGGGGGGGGTTTGAAGCCACAGTGCAGCACCAGAGGGCCGAAAAATTAGGCATGTACACATGCCTGAAAAATTAGGTATTGTTGCAGCCGCTGCTGTAGCAGCGGCCATAACAATTTGTTTGTTTCCCAGGCAGAAAGTGCCCTAAAACATTGCGGCTTGAACGGCGGATAAGTCACGCAAGTCAACCGGCATTCAGAGCTAAAATACAGCAGCGTGTGGACCATTTTTAGCCCAAGGCAGCTCATCTCATCAGGCCTTTTTTAGTCGAAAGTATCGCCCACTCTCAGTCCCTTCGGGATCCATCCCTCATTCATCTTAATAAAGGTGAGGTAATCTAGACTTTTTTGACCTAGGCGACCTCTCTTCTCAGTGACAATACCTCCTGCTGCACTGAAGGTCCTTTCTGACAGGACACTTGAAGCGGGGCAGGCCAGAAGTTCAATCGCAAATTGGGATAGCTCAGGCCACAGGTCAAGCCTGCACACCCAGTAGTCAAGGGGTTCATCGCTCCTCAGCGTGTCGATATCTGCAGTTAAGGCGAGGTAGTCTGCTACCTGTCGGTCGAGTTGTTCTCTGAGGGTGGATCCCGAAGGGCTGTGGCGATGCGTATGACTTAAAAAGCTCCGCATGTCCTCCATCAACAACACGTCTTTAAAGCGTCCTGTCCTTGCCGGCGTGGTCGTGGGAGGAGGAGGATGACTTTCACCTCTTCCCCTGTTAGATTCCCGTTGTGCTGTGACATCACCCTTATACGCTGTGTAAAGCACACTTTTTAATTTATTTTGCAAATGCTGCATCCTTTCCGACTTGTTGTAATTTGGTAAAATTTCCGCCACTTTCTGCTTATACCGGGGGTCTAGTAGCGTGGACACCCAGTACAGGTCCTTCTCCTTCAGCCTTTTTATACGAGGGTCCCTCAACAGGCACGACAGCATGAAAGACCCCATTTGCACAAGGTTGGATGCCGAGCTACTCATTTCCCGTTCCTCCTCCTCAGTGATCTCAATGAAGGGATGTTCTTCCCCCCCAGCCACGTACAACACCACGGGTACCAGATAGGTGACAACGAGCACCCTGGGATGCTTGTTGTGGTTGGTCTTCCTCCTCCTCCTCAAAGCCACATTCCTCCTCTGACTCCTCTTCCTCACAATCCTCTTCCAGCGTTGCCACAGGTCCAGCAAGCGATGCTGATAAGGCTGTTTCTGGTGGTGATGGTGACCACAACTCTTCCTCTTCACGCTCATCTATGGCCTGATCCAGCACTCTTCGCAGGGCACGCTCCAGGAAGAAAACAAATGGTATGATGTCGCTGATGGTGCCTTCGGTGCAACTAGGTTTGTCACCTCCTCAAAAGGATGTATGAACCTACAGGCATTGCGCATGAGCGTTCAGTAACGTGGCAAAAAAATTCCTAGCTCCCCAGAGGCTGTCCTAGCACCCCGGTCATACAAATATTCATTAATGGTTTTTTCTTGTTGGAGCAGGCAGTCGAACATTAGGAGTGTTGAATTCCAACGTGTTGGGCTGTCGCAAATCAAGCGCCTCACTGGCATGTTGTTTCGCCGCTGGATATCTGCAAAGTGCGCCATGGCCGTGTAGGAACGCCTGAAATGGCCACACACCTTCCTGGCCTGCTTCAGGATGTCCTGTAAACCTGTGTACTTATGCACAAAGCGTTGTACGATCAGATTACACACATGTGCCATGCACGGCACATGTGTCAACTTGCCCAACTTCAATGCCGCCAACAAATTTGTTCCGTTGTCACAAACCACTTTGCCTATATCCAGTTGCTGCGGAGTCAGCCACTTTTCCACCTGTGCGTTCAGGGCGGACAGGAGTGCTTGTCTGGTGTGACTCTCTGCTTTCAAGCAAGTCAAACCCAAGACGGCGTGACACTGCCGTATCCGGGATGTGGAATAGTACCTGGGGAGCTGGGGGGGTGCCGTTGATGTGGAGCAAGACGCAGCAGCAGAAGAGGACTCAGCCAAGGAGGTTATGGAAGAGGATGGAGTAGGAGGAGTAGAGGAGGTGGCCGCAGGCCTGCCTGCAAGTCGTGGCGGTGTCACCAACTCCTCTGCAGAGCCACGCATTCCATGCTTGGCAGCCGTCAGCAGGTTTTCCCAATGCGCAGTGTAGGTGATATACCTGCCCTGACCATGCTTTGCAGACCAGGTATCAGTGGTCAGAAGGACCCTTGCCCCAACACTGTGTGCCAGACATGCCATTACTTCCTTTTGCACAATCGAGTACAGGTTGGGGATTGCCTTTTGTGCAAAGATATTTCGTCCGGGTACCTTCCACTGCGGTATCCCAATAGCCACAATTTTTTTGAACGCCTCAGACTCCACCAGCTTGTATGGTAAAAGCTGGCGGGCTAATAGTTCAGACAAGCCAGCTGTCAGACGATGGGCAAGGGGGTGACTTTCTGACATTGGCTTCTTACGCTCAAACATGTCCTTGACAGACACCTGACTGTGGGCAGATGAGCGGGAACTGCTCAAGGCGAGAGATGGAGTGGCGGATGGTTGAGAGGGGGCAAGGAGGACAGCAGTGGTTGACGTGGCTGAAGATGCTGGACCAGGAGGAGGATGGCGGCTTTGAGTTTGTGTGCTGCTTGTACTCATGTGTTGATCCCATAGGCGTTTTGTGATGTGCGATCATGTGCCTACGCAAAGCAGTTGTACCTAGGTGGGTGTTGGACTTCCCACAACTCAGTTTCTTTTGGCACAGGTTGCAAATGGCATCGCTGTTGTCAGAGGCAGACACAGAAATAAAATGCCACACTGCTGAGCTCTGCAATGACGGCATTCTGGTGGTGGACACAGCATGCGTTGATTGGCGTGCTGTCGGGCTGACCCCGGGTGCCGATGCATGCTGTCTGACTTTGCCACTAGCTCCTTGCGACAACCTCCCCCTGCTTCCAACTCGTCTCCTCCTCCTCCTCTTTGTCTCCCCATCTGAACTTTCGCCCTGTTCTTCTTCTTGCCGAGCGGGACATCCATGGACGCATCATCATCATCAACCACTTCACTTGTGTCTGACAACTCAGCAAAGGAAGCAGCAGCGGGTACAACATCATCATCATCACACCGTACGTCCATGTGTGTAATGCTGCCTGCCTGAGACATATCCCTGTTATCTACATCCTCTGGCAATAATGGTTGCGCATCACTCATTTCTTCAAACGGATGTGTAAATAACTCCTTTGACATACCAAGTGAAACGGCTGTGGTGCTAGTGTTGGTGGTGGCGGCAGGCGGGTGAGTGGTATCTTGTGAGGTGCCCGAAGCTAAGCTGGAGGAGGATTGTGCGTCAAGGTTCCGAGCGGAAGCTGTAGAAGATTGGGTGTCCTGTGTTAGCCAGTCAACTATGTCCTCAGAACTTTTCAAGTTCAGGGTACGTGGCCTCTGAAAACTGGGCATTATTCTAGGGCAAAAGGGAATCACAGCACCACGACCACGATGGCCCCTGCGGGGTGGCCTGCCTCTGCCTGTCATTTTTTTGGGATTAGTGGTACTATGCGTGCAAACTACTGTGAGACCAGATATGAGTGTCAATGTGCACTGGCAGAGGTTGGCAGAGTACACGCTGTAGGCCTGACACCCACTTGAAGACAAGTAACTGCTATTCAATCTATAACAGTGGAAAATGTTTTTTGGTTTTAAATACACGCTATAGTGACACAAGATATGAGAGGCAATGTGCACTTGCAGAGGTTGGCAGAGTACACGCTGAAGGCCTGACACCTGCTTGAAGGACAAGGCCTGCTATTAGCTTACAGTGAAAAACTTTTTTTCTTTTTAAAGGCACGCTCTAGTGACACCAGATATGAGTGTCAAAGTGCACTTGCAGAGGTTGGCAGAGTACATGCTGAAGGCCTGACACCTGCTTTAAGGACACTTACTGCTATTAGCTTACAGTTAAAAACTTTTTTTCTTTTTAAAGGCACGCTATTGTGACACCAGATATGAGTGGCAAAGTACAATGGCAGAGATTGGCAGAGTACACGCTGAAGGCCTTACACCCAGACGCTTGCAGACAACTAACTGCTATTCAATCTATTACAGTGAAAACATTTTTTTGTTTTTAAATGCAAGCTTAAGCTATTGTGACACCAGATATGAGTGGTGGCACTGGGCAAGTGGGCACAGTATCCACTGTGAGCCTGACACAGAAGCTGGCAGGCAGGCAACTGTTTGAAGCTGGCAGGCAGGCATTACACAGAAAAAAGCAAAAAAAAGCAGACTGATGTTCTAGCCCTAAAAAGGGCTTTTGGGGTGATGTCCTTACAGCAGAGATCAGATGATTCCTTCAGGACTGTAGTGGACACTGAATACCCTAGCCTAGCTATCAATGTCCCTGTCAAATGAGCAGCAGCTACACTTTCCCTCCTCTATCTAAGAATGCAGCTTCAGAATGAATCTAAAATGGATGCTGTACAGGAGGTGGGAGGGTCTGGAAAGGAGGGTCTGCTGCTGATTGGCTGGAATGTGTCTGCTGACTGTGAGGCACAGGGTCAAAGTTTACTCAATGATGACGAATAGGGGGCGGATCGAACCGTGCATGTGTTCGCCCGCCGTGGCGAACGCAAACACGCTATGTTCGCCAGGAACTATTCGCCGGCGAACAGTTCGGTACATCACTACTGTAGAGCGTTACGTGCACACACACACACACCAGAGTGGTCCTGTTTTATGTTCTCTCTGACTGACCGGTTTGATCGAATGCCTGTCTTTTCTGTAAAGTTGAATGGCCTGCATTCTTTTGAAACCTGCTAAAGGTGTTTAAGCAAATCTAGTGAATGCATACTTCTAATGGAAGTATTGTATTTCATAGCACCATGGTCAGCTTAGATTGGTTATTGTCACCATCCAAATAGCACCAACCTATTCTGCAGTGCAGTGCAATGGGCAGACAAGACAAAAATATTGCAGAAGAATTGTGCTGGATGGTTAGAAGGAAATACAATGCTTCATTGGAGAGTCTATAGTTGCAGTTTTAAACCACTGCGTGCAGTAACAGGAGAACACAATGCACCATAATCTTTTTAATTATAATACATTTCTATGGTGCTTAGAATGAACGTTTAATTAAAAATAACTATTACCATGTAGATTCACTTTTATTCCCTATAAAAGGAACTGGTCATTTATTTGTGTAAACGGTTCCTTAATTTCAAATTTAGTTTATTGAGATAACGTTTATACATTTTTACAAAACAGAAACTAGGTTATTCAATGATACAAAGTAACACAATACATGTCAATGTACATAGCAATATATCAAACAGACACACACACCATTTATGTAAAGCAACAGGCCAATCACACACTAGTATCTCCAGTCTAAGAGTGGAAATGGAATGTCTTAAATGAGGACCATACGTAATCAATAGTTGTCTGCATTTCTTGTTCTAGTGCATTACTGTGTTAATTATTATTATTATTATTATTATTTTATTATTTATATAGCGCCATCACATTCTGTAGCGCTGTACAATGAACACTGTAATATGAAAATTGTAGAAAAAAAAAAAAGAATAGGGATAATACATTTGGAAAATAGCTCTTAACCCCTTAACGACGAGTGACGGACGAGGTCCGTCACTCAGGGGAATGCGTTAACGACGAGTGACGGACCTCGTCCGTCACCCGTTAAAATTAACCCCAGATCGCCGCGATCGCGGGGTTAATGGTGCTCCGGTCTGCCTCTGCATTAGAGGCAGACCGGGAGCACCGGATCGGGCTGTCAGAGTACATGTGCCCGCTCTGACAGCATGCCAGAGCGGGCACATGTGCTGTGTATACTCACCTCCGCCTCCCTGCACTTCCTGGTTCTGTGTGAAGTGCAGGGAGACGGATCTTCAGTGATCCTGCCCCCTGGTGGAAAGAAAATATAGTAAAATTAAAATCCCCCCCCCCTTTACCCCCCCTTTACCCATTTTAATAAAAAATTAACCCATTCCCTGACAATTGATCACTGACTACAGTGATCAATTGGCAGGGATTACATTTTACCAAGATCTGATTTTTTTTTTTAACCCCTGAGGGTTAATTCTTTTTTTTTTTTAACCCTCAGGGGTTCAATTTATTTTATTAATTAATTTAAATATTTTAAAATTATAAATTTAGCTAGCTGGGGAGGGTGGAAGTTAGTGGGGAATTGGGGGATTTAGTATTACGCTAACTAGGGGTTAACGTTAAAAAAAGTTTAAAAATACGCTTTAAAAAGTTAAAAAATTAAGTTAAAAAAAAGTTTTAATAACATTTAAGTAAAAAATTTAAAAAAATAAACCCTTTACCCAGTCCAAATAAAAATTAACCCCTTCCCTGCCAGTCGATCACTGCCTACAGTGATCAAAATACAGATCACAGTATTATACTGTTCTAATTTTTTTTTTAACCCCTGACGATTAACTTTTATTTATTTTTTAACCCTCAGGGGTTAAATTTATTTAATTAACTAATTTAAATATTGTATAATTAAATATTTTGCTAGCTGGGGTGGGTGGGAGTTATGGGAAAATGGGGAATTTACTGTTAGTGCTGCTTACTGCTAGTTAGGGGTTAACGTAAAAAAAAAGCTTAGAAAAATGTTAAATCTGTAAAAAAAAGTTTTACGAAAGTTTAGGAAACTTTAAAAAAATGAATAATCAAAACAAAAGTTTAAAAAATAGTTTTAAAAAGTAAAAAAAGTTTTAAAAAGTAAAAAAATACATTTAATAACGCTCATTACCACTACACCTGGTACAAGCTAGCGGAAAAATGATCCCACGCTAAGGTTCAAAATATGCCTTTTGAAATACCCTGGGATGTCTTCTTTAAGAAATGGTATGGCTTTATGGGGTATTTGGTTTATATAGCCTGGTAAAATACTCTAAAATGGGACATGGGCACAGCGTAAAAATTTAAAGTTTGAAAAAAAATGGAATGGCTGTGTCCCAAATGTGCCCCTCCGATGTCCACATATACCTGGCAAAGGTACATACGGGGGTATTTTTGTACTCAGCAGACATAGCTGAGCAACATATGAAGTATTATACAGTGGTAGTATACATAAGGTTTGCAAAATATACGGTGCAAACTCACTTTGTGTGTCAAAAAGGCAGAAAAAACGCTTATTACCACTACACCTGGTACAAGCTAGCGGAAAAATGATCCCACGCTAAGGTTCAAAATATGCCTTTTGAAATACCCTGGGGTGTCTACTTTAAGAAATGGTAGGCCTTTGTGGGGTAGTTTGAACTTAAAACCTGCAAAGATGCTTGGAAATTGCACATAGGCCCGGCGTCAAAATTCAAAGTTCGGTCAAAACTGATATGGCTTGGTCTCCTATATGGCACTGTAGCTTCACGAAATAGTGCCATAGACATACAATGGGGGTGTCCTTTTACTCAGAAGACTTAGCTGAGCATAATTTGGGGGGTTTGAACTTAGTGGCACACATGAAATATACAAAATGCCCAGCAAAAATGCAATCCGTATGTAAAATATGCACAAAATTATTTTTTACCACATACTTTGGCATGTAATGGTAAAAAAATGGGGGCATGTTAAGGCACAATATGCACCTTACGAGATACCCTGGAGTGTCTACTTTTACAAATGGTAGGCCTTTGTGGGTTTTTTTTGAACAGTCAAACTACTATAATACCCCAAATGGAAGCATAGGCTCATTAAATCCGTCTCTCAAAATTCTACTGTGAATACTGAAAAGGACAGGTCTCCTATATGGCACTGTAGCTTCACGAAATAGGGCCAAAGACATACAATGGGGGTACCGTTGTACTCAGCAGAAGTAACTGAACACATAATAAAACTTTGTACAGGAATAGCACACACCAAATTTACAAAATACACATGAGAAGTTCTTTGTTATAAGTTTGTGTGCGAAAACCCCCAAAAAACACAATTTTACTCCAATATTTAGCAGAGGTTGGCGGTAAAATGGCTACGTAGAAAGTGTCAAAACAACCTTAGGTAAATAGCCTGTGGTGTCTACTTTATATAAATATATACTTTTGTGTGGCAATTTTGTTTTCTTTTATGGCTATTAGGCTTACAAGACAAACATACCAAATTCTAAAATCGCTCCACATAAAAAGTTTATTTTACTCCTTGTGCTTTGTGACCTGTAACTACCAAAAAAAACTGAAAATCCCAGACACATTATATATTCTGTAATTCAGAACAACTAAATGAATTTATTTTTAATTACTTTCCTTAACCTGCACTAATTATGTACACATTATTATTGCAAAAACTGTAAAAAAAAACACACGAAAATTCATTTTTTTGCATATTTCTGTATTTTTTTTATAATAAATAAGCATTTATATATACATGTGTTACATCAAATTAAAGCCCTTTCTGTCCTTTAAAAAACGGTATATAATATGTGTCGGTGCAATAAATTAGTAAAATGCAAATTGCAGTTGAACGCAAATAGCAAAAAATGCCGTTGTCATTAAGTGAAAGACAAGCTTCTGAAGCTCTGTCCTTAAGGGGTTAAATAGAGCCAAGAAAAAAGAAACAAAATATTTACAAAAATAACATAAGCCATGGAAGGCAGAGGCATTAGAAACCTCTCCAATCCCATGAAAGCAAAAGGGGCCTAAATGTGGGGTAGAGTTAGCGAGAGCTTATATAGCCAGCCCATCTTCTAGCCAAAAATACGTACAATCTAAAATACTCATTAACATTTGCATCAAAAAACCATTAAGTATAAATAAAACGGTTACAATTAACAGTATCGCTAGTCTTTCGTTTTTCTATCTTCTCGACCAGTTTGTTATGATTTGTAATAGTCAAGCATCACAGGATTAGAAATTCACATTTCCAAATAAGTTAATGGGCAAAACATAAAAAAAAAAAAAAGTTAATTATATGTCACTGTTCTAGCATACCCTTGCTGTGTGCAAGTATCCACACATAGGAACCAGAAAAAGCTTGTTCCGTATAAATCTAAGGAATAATGGTAAGTTGTATTCAAAAGTAGAATGAAAAATGCATCCAGTACAGGAACAGTACTAAAAAATCTAAAACTAAGAAAACAAGCAAATAATACTGTAACATCATCTTTGTAAAATCCTCAGAGATCCAAATGATGATATTCCATATATCACAATCCAATCAACGTACAAAAACATCTCTTCTCCGTGACTCTTAGTGGTTTCGGAGTTCGAGGATTTTAGGGGTCATCAGTTGTTAGGAACGCAATGCAGTAGTCTCCTCCCTCTGGTGTAGTAATTACCACATTTAGGCCTTCATGACGAAATAAGACTGGAAAATCCCAGCAGTACTTGATCCCTTTACTCTGTAATTGCCTGGTGAAATACTAGAGTTGATGCCTCTTCGCTATAGTGGCTGTAGAAAAGTCCTATAAAATCCTCAGATGAATTCTTCTGGGAAGTCTGGGTGGGTTTATTAGCCTTAAGGTCTAACTCTTTTGAGCCTTGGTGCGCTGAGTGTTTTCGCCCTTTAATGGGTGAAACAAAAATTGCAGGGTTAATGGGTGATAGTAGTGGACGCATGGTGAACTATGTACAGTCCTGAACTTTTTAAGTGGTTGATGTAGGGCAGGTTGCGCGAGTCATCATGTAGTTGCTGCTGCATAGGCATCTGCTTCAGCCTGATGTGGTACGAACGGGGTGATGTTCCTTGGATCCCATCTGTGGGTTGCGGGCGGGGGTTTCTTTTGTCGCACATATTCTTCCGGGGTGCCGAGGGTTCCCAGAAGGGCACATGCTCTGGTCATATCCTGAACTGTGTAGGTTTGCTGCCATGTGTGATTAAGAGAGAACGGGGTGACGGAGTTGTATTGCATCGTGCGTTCTCTGAATACGGAGGTGAACGGTTGCAGCGATATCCTCCAAGATAATGTGCTGCCGGAGATGTCATTATAAAATGAGAGGTTCATGCCTTCAAATGCAAACTGGAAAGTCCCTTTAAAGAGCAGCCATCGTGGATGACGTACCCCTCATTGTTTGGAAGTGTATGACTAGGTTTCTTGGAGCTGTGTCAGGGGCTTTCTTAGGCTTGAGGATGTGGAAGTGCCTTCTAGGGTGACAGACTTTGCATGTGTAGGAGTCAGGAGTGCTGCCAGTAAGCGCCTTACCAGGTGCACAAGCAGTGCGACCGTCCACTTCAAGTGCTAGGCTCCGCTCCCCTATCCCTCTGTGTACTTTTCAGTTGTACCCACAGCTGTGGTGGACAAAAACCAAGCTGATTCAAATAAGGACTTTCCTACCCTGTCCAGGGAACACTTGATGTTCTACTGCTGGGATAGTTTTATCATTTTTCTCACTGGGTCCTGGCTCTGTGACTGCAACTCTCATCATCATTGAATTGGTGAGGATGATAGAAGATGTAGTCTACCAGATGCGGTCAGCAGAAGAGAGAGGAGGTTATAAAGTATCCTTTCAGCTGCCACTTCACTACCGGGAATCCACATTCTATAACTAATACAGCTCTCTATATGAAGCCCAAGGTTACATCTTTGCAAGGAGTCAAGGAGATTTGACTATGAGCTGTATAAAATCAAGATATTTTGAGCAATATGAAAGATTTTAGTTTTAAAATAAAAAAATAACAAAATTGGCGATAGTGAAATATTTCTGAGTTGCTTTCATTGATTGCTTTTGCAACATAATTATTTCTACTTCTTGGTGACGTCGCTGCCGTAGACTTCAGCTTGTTTGTACCAAATATTCTCTTAGTTTGGCCACTTGTGATTGCAATTTCCTGGTGAGTGAGCAACTATCTTGGAGAAAATAAAGCATTTACTGCTGCTGGAAGTAAAATGTATTTCATAAAAGAATAAAAAACATCTCGGTTGTTTAATTTCCTAACTGTAATATTGGTTCAAACATCATGGTTGTATATTCCATCCCCACCAAGGTGAATGCATCTTTTCCTCCTAATAAAACTGGTGGGAGTGCCTGTAAATGACTTATCTTTCAAAAATTCTGTTCGTCCTATAATAAAGCTGTTACACAATGCTTATTTCATATATACTGGCCATTGGTGAGTGTTCCATGGACCCTAGAGGTTGTAATGTTGAGTAACGTTTAAGGCCTAACTCGCAGAACTCGAAATAAAAGTGTCTCTTATTGCATTGTGAGAGCCCTAAAGTTTCTATCAAACCTTGCGTGTGCACCTACCATGCTACCATGGTCACAGTGATAATGCAGATTTAAATGGACATACCCGTCTCATTTAATTATGGACATTTAAAAATGGACATACCCGTCTCAATTTTAAGAGCTAACTGCAAGTCCCATTTGCTTTGTTTTGATAAAGCATTGAATTAAGGAGGAATTGTCACTTTTATAAATACATTCCTAACTCACTGTGATTTGAAAAGCAAGTGATTCCCATAGAAAAACCTTTTATAACTCCCAAGTGTACCTATGTAGGAGAGACAGTCCCAATATTGACTTATTTCCCTCTCTTTCTCTTTGTTTCATAACGTTCCTCTTTTAAAGAAACTTTAATATTCTTTGTGTGTGAATTTATATCAAAGCTCTGCTCTTTATTTGAAATGCTGCGAGGTATGTTATATGGTGCTATATGTGGTCCCTTGTTATGGTACAGGGATAAACTCCTTTCCTGTGGATTGTTACAAAGGTTTTTGTGTGTTTTTTTTCTAAAAATTCTGTTTAAAATGAATTTAGTTGCAAATGCCACCACATTTTTCCCGATAGACCATGCCATACCCTGCTGTAAGTTCCCTCATTTTCTTATCTCTTTTTTTGCATTTTGTTAACACTTTGAGGCTGTGTTGTCTGAGTTGTCAAGCATTTCTTTCTATAAAAAAACAAATAGAAACGCTAAAACTTCTGTTCCATCATGGAGTCCAAGTTCTCTCCTCCACCCAATCCTCCTTGGCTGATGTCACTCTTCCTTGATACAGGGGGAGGGAGGTTAGGAAGGATGGATTAAAGGGATGACAGGGGCGGTATGGATGTCTGGTGTCATTTTGTACACAATTCACCTTTCTTCTGGGCTGGCTAATGACGCTGCTGGACGTGGAGTCACATCTCTGGAAACAAAAGAAAAAAAAAAACAATATCTGTATGTACAGCATTCAAAGTGAAACGCTGCAGATACAGACTACAGGCACAAGGATCACTTTCACTGAATCACTGAAGTGGTCATGGTGCTTAGAGTAACCCTTTAAGCAGAGATTAGAAGAACACTATAGGGTCAGGAAGAAAAACTTGTATTCCTGACCCTATAGTGTTAAAACCACAATTTAGATGGCTTGCCCCCCTTAAAATGTAAGAAACTGTACTTTATTTCCAGCGTTGCGTAGGTCTGCCAGTGCTGGCATCTCCTCCGATCCACCTGCTTGATGATGAACTCCGCCAATACAATGCTTTTTCCATAGGAAAAATAATTTGTTTGACTGAGATTGTCAAGGAGGTGGTAGAGCCAAACATTGACTTGGTCAATCAGCAACTCCTCACAGAGATGCATTGAATCAAAGCAGCTCTATGAGAAAAGTTCAGTGTCTCTATGCAGAGCATAGCATGGAGACGTTGACTGTCAGTGCTGCACACTGTGAAGCACTAACTCAGGAAGCACCTCTAGTGACCGTCTGAGGAATGACCACTGGAGGTGTTCCTTGGGAGCAATGTAAACACTGCCTTTTCTCTAGTTTGTTTCACTAACAAAAAAGTTGAAGTGTACACTTTTTTTATCCCCCTTAAACATACCTTCAGAATGGTATTAAAGGGAAACTAGTGCTAACAATGCAAAGTTATATTCCTTGCACTGTATTACACTCTGCCAATCCTCATTGCTGAAAGGGTTAAAAACCCTTTTTTTCACTTACCTTATTCCAGCTCAGCCAGTTGACAGGGGGACGTAATGTGCATGCGCAGCGAACGCCGTGATCACATTGGGACTTTCTCATGGGAAAGCATTGAGTCAATGCTTTCCTATGGGGTTTTAGATGATGCTGAAGGTCCTCATGCACACCACGTCAGTTAGGCAATCAAAAGTCCACCAAGGACCCAGAAGCTCATCAGCCACTAGATGTGGAGTTAACTGTGCAAGGTAATTATTCCAGTTTCTCAATAACTGCAATAATTACTATTGTAGGGCTAAGGGGACAGGGACACTGCATCCAGACCACTTCAATGAGCTGAAGTTTTCTGTGTGCCTATAGAGTCCCTTTAATTTGTAAATGTTTTGTGAATTAGGAAATTTGAGGAAAAAGTCCTACCATTGGGGGCATAGTTGGGAAGTTAGATCTTGTAGAATTCAAAATGCAGTCTGTGAACATAGACAAGAATTCTAAGTACGATGAAATCTATATTGAATGCTCTCAGATCACATTTTAAATGTTATCCATGTTTTAACTGTAAATTAAACAAATCCATCCAATAACCTCCGACCCTGTTTTTAATTGGTGTCCAACCAGCATCTTCAGCATTTAATGGCATGTGCACACATCATTCCTTTTCTTATTTTGGTTCAATGATGCACAGAAAGGTATAAATATTTATTACTCATTGTGTTTCACCAAGTTAATTAAATATCACCAAGACCAATCTCAGAGATGTTTTATTTGCCGTGTTATTTCCTTCCTGTGCTTTATTTTTTTTGATTTCGTATTTGTTTGCAGTTTTCATGTCTTTTGCATATTCTCACGACAATGAATATTTCAGATTAGCTAAATATATATGTATATTTTTAAAAAAAATTTTTTAAATGCTACCGCTTAACTTTCTTGAAGTTTGTGGAACATATTTAGCAATTCCGAGTGAACGTTTTCTCTGTTCAATTTCTCTACATTCATAAGGTTTAATATCACTGCCCTAAGGGCATTCTGTATGCGTTCCTGTACTACGCATTTCTGCTTTGATTGGCGTGTTTTGCTTGAGAGATTCACGAGTATTGTGATAATCCATAGATTTGTCACCGACCCTGTGTTTGCTCAGTTACTTTTCTATGGAAGCTAGTAAGGGCTCAAAGGTTCAATGTTGAAATATCTGCATCATGCGCTTCCCAGGGGAAATAAATTCCAAATGGTTGTTGGGACATATTATTAAATGATCTTTGTGCTTTCGATAGATTAGTAATGCATCGTGAAAGTTCTTTGTATAATTCTTTATTTTTTTGTATCTACCTTCAAGTGTATGATTATATGAACATTAAGTAACATGAGCAAGTAACTGGGGGGGGGGGAAAAACATTGACTTTAAATTGTTGGCTCTAAAATAATGAGCACCATTATGACAATGCTATAATGGCTCCGCTTTCAAAAATATAGAATGACGTGTGCCATCATTATAGGACATAAATCGGTGAACCTCGTGTATTAAGGGGGCATGAGCTACTTAGTACAAGGGGAATGGGCATCGTTCTGTGTCTTTATTTAGAGTTTGCTTGGTCTGAATGCTTATCTGGAGTGCTTGCTATTTGTTATAGGGAAAGCAGGTGAGCGTACACTTAACTAAAGAAAAGACCCCCATGTGTGTATTGCATTGTTGTGTACCATACTCTGTTAATTAGGGAATATTGCTGTATGCTGAAGGACGCTTGGTAGAAAATTGGAAGAGATTGAGAAAACAAATTGCCTTAATTTCTATGCTGTATCATATATTTTTCAAGAAGTCTGAGCTGCCATAGATTGAATTTGCAAGTTCAGTCTGCATTTGTATGGTTGCCTTTAAAGTGGAACTGTCAACATTTCCATAATTTGCAAAGACCCTCAAGGTTGACATCGCCACTGGGAGTCAAGTGGTCGGGGGAGGTAGGTACCTGAACCTGTCCCTCGAGGGCACCGCCATGCGTGAAAGTACAACATTGAGGTCTATGGAGGATCCCGCGAGACCGTGGCATTCGCTGTAGATAGAGCCAATTCTCTGCAGCTGTGACTGGAAACAGCTGGGGGATTGACACTTCTTGATGGTGGTAGCTCCACCCAGTATTAAGCATTGGAAAAATACTGAGACAAAGTAGTTCCTACTTTTTCTGTATATCTTTCGCCTGAGTTGGGATTTCACTGAAATTCCAGCACAGTTAATGAGTATTACATAAAGATTCTATCTTTATGAAATACACATTTTTCACGGTGGAGGGCATGCCCATGCTGCTTAAAATATTTCACAGTTCAGGTATGAAAGCATATCTTGGTAAATAGACTCATAATGTTGACTACTTGGGTTCCTTTTCATGTCACAAATATGTAAAATAAGAGACGGAAACTCCAAGACGATAAAAATTACATCTTTACTCTTTTTTTTTGTCAATCTTTCTTTTATTGAGGCATAAAGTTATATGGGAACAGAAAAAGAAGGGGAGACAGTGATACATTTCAAAAGGGGTAAAACAATACAGTTGAAACCGTCTCTGTGAAGTGACTGCCTCTTTTTTTAAAATAACAAGTAAATCACTAACATATCTATAACTGTGTGGCATAAATTATCAAGGCAATACTGAAGCTGCTCTAGTAACAGTATAGATAGTGTGGGTATAACAAGCTAGATATTGAAGCAGGCTAATGCGGTTAGATTAGTAAGTAGTAGTGGACGCATAATGTACATAGGCTGCTTATCCAAAATGTGTTATATTCTCATGTTGGTAAAGGGATGATGGTCAACAGGCTTGATAGGTCAGAAGGTATGAAATATATAGCAGTGATATGTGGGTTAACCGGAGGTGGGGCAATGGCCCTGGACAATTTAAATGCTATCATCCCCAGGGCAGACCATGTGTATATTGTGACATTATAGGAATCAAGTAGGCTATGTGACCGTGTGTACCATGCGTGAGTGATGATTGCTAAGCTGTGATCTGCGGGTCTAAGTGGATCTATATATAAACGTCAGGCCTGCTGTAAACCACTAGTACCGCTGTACAGTGGGTTGTAATAGGCCCTTAATTGTGTCATGACAGTTCTAGTCCAACATAGTGCCGTTGCTGACATGTAGGGTTCGTCTGCAACGTGAGTGGTGCGGTCGGTGGTCCGGGTATGTTATGTCTCGCGGTCAGGAGTGTCCATGAGCGGGTCCTGCAGGTCGATGAGTCCCCTGTCAGCCGATGCCCTTGCGGGGTGCGAGGGAACCTCGTAGTTGGGGCCACTCCCTGCGGGCATTATGGTACCTCTGTTGAGAAGCCGCTCTCCGGTCCCCGGGTGCTGGAGAGGCCTGCACCAGCTTTCCACAGACTCGGGTGCCTCTTGGGGCCGGGTCTCCCCTTTGTCGGGCGCCTCTGGAAGCCCGGGTGTTCTGCCGCCGCCAGCGGCGGTCGGGCTTCGGGCGTTGTGGTTGGTGCTTTGGAGATATTCTCCGGTTGGCCGTCTTCCCAGGTCGGCCCCGAGGGCGGACAGCAGTGGCAGCTCTACACGTGGTGTCTTGGTGCGGCCCGTTCTCATGTCGTCTCCTCCGCTTGTTATGCTCGCGGGGGTGTTTCTTAGGGGTAGGCTTCCTTACAGTGTTTAGGCAGGTTGTAGCTGCTGCTCGTTGGGCAATACGGAGCCAGAAGTTATGGCAGATGGCATTAAACCTGGCCTCGAATAAATCCACCCAGGGAGTGTCCTGTTCGTCGGGCTTGGTAGTCCACGTGGCGGCCATCTTGGACGCGCCATGGGTTCCCTGTCGGGCGGTGCCCTCATCCTCTGGTTCCCCTGAGGTGCTCATCCTTCCACCTTGAGTGGACCGGGATATCCCCCACCGGTCCGGGGGGGGGGTCAGAGTGCTGCGGGTTCGCCGGTCGAGCCGGAGCGTCGGGAGGTCGGCCGCCTCTCCCCCGTCCAGGTGCCAGTAGGCCGCAGCAGGGCTCTTGGGTTATTGTCGGTAGCGGTGCTTGTAATGCGTTTGATGTCGCTTGCCCGGAGTCCCCTGGGTGCCAGTGCTTCCATGTATCGGTAAATGAGCCCTGTATTTAGGCTTTTTTATGGCTTTTTCGTCAAGTTATAGCAGGAGCTCATGAAGTGTGCTTCTGCTCTGCTTGGCAGTCAGGCTCCGCCCCCCCACATCTTTACTCTTTTATCTTGTTCTTGTCCATGTAGATAGCGGTAGCCTGTTTACTGATCTGTGTTCCATGTATCTGAACATCTAATTTACTCAAATACTCGAATGATAATATTAAGTTATATGGAAACCTGAGCCATGTACTTAAAATTTACCATTATATATCGAAGAGGGAAAGAAGACAAAATGTATGGGGAGAGGGGTTACTTGGGTTGTGTTCACTCTTGAATGGACAGTAAGAGGGACTGTGCTCAGACCACCTCACTAGTAAGTGGCCGAGGACAACCCCTAATTATTATTTATTTTTGGCATTTATATAGCGCCAACTTATTCTGCAGTGCTTTACAATATTATAAAGTGGAACATGTAATAATAAATGAGACCATTACAAAATGCTACAGGAACAATAGGTAGATGATGATTCTGCTCAAATGAGCTTAAAGTCTAGAGGAGGTGGGATATAGAAATACAATAGGAGGGTCATCAAAGGGCATAGCAACCAAAGAACAAGATGGGAAAGTCGCAGAACTGGAAACTGAGAGTAGAGTGTGGCCTTTTAGGAGAGAGCAAGAGACCGGTTTGTGAAATAGAAGTTACACTGGGAGGCCATAAGCTTTTCTGAAGAAATTTTTAGAGGTTTTGAGCATATCCTTAAATTATTGAAGACTAGGCTAGAGTCTCATGGGGGGGTAAGCAGGCTGTTCCTGCAAGTGTGAGTTTGCAGTAAGGGAGTGAGAGGAGGACAGGAGTAGGTAATCGGCAAAGTGGAGAGACCGAGAAGGGGCATACCTGTGAGTTAGTGAGGAAATGTAACAGGGGCTAAAGTTGTTTAGAGCTGTATAGGTTTATAACTCCTACAGGGTATAGGAAGCTAATGTAAGGATTGACAGAGGGGGAGGTGTGAGAGCAGCGACAGGTGAGAAAAATCAGCCTGGAAGCAGCATTCCTGTAAGAACTGTAACGAGGTAGTACGGTTTCGGGAGAGACCAATTAGGAGGGATTTACAGTAATCAATGTGAGAGATTACAAGAGAGTGAACAAGCTCCTTATCACCATTTGTGTAAGAAAGGGGTGGATGCGGGCAGTGTATTAAGGTGTAATCAACAGGATATGGCAACAGACTGGACGCAAGACTCAAATGTGAGGCAAGAATCAAAGATAGCACCAAGACAGCGAGCTTGCAAGAACGGGTACCATCAACTTGCAGTGAGAGTTGAGGAGGATCAGTATTATGATATATATCCACCTACCTCAAATTCTCATAGATTGCAAGATTTGACCAGGGCTTTCCTCTCTAAATATCCCATTTCTATAATTATAAACACTGCATCATATGTTGGTATTTTATATATAACTGCTAATAATAATATATAGAAGTGTCTGAAATGATAAGGGTACACCACTATTGCCCAGATATATGTGGAGTCAGGGTATTGTTATTCCCCAAAAATGGGGATTGTGATTGTGGAGAACACACAGACTAAATTATACTTCTAAATTATACTGTAGTTCATCAGTCACATATCCTCAACTTAATTTTAGAAGATAAAAAAAACAATACTGCCATCACCTACGGCAATTCCAACATGTTAGGTTTCTGCCACTTTCCCAGCATTCCAAGTGAAATATGCATATTTAAATTATTTTTTTTTTTTTTACTGAAAAAGGCCTTCGGGAAAATTCCTTATGTAATCTAATTTTTCTCCTCTCGCAGTTCCTTCCTATACTGTACTCTTAAATTAATTGTTTCATCTCTGCTATGTGATTTCCCTTCTAGTATATTCATTATTGACCTCCTCGAATATCTTCTCCTTGTCGCCTATTTTTAAGTTCCTTTTTTCTTTCATTGCAGGGTTATCGGCAAAAGGACTCCTACATAGCTAGCCAGGGCCCGTTGCGTCATACCAATGAGGATTTCTGGAGAATGATCTGGGAGTGGAAATCATGTTCAATTGTCATGTTAACTGAGCTCGAAGAGCGGGGACAGGTAAAGTCAATAAAATATACAACCTAGTTGTAAGAAGTACATGTAGCTTACAAAATATGGTAAAATCCTTCACTAATTCTCCCACACACTGGATTTTCTGATTAATATAGTAGAGTGGACGTGAAATGCTTCCCACAGCTGACTCATACGATAATTGATAAACTGGATTCCTTGCGCAGTCGTCACATCATATACCCTAACGAAGTCATAGAGCAGCATTTTACATTATTGCAAGCACTTAGTCATTTAGCTGAACAACTTGACTTATGCTAACTATTTTAAGATTAATACATTCTTTGTGACTTGATGGAGGAACTTATTTGATGAAGCAAAGTAAACTTTTGTTGTGTTTATTGTACTTGTCCGTATCATTAAAACAGGTAGGATAGATCCTGGCATGTGTTTTGTCTCCTTATTTTCCTCTAATAAACACGGTTTCTCAAAAATTAATTCTACTTGATGCAGTTATTTTTGCTATGCTAGGCAAGTTTGTTTTTTGTAGAAACATTTCTCAGAATTTGTAGTAGTTGTAGTAGTAGAAGATAATGATGATCAAACATAGAAGCTCTGGATATAAAGACAACCCCAGATGTTCAATACAGTTTGTCTCAAATCTTGAATGAGAAGCTACTATATCGCAAATTAAACTTTTTTTATATGAACCATGCTTAATAAAAAAAAAAAAAAATTCTCCTTGTTCTAAAAACATTTTTTTTTTCTATATTTCTTTTAATTCTATTTCAGGAAAAATGTTCTCAATACTGGCCTTCTGAAGGCACAATGTCTTTTGGTGACATTACGATAGAACTCAAAAAAGAGGAGGAGTGTGAGAGCTACACTGTGCGGGATTTACTGGTGACGAACACAAGGGTGAGGACTGTAGTTCGGTGTTTGAAATCGCTATTGTACTTGTTTGCACTATCCAACAGGATGCCATTTACTTATTGAGGAAAAGAAAAAGAAACTTAATTGATTAACCAACAGGAATATTTAAAGCACCATGACCACTTAAATGATTTGAAGTGGTCATGGTGTCTGGAGACTGTATGTGCAGCGTTTTGCACTGAAATACTGCAAATACAGAGTTTAACCCCTCTGCTGCTGGATGTATAAAAGGATGGAAGGATAATCGTGCCTTTCTATTCCGTAAAAAGGCCAAGTCCTCCTCTGGTAATGTTACTCCCCGTCATTGCAGGGAAAGGGATGTCCCGAAGGAAGAACTGAAGGTAGGACATGGGCGGCATGGGGGGGTGAATGCTGTCATTGGTTGTCTGTCACTAGTATGCCATGCATGCTGATGACAGATGCTCAATATGCACAGTATGCACATTCGCTATCCTGGAATGCTCGTTTTGGGTTGGCTACTAAAACCGCCAGGTGGTGAAGTTACACCTTTTGCAGATATGTGTGTTTGCTGTTTATGTGCGATGTGGTCATGGCTCTTGGATTACCACTTTAAAGTGCTTTTTGTAGAATTTCTGTTTGAAACTCTTCCTCTCTTGCAGGAAAACAAGGCTCGTCAGATCAGGCAGTTCCATTTCCACGGCTGGCCAGAAGTTGGAATTCCCACAGACGGGAAAGGAATGATTAATATTATTGCTGCTGTACAGAAGCAACAACAGCAGTCTGGAAATCACCCCATCACTGTTCATTGCAGGTAATAGACCCTGACTGAATGAAGAGCATGGCTTTATAGTGCTTACATATCTCCAAACTGTTCCGAGTTCAGCAAAGACAGTCATAGTTTGGAATCCACGTCCTCCTGTCCACCCTAGAAAAGTCCCTGAAAGATTGCAGTGTATTTGCATTTCTGAACACACCCATCCATTGCATGGCATTTCTGCCCATCAGAGAAATCACTAATGAAGTGTGGGCAGCCCTTTAATATGGGCTTGACCCTCTGCCAACCTGGAGTACATACAGTATCAGCTTAGCCCCTTTTCAGCTGTCAGACATCAATACTGATGCCCATTAAATCCACCTCTACCTTAATCCCACCACATCCTGTTCTGGTTTTCTACCTGCCAATGTTATGTACTTCTGTTTATGAACTGGGGATCAAAGGATCCCTTCCAATTTTGAGACTTCTTTCTGGTCTAAAAATCGTCATACTCGTCTTTGGAGTGATGCGTTTTCCATTTATTCAGTATTTGCATATATAGATTTAAATAGCAAATAAAAAAATCAATTGCTTTCAATACGTGTTCAACCTGCGTCATTATCCATGTCGGATATGGAAACGTAATGGTTTATTGTGTTTTTCTTCTTAATTCTCCATTTTCTGTAGTCCACACTCTTAGTATGAGCACCTTACATGGTGTAAAATGAGTAGCGAATTTAAACAGTGCTTTGCTATTTGTTCTCTCTGCAGTGCGGGAGCTGGCAGGACGGGGACATTCTGTGCCCTGAGTACTGTGCTGGAGAGAGTGAAAGCAGAAGGAATCTTAGACGTCTTTCAAACCGTCAAGAGTTTGAGGTTACAAAGGCCACATATGGTCCAAACACTGGTATGTATGTCCTAGTCTGCTCTTCCGATACCAAGGCCACATGTGTGAATGCAAAACTGTGAATGTTCTTTACCAGAAAAAAACCCCCAAAAAACCCAATTATGTAATATACATTTTTTTAATTCTATAAAGCGTGTCCTTTGATCATCTACATCACCATCATACATTGAAGGGATACTCCGCTGACCAAAAATAAATTAAATAAAAATCACTGTTTAGTAGATACACCACAATGAGAACATGCATGCATTTAATAATGTGTTGTTTTTTTCATTGGGGGTTTACCTAAAAACTGATTGCAAAAGCTGCAGATTTCTTCTCTGAAGCTTTTACAAGCCCTCCCTTCTAAAACAACCCTGACTTTCTGTGTGTGTCCAATCACAGACTAACCTGAGCAACTCGGTGAGAAACCTTGCAAGAGCAATTGCTGGGCAATTGCTGCGTTTTGATTTTTAGCTCCAAAGAGCCTCTGCAAAAATGCTCTTCAGAATGTGTCCCTATTACAGGACTAACTAGCCAAACGTAGAAGTTACTTGCCACCTCAAATGCGAGTAAACATATTTTTTAATTACTACCATTTGTATTTGTTGATAGCCCTCTGCCCCCATGTCACTAACCATCTCTCTGACCAAAATAATTTCCTTCCTTCTCATTTATTATTTATTATTTATATGCATTAAGTGCTAATCACAGAGATGTTGCAAAGCAGTAGACCGTCGCATTTCTCTGTGTATTAATCACAGTTAAGCGAGTGGGATTACCAAGCTTCACTCACCTGTTTGTTAGCAAAGTGGCTGCTGTTTCTCTAAGTCGAAGACATGTTGTTTTTTTTTGTTTGTTTTTTTACCTGGGGGGGGGTTTGCCCTTGAAGTTCTCTGGTTCAGGGGTGGGGGCTGGTAAGATTTCTCTAGCCCACCCTGATACCCTTCTTCTTCTTAACCCAAGCTCGTCTAGAGAATCAGTAGCCCCTATGCACCTCTTAGAGGAGAAGAGAAATAAATCTTCTTACGATTAGTGAGTCTGTGTTTGGGAACAGAGAGCCGTGTATGGTTCTGAACCTTACAAACTATGCAAATACTATTGCCGCAAGGACATACTCAACCCAGGGTCCTTACAGGCAATGATTGTCAATTTCACACTCACCTGCATTAAGCTTCCACTCACCAATGGCTATAGATGAGTTTTGATCTCTGCTTGTTAGTGAATCGTAATTACACCTGTCTGAGCTGCCTTAGTGTCACTGGTTTTTAACCTATACATGCCAACACTAGGATGTAAGGATCCATAATTTAAAGGTGATATCAGGGCAGGGATAAGATTGTGGGCTTGTTGAAAAATTAGGGATGTCCGACTGGTTGAAGGACATCTTTTTTTTAGCGGCCACACAGACAGGATTCCCATGTGCAGAGTGCTCCTGTACTGCTCTGAGCATGAGCTTAAAGGAACACTATAGTAACCTAAACAACTTTAGCTTAATGAAGTAGTTTTAGTGTATAGATCATGCTTCTCTGGTCTCACTGCTCAATTCACTGCCATTTAGGAGTTAAATCACTTTGTTTCTGTTTATGCAGCTCTTGTCACACCTCCTCTGGCTCTGATTGACACAGCCTGCTTGAAAAAAAACTGGTTTCACTTTCAATCAGATGTAATTTACCTTAAACAATTGTATCTCTTTCTTTGTAAATTGAACTTTACTCACATACAGGAGGCTCCTGCAGGGTCTAGCAAGCTATTAACATAGCAGGGGATAAGACAATCTTAATTAAACAGAACTTGCAATAAAGGAAGTATAAACTTTTGATGACTCTTTACAGGAAGTGTTTAGGAAGGCTGTGCAAGTCACATGCAGGGAGGTGTGACTAGGGTTCATAAACAAAGTGTTTTAACTCCTAAATGGCAGAGAGTTGAGCAGTGAGACTGCAGGGGCATGTTCTATACACCAAAACTGCCTCATTAAGCTAAAGTTGTTTTGGTGACTATAGTTTACTTTGCATAGTGCAAGTATATGTAATTATTTTCTAGCTTGCACTTTCCTGATTGGAAACATTTTCCTTGTGTCCTCTAATGCAGTACACCAGGAAACAAACCCTGGATGGTGGCACAGCAGCCCAAATTTGAGATGGCCTCGTAAAGTCCAGCACAGCTGGAGAGATATGTTCTGTTCCTTTTGTTGAGGACCAAAATGTATGTCCCCACATTATTGTAGTCCCCATTTTTACAACAAGCCGAAGACCCCAAGTAACTGCTCATAATAAATTTACTGTGGAAGCACTGCCTAGCGCGGTTAAATAAAATATTGAGATACTTTTGCAATGCAGGATTGGTGCTTTGTGTGTTTAAAAATGTTGGGTTTTTTTTTGTTTTTTTTAAAGTTGATGTTGATTCTAATGTGAATCCTTTTTTCAGTTTTGTATTAATAAGTATTTTCTTCCATCCCTTTTGATCTCCAATGTGCAGGAGCAGTACGAGTTCTGCTACAGAGTGGTGCAAGAATATATTGATGCATTCTCGGATTACGCCAACTTCAAATAGATCCTGGGGGAAAATGCAACAATGGCCTTCAATATTTTGTAATATTCTATTTGTTAATATATCTAGATCAGTGTATATATCTTAACTGTTTTAGAAGATTGGTACAATGTGCTTTATATTAGCTGGAGATTTTATATGTAGCAAAGTGATTTTAGTGCAGGTAGATCTTTTCTTTATTTTTTTTTATTTTTTATTTGAATTTGTTTTCATTTGGATAAAATAGCTTGATGTTTGGATTAATTGTTTCAAAATCATTTCCCTCTCCCCCAACTTGCAATTTTCTGTGTATCCATTTGTAACTGGGAGAAAAGCCTTTCGGAATCTGTTCTAGATATCTTGAAGAACGAACAGCAGAATGGCTCCACTGTGATGAATTTCTGCAGTTTCCATCACTTAAAGTTGTTTTATTCTGTAAATAAATATATAAATAGAAAATATATCATAGATTTTTGTATGAAATTACAAATATTAGTCTGGCAGTTATTCCTACACACCACTCTGTTTTAACCTCTGAGCTGCTGGTGAATCTTGAGTATTTTGCAGTGGTGAAGTGGTTTTGGCCTTTAATACTTTCGGTGGGACTTATACTCCTGCCCCTATAGGTACCGAAGGTTAACCTGCTGGTCTCTCACACTATGGACTATCTCTGAACATTCCAAATCCCTCCAGAGAGTCAGGAGCAGTCTGAAATGTGTTAATAATCACCATTACATCAGTGTTATATAGCTCTGTTTAACATAGAGTTCGATGACCATGATTTGGTAAGGCTGTCCAATTCAAGTCTTCAAGTGCCCGGGACACTACATGACTTTAGACTAATGCTTAGTGATGGTCAAAGCCAATTCATGTTGACTAGAGAAGTCCTAAACCTCTGTTTGGATTATGGATTATGGACCATTTGGAAAAGCAAATTGGATCATCTGCGCTCTAGACTTTCGCAGCTCCATGGTGGTGGTTGATTGGACCTTGATATTTCAAGACAGGTTTTTTTTTTGTAAAATAAATATTTACATCAGATTAGAAAAGTCTACTTTGCTTCCAGGGCAGCTAAGACAAACATTAGATTGTTTAGCAGCTGCCATAATTATCTCCACCAAAAGAGTCTAGAATTTGATGTCTAAGGTGTGTTTTGTCTGATCCTCCTGAACCTGTCATTATTCGGGTTGACTAACAAGACGTTTGTACAGTATTACAGAAAGAAAAGGCCTCGCTTTAACAAAATGATGCTCCTTGCAGAGTAATTTGTAATGTTACTTTCTGCATTGGACTCCTTAAGAACTACAAAACAATGTTTAATTTAGTTATTGTGGTACCTAATTTCACTCTGAATAGAATAAAACATTTTATTTCCTCCGGATTCTGTTTGTATCAATGTTCACTAAAAGACGGACATTTTCTAGGTCTAAATTTCATGTCCTTGGAGTGTGTATTCAGGAAAGCTTTTAATGATGGGTCACGGCTTGTACTTCCATTCTTATGGGTACTGGTGCTCTTAATCTCAACCAACTTGAGTCAAATCTTCTGGAAGACAACACTAATCATACTCTCCCAGAGACAAGTGAAACATCAGTTTGCTGGTCCCTGCAGCTAAATATTGTGCAAACGTGATGGGATTTGTGGTCTCTCTCTTTGCTCTGCATTAAACTGGATGCAATAATGACTTGACTGGTTAAGCTGATGGTCTAACAAAAGTCATACCCCAAGCAGTGCCTACCTGAAATTTCTTTAGCTCTAGATATGTGTAGAACCTAGTTGTTACCCACCATCTGGAAAGTGAGCACAACCTCCTTATAACGATGTAAATGTTCGATTTACATATTTTTTTGGTGGAGCTACTTTTTATATGATTTTGTTTTGGTTTTGTGATTCATTACAGGCTAAAGCCACTGCTTGGCAACATTTGACTGTTAAGTTCTTATTTCAGAAAGACTATGGAATAATCCAAATTGTATGTATAAATGTTAGTTTAAGGAAAATACGGTAGCCCAGAGAAGCAATTTATGGTAAATATTTTTTCTGATTATATTTAAATTTTATCTCAAGAAAACAACTTATTGTTTTCTCAAGAGAAGTCATAAAAAGTAATACACAAATACATGGAATCTCTGGCCTTCTGTAGGAAAATCATAACATGGGCTATAATTTCCTTACATGATTTGTCTGGTGAACTGTAACATTGTATTTAGGCCCCTTTAAAAATATGAACCATCTGTTGTTTGCAGGATTGTGCTGTGCAGGGAGCAAAATGTGATCTAGATATATACATTGCGTACAGTTGTATGGGTCCAAAGATATTTTTTTTTTCTAGATTTGTTTTCATGGTGGCATTATGTCTGAACAGCAACTGATGATCCAAATGGTGGGTTCTCTTGGTCTAAGAATGGCACGATCTGGGAACTAGAAGCGAAAGCTTTAAGTCCCTAACGTTGTAATGGTTGAAGTTGGTCTATCTTTGCCAATTTGTGATCAGCAATTGTTACACAACAAGGAACAATGAAGAAAGAGAAGTAGGGAATGCATTCTGACCGTTCCATTGTCAACAAGATCAGAAACTTCTTTCGAGCATTTCCTATTTTCTTGTTTCTGATGTTCCCTTGGCACTAGAAGAACACAGTGTTACACATTCCATGTTAACTTATTTCCCAGAGTTCAAGAGATGTTGCCAAAGCTAGATATCCTGATTATTACTTGACTGAATGCAATGTAGGGCCAGTAGCTGATCATCATGACGATAATGAGTTACTAGTTGAAGGTGCATTTTTTTACAGACATGCCATTAATACTGTAACAGAATAACTGTTTGCAGTAGACTTTTCAATTTTATTCAAGTCCTACAGACATGTTCACTCTACAGCCTGAATTGCTCATAGTTAAACTTCCAGTACTAGAATACTTTCTACACAACCTAAGCTATATTTAGCCCTTCCACTGTGTTACTCATGTTCCTTTCATCCCTCCCTGTGTCAGCAGCTGTCAAATTGATATTGATGTTTTAAATCCTGGGTTCTACGCTAGTCGATATGACCTCCTGTTTGTTGCATCATCTTCCAAATGTTCTGAAAGGTTACAATTTATGTGAACATCGATTGACCAGAGAGGAGACTGCAGCATTAAACATGGGCTGGCATTGACAAGACCTCACTAGCAATCCATTGTCTTGGACCTGAGATTAGTAGGTAATCCTGTGCAAACAGAGAGATATAAATATGTGTGGACAAGCATTGATGCGCAATCATCTTATGAAAGGTTCAAAAAAAATCTCAATTTGCCAAAGGAGATCACGAGTCTCCATGGAGCTTCTAAGATTAACAGTTTAGGTGTTAGATTTGTGTAGCTGTTACTGCAGATAACTTCTTTAGTATCTGGTGATCGTCGGATACTGATTGAAGCAAATTAAAAGATTAGTAACGCTTTGTGTGGATTTGATTTGAACTTAAAAAGTACGGAGTTTACCTGGATTGCATTTTATGGTTTTGAGAAGCTTTGCATTTTAGAGAATGCATTGGAAGACTTTTTGTAATCATAACTATATTTTGATTGTCTGCCTTATACTTTTAGCCATTTGAAACATAGAAACATAGAATGTGACGGCAGATAAGAACCATTCGGCCCATCTAGTCTGCCCAGTTTTCTAAATACTTTCATTAGTCCCTGGCATTATCTTATAGTTAGGATAGCCTTATGCCTATCCCACGCATGCTTACACTCCTTTACTGTGTTAACCTCTACCACTTCAGCTGGAAGGCTATTCCATGCATCCACCATTTGGATACGACTAGCATTCCAGTCACTCATCTAAAGATGTTTTTTTTAGCTAATGACAACCTTCTGCCTCGTCTAAAATTCAGATTTACTGCGACAAATAAAATAGGCACGTCGCAGAACTTTTATTTAATTTTCCCTAGTCAAAATAAACATCTCTCTAATATAAATTTAACTTAAATTGAGGCATTTCTGTTTCTTTTTAAGGAATGTACGGCCAATCTTCCTAGTAATAAGTGGCTCTTCATTAGCTTGGTTTAACAGTTTGTAATTAATATTTGTAGATCATTATCTGCTAGATAACTTGCTAGTTTATTCATGTGCTTGGCATTGGCGGACCCAAAGAACTTTGCCATTGGAAGACCACAGACGATATCCGTTTCCTAAAAATGTTAGTTGTCAGGCAGCAAACCTGCACTAATCCTTTACATTTCTCCAACACATGCTCTTGCTTTTACAACTTCTTTTTTTTTTCTTTGCTGTGTGAGCTTTGGCAGCCAAATAATATAAATCTGATATGAACACATTGTCTGTATTGAGTGCCAAAATTACAATGGTTGAGATTATTCACTACGCCACTAATTATGGCTTAGCAGATTATATTGTGATATGTTATTCCCTTTAACACAACTCAACTGGACTCCACTTGGTTCCTACATCGACTGGTAACTAATGAGTTTGGTGTTGGGTCAAGAGCAAGCTGCGGAATCTAGTTGTGCAGGTCGGCAAGAATTGTCACTGCTCGATGATGTAAACTCAAATACTGTCATCCTGCCAAGTTTTCTTAGGAGGCCTTCATGCACCTTCTCCTCTAAAAGAAAAGTTTTAAATCTACGAGGACTGCCAAACCCATTAATATGCCATTTCAATGGGTGGGATCCTCATGCCTTGTGATTAAGGGATTGAGAAGTTCTAGGCCAGTGCTTGAGTCTACACAATCCTTGGTCTGTCTTTGTATGCTGTCCTTCCGTCTGGCTTTGTGTACATGATAAGATATGTGATATCACAGCACGTTTTACAAATATTGAAAATGCTAAACACCAGACTCTGATGATGCCTACAATGAGGTCTATGTCAGTGTGAACACAGATTCTGGCTTATTTTTGCTTACATGGGAGAATAATTAAATGAGGAACTGAAGCTTTACATGCATTTTGACTTTGTCTATAACCAATTTCTTTCATGCTGTTTTGTGATTGTGTAGAATGAACTGATATGACTGCTGACACCTGGGCATTGTGGGCTCTTTTTAAAATGTCAGACCTTCCTAGGTGTATTGAAAGGCTTGAGGCCCCAAAATAGCAGACTGGTTTTCAGTAAACGACTGTCCTGTGATACTATGATCTAAATGGTCTTTTTTGCCATTACCAACCATTATAACATTTTACCAGTATGCCAACCAAAACTACAGTATTACAAATAAAAAAATGGAAAAAAATATTTTTTTCTTATGTGATGATTTTATTTTGAATGTACATTCATGTTTTAATTTTCTATTATTTTAAATCATGCATTTAATTTTTTATTTGTTTATGATGAATTTTTTGTAACTTTTTTTTTTGTAAAAACTTGATAATAAATTGTATTAAAACCTTAGAGTAAATATGATGAAACACTGACGTTTGCTGGCGTATTTTGTTTAGATAGTTTTGCTGGGAAATTTTGCAATCTGATATACTACAAATGGAATGTTCGTTTAAAACTTTAAAGTGTCTATTGGTTTTCTTAAAAGGTGAGGGCAAAGAAAAAAAAAAATTGTACCTATAAATTAAATAAAACAAATCCGATATTAGATATTTTTTTCTTAAAACTTTAATCACCTCACCCAGAAATCTCCAGCCAGTGGTATGTATTTATATTATAGATGCCAGTCATATCCCCATCCCCCCCCGCATCTTACAAATAGTTGTTGTAGCAGTTCAAAAAGCCCTTCCCAAGTCCTCTCTCTCTCTCAACTCCTTGACATCCTATTACATCTAACAGGAAGTTCATGAACAGTGTTAAAAAAACAAACAGAGACTACAATAACTCAGAGAATAGACAAAAGCTCAGAGAAACCTCAGAAGCTTGCCTTTGGTTAGTCCCCTCTCAAGTATTTTTGCTTACATTTGTCATTACAGAAAGAACTTCATTTATATCCAGTTTTCCTGAAAATACTCGTAACATAAGCCCTACCTCGGAAATAAGCCCTGTTTGCTAATCTATGTTAAGGGAATTTTCCCCAAATATTGATTTGCGGGATTCCATTCGCGAGTAAGCTAATCTATGTTAAGAAAATGTTTCCCTGAACACAGATTCACGGGATTCCATGCCCTAGAGAACTGGTCTATGTTCGGGGTAATGACTCCAAACGTAGACCTTCTTTCTAGCGCATGCTTGCTACAGTTTTTTACAGTTTTTACATATACACACACCATGGCTTATTTTCAGGGGATGTCTTATATATATATATATATATATATATATATATATATATATATATATATAAAAAAGTAATGCAGATTTGGACCCTAATGCTTGCTGTGTCTAGAGGTGTCTTATTTTCAGGGGATGTCTTATACACACACCATGGCTTATTTTCAGGGGATGTCTTATTTCTGGAATAAACTGTAGCAAGCATGCGCTAGAAAGAAGGTCTACGTTTGGGGTCATTCCCCCGAACATATATATATAAAACCAGGTCTTATTTTTAGGGAAAGACGGTATATCAGACTGATCATACCAATAGGGACAGTACAGATCCGAAACACTGGTAAGTAACCTCTGCATGAGTGATATATTGACCCCAGACAATTGTTTTGGATGTCTTTGGGCCACTTAACTGATTACACCTCTAGACACAGCAAGCATTAGGGTCCAAATCTGTATTACTTTTTTAACTTAGGAAGAGCCTACGTTAAAGGGACACTATAGGCACTCAGATCACTTCAGCTCATTGGAGTGGTGTAGGTCCATATTCCCAGGTCCCTTAACCTTGTAAAAAAAGAAAAAAAGTTTTAAAGTTTTTTTTAATTAACTGCACTAATTATCTTTGTGGATAATTAGTCAGCCACTAGAGGGACTTCTCAGTCGTTGGGTGACTTTTGGTCGCCTAACTGATGCTGGACATCCTCAAGCTATGTATGAGGATATCAGTCACCCGAAACTCCATAGGAAAGCTTTGTATAATGCTTTCTTATGTGGCTGTTCTAATGCAAGTGTGGCCGTTTCTTGCATGTGCATTGGATCTTCCCCACCGGCTGATGTTGGCAGAGGAGAAGCGAATGTGGACCCCGAGACATAGTGTTGTACTGAACTGTTCGCCAGCGAATAGTTCCTGGCGAACATAGCGTGTTCGCGTTCGCCACGGCGGGCGAACACATGCGCGGTTCGATCCGCCCCCTATTCGTCATCATTGAGTAAACTTTGACCCTGTGCCTCACGGTCAGCAGACACATTCCAGCAAATTAGCAGCAGACCCTCCCTTCCAGACCCTCCCACCTCCTGTACAGCGTCCATTTTAGATTCATTCTGAAGCTGCATTCTTAGATAGAGGAGGGAAAGTGTAGCTGCTGCTCATTTGATAGGGAAATTGATAGCTAGGCTAGGGTATTCAGTGTCCACTACAGTCCTGAAGGACTCATCTGATCTCTGCTGTAAGGACCGCACCCCAAAAAGCCCTTTTTAGGGCTAGAACATCAGTCTGCTTTTTTTTTTTTTGTGTAATGTAATTGCAGTTTCCTGCCTGCCTGCCAGCTTCTGTGTCAGGCTCACAGTGGATACTGTGCCCACTTGCCCAGTGCCACCACTCATATCTGGTGTCACAATAGCTTAAGCTTGCATTTAAAAACAAAATTTTTTTTTCACTGTAATAGATTGAATAGCAGTTAGTTGTCTGCAAGCGTCTGGGTGTCAGGCCTTCAGTGTGTACTCTGCCAACCTCTGCCAGTGTACTTTGCCACTCATATATGGTGTCACTATAGCGTGCCTTTAAAAAGAAAAAAATGTTTTTCACTGTAAGCTAATAGCAGTCAGTGTCCTTAAAGCGGGTGTCAGGCCTTGAGAGTGTACTCTGCCAACTCTGCAAGTGCACTTTGCCACTCATATCTGGTGTCACTATAGCGTGCTTTTAAAAAGAAGAAAAGTTTCACTGTGAGCGAATAGCAGTCAGTGTCATTAAAGTGGGTGTCAGGCCTTCAGCGTGTACTCTGCCAACTCTGCAAGTGCACATTGCCACTCATATCTGGTGTCACTATAGCGTGCCTTTAACCCCTTAAGGACACACGACGTGTGTGACACGTCATGATTCCCTTTTATTCCAGAAGTTTGGTCCTTAAGGGGTTAAAAACAAAAAACATGTTTCCACTGTTATAGATTGAATAGCAGTTAGTTGTCTTCAAGCGGGTGTGTCAGGCCTACAGCGTGTACTCTGCCAACCTCTGCCACTCATATCTGGTCGCACAGTAGCTTGCACACATAGTACCACTAATCCCCCAAAAAATGACAGGCAGAGGCAGTCCACCCCGCAGGGGCCGTCGTGGTGCTGTGATTCCCTTTTGCCCTAGAATAATGCCCAGTTTTCAGAGGCCACGTACCCTGAACTTGAAAAGTTCTGTGGACATAGTTGACTGGCTAACACAGGACACCCAACCTTCTAAAGCTTCCGCTCGGAACCTTGACGCACAATCCTCCTCCAGCTTAGCTTCGGGCACCTCTCAAGATACCACTCACCCACCTGCCGCCACCACCAACACTAGCACCACAGCTTCACTTGGTATGTCAGAGGAGTTATTTACACATCCGTTTGAAGAAATGAGTGATCCGCAACCATTATTGCCAGAGGATGTAGATAACAGGGATATGTCTCAGGCAGGCTGCATTACACACATGGACATACGGTGTGATGATAATGATGTTGTACCCGCTGCTGCTTCCTTTGCGGAGTTGTCAGATACAAGTGAAGCGGTTGATGATGACGATGCGTCCATGGATGTTACGTGGGTGCCTGCTCGGCAAGAAGAAGAACAGGGCAAAAGTTCAGATGGGGAGACAGAGAGGAGGAGGAGGAGACGAGTTGGAAGCAGGGGGAGGTCGTCTCAAGGAGCTAGTGGCACAGTCAGACAGCATGCATCGGCACCCGGGGTCAGCCCGACAGCACGCCAATCAACGCATGCTGTGTCCACCACCAGAATGCCGTCATTGCAGAGCTCAGCAGTGTGGCATTTTTTTTGTGTGTCTGCCTCTGACAACAGCGATGCCATTTGCAACCTGTGCAAAAAGAAACTGAGTTGTGGGAAGTCCAACACCCACCTAGGTACAACTGCTTTACGTAGGCACATGATCGCACATCACAAACGCCTATGGGATCAACACATGAGTACAAGCAGCACACAAACTCAAAGCCGCCATCCTCCTCCTGGTCCAGCATCTTCAGCCACGTCAACCACTGCTGTCCTCCTTGCCCCCTCTCAACCATCCGCCACTCCGTCTCTCACCTTGAGCAGTTCTCGCTCATCTGCCCACAGTCAGGTGTCTGTCAAGGACATGCTTGAGCATAAGAAGCCAATGTCAGAAAGTCGACTCCTTGCCCAGCGTCTGACAGCTGGCTTGTCTGAACTATTAGCCCACCAGCTTTTACCATACAAGCTGGTGGAGTCTGAGGCATTCAAAAAATTTGTAGCTATTAGGACACCTCAGTGGTACCCGGACAAAATTTATTTTCACAAAAGGCAATCCCCAACCTGTGCAAAAGGAAGTAATGGCATGTCTGGCACATAGTGTTGGGGCAAAGGTCCATGTGACCACTGATACCTGGTCTGCAAAGCATGGTCAGGGCAGGTATATCAACTACACTGCTCATTGGGTAAACCTACTGACGGCTGCCAAGCATGGAATGCGTGGCTCTGCAGAGGAGTTGGTGACACCGCCACGACTTGCAGGCAGGCCTGCTGCCACCTCCTCTACTCCTCCTACTCCATCCTCTTCCATAACCTCCTCGGCTGAGTCCTCTTCTGCTGCTGCATCTTGCTCCACATCAACAGCACCCCCCAGCTCCCCAGGTACTATTCCACATCTCGGATACGGCAGTGTCACACCGTCTTGGGTTTGACTTGCTTGAAAGCAGAGAGTCACACCGGACAAGCACTCCTGTCCGCCCTGAACGCACAGGTGGAAAAGTGGCTGACTCCGCAGCAACTGGATATCGGCAAAGTGGTTTGTGACAACGGAACAAATTTGTTAGCGGCATTGAAGTTGGGCAAGTTGACACATGTGCTGTGCATGGCACAAGTGTGTAATCTGATCGTACAACGCTTTGTGCATAAGTTCACAGGCTTACAGGACGTCATGAAGCAGGCCAGGAAGGTGTGTGGCCATTTCAGGCGTTCCTACACGGCCATGGCGCACTTTGCAGATATCCAGCGGCGAAACAACATGCCAGTGAAGCGCTTGATTTGCGACAGCCCGACACGTTGGAATTCAACACTCCTAATGTTCGACCGCCTGCTCCAACAAGAAAAAGACGTTAATGAATATTTGTATGACCGGGGTGCTAGGACAGCCTCTGGGGAGCTGGGCATTTTTTTTGCCACGTTACTGGACGCTCATGCGCAATGCCTGTAGGCTCATGCGTCCTTTTGAGGAGGTGACAGACCTAGTCAGTCGCACCGAAGGCACCATCAGCGACATCATACCATTTGTTTTCTTCCTGGAGCGTGCCCTGCGAAGAGTGCTGGATCAGGCCGTAGATGAGCGTGAAGAGGAAGAGGAAGAGTTGTGGTCACCATCACCACCAGAAACAGCCTTATCAGCATCGCTTGCTGGACCTGCGGCAACGCTGGAGGAGGAGTCAGAGGAGGATTGTAGCTTTGAGGAGGAGGAGGAAGACCAACCACGACAGGCATCCCAGGGTGCTCGTTGTCACCTATCTGGTACCCGTGGTGTTGTACGTGGCTGGGGGGAAGAACATACCTTCATTGAGATCACTGAGGAGGAGGAACGGGAAATGAGTAGCTCGGCATCCAACCTTGTGCAAATGGGGTCTTTCATGCTGTCGTGCCTGTTGAGGGACCCTCGTATAAAAAGGCTGAAGGAGAACGACATGTACTGGGTGTCCACGCTACTAGACCCCTGGTATAAGCAGAAAGTGGCGGAAATGTTACCAAATTACAATACGTCGGAAAGGATGCAGCATTTGCTAAATAAATTAAAAAGTATGCTTTACACAGCGTATAAGGGTGATGTCACAGCACAACGGGAATCTAACGGGGGAAGAGGTGAAAGTCATCCTCCTCCTCCCACAACCACGCCGGCAAGGACAGGACGCTTTAAAGACGTGTTGTTGATGGAGGACATGCAGAGCTTTTTAAGTCCTACGCATCGCGACAGCCCTTCGGGATCCACCCTCAGAGAACGACTCGACCGACAGGTAGCAGACTACCTTGCCTTAACTGCAGATATCGACACTCTAAGGAGCGATGAACCCCTTGACTACTAGGTGTGCAGGCTTGACCTGTGGCCTGAGCTATCCCAATTTGCGATAGAACTTCTGGCCTGCCCCGCTTCAAGTGTCCTGTCAGAAAGGACCTTCAGTGCAGCAGGAGGTATTGTCACTGAGAAGAGAAGTCGCCTAGGTCAAAAAAAGTCTAGATTACCTCACCTTTATTAAGATGAATGAGGGATGGATCCCGAAGGGACTGACAGTGTGCCATACATTCAACTAAAAAAGGCCTGATGGGATGAGCTGCCTTGGGCTAAAAATGGTCCACACGCTGCTGTATTTTAGCTCTGAATACCGGTTGACTTGCGTGCCTTATCCGCCACCAACTAGGGTTCAAGCTGCAATGTTTTAGGGCACTTTCTGCCCTGGAAACAAACATCAATTTTTATGGCCGCTGCTACAGCAGCGGCTGCAACAATACCTAATTTTTCAGGCATGTGTACATGCCTAATTTTTCGGCCCTCTGGTGCTGCACTGTGGCTTCAAAAACCAAACCAAAAAAAAAGGCACATAACAGGGATTAAACTGATAGGAGTGGTGTGTTAAGTAGTACTATTCCTATCTGGTGGCACATTAGATTGCATGCGCAGTGCCCCAAATTTGAAGTAGGAGGACCGACCAAGCATCTTTTTCCATCTCCCGGTTCCAAAAATCGATGCCATATACACGTCCCCTGATAGGGCGCCAGCTCGTTATTCTCTTGGGCGCCAGCTCGTTATTCTCTTTTTCACTTTACTAGGGACACTTTACTGCACTATGGGCAAGACCCACTCTTTGTTTTGCACACTGTTATTCCTAGCCAGCATCTGTGATGGGAAATCAGGCAGTCATCTAAAGGTTTAGATTGAGCTTTAGCTTAGAACACCCTTGAAGGTGTTTAAGGAGATTAGGGCTAGTTTGGAGGATTCTTCTTAGACCTCTCTGAGTCTTTATAGCCCTTCTACCTATCCAGCATTTCTAGAAACTAGAGAAAGGGTGGCTGTGTATCTGTGATACATTTAACTTTATATCACCTTATTGACACTTTATCACTCCGGTCTCCATACTCTCTGCCTATACCCATCTATTTAGAGGGAATTTCCTTGCCCCTGCCAATATTATATAATAGGTAATTGTATTACCATTATTACACAATTAGGTCTCTGAGGACAGGTGTCAATCCATATCTGCCAAGTGATCCTATGTAGGGGGAACAGTCTCTATTCTGCTCTGTGTCAGTGTGTATCAGGGATCCTTAGGATAGGTGTCAATCCATATCTGCCAAGTGACCCTATGTAGGGTGAACAGTCCCTATTCTGCTCTGTGTCAGTGTGTATCAGGGTCCCAGAGGACAGGTGTCAATCCATATCTGCCAAGTGACCCTATGTAGGGGGAACAGTCCCTATTCTGCTCTGTGTCAGTGTGTATCAGGGATCCTTAGGATAGGTGTCAATCCATACCTGCCAAGTGACATATGTAGGGGGAACAGTCCCTATTCTGCTCTGTGTCAGTGTGTATCATGATCTCTGAGGAGAGGTGTCAATCCATATCTGCCAAGTGACCCTATGTAGGGGGAACAGTCTCTATTCTGCTCTGTGTCAGTGTGTATCATGGTCTCTGAGGACAGGTGTCAATCCATATCTGCCAAGTGACCCTATGTAGGGGGAACAGTCTCTATTCTGCTCTGTGTCAGTGTGTATCATGATCTCTGAGTACAGGTGTCAATCCATATCTGCCAAGTGACCCTATGTAGGGGGAACAGTCCATATTCTGCTCTGTGTCAGTGTGTATCAGGGATCCTTAGGATAGTTGTCAATCCATACCTGCCAAGTGACCCTATATAGGGTGAACAGTCCCTATTCTTCTCTGTGTCAGTGTGTATCATGGTCTCTGAGGACAGGTGTCAATCCATATGTCAAGGTGTCAATATGTCATATGTCAGGTGTCAATCCATATCCATTGTGATTTAGGAATGTTAGGCGATTTCTGCCCTTTATGGATTAAAACCAGACTCTGCATCAACTGTGTAATTTTTCATGGGAGTTTTGCCATGGATCCCCCTCCGGCATGCCACAGTCCAGGTGTTAGTCCCCTTGAAACAACTTTTCCATCACTTTTGTGGCCAGAAAGAGTCCCTGTGGGTTTTAAAATTCGCCTGCCCATTGAAGTCTATGGCGGTTCGCCCGGTTTGCCGGTTCGCGAACGTTTGCGGCAGTTCGCGTTCGCCATTCGCGAACCGAAAATTTAGTGTTTGCGACATCACTACCGAGACAGCTCTGAGGGACTTCGGCACTGGCTTCGGGTAAGTGACAGAATGGTTTTTAACCCCTTCTGCACCATGGGGTGTGGCGCTATAGGGAGCTATATATTTTTTGTTAAGCATTAAAGGAACAAGTGCCAGGAAAACAAAGTTGGTTTCCTGGCACTATAGTGTTCATTTAATGTTTTACAAAAAATAAATAAAACTATGTTTAAAAAAAAAAATTGTTGAAAATTGTAGAATCTCAGTGGAACTATGTTAATTTTTCTTACAATAGCCAGGCAATAGTACATGCAGCAGGACATCTGGCTTCATGCATTGTCCAATACCAAAGTGCAGTGATGACTGCAGGAACACATGGTGGATCTGGCCACCAAATTAAACAAACTGGTAGAAAACCAGACCTTTGTACAGAAATAAAAATAAGTAATCTAATGGGAATGTGAAACTTTCAAACTGATTCAATCGCAGCAATTTTACAGACAATGTCTAAAAGTGGTACTTAAAATAATTTTAGAAATATGGACTTTACCTTAATTTAATAATTACCAGTTTTTGTTTTCAAATCATTAAAATGGATTATTATAAACTGGAATTTGTCTAATCTTCCCAATGCCACAGCAAACATTTCTGCTCCGGTATTATAGAAAGAACTTATATGTAAAAGGAAACGATGGGCACCAAAACAATATTAGCTTATTCAAGCAGTATTAATGTATAGATCCACCCCCCTGCTCAATTCTCGGCCATTTAGAAGTGAAATCACTTTGTTTATACAGCCCTGGTCAACAGCATATCTGCATATCTTTTGGCAAGCCTGTTCCTTTTCCAGGTGGGTTAATATACTGCCAAATTAAACAGAATAATGTAACTTTCTCCATTTGTGTTTATTGGGGTTTTGTGTTCCTGCTGTAAACTGTTTTAGCACACCTTCCAAATGTCTAGTTATTTAGAATAGACAGTCCCTCTACAGATATAAAATCCACGTGTTCCTATTTTCTATCCTGGTGGTACTCATTGTAGAGTAACGCTTACGTTGCTTACTTAAAAGTTTACTTTAAACACTATAACAACTTTATATCAATGATGAGCTGCTAACCCTTTGCGCATCATCCTGCTTTAATTTGCCGTTTAAAAAAAATAAAAAAATTTAATTGACCTAAGAAAGAAGATATTTTAAAAAGAGCCCTTAAAAAAAAATCTGTATGGTAAGACACATATATGCTAGATTGCTGTGAGCGTGGATAGTGCCCTGCCCAAGGCAACCTTTGGGTTAAGGTACTGATATTTTTTTCCCATTATAACTGTGCTGGCTTATTTACCTTTCCATGGCTGGTTTGGCCATTATAGGTATATTTGTATCAATGCATCCTGCCCAAGTCTTACTTCCCAGAGTGGTTTATTAATGTTGCAGTATGAAAACTTTGCTGCAGTTCTAAGTCTGCCCAAAGGCTCTAGGAGAGAAAAGGATTTTCACGTCTTGCTTTGTTGTCCAAGACCTGCCCATTTGTGCGTCTTTATGTGTGCAGACAACTCTGCCCAGCTTGGACAGATCTTTCTATTTTTCCCATAGAGCACTATTAAGAGCCTGAGAAACACTGGCGGCTGAGGATATCGCACCACGCGGACTGGTTTACAGAATGTGAACTGGACTTCGAATAAATTAAAATTAATGATGGCCACTGTCTGCTTATTGACCCATTTCCCTCCTCCTATGTAATGGCTGGAACTGCAACTGAAGGTTAAATCTATATCTCATAAAAAAAAAAAACAATAATTTTACTCCACAGACTGTAATGACAAGCTCCTGATTGATAGAGCCTCATAATTAGAGGGGGTAGCCTATGAGCAGCAGGAACATCTGAAGGTAAGTCTGTTTTATTATTTTAATTTAAAGGGATACATTAACCACCAAATATAAATATGGTATTGTTGTGTCCGTTATTCAAATATGAATATCAATCTTTTAATTAATATATAATAATCAATAAGTAACATTACTATTTTTTATAATTTGTGGTATTATGGTCGAATATGTGGATAGAAAATACACAAAACGTAATATTAAATGTATATTTAAAGGACCACTCTAGGCACCCAGACCACTTCAGCTTAATGAGGTGGTCTGGGTGCCAGGTCCTTCTAGGGTTAACCCATTTTTTCATAAACATAGCAGTTTCAGAGAAACTGCTATGTTTATGAATGGGTTAAGCCTTCCCCCTATGTCCTCTAGTGGCTGTCTCATTGACAGCCGCTAGAGGCGCTTGCGTGCTTCTCACTGTGATTTTCACAGTGAGAGCACGCCAGCGTCCATAGGAAAGCATTATGAATGCTTTCCTATGTGACCGGCTGAATGCGCGCGCAGCTCTTGCCGCGCGTGCGCATTCAGCCGACGGGGAGGAGAAGAGGAGGATCGGAGGAGGAGAGCAGGAGGAGATCTCTCCGCCCAGCGCTGGAAAAAGGTAAGATTTAACCCCTTTCCCCTTTCCAGAGCCGGGCGGGAGGGGGTCCCTGAGGGTGGGGGCACCCTCAGGGCACTCTAGTGCCAGGAAAACGAGTATGCTTTCCTGGCACTAGAGTGGTCCTTTAATATACTTATAATAACAAGTAAACAGATGCTAGCAGTATGGCAATTTACTACAATAATAATACAATATAAAACTACAACATATTCATTCCAAAAGGCTATACCAGTTGCCAGGGCTGCCATCAGAAATGTTGGGGCCCCTGACAAAGCACAAGGTCTGGGATCCCCCTCCCCCGCCCCCTCCCTCCCGGGCCCGCCCACGCCCTACCTAGTCCGCTGACAATGATGCGGGACTGAATGTGGTGTGTATAGTGGAAGTGAATTAGAATGTGTGTAATGGATGTAGTGTTTGTGTGTATTAGATACTGTTTGTGCAGTGAATGCAGAGTGTGTGTTTGTGTAGCGGATGCAGTGTGTATAGTGAACGCAGAGTGTGTTTGAGTAGTGGATGTAGTGTGTGTACAGTGATGTAGTGTGTGTTTGTGTAGTGGATGTAGTGTTTGTATGTACTAGATTAAATGTGTTTAGTGGATGCAGTGTCTGTAGTGGATGTAGTGTGTGTATTAGACGCAGTGTCTGTGTATAGTGAATTTGTGGTGGATGTAGTGTGTGTACTGTGAATACAGGATGTTTGTGTAGTGGATGCTGTGTGTACAGTTAATGCAGAGTGTGTGTCAGTATAGTGAATCTAGAGTGTGTGCATAGTTTAGTGAATGCAGAGTGTGTGTTAGTGTGTAATGAATGCAGAGTGTGTGTTAGTGTGTAGTGAATGCAGTGTGTCAGTGTAATGAATGTAGTGTGTGTGTTAGCGCAGTGAATGCAGAGTGTGTGTAAATGTGTAGTGAATGCAGAGTGTGTGTTAATGTGTAGTGAATGCAGAGTGTGTGTTAATGTGTAGTGAATGCAGAGAATGTGTTAGTGTGTAGCGGATGCAGAGTGTGTGTTAGTGTAGTAAATGCACTGTGTTAATGTGTAGTGAATGCAGAGGGTGTGTTAGTGTGCAGCGGATGCAGAGTGTGTTAGTGTAGTGAATGCAGAGTGTGTTAATGTGTAGCGGAAGTAGAGTGTGTGTTAGTGTAGTGAATGCAGAGTGTGTTAATGTGTAGCGAATGCAGAGTGTGTGTTAGTGTAGTGGATGCAGTGAGTGTGTTAGTGTGTAGTGTATGCAGAGTGCATGTTGTATTAGTGAATGCAGTGTGTGTATTGTATTAGTGTATGCAGTATGTGTGTTGTGTTAGTGTATGCAGTATGTATGTTGTGTTAGTGTATGCAGTGTGTGTTGTGTTGGTGTATGCAGTGTGTGTTGTCAGTGTATGCAGAGTGTGTGTTGTGTCAGTGTATGCAGAGTGTGTGTTGTGTCAGTGTATGTAGTGTGTGTGTTGTGTCAGTGTATGTAGTGTGTGTGTTGTGTCAGTGTATGTAGTGTGTGTGTGTTGTGTCAGTGTATGTAGTGTGTGTGTGTTGTGTCAGTGTATGCAGTGTGTGTGTGTTGTGTCAGTGTATGTAGTGTGTGTGTGTTGTGTCAGTGTATGCAGTGTGTGTGTGTTGTGTCAGTGTATGTAGTGTGTGTTGTGTTAGTGTATGTAGTGTGTGTGTGTTGTGTCAGTGTATGCAGTGTGTGTGCTGTGTCAGTGTATGTAGTGTGTGTGCTGTGTCAGTGTATGCAGTGTGTGTGTGTGTTGTGTCAGTGTATGCAGTGTGTGTGTGTGTTGTGTCAGTGTATGCAGTGTGTGTGTGTGTGTTGTGTCAGTGTATGCAGTGTGTGTGTGTAAATGTGCTGGGGTGAGGGGGGGGCATTTTAAAGGGAAACTCCAGTGCCAGAAAAACGATCCGTTTTTCTGGCACTGGAGGGTCCCTCTCCCTCCCACCCACCAATCCCCGGTTACTGAAGGGGTAAAAACCCCTTCAGTCACTTACCTGGGACAGCGGCGATGTCCCTCGCCGCTGTCTCCGCCTCCGCGACGCTCCTCCTAGTGCTTACGTCGGCCGGTGGGCGAGACTAATCTCGCTCACCGGCCGAGGAGACCTAATGCGCATGCGCGGAAATGCCGCGCATGCGCATTACGTCTCCCCATAGGAAAGCATTGAAAAATCATTTCAATGCTTTCCTATGGGGTTTTGAGCGACGCTGGAGGTCCTCACACAGCGTGAGGACGTCCAGCGACGCTCTAGCACAGGAAACCTGTGCTAGAAACAAGGAAGTGACCTCTAGTGGCTGTCTAATAGACAGCCACTAGAGGTGGAGTTAACCCTGCAATGTAAATATTGCAGTTTATGAAAAACTGCAATAATTACAGTTGCAGGGTTAAGGGTAGTGGGAGTTGGCACCCAGACCACTCCAATGAGCAGAAGTGGAGAGGGCCCAGGCAGCACACAGCTTCTCCTCTTCTCTCCTCCAATAACTCTCACGAGACCCACGGAGCGTTGCCATGGCAACCGGGTCTCGCGAGAGTTATTAGCAGAGAGGAGAAGAGGCTGTGTGCTGCCTGGGCCCTCTCTGCGGTAACAGGGAAGCCAGGGGGCCCGCGGCTGCACACATAGATAGCGATATTCGCTATCTATGTGTGCAGAGAGGGAAAGTGGGGCCCAGGACTGCCAGAGCAGTCCGGGCCCCCCAGGGCAGCCGGGCCCGTGACAACCGTCATGGTTGTCACCCCCTGATGGCGGCCCTGCCAGTTGCTAGGTTACAATGGAATCCCGTGGTACAATACAAAACATCCCCTGGCCCCAGCCAAAACAGTTAGGTGCTATATTCTTAGGCAGTCAAGGGCAGAGCAAAAGAGCACCTGAATCCTTCCTACATCTGGTTTTTATTCAGTGTATTACTAAGTAGGCTGCCTTTGATGTCACTGCCAGACGCACATGGCTTAAAGGACCAATATAGTGCCAGGAAAACAAAATCGTCGCCCCCCTCCCACTGTGCTGAAGGGGTTAAACACTTACCTTTCTCCAGCGCCGGGCTCCCTCGGTGCTGGGGAACTCTCCTCCCTCTGCCAACGTCCGTGCCGAATGTGCATGCGCGGCAAGAGTGGCGTGTGCATATGGACGTCGAGCGTCTTCTCACTGTGATTTTCACAGTGATAAGTGCGGAAGCGCATCTAGCGGCTGTCAGTGAGACAGCCACTAGAGGCTGGATTAACACTCAGTGTAAACATAGCAGTTTCTCTGAAACTGCTATGTTTACAGCTGCAGGGTTAAAACTAGAGAGACCTGGCACCCAGACCACTTCATTGAGCTATAGTGGTCCTTTAAGGAATCCTACACACTGCCCCTAGTTGTGCTTCTAAATCATTAATCTCATTATTCTTTATTTTATGATAAAACTCATTACAGTTGCAAGAAAAAGTATGTGAATCCTTTGGAATGATATGGATTTCTGCACAAATTGGTCATAAAATGTGATCTGATCATCATCTAAGTCACAACAATAGACAATCACAGTCTGCTTAAACTAATAACACACAAAGAATGAGATGTTGCCATGTTTTTATTGAACACACCATGTAAACATTCACAGTGCAGGTGGAAAAAGTATGTGACCCTCTAGACCAGGGGTTCTCAACCCAGTCCTCAGGACCCCCTACCAGTCCAGGATTTGGGGATTACCTGGGTGTGTCTAAGGTTTTTAGAAAAAGGGAAAAAAACACCTTAGACTCTAAGGCGTTTTTCTTTTCTTTTTCTAAACACCTTAGACACACCCAGGTAATTCCTAAACCCTGGACTGGTAGGGGGTCCTTGAGGACAAGGTTGAGAACCCCTGCTCTAGACTAATGACATCTCCAAGAGCTAATTGGAGTAAGATGTCAGCCAACCCCTGCTCTAGACTAATGACATCTCCAAGAGCTAATTGGAGTAAGATGTCAGCCACCAGTTCTGGGTTTGCTTGTCACAAGAAGCATTGCCTGATGTGATTGATGCCTCGCACAAAAGAGCTCTCAGAAGACCTACGATAAAGAATTGTTGACTTGCATAAAGCTGGAAAGGGTTATAACACCTATACAAGTGCTTGCTGTTCATCAGTCCACGGTAAGACAAATTGTCTATAAATGGAGAAAGCTCAGCACTGCTGCTACTCTCCCTAGGAGTGGCCGTCCTATAAAGATGACTGCAAGAGCACAGCGCAGACTGCTCAATGAGGTGAAGAAGAATCCTAGAGTGTCAGCTAAAGACTTACAAAAGTCACTGGCAAATGCTAACATCCCTGTTAGCGAATCTACAGTACGTAAAACACTAAACAAGAATGGATTTCATGGGAGGATACCACAGAGGAAGCCACTGCTGTCCAAACAAAACATTGCTGCACGTTTACAGTTTGCACAAGAGCACCTGGATGTTCCACAGCAGTACTGGCAAAATATTCTGTGGACAGATGAAACCAAAGTTGAGTTGTTTGGAAGAAACACACAACACTATGTGTGGCGAAAAAGAGGCACAGCACACCAACATCAAAACCTCATCCCAACTGTGAAGTATGGTGGTGGGGGCATTATGGTTTGGGGCTGCTTTGCTGCGTCAGGGCCTGGATAGATTGCTATCATCGAAGGAAAAATTAATTCCCAAGTTTATCAAGACATTTTGCAGGAGAACTTAAGGCCATTTGTCTACCAGCTGAAGCTCAACAGAAGATGGGTGTTGCAACAGGACAATGACCCAAAGCATAGAAGTAAATCAACAACAGAATGGCTTAAACAGAAGAAAATACTCCTTCTGAAGTGGCCCAGTCAGAGTCCTGACCTCAACCCGATTGAGATGCTGTGGCATGATCTCAAGAAAGCGATTCACACCAGACATCCCAAGAATATATACTGAAACAGTTCTGTAAACAGGAATGGTCAAGAATTACTCCTGACCGTTGTGCACGTCTGATCTGCAACTACAGGAAACGTTTGGTTGAAGTTATTGCTGCCAAAGGAGGTTCAACCAGTTTTTAAATCCAAGGGTTCACATACTTTTTCCACCTGCACTGTGAATGTTTACATGGTGTGTTCAATAAAAACATGGCAACATTTCATTCTTTGTGTTTTATTAGTTTAAGCAGACTGTGATTGCCTATTGTTGTGACTTAGATGATGATCAGATCACATTTTATGACCAATTTGTGCAGAAATCCATATCATTCCAAAGGGTTCACATGCTTTTTCTTGCAACTGTATATTAATACCATTACAGGCACATATACATTTTGGTATATAGACTGTCTCTTTACTTGGACCATGTAAAATATTGCCATTTCTTAGAAACTGCAATGAATGGTTGATAATACACCTCTAGTGACATTCAGACAGCCGTTAGAACCACTTTCACCGTTAGACCTTATACATTTCATGGCGTTCATGCCAGTGGTGTATTTTGGTTTTGTGCTGCCCTAGGCATTACTAAACGTATGCACCCCCCTCAATCTTCATGTGCCCCACCCCTTCTGGCCAAGGCCACACCTCTTCCTTTTGAGACCCAACCATTCTGTAAGCCCCACCTCTTTCTCTTCATCTCTGTCCTCAAACAGTTTACAAAGCATACTTTGCCATCAAACTGCTTTCCAATACCATCTTTGTCCCAAAACAACTTTACAGTGCCAGCTTTGTCCCCAACCAACCATATTTACACCCAAACAACATGCCAGTGCCATCTTTGTCCACAAACAGTTTGCCAGTGCCATCTGGTATATCAGGCCTCTACGCTTTAAATGCATAAACTTGGTATATCACAGCAATCAGCGTTAATTGCATAAAACTGGTATATCATAGTAATCGGTTATAAAAGCATAAACTGGTATATCATAGTAATCGGTTATAAATGCATAAACTAGGTATATCATTGCAATCAGCTGTAAATGCATAAACTTATATTTTGCCAATGACCTGGAGAGTGCCTTACTCTGAAACCACTGCCTCTGAGCGAGCACCAGGATGTTTTGTTACACCCGATGCTCAGGTCCGAGGGGAGGGTGGCAGACAGCTCAGTAGTAAGTTGAAGTTGTGAAGGCAGGTGGGGGTCACTATATGCAGTAACTCATGGTGTCACCCTACTAGATATCCTCCAGTATCAGACCATTCAGAATCCTTAGTGCAATAATGCAATTATTCAGTTTATTTACAATACCAGTATAGGATACGGTTATCACAGACCAACATTTAGAAGAAATTAAAACAGAAAACACTTGACTCCTACACATTTTAATGATTTTACAAACAAAGGTGTATTAAAGGACCACTATAGTGCCAGGAAAACATACTTGTTTTCCTGGCACTATAGTGCCCTGAGGGTGCCCCCACCCTCAGGGACCCACTCCCGCCGGGCTCTAGGGAGAGTAAAGGGTTAAAACTTACCTTTATTCCAGCGCTGGGCGGGGAGCTCTCGTCCTCCTCTCCGCCTCCGATCCTCCCTTTAGGCCGGTCTCATAGGAAAGCATTTACAATCTAGCTCTCAGAACACATCAATTTCCAGGAGCAATGTTACCGACACAAAATGACAAAACTCTAAAAGGACCACTATAGTGCAAGGAAAACAAACTTGTTTTCCTGGCACTATAGGGTCATTCGGTTCCCCCCTCCCCTCCCCCCACCCTCACGGCACCCCTTCCGCTTGGTTGAAGGGTTTAAAACCCATTCAGCCACTTACCTTTCTCCAGAGCCGGGCTCCCTCGGCGCTGGTGACCTCTCCTCCCCCGCAAACGTCTGCTCCGAATGCGCATGTGCAGCAAGAGCAGCGCGCGCATTCAAACCGCCCATTGGAAAGCATTACTCAATGCTTTCCAAGGACATCCAGCGTCTTCTCACTGTGATTTTCACAGTCAGAATTGCGGATGTGCCTCTAACAGCTGTCAGGGAGACAGCCAGTAAGGCTGGATTAACCCTCAGTGAAACATAGCAGTTTCTCTGAAACTGCTATGTTTTCAGCTGCAGGGTTAAAATTAGAGGGACCTGGCACCCAGACCATTACATTGAGCTGAAGTGGTCTCGGTGCCTATAGTGGTCCTTTAAGTATCCCTCTTTAGGAGAGGCAGCATCTATTTTGGACAATAAAACTCACACTCTTATGTAATTCAGATAGATAATAAAGCTTGCACTCTAATGTAAATAGGATAATTAATAAAGATTGCACTATAACTGAAATACATTAAAGTGCAAGCTTTATTACCTAAGTGAATTACATAATTCAGCCATAGACAATAAAAGCCATGTATAGAGAACAGCCATATAGTCTGTGAGTATATAGATAGGAGTGTGACATTATACACAGCCATATAGACTGTATGTATATAGATTGAGGCAATGTACTTATTGAGAACGCCATATAGACTGCATATATAGATATATAAATAGGAGAATTTTACTTATTGAGAGAGCCATAAATTCTGTGTATAGGTAGGAGTGTGACATTATACACAGGTAGGAGTGTGACATTATACACGCTGTATAGTCTATGTATATATATATAGATGGGAGCCTTTTATTTATAGAAAACGGCCACATAGTCTTTGTGTATATAGATATGAGCATATAAATAAAAGTCTCCCACCTTTTTGTTGGACCTGGCTTCTCTATTGCAGTGTAAACTTTTACTCCATACTTCTCATTTTAACAAAACAACTCCCATGTAATTAAATTACAAAAAGAATTGGAACAAAAAAAAATGAAACATCCTAGAAACATACAGTGAAAGACAAATCAAACCACTTAAATAAAAAAATTGAGAAATAAATGACATTTAAAAAGAGCAAATAAACAGAATAATAGAATGGAAGAGGATGGAGAACTAACAAATATATAGATGTTAAAACTGACATTTTGTGCAGTTTAAGGCTCCCTACAGTCAGGGCAGCACTGGGACAACATGTTACATGCAGCACCAGCCATTTTAATTCTGCTCACCTAATAATGAAAGGTGTGTCAGATGAAACTGAAGACCTGAATATAGAGGGATGATCCTGCCTTCCCAGACTCCTTCCAACACATTACTGAGGAAGCATAGGGAGGAGAAGGAGCAGAGGCTGCAATGGAGAGCTACCGCATGGTCTGTCAGGGGGCGTGGTCTGTCAGGGGGAGTGTCAGCTGTCAAGTTGATGTCGGGAGAGGGGCTGGAAGGTTCCACTAGCTGCTAATCTGGAGGGGTGTGCAGCAGTTACTGGAGTGCTTATAATGCTGACTGACTTCTGCCTTCTAGGAGAGAGACAGCTTATCCTGCTGCAATTTCTCCGAGTCTCACTCCCTTTCCCTTTTTCAAAATTTGCTTGGGAACAAAAATAAAAATTACCATAGTGATTATGGCTGCTTGTCACCCCCGTTATTTGCGCCCCCTTGGAATGTGCCGCCCAAGGCAAGTGCCTTGTTTGCCTTGCTGAAGATACACCAGTGGTTCATGCTCTAGAGACTGCAATGAAAGATTCTCATACAAGTATGTATCGGATTGGATGAGCATGGTGATTGGTATGTCTGATGTCATTGTGAAAGGGTCTGCCTGCCGCAAGGAAACTGTCCTGGCGTTAAAATAAAGGTGAGTTTTAGGGCGTTTTGCAACTTTTTTTTTATTTGAACGGGGGAGAGGGTGCAGTATTTTTTTTTTTTTTTTAAATTTGCATTTTATTTGCTTTTGCACATAAATCTTACAACGTGACCAATATATAGGTAGTGTAAAGTAAAGTATAGTAAAATATAAACATTTGCAATGCTGGGTATGGGTCCTTATCACATATAGTCAAACAACAATTATACGTTAAGGCTATATGATACTAGGTTAAATTATGCTAGTTTAGCTTGTAATGTCTAGGGTTGGAGTAAAGTGTCTCTAGATTTTAGTTGCGTCTTCGGTCTCTCAGCTTTGATATTAGGCTTGTTTTGCCGTCCTCGCGGTAAGGTCCGCGTTGGGACTCTTCAGGTAGTGTTCCTCGAGCCCCGTGATTTTTGTAGTGGAAGGGTCTTTACTACTGCAGTTTCCAGTCTCCACCGTGGTACAGTGTTGCCCTGAGCCATTGGGGTCAGTTTGTCGTGCCCCTTGGGGTCAGCTCGTTTCTTTGGTGTAGGCTCCGGTAGCGTTTGTTGTTGTCTGTCTGCTAGTGCATTAAGGCTGCGGAGGAATGGTTCTGGTTCCTCGGAGGAAGTGAGGGTGACCTGTCCTGTTCCCGACATTGCCAAGAGTGACCCGTCCGCTCCCCATCTGTATTTCACGGAATTGTCTCTGAGTCTCTTTGCTATGGGTGCCAGTTTCCTCTTCTCTACCAATACTGCGAACGGGAGATCACTGTATATCGCCAGTGTAGTGTTTTCGTAGTGTATGGTTTGTAATTCCCTGGATTTGGCCATGATCGCGGTTCGTACCGCTATGTCTCTTGTGAGAGCGATTGTATCTCTCGGGGCGTCGCTGGGTGCTGCAGCGGACTTTTTCACCCTGAATGCTGCTTTTATAGCGGGAGAGGTTGCTTCGCTTTTGATTCCCAAAGCTGCGATCGAGTTCCTGGCGAACTCCAATAATTGCTCCCCCTCGACAGACTCTGGGATACCCCTGATACGGATGTTCCTTTGTCTGTGTCTTGTTTGGAGCAGTGTCATTGCCCTTTGCATCTGGCGTACCTGAGCGGTGAATTCCGCTATCTGGCTGCTGTTACTTTGTATGTGGCTGTCTCTGGCGGTTTCTCTCTCCTCCACCTCTTTCACTTTTTGGTGTATAATCCCCATTTCATTTTGTGCCTCTGCCAGATCTGCCTTCCAGATCTTTCTCAGGTCCGTGAGCAGGTTCTTAATGTCCCCTTTAGTGGATGGGGATGAGTCTTCTTCCGACTCCGAGGTGTGGGGGGTCTCCCCTTGTGCGGATGAGGGGATTGATTCCTCCCCCTCCTGAGAGTCTTCCGAGGCTTCTGGGTCTGTGTGGGCCTCGGGCGCCATCTTGGGCTGCAGCCGCGGTTCAGGCCTGCTGAAGGAGAGCCTGATATCAGGCATACGTGGGGGCTCGGGTCGTGTTCTTTGTCGATTCTTGCGCCCCATTTCGTTCTCTGGGGGTTCGTGGGTCTCGTGCTGTGAGTTAAATTTGTTTTTTTACGGCTTTTTCTTCTTTTTCTGTGGATTCCTGTCGGAGCTCCACAGATAGACGTCTGGTTCAGTGCTCTGCCGGCCACGCCCCTAGGGTGCAGTATTTTAATGTGTAAATAAAACTAATGTTAAAATCTAATTTTGATATTGGAGTATTATTTTTTTTATTTTTTTATTAATTCTTTATTTTTGTTCGTGCATAGGATAACATTCAGGTCTGCTACGCCACAACAGCTGTAGGAGACTATTTGACAACAGAGTGTAACATGGCATAGATCATACTGTGCACAATTTTTAAATAACTTTTTGTAAAGCAAACTGTGTCTGTGGGTAAATATGTAGAGGGATAAGTGCAGGTATGCTTTGTAGGCAGTCACCGGGTTAGTAAATACAGTAAGGTAACACGTTATGAGGTTAAGAAAGATAGGATTAACTCAGTGCACATTGGTTAATATTATCGACTTGGCGGTCATATTGATAGGTACGTGCTTATGGTGGGTTGGTGGAGGCAAAAATAAACTGGTGCTTGGTAAATAGCATTAATATCTAAACATTTTTTTTTTATTTTTTTTTTCATTTTTCTTTCTCTTTCATTTAAATAAACGGTGTCTGTGGGTGAATAAGTATAAGGATCAGTGCAGGCATGTCTTGCGGGCTGTCACCGCTTTAGCAAATATAGCAAGGTAACACGTTATAAGGTTAATAAAGGCAAGACTAACACAGTGTACATTGGATAATATAGTCAGCTTGGCGGTCATATTGATAGGTATGTGCCCATGGTGGGTTGGCGGGAGGCAAAGATAACCTGGTGCTTGGTAAATAGGAGCAAGATCTAAACAGTAGAATGTGGGTTATATGCGCTGTGCATATTGCTGGTGGGCCAATAGAGATCCCAGCGACCTGGTGCCTGTCCTGTAGTGTTGACAGCTCTGCGGTTCAGGTGGGGCTGGCATGCAATGTGTGAGCCCATATCGAGTTGGCACATGCAAAAATAAGGATTTACGAATATGGCACAAGTGTGTGTACTGTGCGTGTCTAGTACGATGAGAAAGAGACTGATAATAATAAAAAGAAAAAAAATATATACATATATATGTAAAAAACTTTAACGCTATCCTCTGTCGGTGTGTGGCTATGTCTGAGTAGCTTCCAGTTCAGGGGTTAGCCCGCGTACGGGTGCCATTAATTTAAGCAAATGTAACTCCGACAGTAAACATATACATGTGTGATGTCTAGTAAATTAAGTGAGGCTACGACTAGGCGATAAGGGGTGGTGTGTGTCCATGGGGGCTCTGCCCGAGTGTGATGGCCCTGAGAGGTATGTGTGTCACCTACTCTGTGACGTGATTAGGTATGTTACTGTTGCGTTAAGGGACAAGAAAAGTGGTAAGTAAACTATGGTAGTATAAGCCACCATCGTTGGGGTTAAAGTGTAGAAAACGTCTGGGGCTATGACAATACCCGCAGGTGCACAGCCAGTTTGACGATCTGGCACCCGGCCCAGTTCAAGTGGTAACAGCAACGTATGGGTCGGGTGTGAGTCCTTGTGGTACGAATGGGACAGTTCTTGTCGGGTCCCAGCTGTGCTGCGGGCAGGGGCGGACTGACAGTGTCCTGGGCCCCCGGGCAAAATTAGGACCTGGGCCCCCTGCAGATATAGATATAGAGAAAGAGATATATTTAATACAATATTAAACAAAAATCTGCACACGAGTACGGGGGCTGTTGTGGGTAGGGGGATATAGGGGCTGTACTGGGTGGAAGGTATAGGGGGTCCTGCTGGGGGTAGAGGGGCTGTAGTGGGTAGGGGGATATAGGGGCTACTGGGGTATAGGAATATAGAGGCTGTAGTATAGAGGCTGTAGTGGGTAGAGGGGCTGCTGTGGGTAGGGGTATATAGGGGCTGTAGTGGGTAGGGAATATATGGACTGCTGGGGGTAAAGGGATATAGGGGCTGTAGTGGGTAGAGGGGCTGCTGTGGGTAGGGGTATATAGGGGCTACTGGGGTATAGGAACAGAGGGGCTGTAGTGGGTAGGGAATATATGGACTGCTGGGGGTAAAGGGATATAGGGGCTGTAGTGGGTAGAGGGGCTGTAGTGGGTAAAGGGATATAGGGGCTGTAGTGGGTAGAAGGTATAGGGGCTTGCTGTTGGTAGAGGGGCTGTAGTGGTTAGGGGGATATAGGGGCTGCTGGGTGTAGAGGGGCTGTAGTTGGTAGGGGGTATAGGGGCTGCTGGGGTAAAGGGATAAATGGGCTGTACTGGGTAGGAGGTATAGGGGCTGCTGGGGGGTAAAGGGATATAGGGGCTGTACTTAGGAGGTATAGGGGATGCTGGGGGTGGAGGGGCTGAAGTGGGTAGGGGGATATAGGGGCTTCAGGGGGAAGAGGAATATAGGGGCTGTAGTGGGTAGGGGAATATAGGGGCTGCTGGGGGTAGAGGGGCTGTAGTGGGTAGGGGAATATAGGGGCTGCTGGGGTAGAGGGGCTGTAGTTGGTAGGGGGATATAGGGGCTGATGGGGGTAAAGGGATATAAGGCTGTACTGGGTAGGGGGATCTAGGGGCTGCTGGGGGTAAAGGGATATAGGGGCTGTACTTAGTAGGAGGTATAGGGGCTGCAGGGGGTAGAGGGGCTGTAGTGGGTAGGAGGATATAGGGGCTGCTGGGGGTAGAGGGGCTGTAGTGGGTAGGGGAATATAGGGGCTGCTGGGGGTAGAGGGGCTGTAATGGGTAGGGGAATATAGGGGCTGCTGGGGGTAGAGGGGCTGTAGTAGGTAGGGGGTTATAGGGGCTGCTGGGGGTAGAGGGGCTGCTGGGGGTAGAGGGGCTGTAGTGGGTAGGGGAATATAGGGGCTGCTGGGGGTAGAGGGGCTGTAATGGGTAGGGGAATATAGGGGCTGCTGGGGGTAGAAGGGCTGTAGTAGGTAGGGGGTTATAGGGGCTGCTGGGGATATAGGGGCTGCTGGGGGTAGAGGGGCTGTAGTGGGTAGGGGAATATAGGGGCTGCTGGGGGTAGAGGAGCTGTAGTGGGTAGGGGGGTATAGGGGCTGCTGGGGGTAGAGGGACTGTAGTGGGTGGGGGGATATAGGGGCTGAAGGGGGTAGAGGGGCTGTAGTAGGTAGGGGGATATAGGGGCTGCTGGGGGTAGAGGGGCTGCTGGGGGTAGAGGGGCTGTAGTAGGTAGGGGGATATAGGGGCTGCTGGGGATATAGGGGGTGCTGGGGGTAGAGGGGCTGTAGTAGGTAGGGGGATATAGGGGCTGCTAGGGATAAAGGGGCTGCTGGGGGTAGAGGGGCTGTAGTGGGTGGGGGGATATAGGGGCTACTGGGGGTAGAGGGGCTGTAGTAGGTAGGGGGATATAGGGGCTGCTGGGGATAGAGGGGCTGTAGTAGGTAGGGGGATATAGGGGCTGCTGGGGGTAGAGGGGCTGTAGTGGGTAGGGGGATATAGGGGCTGCTGGGGGTAGAGGGGCTGTAGTGAGTAGGGGAATATAGGGGCTGCTGGGGGTAGAGGGGCTATAGTGGGTAGGGGGATATAGGGGCTGCTGGGGGTAGAGGGGCTGCTGGGGGTAGAGGGGCTGTAGTGGGTAGGGGGATATAGGGGCTGCCGGGGGTAGAGAGGCTGCTGGGGGTAGAGGGGCTATAGTGGGTAGGGGGATATAGGGGCTGCTGGGGGTAGAGGGGCTGCTGGGGGTAGAGGGGCTGTAGTGGGTAGGGGGATATAGGGGCTGCTGGGGGTAGAGGGGCTGCTGGGGGTAGAGGGGCTGTAGTGGGTAGGGGGATATAGGGGCTGCTGGGGGTAGAGAGGCTGCTGGGGGTAGAGGGGCTGTAGTGGGTAGGGGGATATAGGGGCTGCTGGGGGTAGAGAGGCTGCTGGGGGTAGAGGGGCTATAGTGGGTAGGGGGATATAGGGGCTGCTGGGGGTAGAGGGGCTGCTGGGGGTAGAGGGGCTGCTGGGGGTAGAGGGGCTGCTGGGGGTAGAGAGGCTGCTGGGGGTAGAGGGGCTATAGTGGGTAGGGGGATATAGGGGCTGCTGGGGGTAGAGGGGCTGTAGTGGGTAGGGGGATATAGGGGCTGCTGGGGGTAGAGAGGCTGCTGGGGGTAGAGGGGCTATAGTGGGTAGGGGGATATAGGGGCTGCTGGGGGTAGAGGGGCTGCTGGGGGTAGAGGGGGTGCTGGGGGTAGAGAGGCTGCTGGGGGTAGAGGGGCTATAGTGGGTAGGGGGATATAGGGGCTGCTGGGGGTAGAGGGGCTGCTGGGGGTAGATGGGGCTGTAGTGGGTAGGGGGATATAGGGGCTGCTGGGGGTAGAGGGGCTGTAGTGGGTAGGGGGATATAGGGGCTACTGGGGGTAGAGGGGCTGTAGTGGGTAGGGGAATGTAGGGGCTGCTGGGGGTAGAAGGATATAGGGTCTGTAGAAGGTAGAGGGGCTGAGCCTTACCTTTAACCATAGAAGCCCTGGTGGTCCTGAAGTGCTGCCTCTAACACCGATCAGGCAGCTCCGCATGGCTCCCTGAACTTTTGACACATGATGTCATTTCCTTTCTAACGAGCTGCACGGAGCTGCCTGATCAGCACTACAGACAGCTCTCCTGCTCCGCTCACCAGTCAGGCACAGTGAGAGACAGCATAGCGGGTCTTTAGGAGGGCCCTTTAGCTGTCTCTCACTGTGCCTGCCCGAACATGGGGGAAATGTATTTGGTAACAGGGGCCCGCGGAGTTCTGTGCGGGCCCCTGACTGACTGCATGCTGGCTGGGGAGATTGTTTAACTCCCCAGTCAGCTGTTCCTTTCCTGCTCAGCGGGCGGGCCCCCAAGAGCCTCGGGCCCTCGGTCCATGACCGATTTGCCAGAGTGCTCAGTCCGCCCCTGGCTGCGGGGATGCCGGGCTCATCTGGCCTGTTTGATTGAGGGAGTCCATAGGTAGGCCCAGTGAGTGCAGGAGCGGTGCTGCATCGCATATGTCCCGAAACTGGTGTGAGACTGATCCCTGCTGGATGGTGAGAGTGTGGGACCGTTTCCAGCGGTATCTAAGGCCTTGTTGGCGGAGAAGTGTGGTTAGTGGTTGAAGGGAACGTCTCCACGCCAGGGTGCCGCTGGAGAGGTCGGCATAGAAGCTCAGTGCCCAGTTTTCGAATTGTAGGGGTGTCCTGCCCTGCAGGGCATCCAGTACTGCTGTTTTGTCCATTCTGTTTCGGAATGCAAATATGACGTCCCGGGTGGCCCCGGTAGGTGCCTTCGGTGATTTGGGGACCCTGAAGAGGTAGTCGGGGTGTATGTGGTCTGCTTGTGCTGGTGGCAGGATCATTGGGAGCAGACGTTTAACGACCTTCGGTAGCTCTGCTTCAGAGATTTCCTCCGGGAGTCCCCTGACTTTCAGGTTGTCACGCCGTTTGGCGTCTTCATGCTCGGCCATGCGGTGTTCGTGTGAGCGTTGTTGTAGCTGTAGCTCTTGCACGGTACGTTTAAGTTCCCCTATGTCCCGGGTATTTGTTTCCATTCGGCCCTCCATTGTATTTAGGCGGGTTGTCACCCATTTTAGATCACCTCTCAGTGCAGTGATGTCTTTATGGTTGTCGTTATGGTGGTCCGCGAGTATTTGCTTGAGGACCGACACTGTCACTGGTGTGGAGTCTGTATCGACGTTGGTTGGTTGTGAGGGCCTTCCTACCCTGGGAGCTGGTAAGTAATCCTCTCCTGAGAGTTCGTCGGAGAAATCAGAGCATCCTCCGTGGAGCGCCGCCATGTTGTGTCCGCTTGCTCCTCGGGCCTGTCTCCACATATCTCCTATGGTGAGTCCCAGGTTGTTTTTTTCCAGGTTTGGCTTTTTTGTTTTGCGTCCCATAGTGTTAGGGGGGAGCTGGGGGTCTCTGCCGTGGTTTAGGTGTAGTTTGTGAGGGTATTTTTTCAGTTTTTCACGCTTGTGCCTCGGAGCTCTGGAGTTTCGCGGCCGCTTGGTTTGGCTGTGATATTGGAGTATTCTTTCAAGCTAAGTTAATATATTTTAATGCATTTCTTAAAATTTCCCCTAGCCTAATTATCCTATAAATCTCTGTGAACAAATTCTAATATGTACAAAACAGCTGCTACTGGGAGTCGTTCTATAGACGAACAGCTGAACTAACACACCCAGAAAGCTCATTGATGATTCCTGTATTCCTATAATATTGAAGCAAAAATGTTCATTCAATAAATGTCAAATTGTAGTAAATTGAAAACCAAGCTGCAAAACATATGCTAAGTGGCCAAGCTTTGACTAAAGTTGAGTTTGACTATTTTTCAAAATTTGAGTTTAAAAAGCTGAACTATCTATTTTTTAAATTAAAAAAAGTCAAACCAAGCAAGAAATGTAATTTAACATACATATTGCAACATGGAACCCGGTGTGTGTTCATTCCACAAATACAGCGTTTGTGTGTAGCAGACACCCTTTTCCAGTCGCGTTGAGTTTTAGAAACGGGATGATTTATTGTGTCTCTTGAGGCTCGTCTGTACAGTATTAGATAATAAAACTTAAATCTCTGTGTCATCCTAGGGGAGATGTTTGCTTTATGAAATTTATAGTGTGGCTTGACACCTGGTCAATCTCGTTGCATACATTTTTACTACGCAAAATCAATAGGACTCCTTGTTTTGTTTTGTAAACAAATCCTTAACCAAACTTCTTCAAGTGAACCTTGGTTGTTTGCAGTGTATTTAAGGGCCTGGACACTTATCTGCTTCTTTCCAATTCCTGTTGACGATATATTTGTTTTCATATATTATTTTAAAAAAAACCAGAAAGCTAGGCACCTTATGGTTCCTAGTATAGTCTTCTCCAAAGTGTCAATATGTTCAAATTCCAAAATTGTCTAAAGATCAAAGTGATCCCTTACTTACAAGAGCTTCTGATGAATCCAATGGAAGGAGAGCTGTGAGGAGCCAATGTTGACTTTCCCGCATAGAAAACGACTTTTTTACACAATATAGTGTAACTGCCAATGGTGCGAACAGAGTAGAGAGGTATGGAAAACTGGAGAGAGACAAACATGAAGGGAAAGTAAAGAATCAAGAGAAGGGTAAAGAAAGGGGATTCAGGAGACAATGACAAAAACCCACCACTAGAGAACTCACGGATGGATAATGAGACTCGGTCCAAAGAGGATACATCATAGACCATGGTGGGCAAATCCTAGATTTGCAGATTTTGCAGAACTACAACTTTCACTATGCTTAATTTTAAAAAGCTAATTCAACTTGTTTCTGTAACATTTTGAAATTCTCTGATTTATTGTTGAATTTCCCCTTTTATAGCATTGTAATGTGCGGTTGAGTATGTTGGCGCTATATAAATAATAATATAAATAATAATAAAGGCTGTCAAAGCATCATTGCAGTCATAATTCTGTAACATTTGGGGATGTAGCTTTTTCCAAGCCTTGTTCTAGGCCAAGCATGTCAAACTCAAAGTCTAGCATGGGCCACATAAACAAGGTTTAAGTTTATGTAGGCCGCAAAAAAAGAAAAACCCTTAAATTTTCATAGAAATGTAGGTTTCTTGTGAAAAGTACAGTATAAAAAAAAAAAACACAGCACCCCCCTCTACTAAATCCCAGACCCCCCATATACTAAATTCCCATACCCCCCTCAGGCCAACAAGCAGACTCCACTCACAATGCCGCTGCCAGTATGCGACTCCGGAGTCCGGCCTCTGGTATACCTCAAATGGCGCCATCCGCACCCTGTACCAAATCTGATCCTCCCGCTACTTCTTTAAACCCTGTGAAGGTGGAGCATGTCGATGTCATGTCGGAATGTGATGTGGCGTTGCGTGCCTCCATGCACTTACAGGTACTCCACTATCCAGTCGCAGCCAATGCAACACTGATCAACACACACTCACTTACTCACACACACACACTCACTCACTCACTGAAAGACTCACAAAATGACACACACACAGACCCATTTACACATTCTTGCACTCACATCATTTTATTTGTGGTCCCTACCTTTGGGAGCTGGTGTGGGCCCTTTTCTATCTGGAGCTCAGCCTTCCTGCTCTTCCCGCCATGAACCTCTCCTCCCCGGCCAGGTAACTTTTAGACTACATTTCTCTGATATGAAAAGCATCAGTGACAAGTGACTCTAATCAGTATAGTACCTCAACCTTGACTCTCCATTATCATAACCCCAACTGTCCTGGTTTCATACAGAAAATACAGGATTTTGGGACCCTGTCTCACTTTCCAGGGACATACATTGGCTGATTGGGGAGATCCTTTCACAGAACATGCAAACATATTCAGGGCTAAAGGGGCTGGAGTTTCCCCAGGCTCCGCTTCTAGCAATGGACCTGGCTATTGCCCTATATCTCCCAATCTCCTGATTGTGACTGCACTTGATTCTGCTGTTAAAAAAAGGGAACAAGAAAGAAACTTGTAAAATATAGGCAGCTAAAGAGGACTCTGGTAGAGTAATATGTACATATATTAAAAACAAATGAAAAGAATACTAGAATAAAAAAATGTTTATATCTTTATATATATATATATATATATATTTTTGAATCTCTGAGATTTTCAGCTTCTTTAGGTCAGCCACTATTGACCATCACTTTGTTCATAGTTCAGCATTAGAAGCAGTTTCATTCATGAAAACACAAACATACATTCAAGATAGCATAAGTTGCAGAGCATCTACGTTTTTTTCATGAACGTAACTGACTCTCCAGTGCCTTCAATATGCAAATTAGGAATCAGCAACAAGTAACTAGTTACATCTGTATATCTGTTTTTTCATAGGTTAGGAAGTTGTGACTTGTATTATATATTTGATACACTAATTAAAATTGCTTGTTCTCCAATGATTCTGTATACTTGTATTTTCGAATGGGTTTCACCTCATGCCTAAGAACAAGTCACCAAAGGCTAGTCTTTGTACAAAATAAAGTAATTTATGGTAGTTCTATTGGGAACTGTGTGTTTTGTCTGTATGTGTCTGCATTCAGAGCATACCTATCGAGTAACACTCTTATTAATTAATTATGATCAAGGACCTCCTCTTCATCTAGGCACCCGGAAGCCTAATGCAGCTTTGCCCATCAAAATGCATCAGTTTTATTTTTTGTCCTCATCAAGAGCAGAGATTGATCAATGGGTCACCTTGAGGTTAACTTTAGCTTCTCTTGGTCTAACTCAGGCCTGTGTTGCTGTTATCTGTTCCACTCAAGTTGCTCCTGGTGCAGCTCCACTCTTAGAAAAATGCATTTAGCCAGTGTTCGGTTGGGGCCAAGGCATACCAAAGCTTCTTGCTGCCTGTACTCAAACTCAGACTGTGAGGTATCAGGAGGTGGCTGACTCTCTGCTATGCTCACCACTGCTGTTGCAACTTGGGGCTCCATGCCTCTGTACTGGTCAAGTACTTGTTGCCTTCTGATGGTGTCTCACTCTCAGAATGGAAGCAGATCCCACTCCTGCCACCAGTTGTGATGAATTGCCATTGGGATATGGGTTTGGCACCTCAGAGAGGGATCCTTGCTGAGACCAGGATCATACTATATCTCTCCTTAGCTGGTCTTAGTGTGCATATCTATCTGCTTCTGTCTCCTGCTTCCAGGCATGAATTAATCCCTCTGCCTGTCCTACTTACTGCCTTTACAAAGGCACTTGTGGCAGTCAAGGGTAGCTCTTTATTTCACTGGGACCAAGGACTAGCGCAACCAGCAAGCAGGTCCGAAAATTCTGCTACTAGAATCTTCTGAACCAACAAGACAAGATGCACAGTTCCCAATGGAACTACAACAAATTACTTTATATTGAAGCAGTACTAGTCTTTGGTGACCTGTACTTAAATATGAGGTGAAAACCATTTAAAACGCAAATATACAGAATCATTGGAGAACAAGCAATTATAATTAATTCATAACATATATCATACAATCAAAACTTTCTAATCTATGGAAAACAGAGATAGACAGATGTAAGTGGTTACATTCTAGCAATCCCCTAATTTGCATATTGCAATTATACAAACCAATGCATTTTTCAGATTCACCAACAGAGGACACTGGGGACTCAACACAGTAACTATATGAAGATTATCAGAGGGAACCTATCAAAGCTAACAAGTATATACATGCTATTAAAAAAATAATAATTTGAGAATGGTTTAACCCTTTGAAGTAAGAGTGCCTCCAGGGAGCTCCTGGCACCATAACAACTTTATTTAGATTAAGCTGTTTTGATCACTGAAGTGTCCCTTTAAGAAAGGAGATTGATTGATAAGTTGATATGTTTCTTAAAAGTCTTGTAAAACCTTTGCAAAACGAGAAATGAAATGAGAATAAGTTGATTATATGGCATCGTTTATGGAAAATCCGCATCTATGTCAGAGTAGCTAATATAAGCGATCTAAAAAAAAACTGTTGTCAATTTATGGCCCTTACTCCAACCTCTGAATTACTGGCATCATTCTCTGCACTCCGTACATTGTAAATGATATTGACATTTCATGCTTACTGTCTGATTCATGCAAAGCCACATCTGTTTCTAGCATTCTCCCATTGGCCAGCTTGACGTTTTAGTAAATATCAACAGAATAATCCATCATCTCTTCAAACAAACTTTCAATGTAGCAATAACCCAACGTAGACCTCAGGGACAGGCAGCAGCAGATGTGATTTAAGGGGAAATAGATTGAAGATTGTGCATGCTAAGGTGTCAGTCACAATGGCTAAAGATTCGAAAATGCCACAAATAGACTTACAGGAATTCCTCATTGAAATGTTCAAAGCCATAATTTGCCTGGTAAAACCTTGTAGGAGTCATAGATTAATTGACAGCCTTTCCCCATGTAGTTAAATGAGAGGACATGGGGTGAGACAATTTTGATGATTTTGAAAGTTGTCATACATCAATCCTTTGAAACGGTTCAATGTTCCGGGGCAGAGCAAAATCCTAAAACTGGAGGCATCTTTTCATAGTTGTTAGGAATATAAAAAGGCAACAGTAGCTCTAAAATAATTAACTTAGTTAAGACAATCCGTTGCTCATATTAACTCGAGTGCCACATCTGATTTTTCTTTTTTTCCCTCAAAGGAGGCCAGATACACATACACTTAAAGGACCACTACAGACACCCAGATCACATCAGCTCAACGAAGTGGTCTGGGTGCCAGGTCCCTCTAGTTTTAACCCTGCAGCTGAAAACATCTGGCTCCGGTATCAGTGTGGTGTGCGAGGGAGCTGGGCAGAGAGCGCTCAGGGGAGAGTGCTCACTCACTCGTGCGCCCGCCCGGTGACACCAGAGCCAGCTTCGGGGGGGCCCTGAGGTGGCCAGCTCCTGGGGCTCATAGGAGAAGAGGCTAGCCACACTGGCGTACATATCGGGTCGCAGGGCGGCCTGTATGTACGCCACTGTTTGTATCCCTTTAAAATAGATACAACAGTGTATCCTGATTGGGGAAATACCTTCTATGTGTAAGATTTATTTATATTTTTTTCCATTTACGGTTTATTTAAAGTGAGATTAGTGCACTAATGTTTTAAAACGGGGTATTCTGAGATTTCAAGCTTATTAGCAATCATGGAACCAAGTATGACCACACACAAGTATATTGTTTTGAAATGTAGACACACCAATATGTTTATTAAAATACATTTTTACACTTTTTTTTTTTACATTTTAGCATATGTAAAACGTGTGTTATTTGGGCTATTTTCAGTCATGCGCACTTGGCATGACAATGGGATTGTGATTTCTTTAAACCTGGTGTATTTTCCCGTTTGCAAAATGAATAATTATGTTTAAACTACACCTTCCCTGAAGGGCAATGCACCTTTTGTATAGGTTTGCTGAGTATTTTTAAAGTGATAGGGTCAAGTTTAGAAGGCATTCTAGGTATAGATTTAGGGGGTATTCTGTCTCCTTTAAGTTTGTTTGCCTAAACTTTTCATTTTTTATTGATTCATTTTTTCTTTATTTCATTAATAAATTGCTTTGCGCTCCATAGATTGCTGAGTAAAAAGAAAAAAAGAAACTAAATCGCGAAATGGTGCTCAGCTGCATCTCTTGAGTACAGAAATAGGATACATCATTACACATGTATACCTCTATCACACTGTTATAATGTTACAAGGCCAAGTTATTGATCTGCCAATTTCACATTTTTTAGAAATATAATATTGATGGTGAGTCTATTTCATATTCTGCAGCATCAAAAATTAAAACAACTCCATAAATACATACCACCTGGAAAAGCAAATACTCTGGGGTGTCTCACATGGGGTATTTCTGGGCCATTCACGTAGTATGTGTTGCTATAGTGACACTGGTATAGCCTCATGTAATCGTTAAAGACAGATTATGTTGAAATATCAGGGAGTGTTGATGGTTAGGGGAAGGGGGGGGGGGGGGGGGGGGCTAAAGGAATACTCATCCTGTAGACAACATGCACTGCAACATCTATTTCTCTCAGTCATGCTTTTCCTGGTTGGGAACGGGTGGGAGCTACAGTCAACATCATGTTGGAAGCCAGTATTCCCTAACCTTAAATCCCAATATTCAGATCCACTCCTTATGTTATTCCAAACCCAATCCTAAACCTCCAATAACTCATACTTAATATCCTAAATCCCCAAGCCTTCACTTGACCATTACCCTAACTCCTCTTGCCCACCCTTGACCCTTACCCTAACTCCTCTTGCCCACCCTTGACCCTTACCCTAACTCCCTTAACCTGCCTTTGACCTTTACCTTAGCTACCCTAACCCACTCTTTACCCTTATCCTGAATCACATAACCCACCCTTTCACCATTATCCTAAATTACCTAACCCACTCTTAATCCCTTATTCTAAATCATCTAAACCAGCCTTTACCCTTATCCTAAATCTCCTAACACACCCTTTTTCTAAATCCCCTAAATCAATTCCTTTACCCTTATCCTGAATCACCTAACCCAACCTTTACCCTTATCCTAAATCACCTAACCTGCCCTTTACTCTTTTTCCTAACGTGCCCTTTACCCATATACCTTTATCCCATAACACACTCTTTACACTTACTCTAAATCTTCTAACACACCCTTTACCCTTACCCTAAATCTCCTAATGTGCCCTTAACCTTTACCCTAAATCTCCTAATGTGCCCTTAACCTTTACCCTAAATCCTCCAATTTGCATTTACCCTCACCCTAAATACACTACCCCAAACCCTCCTTTTACTTTACTTTAAATCACCCAATCCATGCTTTACTACTACCCGAAATGACCTACCCAAACCTTTACCTTTGCTCTAAATTTTTATAACATTTTCACATTTAAAGCATGAAGTGCGTTTATTCGCTAAAACAGGAATTGTAGATAACCGTCTCTGTATATTTTGGGCCAAATTAATGGAGCTGGGAAAACCGCACAGCCTTCTCATGAGAATTCTCACCTACCATGACATTACCCACCATTAACACGCCACCAGTACTGGCTCCTATGCCCCCTAGCTCCAGCAGTCGCTGTAACTAAGCTGACAGGTTTAGTCAATTTTTTCCATATGGTCTATAGAACCTTTCAAAAGAGTCCAAGCTAGCTAGTTGTTGGAGACTCGCCCACTGCAGAGTTGCAACTTATCTCCTATTAATATTATATGTTTAAAGGGATACTATAGTGTACGGAATACAAAATTGCAATCAGGATGGAAAGAGTTAAAAATCCTTTTTGTACTCATCTGAAACCAGCGCCAACCTCCCTTGGCACTGCGTCGGTTGCTGCAATGCTTTTCTATGGAGATTTAACTGAAGCTGGATGTGTTCTCATGCAGAATATGAGGACGTCCAGCGTCCGTTAGGCAACCAAAAGTCACTTAGCAAGCAGGAAGTGATATCTGATTGACAGCCAACAGAGGCAAGTCTTTCTCAAAACTGCAATGATTTACATTGCAGGACTAAGTGGACAGTGACACTGCACCCAGAACACTGCAATGAGATGAAGTGGTCTGGGTGCCCATAGTGTCCCTTTAATATTACTGCTATTCTGACATCCGTTCTTAGTGAGAAATGAGACTTACTTGGATGTAATAAGATAGATTTAACTATTGAAGGCTGTTTCTTTAAAAATTCCAAGTGTAGTTCATGCACTATGCAGTGTTATGGATGCTAATGTTGAACTGCTCAATAAAACAATTATTCACAACTAAAGCAAATCAATAGATACATTGTGTCATTTCATATCGCGTAATGCAACAGTCATGGGAAGGATCAGAATATGTTAATTTACTATATTAGACCGTACTCACCGAACACCACAAGAACAGTACCAAAAGGATATCCCGTTCGTTGGGTAACAATATTGAAGTCCCACCAACTCTGAGTATTCTGCCCCAAGTTCCCTTGATTCTATGGTGGCCAAGAGATACAAAAATGGTTTACTTATCGCCCTTACATAGGCAATCATGAGAACGGTCCTTCCTTCCATATTAAAAAATATATATACCATATTCTTTTGGTTTAAGCCGTGCTCACGAATCCTAATTTTCTGTCCAAGGAAATAGTCATCCATTAATTAGAAACTGAAATAAATCACTTTGTGAAATGTGTTAATTACATTGAAAGATCCACTGAACGTACAATCAGGTTCTGTAATAAGATTAGAATTACACCCATATAATCCATTATCCTCCTGATATATTGGATATAAGAGAAGTAATTCATTTTTACGAGTTTTTTCAATTATATAGATATAAGTAGATTTACACCTCTCTAAAATCTTATCCTCCTGGTAAGTAGGACATGTGTATATCTATAGAGGTGTAAATCTACTTTTATTAGCAATGCTGATTATGTGTAATGGAAGTCTTGCTCACAGTACAAAGGTCTTCTGGAATCTTGACACTTTTTACAATGATTGGGGTTTGTGACGGTGGTTTAATCACTAAACCAAGAGTTACAAAACATTGACAAGAGAAACAGAAATTGTTGGCCAAAATAAATCGCATTAAGAAAAAATGTTTCCCCCCACTTGGGTTACAATTTCCAGGTTCGCTGTCAGTTTTGTGAAAAGTGAGACTTGTTTGCTAGAGTGCTCTGATTTGTTGCGTAACAAAGTTGTTCCAGACTGTCTAATGTCAATTCTGTACAAAAATGACCTCTGTTTGCAGTGTGTACTGCACGCAGACGACGGACATTATAAACTTCTACCTTTGCAATCAGTGCCTGCAAGGAGAAACTTGAATGTGACCTCCCTCCCTCCCTTCTTTATTTTAGCTGTCCTTGCAGTACTTAAAGGGACTCTCCAGGCAGCCCTTTTTACTCACCTGGTTCCAGCGCCGGGAGCCTTGTGAAGCCGCGCCCCCTATTTCGTCAAAATGACGAAATAGGCGGGCGCGAGCAGGGAGCAATCAGACGCTTCCATTTGCTCCAATTCATGCCGCCCTCTGAAGTCCTCAGCGCACTACCACGCCTGTGCGCGATGTGTGCGGCCACGAGCTGAGCTGACTGACAGCTCAGCTCACGGTCTTTGCCCGCCCCCTCTCCTCTGCTGACAGGCAGGAGAGAGAAGGCGCGCAAACAGTGCCTTCTTTCTCCTGCACACGTCAGACGTATTCTAATACGTCTGACGTGTACAAGGCCTTTTTAGGGCCCAACATGATATGAAGTCCCTCTGGTGGCCGTCTGAGTGACGGCCACTGGAGGTATTCCTATCAATCAATGTAAACACTGTATTTTCTCTGAAAATACAGTGTTTACATTAGATTGCCTGCAGGGAGCAATAGATCTCACCTGAACAAATACATTAAGCTGTAGTTGTTTAGGTGACTATAGTGTCCCTTTAATCCTTGTGTAACAGCCCGTGGATACTCTGGCTATGTACCCCTATTACTTCTCACCTTCCTATGCTATTTTTGGACCATCCTGTATCACCTTGCTGAGCAGACGTATTCGGTGCCATTAGGAGCACTCAGTTGTCCATCTCAAACTACTCTGACCAGTATTTTGAGGTGAAATATAGGGAGTAATTATAGCAGTGAGTATAGCCTTTACCCCACACCATGAGTCAAGACTACATATAGGGGTTAAACATAACAGACTTTATTGCAGCTGTGAAGAGGTATGTATACTGTGGCGAAACCGACCTCGCCACGTGTCCTTGGAGGGGGCTGATTGCCCGCCTCTTGCCTTTGGACTATGGACCAGACTTTATGGGAATGTGATACCCCAGATAGCCATACCATGGAGCCTATTCATATAATGAAAGACTATGGGAAAGACTTTAGCTCCATGGCAATTGTACTGTGTGAGTAGGATCTGCGCGCTATTCGGTAGTTTTGTGCGCGCAGATCCCAGCTATCTGGGGATAGGTGAAATGTCTGTGTGTTATGTGTAAATGTGACTTCATGTATTTTAAAGTGTTTTATGTCGTTTTGCAACCATGTGGTTAATGGAGTCTGCCTCTAGTCCTGGATAATTGGATTACTTCTCCAATTAACTCCAGGGCAGAAGGGAGGAAACCAGGGTGCATTGTGGGGATGTTTTTCTGCCAGCCAGGAGGGACAAAATATACTTTTAGTAACTTTTGAACCCCTGGTCGGATTCATGCCATTTTTTAATATGTTGTTCCACTGAATGGATTGATTGTGGATATGTATTTTTATGTGAATGTGATGTATGGTTTTAAAGTTATGAAAGTTGTGTAAAAGTATATTTTACACTGTATGCATAATGGGATTATGTGTCACACTAAGGGGAGGGGATGTGTGGGAGGTAACATCTAGGTCATAAAAGCCGGGCTGGATGAGCCAGTCCAGAGTTCCTGTTTTACCCTCAAAGTGATGTGTCGTCTCATTATTGGGGGGAAGGATTTATTGCATGCTGTTCCAGTTGACTGCTAGGAGTACAAGCCTATTCGTATGGTTCCTATTCAATGGTCTACAGCATTCATATGCTTGGGAGAATTTAAAAGGTTTCTCGGATCCAGTGTTCGTGTGTCTCCAGTCGGGAGAGTGGTGTTTGCAGTAGCTGCCTGTGCATCTGGAAAGGGGGATATCGCCTAAACTGGGTTTTATCCTCTTGTAAGTGAAACGGTCCGTTACATATACCCACAAAGGGTCGTTTGAATACAATAGGCTAATTAACAGCACATACAGTTCCTCATAAAGTCCTCTTCCCATAAAGACTTGTTTTTCTTGCTGTAATCAAACCTCAGCCCCACCAAAACAAACAAATAATCAGCTCCATTTTGTCTTCTTAATACTATCTCCCTCCATTGTGCACCCCCTGGCTCTCCCTTCCCTTACCAGCTCTGAGCTGATGGAAATGGTCCAATCAAATGCTTCTCTATGATAAAGCATTTCATTGGACCTCATAAGTGAGGCAGTGATGTCAATGGGAGTGCGAAAACCTGTGTGGTACAGTGCTGAATTCCAGGAAAGATTATACCTTGTTTAAAATGGTTTTCCATGGGTGACCTAATTACTAAAACACAATTGGGCATTATAAATAAAAAAAAAAAAAAAAAAAAAAAAAACATGAAAAATTGTTGGACCTGGATTAACAGGTACACACAATAGGGTAGAGGAGGTGATTTAGAAAAGAATTTAGATCAAAAAGAAGCGAAATGGATTTTTACTCTCAATACCCTAGTACCCAAGGGTCTTAACGTTGATTTTGAGCTAAATGATTTTTTATAAGATTTCATACACTGATCTTTTATCCTTTTTATTATTCATTATATATTTTACTGATCTGTATTTTTTTTTCTTATTCTCATTATCTTAGACTATCCTTTATTCTCCATTTTGTTTTGATTGGTTAGATACCGGTACCACTTTTATTGTAATATATTCTTATTTTGTATTCTTCTATTTTTTGTGGGCTTGTAATTATTATTATTATTATTATGTTAATCATTTTAATTAGGATCACTGCCACCACTTCTTCATTTATCTTCTGGTCACTATGCTGCCTTTTTTATTTTGAGAATATACCTTTTAGATCGTTTTGTATTTCCTACAACATCTAACTATATTATTGCATGAACTGCTTTTATTTATGAACTATAGTTCCAGTATACTATCCTAAACAAGTGGTTAATATTAGTTTTATCTTACTTTTATATGCATATATTATAAGGATAATTTATTGTAACTGATGCTTCTTCATACTCCCATTTTCTATGCTTCGAGCATATTTTTTCTGCTAAGTATACTTTCTGATAATTTTATCATAACTCCATTGTTATTTCGATGTTTTTACAAAGGAGGTCACTATTTCCAATTAGATCCTCCTAAATTCTCTTTCTTATTTAAGCCAAAAAGCTAGGCTATAATTTTATACAATTTTATATATTTCCGATATCTGTTTCATCTTAACATGAAATATGGTCTGCAAATTACTATCTTGATATGAATGTCATAAACTTGATTCTTTATATATGGAAATTAAATGGTTTATCTTATATCAATACAAAAGTTATTAAATACTTTTTCCATTTTAGGAGAAGTATAAATAACTGTTCTATTTGCCGATATAGAAGGTCTATAAATGAACTGTATCTATTTGTATTTCTGGCACACCGTTGAAATCATGTTCTTAGAGTCCACATTTTATATGCTTTTAGAGATTTTTTGATTTTTAGTTTTAGTTTTAGTTTTGATTTTCAGGCTTGATATCTACCGTATATACTCGAGTATAAGCCGAGTTTTTCAGCACATTTTTTGTGCTGAAAAACCCCAACTCGGCTTATACTCGAGTCACTGTCTGTATTATGGCAATTTACATTGCCATAATACAGACAGGGGGCTGTGGGGGCTGCAGAGCGTTTACTTACCTTTCCTGCAGCTCCTGTCAGCTCCCTTCTCCTTCGCAACGGTCCGTTCAGCACCTCGGTCAGCTCCCAGTGTAAGTCTCGCGAGAGCCGCGGGGTCATAGTGCGGCCGCGAGACTTACACTGTGAGCTGACAGAGGGAGCTGCACGGACCGGCGCGGAGGAGGAGGGAGCTGACAGCCCCCTCCTACACAGTGCCCATCCACTGGACCACCAGGGAGTGAGAGCCCCCCTCCCTGTATCAAGCAGGGAGGGGGGACGAACAAAAATTAAATAAAATACAAAATAATAATACAAAATAATAATAATACAAAATAATCATAATAAAAAATTATTAAAATAATTTTAAAAAAATAATAATAAAATTGCCCACCCCCCACCAAGGCTCAGCTACACACACACACACACTGCACTCATACACACACACACTGCACTCATACACACACACTGCATTCATACACACACTGCATTCATACACACACACACTGCATTCATACACACACACACTGCATTCATACACACACACACACTGCATTCATACACACACTGCATTCATACACACACACTGCATTCATACACACACACTGCACTCATATTCATACACACACTGCACTCATATACACACACACTGCACTCATACACACACTGCATTCATACACACACTGCACTCATACACACACACACTGCACTCATACACCCACTGCATTCATATACACACACACTGCACTCATACACACACTGCATTCATACACACACTGCATTCATACACACACACTGCATTCATACACACACACTGCACTCATATTCATACACACACTGCACTCATATACACACACACTGCACTCATACACACACTGCATTCATACACACACTGCACTCATACACACACACACTGCACTCATACACCCACTGCATTCATATACACACACACTGCATTCATTATATACACACACTGTAAATAAATATTCAATTAATATAAATTTTTTAGGATCTAATTTTATTTAGAAATTTACCAGTAGCTACTGCATTTCCCACCCTAGTCTTATACTCGAGTCAATAAGTTTTCCCAGTTTTTTGGGGTAAAATTAGGGGCCTCGGCTTATATTCGGGTCGGCTTATACTCGAGTATATAGTGTAACTATTATCTTGCCGATATGTATAGATGTGCTATATTCATTTGCAATGCTGTATTCATCTGTGGTTCAGACACAACGATGTAATTATGACACAGCATCTATTTGACATATGTTCATATTATTATATTATTTTACTTTATTTCACTTCAATTCCAATTTTATTTTTAGGTATGATATGCAATTAATCTCTAATTACTGACTTGTAGGTTATCAGGTATATATACTGACACTAAGTAGGACACAGATATGCCTCTGATGAAATAGGGCAATACCTTTTGAAATGCGTAAGGCTACAATCCATACGAGCAAGAACTAAGGACTGGTTGGGGAAAGTACTACTCGGCTATCCATTCTCTTTGCCTGACATCATCCTGGTGGCTCATCTATCGATGTGAGGTCGGAGGTGAGCCAACTAAGACCGTGGACGCCGTCCTCACCGGCTGCTGCAACATCTATTTGGAAGACGACTATCACCATCCACAGCCATCCAGGAGCATTGGTCAGGTCATATAGCCATTTTTACTTTCTCCTACTCTGGAACAGTTCTGCAGTATTTTATCTACCCATATTTTGATGTTTCATTATTTTTACGGATTACTATTAATAAAATAAAATAATTTTTTAATCTATATGTTCTACAAGTCATTTTGGATTCACAAGGATTTTATCTGAATTATTATTACAGTAACAACACAGTATAACTCGCACATCTATTTTGACTGCTACAGTTGCAATCATTATTTTGGCGGTCAGCCCAGATTTCTTAGATGAGAGACTAAATATCAGGCTGTCAGTTTGCAATACTAACAAGCCCCAGTTCTATTTCTTTTCTTTTTTTTTTTTTTTGTTTTATTTGATTATTTTTTTATTTTATTTTGTTTTATTTATTTTGGTCTTTCCTTTTGTCATGGAAGTATATTAATTCATAAATACCTAAGCTGATTTTGCTATTTATTTTAGCAGATTAAAGGTGGTTTATGATACACATTTAAAAGACTGTCGTGCACTATTTATCCAATTCTATGCTTGGACTTATACATTGACATTTTGGACTATTTGCTGCTACACATAACTAAAGTATCTTATATAGACTATTCAGGGCTGCCATCAGAAATTTTGGGGCCCCTGACAAAGCACAAGGTCTGGGCCCCCCCTCCCCCACCCCCTCCCTCCCGGGCCCGCCCACGCCCTACCTAGTCCGCTGACAATGATGCGGGACTGAATGTGGTGTGTATAGTGGAAGTGAATTAGAATGTGTGTAATGGATGTAGTGTTTGTGTGTATTAGATACTGTTTGTGCAGTGAATGCAGAGTGTGTGTTTGTGTAGCGGATGCAGTGTGTATAGTGAACGCAGAGTGTGTTTGAGTAGTGGATGTAGTGTGTGTTTGTGTAGTGGATGTAGTGTTTGTATGTACTAGATTAAATGTGTTTAGTGGATGCAGTGTCTGTAGTGGATGTAGTGTGTGTATTAGACGCAGTGTCTGTGTATAGTGAATTTGTGGTGGATGTAGTGTGTGTACTGTGAATACAGGATGTTTGTGTAGTGGATGCTGTGTGTACAGTTAATGCAGAGTGTGTGTCAGTATAGTGAATCTAGAGTGTGTGCATAGTTTAGTGAATGCAGAGTGTGTGTTAGTGTGTAATGAATGCAGAGTGTGTGTTAGTGTGTAGTGAATGCAGTGTGTCAGTGTAATGAATGTAGTGTGTGTGTTAGCGCAGTGAATGCAGAGTGTGTGTAAATGTGTAGTGAATGCAGAGTGTGTGTTAATGTGTAGTGAATGCAGAGAATGTGTTAGTGTGTAGCAGATGCAGAGTGTGTGTTAGTGTAGTAAATGCACTGTGTTAATGTGTAGTAAATGCAGAGGGTGTGTTAGTGTGCAGCGGATGCAGAGTGTGTTAGTGTAGTGAATGCAGAGTGTGTTAATGTGTAGCGGAAGCAGAGTGTGTGTTAGTGTAGTGAATGCAGAGTGTGTTAATGTGTAGCGAATGCAGAGTGTGTGTTAGTGTAGTGGATGCAGTGAGTGTGTTCGTGTGTAGTGTATGCAGAGTGCATGTTGTATTAGTGAATGCAGTGTGTGTATTGTATTAGTGTATGCAGTATGTGTGTTGTGTTAGTGTATGCAGTATGTATGTTGTGTTAGTGTATGCAGTGTGTGTTGTATTAGTGTATGCAGTGTGTGTTGTGTTAGTGTATGCAGAGTGTGTGTTGTGTCAGTGTATGCAGAGTGTGTGTTGTGTCAGTGTATGCAGTGTGTGTGTTGTGTCAGTGTATGTAGTGTGTGTGTTGTGTCAGTGTATGTAGTGTGTGTGTTGTGTCAGTGTATGCAGTGTGTGTGTTGTGTCAGTGTATGCAGTGTGTGTGTGTTGTGTCAGTGTATGTAGTGTATGTAGTGTGCGTGTGTGTGTGTGTTGTGCCAGTGTATGTAGTGTGTGTGTGTTGTGTCAGTGTATGCAGTGTGTGTGCTGTGTCAGTGTATGTAGTGGGTGTGTGTGTGCTGTGTCAGTGTATGTAGTGTGTGTGTGTGTTGTGTCAGTGTATGCAGTGTGTGTGTGTGTTGTGTCAGTGTATGTGTGTGTGTTGTGTCAGTGTATGTAGTGTGTGTGTGTTGTGTCAGTGTATGTAGTGTGTGTTGTGTTAGTGTATGTAGTGTGCGTGTGTGTGTGTGTTGTGCCAGTGTATGTAGTGTGTGTGTGCTGTGTCAGTGTATGTAGTGTGTGTGTGTGTGCTGTGTCAGTGTATGTAGTGTGTGTGTGTGCTGTGTCAGTGTATGTAGTGTGTGTGTGTGCTGTGTCAGTGTATGCAGTGTGTGTGTGTGTTGTGTCAGTGTATGCAGTGTGTGTGTGTGTGTGTTGTGTCAGTGTATGCAGTGTGTGTGTGTGTGTGTTGTGTCAGTGTATGCAGTGTGTGTGTGTGTGTTGTGTCAGTGTATGCAGTGTGTGTGTGTGTTGTGTCAGTGTATGCAGTGTGTGTGTGTGTGTGTTGTGTCAGTGTATGCAGTGTGTGTGTGTGTTGTGTCAGTGTATGCAGTGTGTGTGTGTGTGTTGTGTCAGTGTATGCAGTGTGTGTGTGTGTGTGTTGTGTCAGTGTATGCAGTGTGTGTGTGTAAATGTGCTGGGGTGAGGGGGGGGCATTTTAACATAATTAAAAAAAAATATTTAAATTGTTTCTCCCCCCTCCCTGCGTCTAGGGAGTGGGGAGATTCCATCCCTGGTGGTCCGGTGGCATGGTGGGGCCCCCCGGCTCCCTGTTACCGCAGAGAGGGCCCAGGCAGCACACAGCTTCTCCTCTTCTCTCCTCCAATAACTCTCACGAGACCCACGGAGCGTTGCCATGGCAACCGGGTCTCGCGAGAGTTATTAGCAGAGAGTTATTAGCAGAGAGGAGAAGAGAAGAGGCTGTGTGCTGCCTGGGCCCTCTCTGCGGTAACAGGGAACCAGGGGGCCCGCGGCTGCACACATAGATAGCGATATTCGCTATCTATGTGTGCAGAGAGGGAAAGTGGGGCCCAGGACTGCCAGAGCAGTCCGGGCCCCCCAGGGCCGCCGGGCCCGTGACAACCGTCATGGTTGTCACCCCCTGATGGCGGCCCTGAGACTATTATTCTGATATCTTGAGTATTTTATGTTTGCATTATTACGGATGAGGCTACAAGTTTTGTGGTTTATACAATTTAGATTTTGTATATTTTATATATTTTTTATATTGTACAGTTGTATGGTATATTTTCATCTACATTCGGCAAGCTCCTGGATAATTGTATTTTCCTACTTGGGATTTGGTGAAACCCCACTCTTTCCAGTTTTTGAGCTTCCACTTATTTCTTTGTCTTGTTCCCTCTTATCTATTTTCTGATAGCCACTCTCTTTGACTACCAGGATTTATTTATTTTACACACAATAGGGAAGTCTAGGCACTCGCTATAATTTCAACAAATGGCAGCAGTACATCTACCAAGCACTCCCCAAAAACTTGTACAAAATGTAGAATATAACAAGAACATGTATTTAATTTGTTTTTGGCTTTCCCTTTTAATTATTTGGGTGAAGGCATAGGTAGAGTTATATTTTAATAAGAATGGATAGGACCTGGGGTTCCGTAGCCACTGGGTGGGAGCAGGATGGCTCTATCTTTTGGAAGGGAAAACAATATTTCCTCCACCCAAATTCTACTCGTGGGAGAGGTGAACAGTAGTTTTTCTACCACCCCATTCTTCAGTTTTAGATAGTCACTTCCCACCACCCGTACGTGGAAGTTTAGTGTACCCCTCTGTTAAATTTTACAGCCCCACCCACTGCAAACAGAGAGGGCCATTGATGGATGGAACACCTAGTTATAAACCAATAGGGAATTCTGATCAGAATAGCATTTTTTTTTTAATATAAACCAAAGCCTATTCCGGTCGGAATTTGGCAGAATCGACAGAATAAACAACAATCAGCCAAATTCATTCAGATCTGGTTTAAATTCAGTGCTTTTCACATATGAATCCAGTAATCTATACAGTGTAAAATTCAACTGGACAAAATCTAGTTGTTGGTAAATACACATACAAAGTAGTTCCTTTGTCTAATGATATTTTTGAAATACTCTGAAATTTCGACGCAATCCAAACCTGTTCCTTTAGTATTTCTCAATGCTCAATCCATTATTTTGTCTCATGCAGCATAAAACCGCTATGTACTACAGAACAGAAGTTGAGTTTGCAGGTATTGGAACAGCTATCAGTGCACTTGTGCTTTTTAAAAATTCTATATTTTACATATTTTAATTTAATTTCATGTACATTCAACATTAAAGAGCAAATTACTGTTATTCACCAACAGTCAATGGCAGAGAGGTTATTGACGTTATTTAAAATACCAGCAATGCTGGCAAAGTTTCAAATCTAGGTACATTGGTTCGCTCAAGTGCACTGAGCCAGGTGTTTTCACCAACTGTTGTAAGTGTTCATCGTTTATCCTGAAGTCTGCCCATGAGCCTTGCAAGGACTGAACAGGTTGCTCTGCACAGGTGAGTCAGATAAATATACTGCACATTAGCATTGCCTAAAGTACATTTCAATATTACTCATCTCTTTTTAAGTTTCAGCTTAGGACAGGGGGAAGAAACATTTTGCAATTTGAGAATGTTTGATTCAAATTGATATCATTCTGAAATTAAATACGTTCAAGAAACTTAAAACAGAAATATTTTCCTTTCACTTGGAGTCTTGACTTGAGTGCACTGTAAATCAGTAGTGCTGAAGACTACAGAAAACATTTTGTCATTACATTTTCAGTGTTTCAGAGTCCTATGGGGGCAAATCAAATTAACCATTTCCATAATAACATCTCTATTTGCAGGTAAAATCAATTCATTATACTCATTATAGAGATACATTGACATGCAGAGTGTGGAGACGCCAAATGTCGGCTCTGCAAATCTTTGCAGGGCTGCATCCAGGAAGTCCCTCTAGTGGCAGTCTGAGTGACAGCCACTGGAGGTAGTGTTAACCAGTTAACTTTTCTCAGAAAAGGCAGCAGTTAATACTGCTCAGACTGCTGCAGAACCAATACATTAAGCTATTCTGGTGCCTAGAGTAACCCTTTAACTTTACCAAGAAAGTAATCATATTTGTCTCCTTATCAAAATATCAGGAATTGATTTCTTATATATGTAAGGGAGATTAATTACTACATTTTGAACAATCAAAAAATGAGTAGACTGATGGTACCCTTTCTTCAGCATCACAGCTATTTTTGTAAATTTATATATACAATCATGGAGAAAAAAAGTACACATTCTTTGCCTCTTTGTTTTACATATCAGAACATAAATATCATCTGTTCCTTATCAGATCTGAAAATTAGGTTAACACAACCTGAGATGAACAACAACACATTAAATATTACAAAGTTTCGTGATTTTTTTTTAAACAAAAATAAAATTAAAATGGAGACGTCGTGTGTACATCTCTACTGTTGCCATAAGAGTCAAAAGGCCAAGTAGCAGTCAGATGTGGCTATTCAAATACCCTTGATTAATTGATCATCAGCAAGTGTGACCACCTCTATAAATGCTGATCATTTGGGCTTTTTTTGGTAGCCACAGGACCTGGGAATTTTAGTCATTGAGTCGACCATGAACTCATTTATTTACCAAAGTATTCTAGAGTGAAATATGAGGGCATCTGGCCGACAGCTAAAGCTTGTCCGACAATGTGAGGGCATCTGGCCGACAGCTAAAGTTGGGTCATGCAACATGACAATATTACCAAGCACACCAGCAAATCTACAACAGAAAGGCTGAAAAAGAAAAGAATCAAGGTGTTGCAATAGCCCAGTTAAAGGGACACTATAGGCCAGGCATAGGCAACCTTTGGCACTACAGATGTTTTGGACTACACCTCCCATTATGCTTTACCTGCATTATAGATGTAAGAGCATTATGGGGGATGTAGTCCACAACATCTGGAGTGCCGAAGGTTGCCTATCCCTGCTATAGGCACTTAAACTACTTCAGCTCATTGAAGTGGTCTGGGTGCCAACTCCCACTGCTCCTAACCCTGCAAGTGTAATTATTGCAGTTTTTTATAAACTGCAATAATTACATTGCAGGGTTAACTCCACCTCTAGTGGCTGTATACTAGACAGCCACTGGAGGGAACTTCCTGGATTATAGCACAGATTATCTGTGCTAGAGCGTCGCTGGACATCCTCACGCTGTGTGAGGACTTCCAGTGTCGCTCATTTCCCCATAGGAAAGCATTGAAAATCTTTTTCAATGCTTTCCTATGGGGAGCGCTAATGCGAATGCTGCGCATGCGCATTAGGTCTCCCCGGCCGGTGGGCGGGATCAGTCTCGCCCACCTGCTGATGGAGTCAGTAGGAGGAGCAGCGCGGAGGAGGAGACAGCGTCGAGGGACATCGTCGCTGCCTCAGGTAAGTGACCGGGGATTGGGGGGTGGGAGGGAGAGGGAACCTGCACTGCCAGAAAAAACGGATTGTTTTCCTGGCATTGGAGATTCCCTTTAACCCTGCAAAGCTTATTATTGCAGTTTTGAAAAAACTGCAATAATTAGTTTTGTAGGGTTACTCCACCTCTAGTGGCAGTCTACCAGACAACCACTACAGGGACTTCCGGGCTGTTAGGCGACTTTTGGTCTGACGCTGGAGTCCTCACGCTATGCATGCGGACGTCCAGTGTCACCCAAACCCATAGGCGTGCGCAGCCTATTGCATTAGGGTGTGCACCCTAAAGCACAAACACGCCGCATGTGTATATATTTATTCTATTTTTATTTTTCTATTTTTACTATATATATATATATATATATATATATATACATACACTGCTGTGTGTGTGTGTGCTGCTAGTGTGCTGTGTGAGGGTGGTGTGAGGGTGGTGTTAGTGGGATGTGTGGGTGAGGGTGCTGGTAGTGTGCTATGTGGGTGAGGGTGTTTGTGTGGGTGCTGTTTGTGTGTGAGGGTGCTGGTAGTGTGCTGTGTGAGGGTGTCTGTGTGTTTTGTTAGGGTCCTGTTACTGTGCTGTGTGAGGGTGCTGTTTGTGTGATATGTGCGTTTGTGTGATGGTGCCGTTTGTGTGATGTGTGTGGGTGTCGTCTATTTGTGAGGGTGCTGTTTGTGTGTGTGTGTGTGTGTTTGTGAGGGTGCTGTTAGTGTGCTGTGTGTGAGGGTGTTGTGTGTTTGTAAAGGTGCTGTGTGTGTTTGTGAGGGTGCGGTTAGTGTACTGTGTGTGTGAGCGTGCTGTATGTGTCTATGTGCTGTGTGTGTGGGCTGTATGTTGGGAGGGGTTGTGGAGGTGGGGGCAGATTAGTAAATATCCCCCCCTCCCTACCTTATGTAGGGAGGGGGGATCCTTGCTGCCATGTGCCATCCCTGGTGGTCCAGTGGAGAGTGAACTCTAGCCTGCGGAGCTAGAGTTAACTCTCGCGAGATCGGAGTGTTGCCGTGGCAATGCTCAGATCTCGTGAGAGGAACCTGGCAGAGCTGCTGTCTAGAGCTCCCCGGGTCCTCTCCTGCCTCCCTCCGTGTTGCTGTGGGTTGGTGAGGTAGATCTTTGATCCCCGCCAGCCCATGGAGGCTAAGAGCAGAGCCGGCACTCAGATAGCGCCGACTCTGTGTGAGCCGCCAAGGGAGATCCGGACATCTCCAGAGAAGTCCTGGGGAATAAAGTGTGGGAACTCTTTTCCCACCCCCCCCCCCAAAAAAAAAAATATATACACGTGTGTGTGTGTATATATATATATACTGACACACAGATATATATACGCGTGCACACACATACTCAGACACACACATACATTCACAGACACACACACCCATATACACACATACACTCACAGACACACACACTCACAGACACACACACTCACAGACACACACACATACCCATACACTCACAGACACACACTTACAGACACACATACACTCACAGACACACACTCACACACACAGACACACACACATACCCATACACTCAGACACACACATACTCACAGACACACACTTACAGACACACATACACTCACAGACACACACATACTCACAGACACACACTTACAGACACACATACACTCACAGACACACACACACTCACAGACACACACTCACAGACACACAAACACACACACATACATTCACAGACACACACACATACATTCACAGACACACTTACAGACACACACACATACATTCACAGACACACATTCACAGACACACACACACATGCAAATATTTTTTTTTTTTTATTAAAAAAAATGTCCACCCAGCCTCCCTACCTGGAGTGCTGGTGTGGACTTGTCCCTGGGGTCCAGTGGGTCAGGTGCCTGTGTCCATCTCAGACGCGGCGAGGGAGCTGTGTGCTCTCTGCTCTCTCTCACCGCGCGGGCTGTCTGCTGTAGCTGGGAGCCGGAATATGACGTCATATTCCGGCTCCTAGCATCAGCAAACAGCGCGCGGCGAGAGGAAGCAGAGAGCACACAGCTCCCTCGCCGCGTCTGAGATGGACACAGGCATCCGACTGGGGGGGGGGGGGCATTTGGGGCCGGAAGGGGGCATTTGGGGGCACTGAGCGTTCCTGCTCAAATAAAAGTGCAGGAACGCTGTTCCTGCAGGACTCAATACATAGGCGTGCCGCAGGGATTAGGGTGTGCCCAGGCACACCCGGCACACCCCGTGCGCACGCCTATGCCCAAACCCACAAAGGAAAGCATTTTATAATGCTTTCCTATTGGGAAATCCTAAAGCGAGTGCGCCCATTGTTGACGGGGGAGGAGCAAAGGCAGACACGAGCCAGATGTGATTATGCACAGCTCTCTTAAGGTCAACCTGATTGAAATGCTGTGACAGGACCTTAAAGCGGCACTGTCATGCCGAACTTACCTTTAGCCAATCACTTCCTCTTCTCTTCCTCTCTCAGAATCTGTTATAAATTTCTTCCTGTCTGCTCTAGTTTTCTTTAATGATAAATGATAATGGGGGGAACTATTTTCCTCCCCCCCCTGCCCCCACCCATGAGCGGCAGGTTGGGGCCCTAAATAAAAATAGGGGGGACCTATTGTCCTCCCTCCCTGGCCCCCACAAATGAGCGGCACGTGGGAACCCTAAAAGACAATGGCGGGAGAACCTATTGTCCTTTCCCCCCACCCATGAGCAGTGGGTGGGGGCCCTAAATAACAATGGGGGGACCTATTGTCCTACCCCCCCAATCCCCACCCATGGGCAGATATTTTTTTTTTGTGCTTGGGTTTTTTTTATTTTATTTTATAAGTTTGAGGAGTATTATGGATTTTTATTTGGCCCTTTTTGGGGCTGAAAAAATAAGACATTAAATGGTAAGTATTTTGTTGTTGTTTATTTACAGGTAATTAGTTGTATTGTCTCCCCCCTCACTATTTTTAGGGTGAGGGGGGTAGGTAGGGCTTTATTTAATTTTATGCTCGTCGGCCGGCGGGACAGCCAGAGCGGGGGGCCGAATAGACGGGTAGGCGCCGACACACGCGGGGTTGGGGCGTGGAGTGTGGGGGTGTTGGAGGACTCCCCCTTTCCCCTTCCCCCCACCCTGGCCGACACCTCCCCCTTCCCCTCTCACCCCCCCTTTTCCCCCCCTTTTTTTTTCTTTTTTTTCTCTCCTCTTCTTCTCTCTATCTCCCTCTAGAGTAAAAAGAGGGGGAGAAAAGGGGAAGGAAAAGAAAAACACGATACCCCTTTCCTACCTTCCCTCATAAGTATATATAGAACACGTTCTAAAGTTCAGTTTGCGCAGTTGCGCTCGGTTGTGCAGTTAACCACAGAGGTGGGGTGGGGATATACAGGTGGGAAAAAGTGAGTGAGCATTACCATATGTACGGTAATATACTTGGCATTTGTAAGAGTTATGCTTGTTTATTCTCTGTATACATGTATACTGTGCTTCAATAAAAATGAAGATTGCCAAAAAATAAAATAAAAATTATTTGGGTGAGGGGGTGACTAGGGTCTTGGAGACATTTAGCTTCCACCCGTCGCCCATGGGTGGGAGCTGGGGGGGGGGGACAATAGGTCCCCCCCATTGTCATTTAGGGCCCCCACCCACTGTTCATGGGTGGGAGGAAAATAGTTCTTACCCCCTTATTGAAATTTAGGGCACCCACCCACAGCTCATGGGTGGGAGCCGGGGGGGGGAGGACAATAGGTCTCCCTCCCTTATTGTCATTTAGCCCCCCCCCTCCCCCCCCCCCCCCCCCCCGCGGCTCATGGAAGGAAATAAGGAGGGATTCAAGGGGAGCTGGGAGAGGCTGTTTAAGAGAGTTGCGACTGTTTGGTGCTCAAATACATAAAGTGATACAAATTATGGAGGAGGCAGAACTTTAGATATACATGTACAGATTGCATTCTATATAATTTATTATATAATATTAAAAAAAGCTTTATAGTCAGATAATATGTTCTGGAATTCTGGGCCTAAACCCTCAAAAACGGTATCCCTCTTATGCAATCTTAAATATTGGGATACAGAAGAAAAAAGGCTGGGGCCTCTATGAGTTATGGACATCTATAGAACTAAAGAACCATGAATAATGATGACATCCTTTATAAAGTAGGTTCTGCCATCACGTCTCCATGCATTATGTATTTAATTCATAAGAAAAAAGTTCCTCTTGGGAATTTTAGTGGAGACATAAAGTAGTTTTAACTAACGTATGCGTATTGTGATTGTGCAGGTTATAGCAGATGCTGAGGATGAACATTGGATAATATCCTGCAGGATATTGGCACCGCAGAGCATACAGATGCCACCAGCCATAAGACGTCAGTAATGTAAGACAACGTATTTAGAATTGTGAGTTTTGGTTGACTGAGTTCTAAACCTGAGTTGCATGTAAAGGTAGAGAAAATATTATGACTAGTACAATTAGAGATTTTTATTAGAGGTCATTCTACAAGGTCAAACCAACAATCTCCTAAATGCTGCAACCAGTCAATCTGTGCTCAAGCAGGGACACCTGGAAACCAGACTTGGCCTAAATAAAACCTCATGTGTAGGTCAACTTTGTATTCAGGCATTAATAAAACCATTTATATGTGCACATATAAACACAGCATTTTAAATACATAAAACCACCCCCTGTGCATTGAAAACAGGGAAGGCATATAAAAAAAGCCCTATATCAGAATTCACAATTTCAATTAACCCCTTATTGACCAGACCCTATTTCAATTTTCTTACTGTTAAGAACCAGGTCTGATTTTTTAAATTTCTGCGGTGTTTGTGTATAGCTGTCATTTTTCTCTTACTCATTTACTGTACCCACACACATTGTATACCATTCTTCCTGCCATTAAATGGTCTTTAATGTTCATCATATCATATAATTTACTGTAAAATAAATTATAAAATATGATGAAATGAAAAAAACACACCTTTTCCAACCTTGACCCCCAAATTCTGTTACGCATCTACAACTGCCAAAAAACACCCGTGCTAAATAGTTTCTAAATTTTATCCTGAGTTTAGAAATACCCAATATAACATTTTCTTAGCCTTTTTTTGGAAAGTTATAGGGCAATAAGTACAAGTAGCACTTTACTATTTCCAAACCTTTTTTTTTTTCTCAAAATTAACAAATGTTACATTGTAACACTGATATCTGTCAGGAATCCCTGAATAACCCTTCACATGTATTAATTTTTTTTAAAGAAGACAACCTAAGGTATGAAACTTGGGGCATTTTGACTCTTTTCATGCAACCATTTTACCACCAATCTATGCCAAATAAAAAAAAATATATTAATTATAATTGGTGATTTTGTTGACACACATAGCAATTTAAGAATACATGTACTGAGAACTTTAAGGGTTACTGCCAAAGAACACCCCAATATGTATTCAGCAACATCTCCCGAGTACAGTGATACCACCTATGTATAGGTGTGTCGGATTCTCTGGGGGCTAAAATACCTTCTTTGGAGGGTGCACATTCCAGTTTTCCAACTTGGAATTTTCACAGCTTGTCATCATGCACCCATGTCATATTTGGGACATTTTTGAAGCCAGCCAATGTAATTTACCACCATCAAACCATATAGTTTTGAAAAAAAGACACCCTAGGGTATTTCAAATGGTGGTATTTTAACATTTTCCATACACAAATTCTACCACCAGTCTTTGTCAACCTTTTTGGTAGTAATTTTTTTGTTTTATTTTTCGCACACATTGTACTTTAGGCATGAATTCTCAGTTCCTGTTATGTGTTACTGACAAAGAACACCCAAATATGTGTTCAGCAACATCTCCCGAGTACAACAGTGCCCCCAATGTACAGGTTTTATGACTTTTTGCAAATTTACAGGGGTCAAATGTAGGGCTTTCCCCTTTTCCATGTTTGCACATTGAAATTTGTCAGATTGGTTTGCTGGGCCTATGTTGCCTTTGAGACCGTATAGCAGTCCAGGAATGAAAATTAGCCCCATCATGGCATACCATTTGCGAAAGTAGACAACCCACGGTATTCAAAATGGGGTATGTCCAGTCTTTTTTAGTAGCCACTTAGCCACAAACGCTGGCCAAAATTAGCATTTATATTTATCTTTGCATTTTTCACACAAACTGCCATTTCACCGATTATATTATCAGTATAATATATTTTACTGCTCTAAAACATTTTTTTTACTGCTTATATTTGTGTAGAGTAATGTCTCACGAGTACAAAAGTACCCTTCAAGTACAGGTTTTATGGTGATTTGGCAAGTTACAGGGTCAAACACAACATTTCTGTTTTTGTAAATTGCTATTTGCCATATTTGCTATGTTGCCTTTGAGACGGTATGGCAGCTAAAGGGGGCAATCCGGTGAGCTTCAAAAACCAGTCAGTATCTGGTGTGACCACCAATTGCCTCACGCAGTGCAACACATCTCCTTCGCATTGAGTTGATCAGGTTGTTGATTGTGGTCTGTGGAAAGTTGGTCCACACCTTTTTTAATGGCTGTGCGAAGTTACTGGATATTGGCAGGACCTGGAACACGCTGTCATATATGCCGATTCAGAGCATCCCAAACATGATCGATGATCCTTGCAACATGGGACCGTGCATTATCATGCTGCAACATGAGGTGATGGTCGTGGATGAATGGCACAACAATGGGTCTCAGGATCTCGTCACAGTATCTCTGTGCATTCAAAATGCCATCAATAAAATTCACTAGTGTTCGTTGTCCATAACATACGCCTGCCCATACCATAACCCCACCACCACCGTGGGCCACTCGATCCACAACGTTGACATCAGCAAACCGCCCACCCACACGACTCCATACACGCTGTCTGCCCTGTACAGTAAAAACCGGGATTCATCAATGAAGAGAACACCTCTCCAAAGTGCCAGACACCATCAAATGTGAGCATTTGCCCACTTGAGTCGGTTGCGACGATGAACTGCAGTCAGGTCGAGACCCCGATGAGGACGACGAGCATGCACATGAGCTTCCCTGAGACGGTTTCTGACAGTTTGTGCAGATATTCGTTGGTTTCCGATCTCAGAAACAAATATGGTGTTTCAGTTCCACCATATGACCATAGTGTGTTCAGCCCACCACTGCTTCACAGTACCCCAATATCGTTGGGTCCTACACTAATTCAAACGTGGAGAAAAATTATATAGTGATAGTGCTAAATAAGCAAAAGTGATTTGTGGAGTCTGTGCCTCAATGTATCAGCTGTTTTGGCAGCACAAGGAGGATCTACAGATTATTAGGCGGGTGGTTTTAATGGTGTGGCTGATTAGTGTATTTGTTTACTTTTGCATTTGCATCACAGAGAATATGACTTTACACAAAAATTACACTGGGCACAAGTACAAACAGCTCTCTGTCCTTTGTGTTCTCTCAGTTAATCACAAAATGCAAGATGTCAAGAATTCTTCATAGGGAAAACAATAGAAAAAAAATGTGTTTTTTTTTTTTATATTTTATTTTTTTTAAGATTCAGTATGTCACTAAAGATGATCTGGTTACTCAAACCTATAAAAGTTAATATGGACATTCGTACCAATTTCAGTGACACATGTACTGATTGTCCTAAAAAAGTTGGATACATTTATTAATAGCTGTATACATGAGAAAGGGAGATTTTGCTCACATCTCAGCCATAGCATTGGGTTTTTGTTAACTTGGAATTAACGTACTAAGGAGTGCAGAACACTCACTTTCTGCCAACACTTCCAGAGTCAGAGTGACCTTCTGCAATGCGAGTGTCTCTCTGCAGAATGTACATCCTGACTCGTGCCTGCCATTTTGTTTCTGCGCTAGATCAGAGCATTGTAAAATATTAATGTACCTCTGAGGATGAGTGTTTGCTTTTATATCAGCGCGTCTGATTTAACCGGCAGTCTACTGCTGAAGCAAATATTTTCTGGGATTATTAGACAAACACCAAAACCTGTAGAAGGTAATGCCTTCTTAAAATTGATTTGCCCCTTGCGGCATGTCTTTGTCGAATTTTCAGTGATTTTTGATTACGTACCATGATTGCTTAAAGTACCTTTCTGTTCACATACCAATTCTTGCTTTCCTAGGGAGAGAATGAATCTGCACTAGTCTATTCTGGGACATTAGAGTAACATTAATATAAAGTATATATAATTTGAATTAGTGAAGAATAATGATTGATTTTTAGAGTTGTAGAAAATCTACAGGGAATTTCTCTTCAGAGTGAAAGTTTGTTCTGCAAATATTTCTATCCTGTGGCTTCTCTGGCAGGTCTGGGAAAGGATTATTATCGGGGCAAAACCTGTGCAAAGCAAATTTACTAACAGATGCAGTAACAGTATAGTTTAGGTTTAGAAGATGCTCAAGTGCATTAAGTTAAACTTTTAGCTAATTTCTGTTTATTTAAAGTAACATTCCAAACACCATAAACACTACAGAGCATCAGGAGTGCCCTGGTGGTATCCCAGCGTAATCTGATAAACTATTTTAGAATGGTTTGACCCTTCCTTGGATCCCTCTGGATGCCCACACTGTCAAAATTTACAGACTTCCAGCTGTTGCAATGAAATAATCAAACAAAAGCATTTAAAATAGCTCAACGCAATAAATGCTTCAAGTGATTTCCACAAATTCAACTGAAAATGCAACTTATAATGACATCTCCAGTCTCAAACGTATTCAGTCCCCTGAATAGAATCCCTTACAACAGCAAAAAATAGGCAAAACAGGTGTTGTCTCAAGCACAGCTGATGGAACTAATCAAGGGCTTCATTAGTTGCACCAGTTGTACTTGAGCTGGAATATTTGACATACCTGAACTGGCTAGTGCTTTGTTGAGTGTCACGTTTGACTGCATGTTAGGCATATGACTACGTCAAAAGAATGGTCCACAAAGTTAAGAGAAGAGATCAATGCCCTTCATAAACAAGGAACTAAAAAAAAAAGTGAAGGTACTGAATGTTCATAGAGACACAGTTAGAATCATAGTTCTTGTGAGGGATCACGTTGTCCCTGGATTGTAAACCCCTTAATTTCATTCCCCTATGAGTTTGAGACATTGCCTTCTGTTTAGTTTATTTCTAATTTATTCCCCATACCGAACGACCAGACCACCCATGTGTGGAGTGTGCCCTCATTAACTTCTATCACCTCTGTAACACCTCGAAAATCACAAGCATTCTAAGCAGTTAGCTGGGTGGTTGGTGTTCAGTATACGAACACGTGGCGGCGGCCATCTTTATCTGTGAACACATACAATGCTGTTTGGTCGTCGAGTGCATGGAACTATAATCGTACACTCGATGACGCAAACACTGCTGGGACTTCCATACCTTCATAAATTTGTCTATATTTGTATAAAAAGAGCGGCGTTCGGTAGGAATAAGCTCCCGAACCAGTTACATAGACTAAGTATCCATACGAATTCTTACTTTGGGTATTTTTACTATTTTGTTTATTCCCGAAATAGACCGGCCGCACAGACTGATTTCATGGAACTCTTTTGGGCAGGAGCCTCGTGTGCGGTCAGTCAAAATGTGACTTGGAAATCCCGAACTCCTGAACCGATCTGGGTGATCTTTGGATATCCTGGTCCCCCAAATTGGGACTATCAGGGGATGTAACTTTAGTGGGGTTTCCATGCGTTTTTGGGGTACTTTCAGGATAGTGTGTAAAAGTATATTTTTTCTGGGCTTGGAGATAATTTGGTTATGTGAGTACAGTGCCTTATTCAATTATCTCACAAGCACAGAGGAGGGATTACATTGTTTGTGTATGCAAGTGTCCTGGACCTGCGAGCCAATGCCATTGTATGCTTGTGTTTACTGTAGTCTACTCTCAGGCCCAGAGTTGAGTGCCCCTTGCATGGGGATTGCCATAAAAGGCTGTGTGTGGCTCTACTAAAATTTAGTTATCTCACAGCATAGAGCCTTGTCTCATGTTTGTGGGAGAAAGCTATAACAGCTGTCTCTCTTCTGTTTGGAGTATTTAATCACCAGCTCTTGTAAGAGCTGTTCCTGCTCTACTCTACAGCATCCATCCCCCTAGAGTGAAAAGAATATCTCTGGCGGTGGAATCTCTCTACCCATCGGCGAGGCCGCCACAGTTCGCAAGTTAAAAGTTTAAGGAATAGTGGTTACAGAAAAGGAAGCTATCAATGGCTGTAACCATATTTCTGAGAAGGCAGGTTTTAAAAAAAAAAAAAACTTGAATGACTGCAAAAGACCTGAAACAATACTTGGTGGCAACAGGCACTGATGTTTCAATGAGCACAGTAAGGTGTGTATTAACCCCTTAAGGACACATGACATGTCATGATTCCCTTTTTTTTCCCAAAAGTTTGGTCCTTAAGGGGTTAAACACAGAAGGTTTCCAGGCCAGACCTCCAAGACATACACCACTACTGACTCAAAAGCACAAGAAAGGTTGTCTCCAATATGCTAAAAATCATATAAATGGATAGATGGATTCATTGAAGTATCAGGAAATCCTAGGTGAAAACATCATGCCGTCTGTTAGAAAACTAAAGCTTGGACGTCATTGGACCTTCCAACAATTCATTGTGTTGAGCTATTTGAAATACTTTTGTTTGATTTGTTCATTGCAAGCAGCTGAACGTCTGTAAATTTTGACAATAAACTTGATTTTCAATGGGGGTTGAATAATTTAGATTACAACTGTAGGTGTTTGTAAAAACTGGTTTGGAATTGTCACAGTTAAATCTTCTTAATTTCTTCTTGTCTTCAGTTAATTGATATATATACGTCTTTTGTATATATAGTCTTGGGCCAAATACTCGCCACAATAATATATGTCTATATCATTGAAAAGTAATAATATGCAATCTGACTTACGGTTTCTTCAGGTTTATTCTTAGTTACGGATACATAATAAAACAACAAATGATGTTACAGGATAATGGACATTCAACAGCAGATGGTAATTGCTGGACTTCTTTACATGCTTACATCTGTACATCTAGAGAGAGCCAGAGAGAGCCAGAGAGAGCCACGAGAGGGACCAGAGCCAAGAGAGAAGAGAGAGAGACCTTGTGTCCCTCTGTTCAGTTACTATAAATGTGCCCATACTGACGTCAGAGCATAACTCTTGCCATATAAGGACAAGACCCTCAAATCCACATTCCAGAGCTCTCAGACAAAGAAACCCTTGTGACTTATACCATCTGTTACTTTTGTCAATCCACACATCCATATATAATCAATAGAAACATAGAATATGCAATATTCTACAGTGTTATTATGCTTACTATAGATTTGCAGATAAACCACTCTTATATATCCATGTGCCATAATTAGTCTAGGACCATGGCGATAGGAAGTAGAGATTCTGTTAACCAGATTGTTTAGTAATGTTATGTTTGCTTTTTGTCTCCCTTCAGGACCATCAAAGACATCAGCTCCATCCTCAAACAATATCACTTGCTTTGAAAGCAGAGAGCATAACTGCTACAGCAACAGGTCGGCAAAAAGTGTATTCAGAGACAGCGAGGATGAAACTCCACACCTGTATCTCGGGACAGTTTGGATGAGCAAGCAGCTGAACAGCCACCAGAGTCCACACGTGGAACATCTGATACATCATTGTCACAAAACCCTCATCTTATGTCAGAACTCTCCTCACATGGCCTTACTCCTCCAAAACATTCACCGTAGGCATGTAGTGAAGAGGGTATGAACTTTGGCTTCGATTTAATAGATGGATACATTGTTCAAACAATTTTATATTTTTGGATAAACTTTAAAAATTATTATATTTTCAACATATTAAAGTAGCAAAACACATCCTAAATATAAATTATATCAATACTTTAAAAAAAAAAAAAAATATCCTCCCTTCCCTTTCCGCAGCAGTCACGTTCACCTCATTGGGATCACATACTTTTTTGATGGAACAAACACACTCTCATTCCATATCAGATGTTTCTGAGTATAGCATCAGAAAAAAAACATAACAAGATCAATAGACATCACTAATGAATCACCTCCCAACATTTCAAATGGATAGAGACAGACACCTTCATTTTAAGGCGGTGAATGGGAATGTCGCCAGGGGTGGGGCTATTCAGAAAAAATGTAGGTCTCTTACTAATAACATTTCATGCAATTAAAATGTAATTTAGAAATTAAGGCCAGTCAATAAGTCCCCTCTAACTTCTCCTATTATTCTCCAAAAACCACTACTTAGTGACTGATGTCTGGCTGCCGACCTTTTACTACTGTTTAACTGCTGCCACGAACCATCAAACCTTAACACCAGAGTCTTCCATGGTGCAAAGATATGAACAACAGCTAAATCCCTCTGACAAACACGTTAGCTTTGGGACAGTGATGGAAAACCTAAAGTGCATATTAAACCAAATAACAAGCAATGCAACTACAAAATAGGACAGGCAAATAACGGGGGGCAATATGGTCTATATGGCCCCATATTTTCATGAATTATATAAATAATCTTTTTTTTTTTTTTTAAATCCTCCCCAGTATAAAAATTAGAAAATGTCACTATTATAGCTCTATCATGCATTTTTTAGTGGATCTGCCAGGATGTACAGGAAGAACCGTCCTTCTCCCAGAAGTGATGCTCCAATCAGCTCTTATCCCATAAGCATCTATCTAGACGGACTTTACGGTAGAAGTAGTTTACCCCAAGAGCATTTCCACTCATCAAAGATTGTTTGCAAACAGCCAGGTTCACTGTTTTGTAAATCTATCTCTGTGACAATATCACTAAACAGTGTGTGCTCATGGTGGTGCATGTACAACTTGGATAAAACCAATCTTCCTACATAGTTTGTCACTACATTGTTACATAGCTGAATAGAGACATTCATCCATTAAGTTCAGCCTTTCTCACATTTGATTTTTGCTGTTGACCCAAAAGAAGGCAAAAAAACCCAGTCTGAAGCACTTTAGAATTGTACACCAAAAACTAGGAAAGAATTACTTCTTGACCCCAGAATGTCAGTCCGATATCTCCATCGGTCAAACAGCTATTACTCCACTAATTAAAATGGATATATCTGTATATTATGTTTTTGCAAGTATATATCCAACTGCTGTTTAAACATCGGTATAGACTCTGATAAAACCCACCTCTTCAGAAAGAGAATTCCACATCCTTATTGTTCTTACTGTACAAAACCCTTTCCTTTGCCTTCGACTAAATCTTCTTTCTTCCAGTCTAAATGGGGTTGGAGCTACATGCTCTGAATCAATGTTCATTTTTTCAGAAATGGTCAGGGTCTTTGCACCATGACCACTTTAGCAAGCTGAAGCGGTTTTGGTGCATATGGTAACCCTTTCAAATGTGAAGGTCCACCCTGCTTTCGATTCAGTAGTGATGACTATTGTGTGCATGCCAATCTTTTCCAGGTTTTCCAGGTTTTGGACAGGGTGTTAGCTGGACTCAAGCATGAATAGCCTTTTGAGATATTTTGGGAGAATGGGAAAAATGATAATGACGATGAGAGCAGGCAGCCCAAACACTGCCCGGTGATGTAGCTACATTGGCTACGTATTTACGCTACTTCAAGTGGGGGAGTTACTGTTGTAAACTATAGTGCGGTGCAAGGGACAAAGACCTACACCTATAAGTGGAGCGCTCAAACACATATATGGCTTACAGAATAATGATAAGGTGCGCTGTGTCTTTAAGACCCAAGTGATTCAAAGTGCAACTAGTGCAATATATTATAATAAAGTGCAAAGTGTTAAAGTGCACTCAATTGTGTAAATAAATGTTATACATACATATGTCCTCTCGAATTATACATAAAGGAAAAGGAGAGACATAAAAAACACAATAGTGTAAAATCGTTTTTAAAAAATATATATAAATAATAAATGCCAGAAGGGTGCACTCACAAACATAGAGCAGAAAGAGCCTGCTCTAGCTTTAATCGCTTCTTCAGATATAGGACTGCATAAACGGAGATACTTCAAAATATTTATTAGCCCAGCACAGCATAGAATAGTCACCTTCCTTCACATCCAATTTTCAAATAAATACAAAGTTCGGTAAAGTGCAGGTTCAGGGTGTCGACTGTCCCCTTTGTTTTGTTCGCCGCTGTGGTTACCGTCTGTATCCAAAAAAGCTTCCGGGAGGAGGGACTTCCTTGTATGCGTGACGTAAGGTGCGTAGCTTTGCGTGATGACGCGTTTCGCCGTATTCACGGCTTCAACATATATTAATTGTAAATACGTAGTTTAGGCAATATGCCGTTTTTTATAGATTACATGTTCTAAAGTATGTCTCTTTAAAAATACCTCTTTGAAAATGCCTCTTCAAAATGTCTCTTTAAGTATGTCTATTTGAAATATATTCCTTTAAGAAATCATGTGATTTGTAACAACACATAAATCTTTCCTGTTTTTTATACATTTTTAATATGTTCATAAGGTTTTTATAATACCTATGGATTTTTTTAAGCAAGTATAGTAATATAAAGATACTTTCAATTAAGAAGTTTTTGATAATAAAGTACGATTTGGTTTTTTTGTAATATGTATTTAATTGATACTAACGCTAAGGTAATGGACTTTGATTGCCAACCATCTGTGTTTACCCATTAAGATGGGTATAAAAGAACGAATAGGACATGTATGGGCAGATCTGATGAAGCCGTGAATACGGCGAAACGCGTCATCACGCAAAGCTACGCACCTTACGTCACGCATACAAGGAAGTCCCTCCTCCCGGAAGCTTTTTTGGATACAGACGGTAACCACAGCGGCGAACAAAACAAAGGGGACAGTCGACACCCTGAAGCTGCACTTTACCGAACTTTGTATTTATTTGAAAATTGGATGTGAAGGAAGGTGACTATTCTATGCTGTGCTGGGCTAATAAATATTTTGAAGTATCTCCGTTTCTGCAGTCCTATATCTGAAGAAGCGATTAAAGCTAGAGCAGGCTCTTTCTGCTCTATGTTTGTGAGTGCACCCTTCTGGCATTTATTATTTATATATATTTTTTAAAAACGATTTTACACTATTGTGTTTTTTATGTCTCTCCTTTTCCTTTATGTATAATTCGAGAGGACATATGTATGTATAACATTTATTTACACAATTGAGTGCACTTTAACACTTTGCACTTTATTATAATATATTGCACTAGTTGCACTTTGAATCACTTGGGTCTTAAAGACACAGCGCACCTTATCATTATTCTGTATTCACAAGAGTGTTTTGAGGAGTTTTTACACAAATTTTTTGGTGCAGCTTCATTTTAAGGTAGACTAAATTGATTGGAGACTAGTATTTTACGAGCGCCTACTTTTTACTTGTTTTTTTGTGTATACATATATGGCTTACCAAACGTTATTCCGTTCAATGATGCAATATACAGTACATGTAAAAAAAATACAAAAAATACAAGATAGTATATCAAGTGGCAGTGCAATAATAACAGTGATGTCGTAGTGAATTTGGACACTCACATTTTAAGGAGCCTGTATATAGAAACACTGGCTCCGTATTGAAGCTTGTGTGCTTATTATGGTAGCCACCCTTCTACCCTGGCTTGGGATGATTCTACCATAATAAGCACACAAGCTGACATCACTGTTATTACTGCACTGCCACTTTATATACCATCTGCACTATCTTGCATTTTTTTTACATGTACTGTATATTGCATCATTGAACGGAATAATGTTTGGTAAGCCATATATGTGTTTGAGCGCTCCACTTATAGGTGTAGGTCTTTGTCACTTACACCGCACTATAGTTTACATATCTGTTTGGTGGAATTGAGGATATTTCCACACAAGTGTATAGAGCTGCCTGTAAATCATTTCTCACATTCTAAGCACTTTGTTACACACATTCCTCCGTAAAAAGAGGTAACCTGTGATTGGAGTTACTGTTGTACCCGTGAGTTCCTGGAAGTACTGGGACGCCTAGACAACGCTATTCACCACAGCCTGGTGACTGCAGGATTGAACATCGATCCGTGGAGGATTTCCTGGCATATGTAACCGGCTTTTCTGGATTGCTGAGCGTCCTCAGTAGACCCATGTGCGTGTGTGAGTAGCAGTAGCAAACTGCAATATACTCACTACTGTTTTCTTGTGAGAGGCTGATTTTAATATCTTTTTATCATCTTAATATGACTTTCTATGTATTTTATTTGATTTGTTCTATCACTACTGCTGATTGTTTTAAAGTGCAGATAGGAGCATTTTATGTTTAGGATAGTTATAATAAATATATACTTTTTCTACATACATCTGCTATCATTGTTGACTGTACTTCACTATTTTGTGTCTTTTATATCTCTTTACATGTGACTACGCTGGAGTGACCTTGTGATTTTTTTGGGGGTCCCTGAAGGTATAAGCGCTCCACCCATAAGTATTTTGTCTTTACTGCCCTAATCCTACAATTTACACAGTGCAGCTAACAAAATAATCATTATGCTTTTTTATATAATCGCTTTATAAATTGGACATTTAGAGGAAGATTGCTATGTGTCAGGGAAGAAATGAAAAGGATTTACTGCATTAACAATTCAGCAGAACATTCGTATAAATATTCCAATATCACATAATATTTTATGACATATTGTTGAGTGAAGCCAAGAATAATAAAAAGTAAATAATCTCAGACTCAATTAAATCTCTATTAGATCATGTGTTAGATATAACTGTCCCGGTATGTATACCCCAACACGCAGTGTTTGGGCTCGCACTATCCTAGTATAAGAAAGAGAAGGAAACCTACTACCGGTCCTAAGCATTATCCGAGTAAAGTAAATAGTAACAGAATATCCAGTAAAAAGCTAAAGTCAAAAAGGGCACTACAGGGACACACTGCACGAGTAAGTAGCCAGAAAACAGAAAAATCAGGGAATAACCACATCAAAAACCACAGTTAACAAACACACAAAAAATGCGCTATTGGGATCAAGAAGGAACTACAAACGGGTGATTTGCTCCATATGTGTTCCATGTTAGAGCTTCCACTGTGCCAGGACCAAGGAGTTGGGTATTAGGAAAGTATAGGATTATAGTAAGTATACTAGATCATAGTTTTAAATAGGAAGAAAGAGACCAATATTATATAGTTACATAGCTGAAAAGAGACATGCGCCCATCAAGTTCAGCCTTCCTCACATCTGTTTTTTTTATGGTATACCCTAAATAGACAAAACAAGCAAAAAAAAACAAAGTCAATATTATGGAAAGCAGGTAGTCAGACAAGCCAACGTCAGGGCTGGCAGCTAACAGGGAAGGGTAAAAAACAAGCCAGGTCTAGATCAGTAATTCAGGAACAAAGGACATGCCTAACTCTGAACCAAACAAGCAGCACAGTAAGGATCTCAAACTGGCAATGAGTCCAAGCAAAGTCAGTCCTTAGAAAGGCCTAGGCCAATAACGTCACAAGGATGTGACCTTGTGTGAAATTACGTGCCAAAAGTAGCATTGATAATTGATGCCGCCATGCAGTATCTAGCGTCAAAATGTCTAACTGTGCAAGAAATGCTCAGAAAAGGACACGATCAGCTCAAAATAAAGGATGCTAACTTGTGGACTGGTAACTAGCACATAAAAATGATTTTTGTAGTAATAACTCCCCTTACTAAGGCCTCAATTTAATTTTTTGGGATAAGCTTTTCAAATTATTTCATATCTTTTATTATTGTTCTTAATACACTTAAACATCAAAAATACATATATGATCTATAAAAAATATTAGAAAATATTAATATATTTCACAATATTAAATAATTGTAAAAGTTTATTAAAAAAATGAAATAATTTGATTAGCTTATCGAACAATATGAAATCGAGACCCCGGTTCTAAACCACCCTATAGAACATCAAGACAGAAATGCAATACATGTCTTAATTTTCAGAAATTAAAAAAAAAAAATAACATACAAACATTGTCGAAAAAGGAGGAGGAATGGGAGAGAGAAAGGAAAATAAAAAGGGAGGGGGAACTGCTGTGATATGTACGTGAGTCCAAACTAATTGAGATGATGCTGTGAGTTAGCAGTATAATCTCACCAAGGTCCTCAAGTTTTATAAAAGGAAGGGAGGGCATTATGAACTGTGCTGTGGCAATTACTTTTCACAAAGAAGGGTTGGAGTCCTTGAGCCAAGCTGTGGCAAAAGCCCTGTAAGCCACCAGTAATGTTTTGTTAAAGAACTTCTGAGACCATGAGGCAAATCCCTCAAGTAAGAAATGTATATTTATGGTTGGGCCGTCAGATAAGCATAAGATCCACCACTCACAATGGAAAGTGTCACCTGGGTTGATGTGAACTTGATGCCACTTGAAGCCCACTTCCCTTTCTGGCAGTGTTGACAGATGGCTCTGCGTTTCCCAACTGCAGACTCTTATTGGGAAAGTTTTGCTGGAAAATAAATGATGGTCTTTGGCAGTTTTCTTTGGTTTGCGCTACGCCTCTAGGTTCCAGCCAGGAGTTAAACTTTCCACATTAGTAATATCAATTCCATTGATATTTGAACAGCATTTATAGGTTGAATTCTAAGCTTAGACACACAGCAAATGAACAATAATATGTACAAAACCCATATTCCTAATGTGGAAGTGTACAATCAGCAATAGCAGTATGCCAAGTGGGGTGAGGCCAACTGGGTAGAACCAAGGACCTCAAGTGGTGGAATAAATATCAGTTGTCCCAACCACGATATCATTCTCACTCTCCCTACTTTCTAATGTTCTCTTCAAATGTAACTGAAAATTGAACGAATATTAAGTCAAGCTTTTTTCGTTTCTTGTGTAAAATAATTTGACACAATGGGCAACATGCTATGTTTGACTCATAAATGACAAAACAGATAATGTGTTGTAAAAAAGTTCTTATGTTTTAACAGTTGAATAATTGTGTAGTGGTACATTTTAGATGATGTATAAATTCTAATCTCCATGCCTGATCTATTTTAGATAGCATTAGATTCATTGCTAGACTATCCCCAAAACTTGGCATTTCTGCAAATACTACAAGCTGATTGAAAAGGAATTAAATATAAAAAAATAAAAATAAAAAACGTCAACAAATTTTGATTTATGTTGTCAGCTTATTGAGTATAAGAGCACCTGAGACACCTTATAGGCATTGTCTCATCGAAGCCTCACCTGATGGCAGGGGGGTTAACATAGACCTATGTGTCTTACTAATCAAAGAGCAAGCACTGGACGTCAGCAGCAGGCAGTCCCAGAGAAAGGGAAATTATATTCAACCGAGCACAGCGAAGGTATAAAAACCCAGGGCAAGTGCACATTAATCAGTGAAGTCTTCTGGAGCTAAACAGACATCTGTAAGGTACGTAGCAGCTCCAATGCCGTATAATTGATCATGGAACCTTGCTAAACTCCACAACCTGTTGTCATTTTCTGCATGTATGACCTCTTTTAAAAGCTGATTAACTATTTGCTAAATTAATATTAAATTGGGGGGAAAAGGCCAATAGCTTAGCAGTAGACAAAAATATGTATTTTATATTATTGTGATTCCTTGTAAAAAAAAATATATTCTATATTTGATTTTTTTTATTTCAATTCATGTTTTATTCACATTTATCTATTTTATCCATTTATATTTTTGTAGATAGATGGATAGATAGATATGCATCCTTTATTTCCTTTTCAGACATAATTAATATTTTCTTAATATGATAGAAAAAAATGCTGTTTTCTCATATTCTTCAAATTGATTGCATGTTTTTTATTTTTTTCTGGAATTGGTTAAAAACATTTGGTACGCAAAGGGTTACACAGCTGTTGCATCCATATAGTTACTAGTCCCGTGCCTGCTTCTCCTTAATTACTTTCTCATTCAGGGGAAATCACAAGTAGTTCACTTCTGGCTAATCCCGGCATTTGCAAAAAGGATTACATTCTCTCACTGTCAAACACCTTTTGCATAAGACGCAGGTGGATATCTAAACCCCTTATTAGCAAATCTTAGATCTGCAAATATGATTAAAACAGTTCTTCACTGATTGAAAAAAAATATCAATCGTTGTCAATGGATTTTGTTACTTCCCGTATAAATGTATTTCTTAAAAGATTGACATTTCAAGGAAATGAAATGATTAACAAGAATACATCTTTACATTTTATCTTTATTTTTTTTTTAAATACCAGATGAAAATAATGCCGGTTAACTTCTAGTGTATGTTACTATATAAAGTATATCTACTAGTGTGGAAAACATGGTTCTGTTCAGTAAAAATAGGGTTAGGGTTAATAGGAGAAAATGGGCTGCTATATCTGTTTCATGCGAAGTCATTTCTACGTCTTTTTATGTGGGAATGTTCAAAGTCAAAGCTTTTAAAAAGTTACGGACTCAAGTCTAAAAGTTAAGCATTGCATTCACTAAGAAGCCATTGCAATGCTGCTGCGGAGCTTTGCAGACTATATATCATAGAAAACAACAATTATTTTGGACAAAATGGCTACTGCTTTTTTTTATTATTTTTTTTAAGTTTAGCTCTGCGTTTTATTTTATTTCTAACTCAGCTCTTTTCTCGATCATTCTTTCATTCCGTATCTGTACCAGTAAATACCACTTTGGTGATACCGTTATTCTGTGCACCATCTATTATATCCGTGTTATTTCTAAAGTGACTGTAGCTGGGAATTCAAAGTGAATTTCCTAATTTAGGTCAATACGGCGTATTAGATGAAAAATTCTACAAGTCAATTTTGTTCTCAGTTTGGCTGCTTCGGCCTTCGTTCTGAAATACATTCTGAGGTTCAATCAATTCTTAGTTTTCTGTTTTTTTTTTGTTTTTTTTTCTATCATTCTACTGTTTGCATGCAAAAATGCCAACTCTTGGGTATTATCTGTATGTCTGCCAGGGTTGACAAGGCAACTAAAACAGAAAAACATTGTCATATTCTGTAGCAACTGAATGCCACCGTTATCCAGATTTATCCGTTTTGAAACCTGTCCATGAAACAAGATAATGAAACACAATATACCAATTGCTCTATAGAGTATCTTTAAAAGTAATTTTATTGGCAGGTGGGCTTACATTTTAATGGCCATTGGAGTGATACTAACCTTTGGTTATCTAAATATGCACAGGGATTTGGGATAGTGTGCAAGTAACTTTTACTTCTTTGGTTTTTATTCTGTGAATTGTGGATGATCTGTACTTTAGTCATTGCTGCTGCCCAGGAATAGTGGGAGTTTGAGTGCAGGGCCGTATTTTATGTGTTGATTGTTTTTGTGTTTAATTGTACAAGCTTAAAACATAAGTGCAGAAAATGAGAACAGTACACTGGCTTTAAATGTTAAAGTAGGTAAGATCTTCTGTGTTCTGCGTAGCCAAGGGAAAAATCCAAGAGAAACTCCAGAGTTTCTCCGAAAGTGTCTGCAAACCTTTTGTGTTATAGATCAACTAAGACTGACAAACCCTTTCCAGGCGTAAAAAGAAGTAGTCATGGTGAGGACGATGTGAGACCATGCTAACGTGCCAAGGAATTTATAAATAAAAAGAGCACCTCTCCACAGCCTTGGCAGAGAAGATGCATCGAAATCCACTGAAAATACATGAATAAAAATGGAACATGGTCTATAGAGCACCTGTTCCTATCTTAGCCACTAAGGTCCTCCTGTATCACGGCTCAGCTCAGGGTGCCAGTTCTTATTTAGATAAAGAAGTGGTTGGTTGAGGCTAATATGGCTCGATTCTCTTATTGTGTCTGGGCGATGCTAGCGTGATGGCCTCTTCATTCTGTGGATGCCAGGAGCTCTGATGTAACATTAGGAATAATTCTTATTTTGGGATAATGTTGGTTTCTCCAAGTATAATAGATCTCTCTGTCTTGATCCACTCGATCTGTTGGAATACAGCGGACGTATGTATATCTTGGGTGTGGAGCAAAGAGTTGTAATTGATGATTAAAGCTTTTTCCTCCCCTCCATATCAATTAGTGCTTCATCTCATAAGAGAATTGTTCCAGTAGCATAGAACCATATGTTGCTAAGTATTTCATCTTGTTTTTACATAATGGCTTGTAAAGGATTTTAACCCCAGGGTATTTGGGGTGAGGGGGGCTGAAAACCAGAGTAATGGGCTTTGAGAAACAGGATTGATGTGAAATATTGATTATTATATATGGCACTGGCATGTTTCACATTCACCAAAACCCAAACACACTTCAATTATATATTATGTATGACTATGAATGGTAATGTGATTGTTGCCAAACCAATTTAAATAAATTTCTTCTTAGATGTTCTCCTACTAGGAGTTCAAATACATCACAGCAAATAATGATCCTGTCCAGAGTCACAGTTGCAGGGAGAGATTTTCTACATCATAGGGGTAGCACGTGGGCCTGTGGGCTTGCTCTGTGCCTGGCCATGCCATCCCCCACACACACTCACCTAACAGATCTATGCTATAAAATCTACATTGTGACTGCTGACACTGGTGTGAAGGGCTTTAAACTGATTGTGACCATACTCATTCTTTGTGGTGGCAGTCATCAAAGTGTTCTGTACTAAAAAGTATTGCAAAAAATGTGGACTGATGCTGGTTCCTCTGGTTTTCATGGTTATTTCACCACATTTAGTATTTTAGTCCACTTGATAAATATCCCCTAATATTATGTAGACATTTTCGAAGTGTAACATGCCCTTTCAGAAGACAGAGAGTGCCTCTAGGAACCTGCAATAATAATAGTTAAATCAGAGCTTGTAGGTTCTCTGGCTGTCAGATTCATTGCTGTACATGGCATCTAGACCAGGGGTCTCGCTGGCACACACACATGTACACACCAGAAACACAGACAGAAATGCAAACTGTGACGGACCGCCTGGCACCCTGACTGGGTGCCCCTGCCATTCGCTGATTCCTAGCTGTCGCCGAGTAACATAAGCACCACACCAGACACTATAAGCACCGTAGCCCCTTAGCCGCTGCAGCTGGGCTGGGGTCTCGCCAAACTTCTGGATCCAGCTCCCAGTGAGAAGAGTTCTCCTCCAAGAGAGTAGAGCAGGTATAGCTGTGTAGCTCTTACAAGAGCTAGTGATTATAGCAATGCAAAGAACAATCCCAAGAGCAGGGATTATAGCTGGTATAGCTTCCCCCTACAAGCCCGAGACGAGGCTGTGTGGAGGGTAAATTGGAACTCATTTAGTGGCAGCCACAATTGGCCTTATATGCAGGTCCCCCTGCAAGGGGCACTCCCCCCTGGACCAGAGAGTAGACTACAGTAAAGACATACACATGATTACATTAGCTCTCAGGTCCAGGACACTCCCATACAAAATGAGATAATCATTCCTTTGTGCATGAGAGATAATTGGTTTAGGAACTGTACTAAACTCAATTATCTGAAACCGTACCGGTAATATAAATACTACCACACGTCTACATCACCCAATGTGACACTTATAGAGAGTAAAAATACTTACATATACATCTCCTTTTTTATATATTATATTAATATCAATAAATAACTTTGTACCTGCTGTGGATCCAGCTTGGAATTCCTTCGTAGCCAGTTATTGGCACCCCAATGCTGATTATATAGAGCCTATCACGGCTCCATGCTTGTGAGTGTACATTCCAGTGGCGTACATACCAGGGTCGCAGGGGTCGCGGCTGCGACCGGGCCCGGCCCACCAGGGGGCCCGGCCGCCCCTGCGACCCGGTATGTACCCACAGGGCCAGCCTCTTCTGCTGGGGGGCCCAGGAGCTGGCCACCTCCGGGCCCCCCGAGGCTGGCCCTGCTGTCACCCGGCTGGCGGGCGCGCGAGGGAGCACTGTCCCCTGGGTGCTCCCTCTTCAGCTCCCTCGCGCACCGCACTGAAACCGGAGCCGGAAGATGACGTCATCTTCCGGCTCCGGCATCAGTACGCGGCGCCCGAGGGAGCTGAAGAGGGAGCACCCAGGGGACAGTGCTCCCTCGCGCGCCCGCCAGTCGGGTGACCAGCAACACCACTGGACCCCAGGGAATCCCCCCAGCTCTCACACAGGTAAAAGGAGGCTGGGGGGATTAAATAAAAAAAAAAGAACAGAAAAAACGTGTGTGTGTGTTTAGTGAGTGTGTTAGTGAGTGTGTGTGAGTGTGTGTTAGTGAGTGTGTTAGTGTTAGTGAGTGTGTGTGTGTGTTAGTGTTAGTGAGTGTGTTAGTGAGAGTGGTAGTGAGTGAGTGTGTTAGTGAGAGTGTTAGTGAGAGTGTTAGTGAGAGTGTTAGTGAGTGTTAGTGAGAGTGTTAGTGAGTGTGTTAATGTGAGTGTGTTAGTGTTAGTGAGTGTGTTAGTGAGTGTGTTAGTGAGTGTTAGTGAGAATGTGAGTGAGTGTGTTAGTGTGTTAGTGAGTGTGTTAGTGTTAGTGAGTGTGTTAATGTGAGTGTTAGTGTGTGTGAGTGTTAGTGAGTGAGTGAGTGTGTGTGTTAGTGAGTGTGTTAATGTGAGTGTGTTAGTGTTAGTGAGTGTGTTAGTGTTAGTTTGTGTTAGTGTGTGTGTGTTAGTGAGTGTGTTAGTGTTAATGTGAGTGTGTTAGTGTTAGTGTTAGTGTTAGTGAGTGTGTTAGTGAGTGTGTTAGTGTTAGTGAGTGTGTTAGTGTTAGTGAGTGTGTTAGTGAGTGTGTTAATGTGAGTGTGTTAGTGAGTGTGTGAGTGTTAGTGAGTGAGTGTGTGTGTTAGTGAGTGTGTTAATGTGAGTGTGTTAGTGTTAGTGAGTGTGTTAGTGAGTGTGTTAGTGTGTGTTAGTGAGAGAGTGTGTTAGTGAGTGTGTGAGTGTGAGTGTGTTAGTGTGAGTGTGTTAGTGTGAGTGATTGTGTTAGTGAGTGTGTGAGTGATTGTGTTAGTGAGTGTGTTAGTGAGTGTGTTAGTGTTAGTGAGTGTGTTAGTGTGTGTGTTAGTTTGTGTGTGTGTTAGTGAGTGAGTGTGTTAGTGAGTGAGTGTGTGAGTGTGAGTTAGTGAGTGTGTGTTAGTGAGTGTGTTAGTGTGAGTGATTGTGTTAGTGAGTGTGTTAGTTTTAGAGTGTGTTAGTGTTAGTGTGTGTGTCTGTTACTGAGTATGTTTGTGTGCGTCTGTCACTGAGTGTGTGTCTGTCAGTAAATGTGTGCGTCTGTTCATGAGAGTGTGTGTGTGTGTGTCTAAAGCACTTACCTTTCTCCAGCGCCGGGCTCCCTTGGCGCTGGGGATCTCTCCGTCCCGATCCGCCTCTCAGCTCCGAATGCACATGCGTGGCAAGAGCCACGCGCGCATTCAAACCGCCCATATAGGAAAGCATTACTCAATGCTTTCCTATGGACGTTCAGCGTCTTCTCACTGTGATTTTCACAGTGAGAATCGCAGAAAATCCTCTAGCGGCTGTCAATGAGACAGCCACTAGAGATGGATTAACCCTCAGTGAAACATAGCAGTTTCTCTGAAACTGCTGTTTTCAGCTGCAGGGTTAAAACTAGAGAGACCTGGCACCCAGACCACTTCATTGAGCTGATTTGATCTGGGTGTCTGTAGTGGTCCTTTAAGTGTATGTGTTTATGCATGCACTGGCGTACATACCGCGGTCGCACGGGTCGCAGCCCGCGCAGAGTAAGCGGGGGGTTGGGGCCCACAGATCAGTTTTCGCACCGGGGCCCCATGGGTTGTGTGTACGCCACTGGTACATTCTATACCTTTTTGGTTTTTATCTTACTGTACAGGCTTCACTATGTATTGTTTAATTTCTTTCTCATAGATTTTAATAGAGGAAGCTGTTCCTAACTTCAAGACACGATTGTTGGGAAGTATTTTTACGCTCTATAAGTGTCACATGTAGACGTGTGGTAGTATTAATATTACCAGTACTGTTTCATATATTTCTAAGGTGATTGGGAACACCTATAGTCATACACACCCTACTAATAATTGTGAAGTGCCTAAACACCAACTCTTTGAGTTTTGTTTTGTTTAAACTCAATTATCGCCAGGCACAGAAAACATACATTTTTATAAAACCCCAAAATACATTTAAACACACAAAACCCCCACAAAAGTTACATCCCCTGATAGCCCTGATCTGCACGACCAACATATCCAAAAATCACCTAGATTGGTTCAGGGGTTCAGGAATTTCCTGGAAGTCATAATTTTACTGACCACAACTATGGTCCCATGCCCAAAACAGTTCCAGAGAATCAGGGCTTGTGGTTGGTCTAGTTCGGTTTAAAAACCGAACAAACTACCGAACATAGTCAATGTTCTAACCCTGGAGCTTCACCTTGTTCGTGGGAACGATTCCAAGAAACAGCGCCCTTCTATGTGGTGTAAAATCAAACGCAGGCGATCCTGGAAGTCCAGCAGTGTTCGGGAGATTCAATGTCCGAAAACAGTTCCATGAACTCGACGACCAAACACCGCTGCCTGCGTTCACAGAAACAAGATGTCTGCCATCTCGTGGTCGTTCGTGCGAACAACGGCCACCCAGACAAACAATTAGAACACTGCAGGTAGAATCGTTCCAGAGTGTTCCCACGCTGTCTAAATCCCTCTTTTCCCTTACTCTCCCACTTATCCCTCATTCTCACCTCATCCTCTTATCACTTCCACCCACCCCCATCACTTTTGCCTATTCTTTTCTGACTCCCTCTCTCCCCATGCTTCTATCACATTGACCCATCTGTGCTTCTCTCCCCCATACTTTTATCACTCTGACCCATTCCTCCATCTCTCCCCATACTTTTATCACTCTTACCGATCACTCCCTCTCTCCCCATACTTTTATCACTCTGACCCATTCCTTCCGCTCTCCTCATACTTCTATCACTCTGTCCGATCACTCCCCCCTCCGCATATTCCTATCACTCTGACCCATTTCTTCCTTCCTCCCCATATTCCTATCACTCTGACCCATTCCTTCCTCCCTCCCTCCCCATATTCCAATCACTCTGACCCATTCCTTCCTCCCTCCCCATATTCCAATCACTCTGACCCATTTCTTCCTCTCTCCCCATATTCCTATCACTCTGACCCATTCCTTCCTCTCTCCCCATATCATATTCCTATCACTCTGACCCATTCCTTCCTCTCTCCCCATATTCCTATCACTCTGATTAATTCCTCCCTCGCTCCCCATACTTCTATCACTCTGACCCATTCCTTCTGCAGTCCCCACAATTCTAGCTCTTTGACCCATTCCTCCCTCTCTCCCCATACTCCTATCACTCTGACCCATTCCTCCCTCTCTCCCCATATTCCTATCACTCTGACCCATTTCTTCCTTCCTCCCCATATTCCTATCACTCTGACCCATTCCTTCCTCCCTCCCTCCCCATATTCCAATCACTTTGACCCATTCCTTCCTCCCTCCCCATATTCCAATCACTCTGACCCATTCCTTCCTCCCTCCCCATATTCCTATCACTCTGACCCATTCCTTCCTCTCTCCCCATATTCCTATCACTCTGACCCATTCCTTCCTCTCTCCCCATATTCCTATCACTCTGACCCATTCCTTCCTCTCTCCCCATATTCCTATCACTCTGACCCATTCCTTCCTCTCTCCCCATATTCCTATCACTCTGACCCATTCCTTCCTCCCTCCCCATATGCCTATCACTCTGACCCATTCCTTCCTCTCTCCCCATATTCCTATCACTCTGACCCATTCCTTCCTCTCTCCCCATATTCCTATCACTCTGACCCATTCCTTCCTCCCTCCCTCCCCATATTCCAATCACTCTGACCCATTCCTTCCTCCCTCCCCATATTCCTATCACTCTGACCCATTCCTTCCTCCCTCCCCATATTCCTATCACTCTGACCCATTCCTTCCTCTCTCCCCATATTCCTATCACTCTGACCCATTCCTTCCTCTCTCCCCATATTCCTATCACTCTGACCCATTCCTTCCTCCCTCCCCATATTCCTATCACTCTGACCCATTCCTTCCTCTCTCCCCATATTCCTATCACTCTGACCCATTCCTTCCTCTCTCCCCATATTCCTATCACTCTGACCCATTCCTTCCTCCCTCCCCATATTCCTATCACTCTGACCCATTCCTTCCTCTATCCCCATACTTCTATCACTCTGACCCATTCCTTCCTCCCTCCCCATATTCCTATCACTCTGACCCATTCCTTCCTCTCTCCCCATATTCCTATCACTCTGACCCATTCCTTCCTCTCTCCCCATATTCCTATCACTCTGATTAATTCCTCCCTCGCTCCCCATACTTCTATCACTCTGACCCATTCCTTCCTCCCTCCCCATATTCCTATCACTCTGACCCATTCCTTCCTCTCTCCCCATATTCCTATCACTCTGACCCATTCCTTCCTCTCTCCCCATATTCCTATCACTCTGACCCATTCCTTCCTCCCTCCCCATATTCCTATCACTCTGACCCATTCCTTCCTCTCTCCCCATATTCCTATCACTCTGACCCATTCCTTCCTCTCTCCCCATATTCCTATCACTCTGACCCATTCCTTCCTCCCTCCCCATATTCCTATCACTCTGACCCATTCCTTCCTCTATCCCCATACTTCTATCACTCTGACCCATTCCTTCCTCCCTCCCCATATTCCTATCACTCTGACCCATTCCTTCCTCTCTCCCCATATTCCTATCACTCTGACCCATTCCTTTCTCCCTCCCCATATTCCTATCACTCTGACCCATTCCTTCCTCTCTCCCCATATTCCTATCACTCTGACCCATTCCTTCCTCTCTCCCCATATTCCTATCACTCTGACCCATTCCTTCCTCTCTCCCCATATTCCTATCACTCTGATTAATTCCTCCCTCGCTCCCCATATTCTTATCACTCTGACCCATTCCTTCTGCAGTCCCCACAATTCTAGCTCTTTGACCCATTCCTCCCTCTCTCCCCATACTCCTATCACTCTGACCCATTCCTTCCTCTCTCCCCATACTTCTATCACTCTGACCCATTCCTTCCTCCCTCCCCATATTCCTATCACTCTGACCCATTCCTTCCTCTCTCCCCATATTCCTATCACTCTGACCCATTCCTTCCTCTCTCCCCATATTCCTATCACTCTGACCCATTCCTTCCTCCCTCCCCATATTCCTATCACTCTGACCCATTCCTTCCTCTCTCCCCATATTCCTATCACTCTGACCCATTCCTTCCTCCCTCCCCATATTCCTATCACTCTGACCCATTCCTTCCTCTCTCCCCATATTCCTATCACTCTGACCCATTCCTTCCTCTCTCCCCATATTCCTATCACTCTGACCCATTCCTTCCTCTCTCCCCATATTCCTATCACTCTGACCCATTCCTTCCTCTCTCCCCATATTCCTATCACTCTGACCCATTCCTTCCTCCCTCCCTCCCCATATTCCAATCACTCTGACCCATTCCTTCCTCCCTCCCCATATTCCTATCACTCTGACCCATTCCTTCCTCCCTCCCCATATTCCTATCACTCTGACCCATTCCTTCCTCTCTCCCCATATTCCTATCACTCTGACCCATTCCTTCCTCTCTCCCCATATTCCTATCACTCTGACCCATTCCTTCCTCCCTCCCCATATTCCTATCACTCTGACCCATTCCTTCCTCTCTCCCCATATTCCTATCACTCTGACCCATTCCTTCCTCTCTCCCCATATTCCTATCACTCTGACCCATTCCTTCCTCCCTCCCCATATTCCTATCACTCTGACCCATTCCTTCCTCTATCCCCATACTTCTATCACTCTGACCCATTCCTTCCTCCCTCCCCATATTCCTATCACTCTGACCCATTCCTTCCTCTCTCCCCATATTCCTATCACTCTGACCCATTCCTTCCTCTCTCCCCATATTCCTATCACTCTGATTAATTCCTCCCTCGCTCCCCATACTTCTATCACTCTGACCCATTCCTTCCTCCCTCCCCATATTCCTATCACTCTGACCCATTCCTTCCTCTCTACCCATATTCCTATCACTCTGACCCATTCCTTCCTCTCTCCCCATATTCCTATCACTCTGACCCATTCCTTCCTCCCTCCCCATATTCCTATCACTCTGACCCATTCCTTCCTCTCTCCCCATATTCCTATCACTCTGACCCATTCCTTCCTCTCTCCCCATATTCCTATCACTCTGACCCATTCCTTCCTCCCTCCCCATATTCCTATCACTCTGACCCATTCCTTCCTCTATCCCCATACTTCTATCACTCTGACCCATTCCTTCCTCCCTCCCCATATTCCTATCACTCTGACCCATTCCTTCCTCTCTCCCCATATTCCTATCACTCTGACCCATTCCTTCCTCTCTCCCCATATTCCTATCACTCTGACCCATTCCTTCCGTCCTCCCCATATTCCTATCACTCTGACCCATTCCTTCCTCTCTCCCCATATTCCTATCACTCTGACCCATTCCTTCCTCTCTCCCCATATTCCTATCACTCTGACCCATTCCTTCCTCTCTCCCCATATTCCTATCACTCTGATTAATTCCTCCCTCGCTCCCCATATTCTTATCACTCTGACCCATTCCTTCTGCAGTCCCCACAATTCTAGCTCTTTGACCCATTCCTCCCTCTCTCCCCATACTCCTATCACTCTGACCCATTCCTTCCTCTCTCCCCATACTTCTATCACTCTGACCCATTCCTTCCTCCCTCCCCATATTCCTATCACTCTGACCCATTCCTTCCTCTCTCCCCATATTCCTATCACTCTGACCCATTCCTTCCTCTCTCCCCATATTCCTATCACTCTGACCCATTCCTTCCTCCCTCCCCATATTCCTATCACTCTGACCCATTCCTTCCTCTCTCCCCATATTCCTATCACTCTGACCCATTCCTTCCTCTCTCCCCATATTCCTATCACTCTGACCCATTCCTTCCTCTCTCCCCATATTCCTATCACTCTGACCCATTCCTTCCTCCCTCCCCATATTCCTATCACTCTGACCCATTCCTTCCTCTCTCCCCATATTCCTATCACTCTGACCCATTCCTTCCTCCCTCCCCATATTCCTATCACTCTGACCCATTCCTTCCTCTCTCCCCATATTCCTATCACTCTGACCCATTCCTTCCTCTCTCCCCATATTCCTATCACTCTGACCCATTCCTTCCTCTCTCCCCATATTCCTATCACTCTGACCCATTCCTTCCTCCCTCCCCATATTCCAATCACTCTGACCCATTCCTTCCTCCCTCCCCATATTCCAATCACTCTGACCCATTCCTTCCTCCCTCCCCATATTCCTATCACTCTGACCCATTCCTTCATCTCTCCCCATATTCCTATCACTCTGACCCATTCCTTCCTCTCTCCCCATATTCCTATCACTCTGACCCATTCCTTCCTCTCTCCCCATATTCCTATCACTCTGACCCATTCCTTCCTCTCTCCCCATATTCCTATCACTCTGACCCATTCCTTCCTCCCTCCCCATATTTCTATCACTCTGACCCATTCCTTCCTCTCTCCCCATATTCCTATCACTCTGACCCATTCCTTCCTCTCTCCCCATATTCCTATCACTCTGACCCATTCCTTCCTCCCTCCCTCCCCATATTCCAATCACTCTGACCTATTCCTTCCTCCCTCCCCATATTCCTATCACTCTGACCCATTCCTTCCTCCCTCCCCATATTCCTATCACTCTGACCCATTCCTTCCTCTCTCCCCATATTCCTATCACTCTGACCCATTCCTTCCTCTCTCCCCATATTCCTATCACTCTAACCCATTCCTTCCTCCCTCCCCATATTCCTATCACTCTGACCCATTCCTTCCTCTCTCCCCATATTCCTATCACTCTGACCCATTCCTTCCTCTCTCCCCATATTCCTATCACTCTGACCCATTCCTTCCTCTCTCCCCATATTCCTATCACTCTGACCCATTCCTTCCTCTCTCCCCATATTCCTATCACTCTGACCCATTCCTTCCTCTCTCCCCATATTCCTATCACTCTGACCCATTCCTTCCTCTCTCCCCATACTTCTATCACTCTGACCCATTCCTTCCTCCCTCCCCATATTCCTATCACTCTGACCCATTCCTTCCTCTCTCCCCATATTCCTATCACTCTGACCCATTCCTTCCTCTCTCCCCATATTCCTATCACTCTGACCCATTCCTTCCTCCCTCCCCATATTCCTATCACTCTGACCCATTCCTTCCTCTCTCCCCATATTCCTATCACTCTGACCCATTCCTTCCTCTCTCCCCATATTCCTATCACTCTGACCCATTCCTTCCTCTCTCCCCATATTCCTATCACTCTGACCCATTCCTTCCTCTCTCCCCATATTCCTATCACTCTGACCCATTCCTTCCTCTCTCCCCATATTCCTATCACTCTGACCCATTCCTTCCTCCCTCCCTCCCCATATTCCAATCACTCTGACCTATTCCTTCCTCCCTCCCCATATTCCTATCACTCTGACCCATTCCTTCCTCTCTCCCCATATTCCTATCACTCTGACCCATTCCTCCCTCTCTCCCCATATTCCTATCACTCTGACCCATTCCTTCCTCTCTCCCCATACTTCTATCACTCTGACCCATTCCTTCCTCCCTCCCCATATTCCTATCACTCTGACCCATTCCTTCCTCTCTCCCCATATTCCTATCACTCTGACCCATTCCTTCCTCTCTCCCCATATTCCTATCACTCTGACCCATTCCTTCCTCTCTCCCCATATTCCTATCACTCTGACCCATTCCTTCCTCTCTCCCCATATTCCTATCACTCTGACCCATTCCTTCCTCTCTCCCCATATTCCTATCACTCTGATTAATTCCTCCCTCGCTCCCCATATTCTTATCACTCTGACCCATTCCTTCTGCAGTCCCCACAATTCTAGCTCTTTGACCCATTCCTCCCTCTCTCCCACCTACACATCTCACACCCAGTATCCCTCCCTCCCTACAAATTGTCCAATCACTTCCACATATCCCTTCCTCTCTAAATATCACTCCCATCTGCATCTTCCCTTGCCCCTACATCTTTAACCTTCCATATTACTTCCACCTACTTCCCTTTTTTAAACATTTTTTTTTCAAGAGATCTTGTCTCTGCTGCACTGCGGTACTCACCTATACTCACCCAGACACACAACACTCACAGCTACCCAAACAGCCAAAACACACTCACAGCCACAAACATCACACACAGAAAGCTACAATACTTACAGCAACCCTACACCTCCACCCCCCTGCCCCCACAAAATTTTAACAGACATTCATCTGTATACAAGATAGAAACATAGAATGTGACGGCAGATAAGAACCATTCGGCCCATCTAGTCTGCCCAGTTTTCTAAATACTTTCATTAGTCCCTGGCCTTATCTTATAGTTAGGATAGCCTTATGCCTATCCCACGCATGCTTAAACTCCTTTACTGTGTTAACCTCTACCACTTCAGCTGGAAGGCTATTCCATGCATCCACTACCCTCTGAGTAAAGTAATAAAAATATCAGGAAGTATTACTTTACTCAGAGGGTAGTGGATGCATGGAATAGCCTTCCAGCTGAAGTGGTAGAGGTTAACACAGTAAAGGAGTTTAAGCATGCGTGGGATAGGCATAAGGCTATCCTAACTATAAGATAAGGCCAGGGACTAATGAAAGTATTTAGAAAACTGGGCAGACTAGATGGGCCGAATGGTTCTTATCTGCCGTCACATTCTATGTTTCTATGTTTTCTATCTTGTATACAATGAAAAAATAACATCGGTAAATAATTCAACCATCCTAATGTCTGCTGGACAGTTACTATTTTGGGGGTCCTGACTCATCATCACAGGTTTGTTCCCTCGTGTCCCACATCTGGTGACACCGGGGAACTTTCTCCAGCCATCACTGCCTTTGTGTGCATAATTAGATGCACTTGGACTGTGCATGGGCTCTAGGGACATGCAGAGGGTACAATAGCAGCACTCGCTGTATGAAGTGCTCTGTGTGGGGCCAGCCAAGAGGCGGTAAGTCAGCCTGGTGTGCATTTATACCAGTTTAACACCCTTTCTGTGGACCTGCCTGCCTCTTCTCTGTGTGATGTCACTAGTGATGCAAGCTGTATTTCTGACATGGCCTCCCCAAGACCCCTCCACCCAGGTGCACACCCTAATTAAATGTGCATGCCTATGAAAATAACATTGTTACACCCTCCTCCCCCCAGCTGTCAATCAGATAACCGGTCCTGTTAATTCATGATTGTTTAGCTCAGTGGAGCTAAACTCAAGAGGCAGCAATTGCTCAGATCACCTGCCTTGGACATATTTTCATTGGCTGCAATGGGAAATCTGTGATTGGAAAGACAAAGAAAGTCTGGGCAGGGTTAGAAGAGGACGGCTTATAAAGACTTCAGACAAGAGATCTGCAGCTTTTGCACAATGTTTTTAGATAAAACCCTACTCAAATAAATCACAATATAATATATATTGATTGTATAATGATTTATATTTTCAAATTGAGCAGTGGAGTGTCCCTGTAAGGTAACCCACTTTCATTTTTAGAGCCTAACTTTTGGGTCCAATTAAACATTGGTACTTTACACTTAGCTGTGGTTAGTTCTCTGAGATATTTGGCACAACCTGTAGCAAACAAATATACAGGTGATACTCGAAAAATTTGAATATTGTGCAAAAGTTCATTTATTTAAGTAATGCAACGTAAAAGGGGAAACTAATATATGAGATAGACGCATTACACGCAAAGCAAGATAGTTCAAGCCGTGATTTGTCATAAGTGCGATGATTATGTCTTACAGCTCGTGAAAACCCCAAATCCACAATCTCAGTAAATTAGAATATTGTGAAAAGGTGCAATATTCTAGGCTCACAGTGTCCCACTCTAATCAGCTAAGTAAGTCATAACACCCACAAAGGGTTTCTGAGCCTTTAAATGGTCTCTGTCTGGTTCAGTGGGAATCACAATCATGGGGAAGACTGCTGACTTGACAGTTGTGCAGAAAACCATCATTGATACCCTCCATAAGGAGGGAAAGCCTCAAAAGGTAGAGTCTGGAGGAAGAATGGAGAGGCACACACTGCAAGATGCTTGAAGTCCAGTGTGAAGTTTCCACAGTCTGTGTTGATTTGGGGAGCCAAGTCATCTGCTGGTCTTGGTCCACTGTGCTTCATTAAGTCCAGGGTCAACGCAGCCGTCTACCAGGAGATTTTGGAGCACTTCATGCTTCCTTCCGCAGACGAGCTTTATGGGGATGCTGACTTCATTTTCCAGCAGGAAAATTGGCACCTGCCCACACTGCTAAAAGCACCAAAGCCTGGTTCAATGACCATGGGATTACTGTGCTTGATTGGCCAGCAAACTCGCCTGACCTGAACCCCATAGAGAATCTATGGGGCATTGCCAAGAGAAAGATGAGACATGAGACCGAACAATGCAGAAGAGCTGAAGGCCGCTATTGAAGCATCCTGGTCTTCCATAACACCTCAGCAGTGCCAAAGGCTGATAGCTCCCATGCCACGCCGCATTGAGGCAGTAATTGCTGCAAAAGGGGCCCAAACAAAGTACTGAGTCCATATGCATGCTTATACTTTTCAGAGGTCCGATATTGTTCTATGTACACTCCTTGTTTTATTGATTGCATGTAATATTCAAATTTACTGAGATTGTGGATTTGGGGTTTTCATGAGCTGTAAGCCATAATCACAAATGACAAATCACGGCTTGAACTATCTTGCTTTGCATGTAATGCGTCTCTCTCATATATTAGTTTCCCCTTTTACGTTGCATTACTGAAATAAATGAACTTTTGCACGATATTCTAATTTTTCGAGTATCACCTGTATTTACAAACTGTGTTCCCACAACCAAAAGATACATAGCTGGTGTGGAAACCAGTAGCAGCTTTCTCAAGATAGATTGTATAGATTGTATTCCAAGTAGGTTCCCCCAAAATACAATCTATACTACAAATACAAAGGGATACAGATTAATTTTATTTCATAATTTTATTGTGTAATCTGTTTTACTGTTTAGTCACTGAGGACGTTCCATAAGGGAAGAAACGCGTAGGACTGTTTATATATTTTATTTTAATAAAGCCACTTTTTGGATTCTACCTTGCTGGTGTGCTTGTTTTGGAGCTGGGCTAAGCTGTGTTTGCTAAAGGTGAAGTTAAAGGGACACTCCAGGACCTCCAGCATCGCTCAATTCCCCACAGGAAAGCATTTCCAATGCTTTCCTATGGAGAGGTCTAATGCGCGCGCGGCGTTGCCGCACATGCGCATTAGGTCTCCCCCGCCGGCGGCCGTACATGCACGATCGAACCACCGAGGGACATCGGCAGGGGTCTCAGGTAAGTCACTGAAGGGGTTTTCACCCCTTCAGCAACATGGGATGGGTGATGGGAGGGAGAGGGTACTTGCAGTGCCAGGAAAACTGTTTGCTTTCCTGGCACTAGAGTGTCCCTTTAAGAAACTGGAGGCACTCTTATATGCCAAAATTGCATCATTCTTTGGGAGTGCATGCTGATGCTAGAGCGTGGGAGTGCATGCTGATGCTAGAGCGTGGGAGTGCATGCTGATGCTAGAGCGTGGGAGTGCAAATGGGAGTGCAAATTTTAAACTATCGGACACAACCTACCTGCTATGTCCCTTACAAAACTGGGTGCAAGTGTGCCTAGAATAATTGATCCTGTATTAAAGACAAAGGGTGATCACACCATGTATTGATTGAATATAGGTTCTTCTTCTGTTCTCAATTCTTACTTTTGTTAACTCATAAAAATAAACTATTAACATTTCTATTTTTAAAAGCATTCTTATTTTACCGTATTTTCCCATGTCTACGTAAAACATTTGCACAGTATTGTATATAATTTGTGTTCCTAGTATGTATTTCTCAATTACTGCCCCCTCCCCATTTTTGCCTTGAAATGGTTAAGTTAGTGTTAAGTTAGAGTGTTCCTGGTGGTATTGGGTTGTAGGCCCCACCTTTAGAAAGTAGGGCCCACCATAAGGAGTTAAACTGCTTTGTCCCGAAGTTGGCCACCCCAGCACCTGACAGCTTTGCCATTTGTTCTTTTGCTGGTTGCCCTGAAGTTCAGGAAAGTTTGCCCTGGAGGCCGGTGATAGGTTATACATGTAAAGTAAACATTGCTGATTCTCACAAAGCATATATTTGACAGCCTGCAGGGGCAGCATTTAGACTGTAGGGGTTTTGGTGTTTAGAATGCTGTTTGAGCCCACCTTTATTTCAGGAGAATCTCCTCCTCACTGCAACATCATTATTTCTAATGACTTGTGTCCAATTTGATGCTTCTCAAGTAGAAGAATTAGGACACAAAATGCATGTGCAACAATCAGTGTTATTGCCAACAATGCATGTCATAGAGAAGCATTTACATCGATGCCATGCACCCCAACATTTTAATTGGAAAAAGACTATTACTCTCGTTTTATGGGTGTAAGTAGAGTTGTTCCAGGGGCACTGCTCTTTTGGGAAATTTGTGACTTTATGACTTAACAACAATCTATGTAACAAAGATTTAATTTAAAACCAGAACAATCTATTTTATTTACACAGAATGATTTATAAACACATTTATTGTATTTCACAGACACATTAAAGGGACACTGTACTCACCAAAACAACTTCAGCTTAATGACGCAGTTTTGGTGTATAGATCATGTCCCTGCAGTCTCACTGCTCAGTTCTCTGTCATTTAGGAGTTAAATCACTTTGCTTATGAACCCTAGTCACACCTACCTGCATGTGACTTGCACAGCCTTCCTAAACACTTCCTGTAAAGAGTCATCTAAAGTTTATCCTTCCTTTATTGAAAGTTCTGTTTAATTTAGATTTTCTTATCCCTTGCTATGTTCATTGATATACCCTGCAAGAGCCTCCTGTATGTGTTTAAAGTTCAATTTACAGAGAAAGAGATACAATTGTTTAAGGTAAATTACATCTGATTGAAAGTGAAACCAGTTGTTTTTTTTTTCATGCAGGCTCTGTCAGTCAGAGTCAGGGGAGGTGTGACAAGGGCTGCGTAAACAGAAAAAAAGTGATTTAACTCCTAAATGGCAGTGAATTGAGCAGTGAGACTGCAGGGACCTGATATTTACACCAAAACTGCCTCATTAACTTAAGATGTTTACGTGACTATAGTGTTCCTTTAATGTGGAGTATTAGTACTGTAAAGCTGTGATTGAAATTCAGACACACAAAGAATACAAAGTTTCTTCAAAAGAGGGACATTACGATAGAAAATAGACAAAGGAAAATAGGCCAAACTTGGGACTGTCCCGACTAAATAGGGACACTTGGGAGGTATGAAATGCTTTGAATTACATATCACAGTGACTGAGGAATGTATTTATAAAAGTGACAATTTCTCCTGAAATATATGCTTTTACAAAACGAAGGCGGTGAGACTTAGAGTTAACTCTTAAAGCACTTCATTAACTGAAGTGCTTTAGGGGACTGGAATGTCCATTTAAATCTGCATGATCACTCTGACCATGTAATGGGTAGGCTCCAGGAACAAGGTAGAGCCTCAGGTTTGTGTCAAAATATTTCTAAACGCTATCGCATTAAATCAGGGCCGGCACCAAGCGAGCTGCAGTAGTCACGTTGCTTGGAGTGTCTGTTAAATAACATACATGAAAAAAAATCCAATAAAGCCTAATTTTTAAATATTCTGTGTTCTTTAACGGAACACCCCAGGCAACAAAGAAACTCATAGCTTCTGGTACAGGCAGGTACTCAGTCCAGTCTCCTCTTATTACTAATTATTTACAACTGCCTTTCATATGAGTTTCATATTGTGGTATTTTTGACAGACAAGTAATTAAGTGAGATTGTTGGAACAAACCAATGAGACATTAAATCAATATTACTTAATACGTTGTTTCACTATTTTGCATTTCCACACACAATCCTGTGCTTGGCATTGAAATAGACTTATTGACACGTTCACTCAAAGTCTGTATTTTACTGCATAAAATAACAATAAAAGTGAAATCAAAAAAGAAGTTCAAATATGTCTAATAAGAATTCAGATCTCTTTAATCAGAATTAAATCCACTCCTCTACCAAGTTAAAGCTCATTAAAGGATCTGTTTTATTCCTTTTTAGGGAGTGAAAAAAGTCCGATAAATATGAGGTATCAGCATGTATTACTGTAGGTTTCTACACTTAAAGATTTGTTCACTAAACAAGACATTATTGGAAATTCCCCAGAGAATGGATATTTATTTGCCCCAAATAGTTTAATTGAAATAAAATCCCAAATCCTGCTCGGTAATGTTTCTCTAGTGAATTCCTGATTTCTCACCTTAGTGAATACCCCTATAACAAAAAATTAAAAACAAAACAGACCATGGGAGTTAGTGACCATTAGCACTATTTTGTTTTTTCTTTCCCCTGTAATGGAATGGCTGCTTTAATATTTCTAATTATTCTGATGTTATTCATTAATAATGCACTGTGCGCTCACTATATTTTACAGTGATACATTTTAGAATCTTTGAAGAATATCAAGACATCCATGGCCTGCCACAGTCACCTAGTCCTCCTGCTTCTGGTCCTGTTCGCAGTCAGTTGCCACCTTTCAAATGCCCAGCACTGGTCCCACGGCTGGTATCCAGGCGGGAAACGAGAGTTAAACATGGCCTCTTCCCCAGAGGTAAATCAATATTATATTGTTACATGGTTACACTATCTGACAATGGATTCCTCAGTTTTGGCATCTAGGTAGCATTTATTTTAGGATTGATAATATTTTAGGCAAAATTTTCCTTGGCAATTCACATTTTTCCATCACTTCAGTCCCCTGTAGTGGTTATGGTGTAATATATGTTTTGGTGCAAAGTCTGCTTTAGCAATAGAATAGAGGACCAGAAGGAATAAGGTCACCTGGGGAGGGGGTGAAACCCTTCAAAATCGGTGGCTGGTGGTTTATTGCAACTCTAGTTAAAGTATCACAGATTTCCTGTAAAAACTAGAAAAGGCATATTTTTTGAAAAAATAAAACTCTTTAGTTTTGTGGCCATATCGAGGACATTTTTGTGTTTCCCAATTGGACCATTCTTTCTTTGCTCTGCAGGTTTCAGAAGAAATAAAGCTGTGTGAAGGAGAGGAATGTGCGTATCTAAGGAACCCCCGGAGAACCATGCTTAAAAACATCTTGGTATGGTCATATATGAATAACTAGCTTATATAGTACACTGGAAGTCTGAAGTTTAGAGACTAACTAACCTGGAACTGTAGTTGCCGCCGGGGCATATTGTAGAATACTGCCAGAGGACACAGAGTGTAGTATGAGAACTCTTTAATGTAACGGCTGCAGGGCAGGTTCCAGGAGTTATACTATCTGTCATCTTGTGTACAAGTCCATTCCAGGCATACATGTGAGATGCTTCAGTAGGTGAAAGGGTTAAAAGAAAAAAACTATTTGTGTGTGCTAGACCCAAAATAATAATTAAAAAAAACCTGTCTTTCAACACCACCCATACTTGTTCTACTAAAGATGTTGCCACCACCAGGACAATTTAAAAAAAAAAAAAATGAGGAATCCTAGGTTACCTTAACTAAATTAGACTAAAAACACTAATACTCACTGTACTTGAGAAATGCCAATATTTTTTTTTCCAAGAGAGGTTTTGGTAAGGAAATGGTAATATTGGTAAATTTGATTTGGCTCTGAAAATAGATTACAAAGTTTTTAGGTTTCATCAGAAGTCATATTTAGTTTCCCTCCCCCCCCCCCCCCCCCCCCCTCAGGAATTCCAGTTTTATGAGAGACAATTAATGTATTCTAGCCCTGGTTGAAAATGTACAATGCTTCATATGTGGGTACAGATACTCCCAATGTCTTGGTAACCAGGTGATAGTATCTCTATGAATCCAGATAATTAATTTTAGACCAGACATGACATATTTCATCAATAATGTCCCCAAAATAAAACAACATCTAAAATCACTTCTCAAACTTTAAGTGAATTAACCTTCATTGAATTTATAATATACTTTGCAGGTGTCATGTTGTTTCTCACGCTCTCTCCAACAGCTTATCTGATAAGGCGCTATTATTAAAGAACACTCCACTTTAGAACTAGATGCCTGTTGTAAAATCATTTGGTTTACACTCAATGCAATAAAATAGACCTTCGTTTACAACCCCTTTTCTGTGATGCTACAGATGGCTCATTCCTCTGGCTAAATACAGCCACATTAACTCTTGCAATGCTGTAATCAGCCATACCCCCTCTATTGGGTAACCATTTCATGCATTCACTACACACATAACACTGAGTAACTAACTATTATTTATAAAGTGCCAACAAATTCCATAGCGCAGTACAATGGGTGAACAAAGAAACCTGTATTTTAAACCAGACTAATTTGATGTACAGGAACAGAGGGATTGAGGGACCTACTCAACGAGCTTATACGTTAGAGGGAGTAGGGTATAGTGACACAAAAGGTAAGGGTCGAGTAGAAAAGTAGGTTGCTAGGATAGTATGCTCTGAGGGCTTAGTGTTTTGCTTTGATGATAGTTGCGGGAGAAGAATCGGGGTGCTTGCTTGACGTAACATTATCCTGGGAAAAAACTCTGCCTGCTGCTCCCTTGCGTATTCCAAACTCTCCTCCTCTAGAGTGTCTTCTTTTATATTTTACCTCTATTAAATGTCATTGGAACTTGGAGAGGGTCATGCATGTGATGGCAGTTGTGCCGGTGTCGTCACAATTGTACTGTACATGTGTGATGGCAGTTGTGTGCATGTGCTGCCAGCTGTGTGTGCATGTTACAGTTCTGTGCATGTGAAGGCAGTTGTAGTTGTACCGACGCATTTAAAGTCAATGTTTTGTCTGGGTGTGTATGTGGGACACTCCATGAGAATGCTGGGAGTTTTGTTTGTGTCTGTATGTGCATAATAGGAGTTGTGAGTGTGCATGTGTGTTTCTATGACTTCATATGTTTTGTTTAGTGTGTGCATGTGTGTGATGAAGCTTGTGTGTAAGAAGGCTGTCTGTGTTGTGTGTGCCAGGCTTTCTGAGCCCGTTTTTTTATTTTTCATCAACCCTTTTCTACTGCTTACCTTTTTGGCAGCGAGAGGGTCATGATTTGTTTCCTTCACTTGCCTTGCAGTTTAGTCCTGCTGAGATTAGCTAGATTATACAGTGTTATTTAGTCTGTGTGAGAGTGCACAGATTCCAAATGTTTCATGTGGTCTCTCTTCTCATTTTGTAGACTGACTTTTTGTCAAGGCAACTCCAGAAGAAGAAGTAATGTTTTAGTATCCCTCACTATCCACATGGGACTTTTAAGTAACGTTTGCCAGCTGCAAATTGTGTAAAACCATCCAAGTCAATTTCAGAATCACGTCATGCCTATGATGTCATCCGTCTAGAGGCTGGACAACAACTGGGAGTTTGAACATTACATATACAATATTGTTGCTTTCTTTAAGATATATTTTCACATTATTTTGTATACTATACCTTTGCCAACTGGAATCCTGTATTAGATCTAAGAAAATTCATTTTTTCTGTTTGTCCTTAGACATGTTTCTTTAGGTACAGTTCTCCCATCTATGCCCGTAGATGAGAATGCTTGTTTTGATTACGTTTGGATTTTGGACCTGCTAATGGGAGATTAAATGTTACATTTTGTACACATACAATGTCTCGTTATTGGAGTGCAAGAAATAAATAAAAGGGTTGCATGTTAATTAAAAAAAAAAAAAAAAAAAAAAGTGCTGTGAAATTAAATTACAAAACCACAATTTCCACGATGCTTTGCAACCTTCTCGGCTGATTATGTACATTGCTGATTTTATTAGCAATGCATAAAAAACAATTCCTCGCATTTCAAGGGTGCAATTTTCACATAAGATCAATAGGCTGGCAAATGTTCATCATTGTCTGTCACCTATGCTTCTAATGGATTTTACTCACTAAATCCCTGCTCTCTGACCTTCTCCAAAGTGGAAATTCTGATATTCTGTTTGACAGGCTAAACTCTATTTTTATTCTGCAAGTCTGGATTATTTAATTTACTACATGGGCGTTAAACATGGCTGAACATACACATTGGGTGGACCAATTGCTGGCACTTTCAATGACAGTGATGTAAAAAAACTAAATAGTAAAATGTAGACTTGGGCATTCGTATTCGGACGAATATATTCCATTTGTCCGAATAGGGAACATAATGAACAAACAAACAGAAGAATTTTGTTAGATGCCCATGTGCCATTAGTTTGTTCATTCACAATTCACATTTGGCCTTTTATATTACACTGTCTGTAATTCAAAAGGCTGAAGGGAGTGAGCAGAAAGATCGAATGGCTCAACAAAAGAATGAGCCTTTGTGCATTTGGATGAATGCATAGGACAATTAATTAATAATATAATGGAAATCTATTGTTCTCCTTCAGCTCCCTCCCATTGCCGGCAGGTAAGGGCCAGAAGTAATAATGAAGGGAACATATTGTTTTCCCCCCCCAGCCCCAACCCATTGCCGGGGGGGGGGGGGGGGGGGTTGGTCACTGTAAGTAATAACAGGGGGAGAAATCTATTGTCTCCTCCCCAGTGCCAGCGGGTGGGGGCCCTTAGTAATAATTGGGGGAAATCCTATTGTTCCCCCTAGCCCCCACTCGTTAGCCATTGTTGAGGGCCCAAGTAATAAAGGGGGGAACCTATTGTTTCCCCAGCTCCCCCCCTCCAGCCTCCACTCGTTAGCCCAGTGACTAGGGGTCCACAAGCCCCTCATCACTCCCCCAGTAAATAAGGGGGCTATCTTCTAAACGGCTGCAAGATGCAGATGCCTCCCAGATCGGAATTTACTTTCCCAAATGAAATAAACTGAATGAATGACCGAATGTGCTATCCGTAACAAACATAATGCATACATTTCGTCCAAAAATGAATGAGGCAAGTTACGAAATGTGTTTTGGATGAAACAAAAAGTCTAGTAAATTGTAGACCTAAACAATTGATATGGAAAAGTTCTCCAACTCTGAACGTCCTGATAAACCTGTCCAATTGCTCCCTGCCATAGCGGTGTGTAAAGAGAACGTATTGTTAGGTAGCCCCATGCTTGCTTTTACCAGATCGTCTAATTGAGTAAAAGAAAATAACCAATTTTTGGTGGTTTTACATTGGGCAGATTTTAATTACCCTCACAATATCATGGTATCAGTTAATAATAAGTAGAACGATTAGATGTGATCTCTTTCAGTTTATGAATTACCTATATTTTAGAAAGTAATAATGATAATTATAAGCACACAATGGATTTTTATATTTTATCTTTAAAATATTCTAAGAAACTCACCCAGTGACTTATTTATGTTGGACTGTTTTATAGCCATTTGCAACGATACTATGTTACAACTGTTGTAGGAGGACCAGTTAATGTTGCCATATGGCCCTATCACTGTACTTTAGAAATCTCATATTCCAATGGTGGCTGGTGACTATTTAGTGGTGAGCCAGACAGAACACACCAAAATACACATGAATAAGAATTTGCATGGATGGCTCTACGACCTACAAATATGTGGATGATCCCGTTATAATAGACAGCCCATTTATTTAACTCATTAATAAGATATTTTGAAGCTAAAACGAAAATTACAAGTGTAACACAGAGTTTATCCACAAGATGCCGCCAAAGGATTACTTTTACAGTAATACTTTCAAAGCCTGCATTATAATACTCGCACGAGAAGATTCTCCTCAGGACAAAATTTTAAAACTAAAATATGAACTTTAATAAAAATAAACGAAATAAGTGGCTTCCCCTGTGGCTTTACCGGCACGAACTGTCACTGAGTGGCATTTTGGTGGGGTCAAGGCAGGCATGGTCTGAGGGCCTTCTTTAAAGTTAAATGATGATATTTAATGTGGATAAGTGCAAGATAATGCATCTTGGACGTTAAAACCCAAGGGCAGAGTACAGAATATTTGATACTCTGTGTTCAGAGGAATAGGAGGAATGCTGCCTATGACCCCAAGAACACAATCCCCACCGTCAAACATGGAGGTGGAAACCTTATGCTTTGGGGCTGTTTTTCTGCTAAGGGGACAGGACAACTGCACCACATCGAAGGGACGATGGACGGGGCCATGTACCGTCAAATCTTGGGTGAGAACCTCCTTCCCTCAGCCAGGGCATTGAAAATAGGTTGTGGATGGCTATACCAGCATGACAATGCCCCAAAACACAAAGCCAAGGCAACAAAGGAGTGGCTCAAGAAAAATCACATTAAGGTCCTGGAGTGACCTAGCCAGTCTCCAGACCCTAATCCCATAGAAAATCTGTGTAGGGAGCTGAAGGTTTGAGTTGCCAAAAGTCAGCCTCAAAACCTTAATGACTTGGAGAGGATCTTCTAAGAGGAGTGGGACAAAATCCCTCCTGAGATGTGTGCAAACCTGGTGTCCAAATACAAGAAACGTCTGGCCTCTGTGATTGCCAACAAGGGTTTTGCCACCAAGTACTAAGTCAAAGGGGTCAAATCTTTATTTCACTCATTGACATGCAAATCCAGTTATAACTTTTTTGACATGTGTTTTTCTTGATTTCTTTTGTTATTCTGTCTCTCAATGTTAAAATACACCTACCATTTAAATTATAGACTGTTCATTTCTTGGTCAGTGGGCAAACGTTCAAAATCAGCATGGGATCAAATACTTGTTTCCCTCACTGTAGGCACCAGAACCACTAGAAGTGAAAAAGAACGTAAATAATACTAGCGCTATAAAAAGGTGCAGTATGTTAATTTTTAAAAAAATTAAATATTACAAAAAGCAACTGTAAAACTCATATGTATAACCTTTCCAAAATACACTGTACAAATAGAAAACAAACTTAAAAATAACGAAGCTGCTCTGCACTATTTTTTGGCCAGAACCTCTACAGGTTAATGCAGTGATGGCTAACCTTGAGACCATAAATGGTTTCTGGATTACATTTCCCATGATGCTCAGCTAGCTTTTAGACTTGTGGGGCACAGGGACACAAATCATACAGCCAATAACAATAATACAGGGTAAAACTGTGGCACTCCCAGTACAAACATATAACCCCCTCCTCTCGGCCTGGAGACAATTGGGTCAGATAAATAATTATCTCCAAGCAGAAAATTTAAATTTCCCCAAAACGTGAAATGTACCCTAACATACAAAATTCTCACAAAAGTCATATCCCCTTATAGCCCTGATTTGGGTGACCAACATATCCAAAAATCACCCAGATCAGTTCAGGGGTTTTCAAATTCTATGGTAGTCTTAAGTGACCGGCCAAACACGAAGCTCCTGCCCTAAACAGTTCCATAAATCTTAGTGGTTTGACCAGTCTATTTTGTGAAGTCAAAAAAAAAAAAAAAAAAGAATAAAAGTGAATAAAAAGATCCTCACCTTTGCAGGTACTGCTGCTTTAGCTCTATGGTAGCTAGACCGCCAACCACAAAACAACCAGTTAGTAGAGTGAGAGGCACCTGTCACCAATGTGGTGTCCTATTTCATCCTCAGTTAAACAGGGGAAGCAGTGCAGATACAATGTTCTATTTGCATCAAATTATAGAAAAACTTAATTGAAAGAAAAATTCTGCCCACAAGTGTTGTATCTTCGTGAGAGGGATATAAAATATAAGAGTTTAATTTTTATTTAATTCACTTTAATTTAAATAAATAAAAAAAAAAAAAAAAAGAGAAGAGAGTCCTTGCTGGTTTGATTATTGCAGTGTAAAAAAGCTGTAATGATAAATATGCTATATTCGTTCTTTGTATCTCAGTGTAGAGAGATACTAGTAGCAGTTTGTGAAAGTTAGCAAACGATCTCAGATACTTTGCATCACTATGTAGATAAAGCCTTGACGTTTTACTGAATACCAGTTGTAAAATATTCCCGCATCTGTATGTATAGTGATACAAAGTATGAAATCTTTTCCTAAATTTCCACAAACTGCTACTAGTATCTCTACATTGAGAGCGTGAAAGAATACAGCATACTACAGCTTTATATTACTACAATTCTCATACCAGCAAGGACTGTTCTATTGTTTAATTTGTCATTCAATTCTTTATTTTTAAATTGTCTAATAAAAATGTTATACCCTCTCACAAGATATGACACTTCTAGGTAGAACGGTTCTGTTTTCCACTCAATTGAAATTCACTGTTTAGGGGGTGATCCCTATTTCTGCATGCTACCTTAACCCCTTAAGGACCAAACTTCTGGAATAAAAGGGAATCATGACGTGTCAGACATGTCATGTGTCCTTAAGGGGTTAAAGGAGTCTTCTCTAAAGGCTCCACATATTTTCTCTTTATCTTCTAGAAAGAGGCACATTTGGGAGACTGGTTCTTATATTAGAAGGGCAGCCTTAATTATTCTCAAGAAGAATCATGGGAGATTAGACAAATTTTGATGAAGCCATCAACTGTATCCCCTACTTCAAAACATGGCAAGACATCGTATGGAGAAGGGGAGAGCATTGGACAATATAAACTGTTATGGTAAGACATTTAAAGCTGTAAAAAAAAATATAAACCCCAAAACCCAACTCTTGTTTACACCGAGCTAGAGAAGAGTAGTTTAACCCCTTTAGAACACATGAGTGACGTGTGACATGTCATTATTCCCTTTTATTCCAGAAGTGTGGTCTTTAAGGGGTTAAGGTCTACAATTTATGTCAAAGCAAGCCAGATTGCGTGAAGATATTTTCAGGCCTGTGCATGGACCTAGTGATAGTTGGCAAGTAGTACTAACCAACTAGCAGACTGGAGAGTGCAACATATGAGCTCTGCATACAAAAGCAGAATCTTTGAATTGCAAACCTGGCCTGTAATGGGAGTCTGGAAAGAAGACTAGGAAGAGAAAACCCAGCCACTTTCTCCAGAGATCATAATTTGAGAGAGTGTGTCTCTCACACAATGGCTGAGTCACGATAGGTTTACTGCACCACACATATAGTTCTAATATCCAACGGAAGAATTAATGAAAGAATCATAGTACATACAATATGGTTTTAAATAGATTAAGTCACCAAAGACCAAGTCTTAATTTAGTTTTTATTAATGGTACACCAGAAGGCACCAACAATCAAGCATACATTATTGCATTAATTGACCATGTCCTATGTGGATTAGATGCCCTCATGTAATCACATTCCAGCCTGCATTGGAGATTGTATACATGTGATCCATCTCAGCCGCTGTAGTCTTCCTGAGTGACCATCAGGTTGTAGTGAGTGACCCCTTTCCATGTTCCCTGGATGGTGGTTTCATAGCCAAACAGGGTGCGGATCTTGGCAGTGTATGGCACATCCATTTGTGCTTTTGTGACAGAAGCCACCATACGTATAGACTTTCCACCCGGCACCTCTACATCCGTGCTGGCTGAGAAGCTAGTCTGTAGAGAGAAAAATGCATCAGAATGGAGGGTTGAATAGCAGATGCTTAAAAGAAAGCTTCCATTCATAAACGCTAGTTCTGTTGATTGCTAGAGTGAGTCAGAAACAAAGGTAGTGCCACTGGCTATGTTGAGGGATTAGACCTTCATTAAACACATTTTGAATACACTAAATCAGATATTCTGAAGTAATGTATAGGTGGAAGACATGCAATTGGACAGACAGGAACTGACAATTTAGAGAATCTGCACAGAATGAAAGGAGCATGTGGTAAGAGGTAAAGTTAAAATTAGCCACAAAAGGATTCTCAGTGGCCAGTATATGCATACAGATCCCAAAACCCAACTAGCATGACAGACATACCTGGGTTTCATTGGTCTTTGAGAAGCTCCAGGTGTGAGTGGTACTTGTGTTGATGGAAATGCTCGTCTCCATGTCACCAATAAAGGGGATGCCAGCAGTAAAACTGACCTCTGCTCCAACTTCTATTGTAAAGCCATGCTCCTGGGTAAAGCTGCTTGTCTCAGTCATGGTTTTGGAGAATCTAAAAAGAATTGAAAACCACTGAGCTAGCAGAGTATACAGCTTACACAGTAGAGTATACCTTCAACCTCCAGTAACAAGTTTGGAGTGATATTACAAACAGATGTAAAGCAATACAGGATATTAAAAAAAAAAAATACTGTCAGAGTGCTTTGATGCAATGAAAAATATTCATTAAACTGGAGAGTGAACAGGGGATTTGGAAAGTAGAATGTGATACATTTGAGAAGCCTGGTATTTGCCTATTTTAGCCCAAAATGGGCTAATTGTACATTAAACCCTTCTGTAAGCAAAAGTATCATACCAACATTCAGTAGATACTTACGAGAAGGAGTACTTTAAGGGAACGCTGCTTGTATTCTTGTAGATTTGAGACTGGACCACCTCTGGCTGCTGAGAGAGTATTTTACCTGATGCAGGTAGGAATTCAAAGCTTACAACACTCTGGATGGTTTTATCAACAGTGAAGGCTAGAAAGCGGTACTTATTATAGTGCCAACCTAGATTCTCAGCTTTATCCAAACAGTTGGTATCATCTTTAGTTGGGATTTTCCCTTTATAGATGTTGCCATTGCGTGAATCCACACACCACAGTAGGTCATCAAGGCTGATCTCCATGAAGTGGGTGAGAATTCGCCAGCCACCATTTCCAATAGTGGTGCAGGAGTCAAGCCATTTATCATTTGTTGTGGATGGAGGGCTTCCCACCACAAGCTTGTCACCATCGGTCACAGCATACAGATTGCCTTTTTGGTCAAAGAATAGAGCATCAAGTTTATTCCAAGCAGAGTTTCCTATCTTGGTTGCTTGGCCATAACGCCAGGACACATTTTCATTGCTTGGGGCTGGACCCTTGTAGAGCTCCCCATCTTTTGTAGCTGCATACAGAAGCCCATTTGGGTCAAAGAATAGAAATTTAAATTGAACCCACTCAGCTTTTCCCACTCTCTTGGCAGTAGAGAACCAATCATGATTCGCAGACACAGGCATGGTCCCAGTATAAAGATCCCTGCCACGGACAGCAAAGAGCTGCCCTTCAGGGCTAAACACAATCTTGGTTACATCATTTAGCTTCCCTACAGCAGTAGATCTGTCGTAGTAGCTATCCATACGATCCTTGGGCGGTAGGCCAGCTCTAGCCACATAGTCACTGTGGATGGTAAACAGGATGGTATCTGAAATTAGAGGAAACATTTTACATTATGAAGAAGAACTGGTTGAGGTTAAGATCCAGTACAGAGCAACAGCAGGACTTCCTACAATAAGGTCAGCAAGTTTTTAGGTATCTTAATAAAGATTTCAGATTGTTCCCTCCCACCTTGCACAGGGAACAGAGGGCACAAGTGCCTTCTCTTATTTAGAATGAGAGCAGAGATTAACCTAATTTCTCTTGCAAACAACCAAGAATTAGTATACCAATTAAGAACTACATTCTTGCATGTCCCCATTCACATGCGTGTACAGAAATACAGATACTATATGAATATAGCTTTAACATTCCATTAGTGCTGCAGTTTACACTGATGCATTAAAAAGGGATAGCTAGGTTACATTGTAAGCTGGGTGAGGTAGCTTCAAGCATTTTAATTTCAGATGTAGCATGACAGCACTATAGGGTGACATTAAACATAACTGAGCACCCTTTACTCCCAACTTCAGCTCTGAGAAAAGGAGAAAGATATCAAACTAAGCAAGATGAACAGTTCACTAAACCAGGTCACAAAAGTCATTGTCCCCTCCCAGCATAAACCACTCCATATACCAAGTATTTTCACACAGAATCTTATAGAATGCCACATTACCATTTATAAAGACAAGCAGCAGGCATATGTTTGGAATATAATCTGTCCTTTGAGACATACGCGTGTAAGACTCACCATTCCACCACAATGGTCCTTACACCATGTGGCACCCATCTCCAGTCTGCACACCTCAGATCTTTATTGATTTGCTATGCCAAGCTGGACACATTTCTGACACCAATGTCATTGACAGCATCTGAAGTAACATACATCCATTCCTAAACTAGTCACCGGCTATGGGAGGTCTCACCTACTTTCCCACTCTCAATTCCTCAGCATTGAATGTCTGGTGAGGAGCTGAGAGATACATGGTGGATAAACCCATTTTGAAGTAGGTTTCTTCATATCCAAACATTAGACAAATGCTCAGATGGAATTTGAAGTGGATTAATAAAATAAAACAAAATAGTAAAAAAAAAAAATTAAAAAAAAAAATGTCATGAAAGAATTACATGATATACATATTTTAGGATCAAATACCTGGTGTATCCATTATCACAGAGATTAGAAAACAAACTCCTAGATCTCTAGACACCCAGCAGGATAGTTCTAAATGTCTCTGGCTTGTGTAAATCAAGAACTGTTTCCAGATAATTCTGTACAAAAAAAAACCCTCAGTCCTTCAGCTATATAGTCTGGGCCCCTTCCTAAACACAGCTGAATGTGGTTTGTTTAAAGACTCTGAGCAATGTTCTGCTAAAAAAAGTGTTTCCCTGCAGCTTGTGGAATTAATAGGCTGCAGTTGGGAAACCACTAATCAAAGCAGTTCCTTTGCAGCTCTTCGTTGAGCCATAAAGTTATTTCCCTTCTGCAGCAAATGATTTCTACATGCTACAGAGCAGCACTTTTCCTGCACCGCCCTACAGCATGAAGAATTCACAAGTGTCACAGAAAACAACCCTGCTTATGGCCACTGTTGGGTCCAGTGAGGCTGTTGCTTGACGAATACAGAATCAAGAGTTAGAAAAAGTAATAGAACCCTACTTTCATATAGCACATATTCCAGAAATACTAGATTATGCGGATTTATATCAGAATATTATGTAAATTGTCAAAAAAGTATATATAAACACACCAATCCAATGTCATTTAAATATCATTTTTTGTGCTTCTTTTTGATTTACCTAATGGGGATTTATTCTTATTTTTGGTGATGGTTTTCTAGGACTTAGACTGTATTAGAAGTAAATAAACGTCATAGGGTCCTTTAGTTAAACGATGGTCATTGCTGAGTCTAGACTTTTATAGATTTTGGGACAGTTTTCATTAGTGTTACTTTTTCTGACAATATAGGATTTTTCGAGATTTTTACTGTCATGTGAATGCCATCCTCGGGTTGTTGCTGAGACAGAGCTTTGTTTCACTTTCTGTGTAGGATGATCCAGTGTATAGGGGGGAGACTGAATTCAATGTTAAGCGCAATTAAATGGTGATACTTTAACTTGGGTTTAATTTATATGCTTTCTTAAAGAAATTAGTTTTTAATGATCTTTTAACCCCTTAAGGACCAAACTTCTGGATTAAAAGGGAATCATGACATGTCACACATGTCATGTGTCCTTAAGGGGTTAAAGGAAATGAGACTGGGTGAGCAGGGAGAGTCCTATAGGATAGGCGCAGCCCTAGAGAAATCTTGAAGGTGGGCGTCAGAGGTGCGAGTAAAAACAGGTAATAGATGCAGATCTTCGGCAAAGTGCAGGGGCCTGCACGGAAACATACTCACATATCAGTGAGGATAGGTAGGTAGGAGCAGCATTATGTAAAGATTTGTAAGCAAGCACCAGAATTTTAAATTAAATCATATATCTTACGGGAAGCCAGTGTAAGGACTGACATGGGAGGTGTGGGCAGACAGGAAGATGCATTTATTATAGATTGTATCAGGACCAGCTCAGAATGTGTGAGACCGATGAGATACTGTATGTGCAGCATTGACCCAGGAAACACCTCTAGTGGCCATATGAGTGGCTACCACTAGAGATGTTACTAAGCAGCAATGTAAACACTGCCTTTTCTCTGACAAGGCAGTGTTTACATTAAAATGCCTATAGGGGCAGACTATACACACTGAAAAAAGCTGCATTAAGCTGTAGTTGTTCTGGTGTCTCTTTAAATGTTGCACCAATTATGGTAAAATTGGAAATCTAATTGCTCAATGTAAAAATGAAAAATACTAGGGGGCGTGGCCAACTGCAGCACGGAGAAGCCGCATGGTTTGATAGCTGTGTGAACCAACGAGCCCAAAGTGACTAAAAACAAACCAAAACAGCAACAAAAGCCCATAATCTGAGACTTCCCGACCCAGAAAACCAGATGGCTCCCTCCAAACAGTTAAATCTTACAGACCTGATACGGCAAAGTAAAAAAGACCGCACAAGGCAAATAAAAGATGGCGGCGAACTCATGCCGCACTCGCCTGCTCTGACGGTCCCGCAGAATCGGAGATACTCTCTCTCCGGATTATATTCTGGTAACCAATAAAAGTCTACATAGCATGTTGCAAGACCTCAAGGCATCTCTCAGAGCTGACTTTTGTCAAATAGCCGCAGAACTGCGCAAGGACATTCAGGACTTGGGAGGTAGCAAAAGCCATTTAAAAAACAATTTAGAAAGACAGAAGAACTATGCTCCGCTGTCAATGAAGTGGTGGATAAATTGCAAAGGTTGGAAGAGGAGCAGAACACAATGAAACATGAAATGGCCGACATGGGCAAGGCGAAACAACATTCTCTTTCGCGGCATAGCAGACGCCATTTCCACAGAGGCCTTGCCGCAATATCTCAAGACCCTATGCAAAGCTCTTGTACCTCATTTAGAGGACGGCACATGGATTCTTGACAGACTACACCGGATCCACAGACTTGCCCTTTTTACTGCGGACACCCCAAAGGACACAATTACTACCGCTTCCATTACTACAGCTCCAAAGAAGCACTGCTGAACACTGCAAGGACGGGACTATGCAAGCCACACTACATAAGATGGTATTCTCTATCCCCTTCCTGTTTGGAGCACTTGTCCGCAAGGACAGTACAGGGCAGAAACCTGGACTATATAAGGCACAGTGAGGTAACATCTTGGCCCCAAAATATTTTATAAAATTAGCGCTGCTTGCCTGCTGCTTGCCTGCTGCTTCCCTTATTCTTTATTTTAAGTCCCCTGTGACAAATGGATAATTTCCTGCAGGAAAATAAGGTTTAAAAGAATGGGTAACCCCATTAGGAAGCAGCTTCCAGAAGGCCAAGACCCCAGCGATAGTACAAAAGCTGCTCCATTGTTTAAGATGCAACTCTTTTGATGATGCATTGAAATGGGTAAGGCAGTGTGGTCAAGGCGCTTTTATGTCCAAAGTGGACATCCAGGCTGCTTTTTGGCTGTTACCTATACACCCTGATTGCTTTGGTTCATTGGGTTTTCAATTTAATGACAACTTTTATTTTGACAAGTGCATGCCCATGGGCTGCTCTGCTTATGGTTTTTATTTTGAGAATTTTTAATGTTTTTTTTTTTTAATGGATCCTTAAGAATGTTTGTGGTTTACAGACAACTATTCATGATTTAGATGATTTCCTTTTCATTGGAAAAGCAGGATCTACGGATTACCTGCATTCATTACAATGTTTCATGTCTATCGTCATTTCAGTATTCCTTTAGCAAGCGATAAAACTGTCTTTCCTAGTACCTGCTTATTGTATTTGGGAATCATTACTGATTCTGAAAATATGGAATTTTGTTTACCTAAAGATAAAGTTAAAGAAATTAAATGATAAATTCTTTATTTATTGAATGTTAGTAAAACAACAGTCAAAAGGTAGCAGTCCTTGTTAGGGCTATTAAACTTTGTATCAAGGGTAATGCCGATGGCCAGAGACTTTTCCAGGCGTTCACAGGATTAAAAAAATCTGAATCATCATATCTGAGTATCCAGCCAAATAAAAAAAGACTTACAGGTTTGGAATGTGTTTCTAAGCAATTTCAATGGGTCTACTGTCTGGAAGAGTGATTTTGTATCAAGTTGGGATGTTGAGATTTTTACCGATGCGGCTGGTTCAAATGGATTTATCTATTTATCTATTTTCAAGGTAAATGAGCAGTTGCTGGGTGGCCTCCAACATGGAGGCTCAGAGTTAGCTAATACAATAATTAATTTGTATTGTGATAACATGGGTGTGGTATGGGTGATTAACTCGCTTCGTGCTAAATCTATCCCAGTCATTAACCTTCTAAGAAGATTGGTTCTACTTTGTCTTATTAGAAATATATGGGTAAAAGGGTAAAAGATAAACATGTATGCGGCAAATCTAATCGTATAATTGATTCTTTGTCCCGTTTTGCACCGTTACCAAACGAATTTGCCCAAACACATCTGGGAGCTAACGTCACCCAGATAAGTCAATTATAGGGTTTATCTTTATCTCCAATTACATGGAGATCATATTTGAATGCTTGGGAGGAATGGGACAGGTTTATGGTAAATCTTAAAAAAGAGGCTTCCTGTCATGGCCGTTACCAGTAATTCCTGTCTTTTCCGGGTTGACGGACTGTTGCCACTCCCCCTCTCTGACGCGGTCTCGCTGCGCTACATAATGCGACCGCGCCAGACAACAGATGCTGGATTAATGAAAAGCGTACCGCGGACTTAAACCGGCTGCAACTCCTCTCTACAATTTTCCTGTGTACCGAACCGGACTCGTTCTCGACTGACCTCCTTCTCCTTCCCTCGATCACGGCTAACACTTTGACTCCTCTCGACCTCTCTCCAACAGAACCTCCCCGGAGGGGACTCTGGGACCAACTTAAAGCCTCTGGAAGCTAAGTTACCTCACTTGTTTATACGAACTTTTCCTCTGACTTCTGAGCACTCAAGCTTTAGCCTGCTCGCACGTTCTCCTATCGTTATAGGAGTAATTCCTATTCATTAACCCCTCAGTCTCCAGCTGATATGTTTTCTACCAATTAATCTAAATCAATTCTCTGCAAGTTAATATCAACTACCCTCCTTCATTGAATTATTGCTGCAAATCAATTGTATAAGACAATCTAAGAATCACTCTCCAATTCTGAAGTATTTAAAGATACAGCACCTATGTTCCTCCAATCAAAATATTAAAGACACAGTATAAGTGAATTCTCTGGTGAACTGTCATCTCTTTATTTCCTTAATATATTACATTCACATCTATTCAGTCTGAAATCTGCAGTTGAGCTCCATCTTACTATATGTGAACGTGACAGATTAATCCAGCCTTTTGTAATGGATCCAGCAGATTTCGATTCAAAACTCACTATGCTGAATCAAAGAGTCGATACACTTGCTCAAGGCATGCAAGATCTCCAGGTTACAAATGAACGGATTCTTACTTATGTCAGAGACTTACAAACCCACACTCCTCATACTGTTATGCACTCAGCCAGTGACCCTGCTGTCTGTAATCCCGAGAAGTTTTCTGGAGATAGATCAAAATACAGGGAGTTCCTTAATTCCTGCAAACTATTGATTGCTCTAAAACCTCGATCTTATCCCACTGAAAGATCTAAGGTTTGTTCAGTTATCTCCTTCCTAAGAGGTGAACCTATGGCCTGGGCCCACTCCTTCTTGGAAAATGATGATCCCATCTTAGACTCATTGGACGAGTTCTTTGAAGCTATGTCTCTCCTTTACGAAGATCCTAATAAACAGTCTACAGCTGATCTAACCATCCGAACTCTCCAGCAAAAACAGAGACCTGTCGAAGATTACATAGCTGAGTTTAAGAGATGGGCAATAGAAACTCAATGGAACGATATAACCCTGCGCAACCAATTTCGAATTGGGTTATCCGAAGGAGTAAAGGATGAACTTTCTAGAACTGAACTTCCTACGACTCTAAACGCTCTTATTCAACTATCAATCAGTATTGACAGAAGGCTTAGGGAAAGAAAGGCCGAAAAAGCTCTCTCAAGTTCATCAATTAGGAAACCAGCTGCTCCTCCAAAACCAGCTGTAAAACCTTAATCACCTAACGAACCTATGGAAATTGGCACTATAAGAAGTCCTCTCTCACTAGAAGAAAAAACTAGAAGACGACTACTTAACCTTTGTATGTACTGTGCCTCCCAAGATCATTTAATCCCGGACTGCCCTCTATTGAAAAGACCACGGAGTGGTAAGCATGCTCATACCACTTCTATACTGAGTGCACTCCCTTCTAAATCAACCACTCAATTTTTCTCCATTTCTCTCATATTACAGTGGGACAAAGAAAGAATAACGACTGATGCCATCATTGACTCTGGGGCTAACGGGGTGTTCATCGATTCATCCTTTGTAACCAAAAATAAAATTCCTTGTGTCCGTAAAAGCACTTCTGTTTCTGTCAGAGTAATTGATGGCTCCCTTATAGCCTCGGGTCCTATCACAAAAGAAACTATTCCTGTACGAATAACCACCCATAACACTCATATTGAATATCTTATATTCGATGTTATCTCTTCTCCCCTTTATCCGGTCATCCTAGGAATCAATTGGCTAAGGGACCACAACGCTCAAATTACCTGGTCTCCCTTTTCTCTCGCTTTTAACTCTGAGTACTGTAAGGAAACATGCTTACAACATATTCCACTCCTCCAAACTATTGAAGAACCAACTATACCTTCCTGCTATTCTGAGTTCTCTGATGTATTCAGTAAAAAGGAAGCTGAAACACTCCCACCTCATCGTCCCTACGACTGCCCTATCGACCTCATACCTGGTGCCCCCATACCTTTTGGGCACATCTACCCTCTCTCTGAATCTGAATTAAAATTCCTCAAGGAGTACTTGGATGAAAACCTCCGTAAAGGGTTCATTAGACCCTCCAGCTCACCTGCTGCCTCCAGTATGTTTTTTGTGAGGAATAAGAACCAGACCATCCGTCCCATCATAGATTACAGAGCTTTAAATAAGATAACAGGGAAAAATCGCTATCCTCTTCCCCTGATAAACGAGCTGATTGAAAGGTTGAAAACTGCCACTATCTATACTAAACTTGACCTCCGTGGGGCATACAATCTCGTTAGAATCAAAGCTAACGATGAATGGAAAACTGCCTTCAGAACTAGATATGGTCTCTACGAGTATCTTGTGATGCCTTTTGGCCTCTGCAACGCCCCTGCCACTTTTCAACATTTCATAAATGACATCTTCAGGGATCTTCTGGACGTCTGTGTCATCATTTACTTAGATGACATTCTTATATATTCTAATACACCTGAGGAACACAAAAAACACGTGAGATGGGTGTTATCCCGACTTAGAACTCATAAATTATACGCTAAACCAGAAAAATGTCTCTTTAACGTCAATGAAATAACCTTCTTGGGTTACGTTATCACTCCTCATTCGATTGGAATGGATAGCTCAAAAATCAGTTGTATCCTCAACTGGCCCATTCCTTCTAACGTAAAAGAATTACAACAGTTTCTGGGGTTTGCTAATTTCTACAGAAAATTTATTAAAAATTACTCTGATGTAGCTCATTCCCTTAATTCACTTAACAGCAAAAAACATGTTTTCAAATGGAATGAAAAGGCCCAAAAGGCCTTTGATGAGTTAAAAAGAAGATTTACAACTGCTCCTATCCTTCAACTCCCTGATCCCACATGTCTATATGTCCTTGAAACAGATGCTTCCGAAACTGCCATCGGAGCTGTTCTCTCCCAACACAAAACTCCTCAAGATCCTCTTCATCCTGTTGCTTTTTTTTCCCGTTCCATGTCTCCGGCTGAAAAGAATTACCCTATAGGAGAAAAAGAATTATTAAGCATAAAATCAGCCTTAGAAACCTGGCGACATCTACTAGAAGGAACACAAACTCCTATAATAATTTATACTGACCATAAAAACCTTGAATATCTTCACTCCAATAAAACTCTCTCTGCAAGGCAAGTAAGATGGAACCTCTTCTTCTCCCGGTTTAATTTTCAAATCGTTTTTAGACCTGGGGCTAGGAACAAAAAGGCGGATGCCCTTTCCAGAATTCACCAAGAACCTGAATCAGAATCCCCACATGCAGTCATCGGAATTGCCACATCCCTTATAGATGACATAAAAGGCCTTCATCCAGATGCTCTTGAACTTCCTAAATCAACTAAATTATCGCTGAAGGACGGTCTCTATTATTTTCATGATAGAATTTACATTCCTCCTCCATTTAGAAATAAAATACTTGAATTCATTCATGACTCTCCTCTGGCAAGTCATCCAGGTATAAAAAAGACCCTCGAATTATCCAAAAGATATTATTGGTGGCCGCGCCAGGACATCACCATCGAATCCTACGTGAAAAACTGTTCAACCTGCCAAAGATCCAAATCTGACCATCATCAACCCTTTGGTCAGTTGATGAATCTACCGGTTCCAGAAAGACCTTGGCAATCCATTTCCATGGACTTCCTGGTAGAACTTCCCCCTTCTCAACACCATTCTACCATTTTAGTAGTAGGGACCGATTCACAAAGATGTCCCATTTCATTCCTTTGAAGAAATTACCTTCATCATCAGAACTTTCAAAAACATTTCTCGATAATATTGTGAAACTTCATGGACTCCCAGATGAAATCATATCAGACCGCGGAACCCAGTTTACCTCTAAATTCTGGAATGCATTATGTACTTCTCTTCGTATTATACGTAAACTATCTTCCGCTTATCATTCTCAAACCAACGGGCAAACTGAAAGAGTTAACCAATGCCTAGAACAATATTTACGTTGCTATTGTTCCCACTTACAGGATGATTGGATGACGTGGTTACCCATGGCCGAATTTGCTTATAACAACTCAATTCATACAAGTAGCAAGATGACTCCCTTCTTCTCCAATTATGGATTTCATCCCTCCTCATTTCCTTCTCAAATAATTCCTTCATCTAACCCCGCTGTCTCGTATCAGATTTCTCATATGTCCTCCTTATTTCGACAGTTACATGAAAATCTTGAGGTGGCATCCTCTAACCAGAAGAAGTTTTTTGATGCTAAGAGACAACCTTCCCCCACTTATAAAGTTGGCGATTTTGTCTGGCTCTCCTCAAAAAACATCTCCACCAACCGTCCTTCAAAGAAACTGAGTTCCCTGTTTCTTGGTCCTTTTCAAATATTGTCTATCATAAACCCTAACGTTGTGAAATTGAAGCTTCCACCTACTTTTAAACTCCACCCGGTCTTTCATGTATCCTTGCTCAAGCCCCATCATCCTGACCCTTTCCAAAGAGATGTAATCACTTCTCCTGATCCTATCTTGGTACATGGTAGTGAAGAATACGAGGTCCAAAAGATTCTTGATTCAAGGATCCATCGTGGCTCTTTACAGTACCTCATTAGATGGAAGGGTTATGGAGTTGATGAAGATTCATGGGAAGATTCCTCTGAGATTCATGCCGACAAATTGCTTACAGCGTTCCACTAACGTTATCCATCCAAACCACGTGGATAGCACCCGGTGGGTGCTCCTTACAGGGGGGGTACTGTCATGGCCATTACCAGTAATTCTTGTCTCTTCCGGGTTGACGGACTGTTGCCACTCCCCCTCTCTGACGCGGTCTCGCTGCGCTACATAATGCGACCGCGCCAGACAACAGACGCTGGATTAATGAAAAGCGTACCGCGGACTTAAACCGGCTGCAACTCCTCTCTACAATTTTCCTGTGTACCGAACCGGACTCGTTCTCGACTGACCTCCTTCTCCTTCCCTCGATCACGGCTAACACTTTGACTCCTCTCGACCTCTCTCCAACAGAACCTTCCCGGAGGGGACTCTGGGACCAACTTAAAGCCTCTGGAAGTTAAGTTACCTCACTTGTTTATACGAACTTTTCCTCTGACTTCTGAGCACTCAAGCTTTAGCCTGCTCGCACGTTCTCCTATCGTTATAGGAGTAATTCCTATTCATTAACCCCTCAGTCTCCAGCTATGTTTTCTACCAATTAATCTAAATCAATTCTCTGCAAGTTAATATCAACTACCCTCCTTCATTGAATTATTGCTGCAAATCAATTGTATAAGACAATCTAAGAATCACTCTCCAATTCTGAAGTATTTAAAGATACAGCACCTATGTTCCTCCAATCAAAATATTAAAGACACAGTATAAGTGAATTCTCTGGTGAACTGTCATCTCTTTATTTCCTCAATATATTACATTCACATCTATTCAGTCTGAAATCTGCAGTTGAGCTCCATCTTACTATATGTGAACGTGACACTTCCGAACCTAGTTTACAGAATGCAATACAATTTGTCCTTAATAAAATTCATGTGGGTGCCTCTAAATATTCTTTGAGAAGATCCTTATTGGGTATTTCTTTTTTCTTAAAAATCTTCTGTTAAAAAGCCATTTTAAGGAATTTGTTATTAAGCAAATGCTAAAAGGGGCATGGGTTAAAGAAGTATCCTATCATGATGACCGGATTCCCATTTCTTTTTAATTATTAGGGGATCTAGTTAAGAGTCTGAGTTTTATTTGTAGGGATTCAAAGGAGACTCAACTCTTCTCAACTGCATTTGTTTTGGCTATCACTGGTGCATTTAGAATCTGTGAATTGGTATGCAGAATGGTACATTCCTATATTACAGGGGTAATGATATTAGAAGTCGATACATTTGATTCAACAGTTTAAGGATGATGTTTTTCATCAAATGTTTTCTAATTGTTTAATAATATAGTCTGAAATTATTACAAGATTAATATGGTTGCGCGATGCAAATATTAAAGCATTGGAAAGAGTGAGGCGCAAGTTTAACAGAGCCATGGAGAAGTTTATGCCATCAATTGGTGGTTTTACATTTTAGACTGATGATATTGCAGGTCATTGTCAAGGTTTATTTTTTGAGGATGTCATTCCTCTTTCTGATATTGGTTTGGATATTTCCAATAATGATCTTCAAAATATGATTGATAAGGCAAGCTTGATGGGTCAGCTGCAGCAATACTTTAAAGCTGCAGCTGGTGGGGTACGTGTATTAGATTTGATGGAGGGGGCAGTGTCAAAGAGTGGAGGGAGGGGAGCAGTGTATTGGATTTGTGGGCAGTGTATTAGAATGGTGGAAGGGGGCAGTGTATTATATTGGGTCTGCATGGAGGCGCTGAATGCTCCCCATAGAGATGCTGATTTTTGCCACACATGCACAATAGGCTTCCAATGATTTCCTATGGTAAAGCATTGGATTGGCTGAGATCATCAAGTTTGATGATCTCAACCAAAGTGAAGAACTCAGAACTTCAAAATGTAATTTTCTTTTTACAGCTGTGCAAGCATATTTTCTTTATATCTCAAGGTAGTTGGACTGAAAAATTGGTTATATGCAAATGCACATCTCCTTAAAATAAACTCGCTCTTTTGTTTACTTGGAAGCCCTACATGCGTGAGAACATCCAGTGTGGTGACTTTTTTTATACTGTAATTTTCGAAATAAAAAGCTTTTATGAAAAATTAAGTCAAAATCTCACAATATTTTCATTGAGCCCTTTGGGAGCTACTGTGTCAGTCCATAAATCCAGTAGGCTTCCCTTTGTAAGAGCAATTTGGACCTAATCCCCTCCATGTGGTAGTGGAGGGATATGATCTGTAGCCAAAAACCTTCACGTGGGCAGTCTGTGTTGAGCCATCACGAAATGTTTTGCTACCGGTTTTTCTGTAACTTGATCCCGAGAGGCTGCTGTCATGCCCGACCGACGTCCTTTAATATGGTCTCTCAGTGTCAAGTACATTTTTCCTACATATGATGTCCACACAAGCAGGTAATCAGATAGCTTACATGTATTGTGATGGGAAAATCTGTTTCCCACTATGTGTATGCACAAATAAAGATACACTAACAATGTGGCAACAGTTGACACAACCACTGCATTAACCCCTTAAGGACACATGATGGAAATATTCCGTCATGATTCCCTTTTATTCCAGAAGTTGTGTCCTATTCCAGATGGTTTTTGATAACACTGTAATAGATCAATTCTAACTAATAAGTAATTTAAATATGTTCCTTTGATAACATATGTCAATGTCATTGGAATATTGACAGTAAGTTTTTATCCAAACATAATAATCCCCTGTATTTGGTAATAGTGGATCTTATCTTATCAGAAAAGGCAAAATACAGTGGAAGCCAATGAAAAGGTTGGGTTGTGGACATGGCTAAGACTAAGGTCAGGTGGAGCACTAGCCAAGTTATTGTTGGGAGCCGGCTGCTTTTTAATGAATTGGTTCTAAGGAGTTTTGTAAGTTGGGAACCTGTGAGGTTATCTGAAAGTCCGGTAAGATCCAGTACCCACAACACGGCTGATGACAAACTAGCCAGCAGAATGGAGTGCAAAATGAGATGCACTTGTTCCAGAATTTGCCAACCCTAAAAAAAAAATTAGATATATATAAAATCAATAACTTGAATACAATGCATTTCAAAACAGAATCATGCAGCTTATGAGCTCTGCATACTAAAAGGCAGAATTCTTGAAAGACAGCATTACCTGCTAAACGCATAAAAAACAAAACAAAAAAAACTCAGCCCTGTCTCCAGAAATAGTCACTAGTGTCCCATTATATTTATTGATTGTAGAAAAGTAATCCAGGCACTGCAAAATGTTCCAAAAGATAGGCAATTTTATTGGACCCAAGAACCAAAATACAGCGTTTCAACCCCTTAAGGCCTTTGTCATGATAAACACATTTCTTACAAACAATATATAGCTGCATATATAGATGTCAGCAAGTCCCCCTGTAATCATCTGTCTCTTTCTTTCCGATCTCTTTGTGCTTGTCTGGCTTGTGCTATGACTTGTAGGGCAGCGTCTGCTGATAGATTGGGTCCCAACATGCTGAGCATCCATCTTTGTGTAGCTCTGTTTCTTCCATATGTTCCATTTCCCTATCACTGGTTCTGTTGCTCTGTATTAATTCAGCAATTAACGTGGCTTTTGTCTTGTTACTTGCCACTATTCCCCTAGCTTCCAGTAAGTCTGTCAATGTGGATCTATTCAATAGTTCATATTGCTGAGCCATTCATTCCCTTCTTGGTTCAGGACACAAATCCCTCCGCTTGCCACCAGTTGTAAGGAACGCTGGTATACGGGATTTGAAGTAAACGATTCTCCATATGAAAATAATCGTTTCCCAAGTAGATTCTCCCAGTTAAGCAGACAGGTACCCAAACATCAGCCAAAACTGGATGAAAGGTGTAACAGAACTGAATTTTAATGGGTGTCACACTGGCTTTTATGCAAGTCCACATGCAAGGGGACCTCCCACGTGGACCTTGTGGGGCACAGGGAAACAAATCATACAGCCAATATTAATACTGGTTAAAACTGACACTCCCAGTACAAACATAATCCCCTCCTCTCTGCCTGAAGATAATTGGGTCAGATAAACAATTATCTCCAAGCAGAAAATTTACAATTTCCCCAAAATGTGAAATGTACCCTAAAACATACAATACTCTCACAAAAGTCATATCCCCTGATAGCCCTGATCTGGGTGACCAACATATCGAAAAATCACCCAGATCAATTCAGGGTTCTTTGAATTCTATGGAAGTCTTATGTGACCGGCCACACACAAGGCTCCTGCCCAAAATAGTTCCATAAATCTTAGTGGTTTGGCCGATCTATTTTGGGAAGTCTGAGAAAAAAAAAAAAGGATAAAAGCACAAACTGCTCACCCTGGCTCATGGTAGCAATTGTTCCCCTAGTTTGTGGGAACAAAACTACCAAACCACACTCTCCTAGCTGTTCAGGGAAAGGAAGAAGGCATTCATACAGTTTGGACCGGTGTTATGGAAGTCGAGTTTCTGATTTTAGTTCCAGACCAGGTCCTGCTGCCTCCTTTTGTGTGAACAAAATGGCTGCCGTTTTCTCATACATGTGGCGTTCGACTATACGAACGGCAGCCACACAGGGAGATGGCTTAACCCCTTAAGGACACATGACGTGTCTGACATGTCATGATTCCCTTTTATTCCAGAAGTTTGGTCCTTAAGGGGTTAAACAAATGTTCTTTGAAGTTAATGAGCCAGGGGGATGGTCGGTAGTTCCATCTACCGAATGGAATAATGTCAAATAAAAAAAATAACTGATTTCTTCACAATTATCTATACTTTAACATTTAAATGTGTGCATCTTGCTAAAAAAAACCCAAAAAAAACCACAAAACAAAAACCACACACTTGGTGACGTTATGATTAACACCATTATGGCAAATGTGCCATAAGCATGCAGAGTCCTCTATATGGACGAGTGAAATAAAAAGACCCTCACATTTGCAGGTACTGCTGCTCTAGCTCTATTGTAGCTAGACCGCCAAACACAAAATAAACCATTAGGAGAGTGAGAGGGACCCGTCACCAATGCTGTGTCCTGTTTCATCCTCAGGAAAACAGGGGAAGCCGTGCAGATACGATGTTCTATATATTTGCATCAAAATGTAAAGATATATAATTATAGAAACTTTTAATTGAGCAAAAAACAGAAAAACATTTCTACCCACTAAGTGTTGTATCTTCGTGGGGGGAGGGGGTGTATAAAAGACAAGATTAGACCATTTAATTCACTTTATTTTTAAGAAGGACAGTCCTTGCTGGTTTGATTATAGCAATGTAAAAAAGCTGTAATGATAAATAGGCTATATTCGTTCTCTGTATCTCAATGTAGGGATACCAGTAGCAGTTTGTGAAAGTTCGCAAACGATCGCAATACTTTGCATAACCATGTACATAAAACTTTGACAGTTTTACTTAATACCTGTTGTAAAATATCTGTATGTATAGTGATACAAAGTATGAAATCTTTTGCTGAATTTCACAAACTGCTACTAGTATCTCTACATAGAGACAGAACAAGTACAGCATTACTTTTTTTATATTGCTATAATCAAACCAGCAAGGACTGTCCTCTTGTATTGTTTAACTTACATTCAGTTCTTTTTAAGTTGTCTAAAAAGTTATCTTTTATACCCCTCAAAAATATGACACTTCTAGGTAGAAAATTGCAATTTTACTTACCGTAAATTGCTTTTTCCTTAATATGGTGGCAGTACAATTGGGATGTACTCTTCCCTTAGGCCAAGCATCTGAAAGAAATAATTAACATAAAAAAGGTCACTCCCCTTACCAGGTATAAGAAGCCCAACCAGCCCAGAGACCTCAGTACGTACCGAGAACACTTCAGTGAACTTATAAAACACCCAAAAACTATATACATATATACATATATAAGGGGGGGGGAGTGTTGTACTGCCACCATATTAAGGAAAAAGGAATTTACGGTATTTACGGTAAGTAAAATTGCAGTTTTTCCTGGCATATGGTGGCAGTACAATTGGGATATATCGAGATCCACACTAAGGGCGGGAAATTAAGCAATAAAATGCAACACCTAGTGCCCAAAAAACGGCGTCAGAGGCAGAGAATACGTATAGGTTGCAACGCTCGACAAAAAGTGTTGAAAGAAGACCAGGTAGCTGCCTTGCATATAACTTCCGGTGAAGCACATGCCTTTATTGTGCCAAGAGGCAGTCATAACACTAGCAGAATGAGCTTTCAAGGAGGCAGGCAAAGGTAGATTCGAGGAAGAATAAACCAATTAAATACCGTCCACCAGCCATCTAGCTAAAGAGGCCCTGGAGGAGACTGCCCCATAAAAACATACATACATATATAAGGGGGGGGGGGAGTGTTGTACTGCCACCATATTAAGGAAAAAGGAATTTACGGTAAGTAAACTTGCAGTTTTTCCTGGCATATGGTGGCAGTACAATTGGGATATATCGAGATCCACACTAAGGGCGGGAAATTAAGCAATAAAATGCAACACCTAGTGCCCAAAAAACTGCGTCAGAGGCAGAGAATACGTATAGGTTGCAACGCTCGACAAAAAGTGTTGAAAGAAGACCAGGTAGCTGCCTTGCATATAACTTCCGGTGAAGCACATGCCTTTATTGTGCCAAGAGGCAGTCATAACACTAGCAGAATGAGCTTTCAAGGAGGCAGGCAAAGGTAGATTCGAGGAAGAATAAACCAATTAAATACCGTCCACCAGCCATCTAGCTAAAGAGGCCCTGGAGGAGACTGCCCCATAAAAACACCAAAGGAATTCACAAATAGATGATCAGTATGCCATATGAAGATGATCGGTCCAAATGTATTTGTCTAGACCAAGCCACATTCAGTTGGCTCCAAACAAATTCCAATCCGGAAAGTATGGACCATAAAGAGAAGGAAAAAACAGGCTGGTTGATAACCTTGGAGGAGACGACTTTCCAATGAAATAAGGGCATAGGGCAGGGCCGGACTGGCCCACCGGGATACCGGGAAATTTCCCGGTGGGCCGCGGCACCTGGGGGCTGCACTGAGCAGGTATGTTCCACCGGGTGCCCGGTCCGGTGGCACACACTCTGAGGGGGCCGGCGGCCGCATTCCGCACTGGAGCCGCCGGACCGGGTGGCACTCATGTCAGTGGCTACATACCAGGGTCGTAGCCACTGTGGCCAGCCTCTTCTCCTGGGGGGCCCAGGAGCCGGCCACCTCAGGGCCCCCCGAGGCTGGCCCTGCTGACACCCCACGGCCGGTCCTGCGGGCGCGCGAGGGAGCACTCTCCCCTGAGTGCTTCCTCTTCAGCTCCCTCGCACACCGCACTGATACCGGAGCCGGAAGATGACGTCATCTTCCGGCGCCGGCATCCCTACGCGGCGCGCGAGGGAGCTGAAGAGGAAACACTCAGGGGAGAGTGCTCCCTCGCGCGCCGGCCAACCAGATAGACAGCCCACCCAGTGACCGGCCGCCTAGGAGCCCAGCAGCACCACTGGACCCCAGGGAATCCCCTCCGCACTCCAAAAGGTAAGGAGGCTGGGGGGATTAAATTAAAAAAAAAACATGTGTGTGAGTGTGTGAGTGTTAGTGTGTGTGTGTTGTTAGTGTGTGAGTTTTAGTGTGAGTGTTAGTGTGTGTGTGTGAGTGTGTGAGTGTCTGCTAGTGAGTGTCAGTGAGTGTGTCTGCTAGCGAGTGTTACCGTGTGTGTCTGTTACTAAGTGTGTTTGTGTGTGTTAGTGAGTCTGTTTGATATCTGTTAGTGAGTGTGTGTTTGTCAGTGAGAGTGTATGTTTTGTGTTAAATCTGTTTTTATTGAGGTCAACACAATAAGCAGTTTTCCCACGCAGGGGATAAAGCGTAAACAATGCATTCATTATGGAAAAACATAAATAGATATGTGTACAATTTTATCATAGCATGTTATAGCCCTACAATGAGTTCAAAATGGGGCCTCATATGTTACTCTGCCGTTAAGTTGTGGCCAACTAAGCATGTGGTAAAGCTTTCCGTATATGATCAATTGTAAGCATAAAGTAATAACGGTCAGGCTAAGCATGTCCGCTAATATCAGTACCTGATTGGAACGTAGGCAAGTAAGCCTGCTACTTTCAGAGTTTAGGGATGACCCTTTTAATTACAGCAGCTATTTAGGCAAAACATAAGGCATGTAGCAAAATCAAGAAACCCCGCACTTTACAGTATAGTAGCCCAGTTGCAGAATGGTATTTGGCCAACATGCGACCAAAGCATAAAGTACTTCAGAACGTGGTAAAACTTAGCCTGAGTTGGCGGGAGGAGGCATTATGCTGAGGCGTTAATGATGTGCATTGCGTTATGTTACCAGGTATCATATGGCTAATGTGTGTGTCAAATAATTGTATGCATATACCTGAAGAGTGCGTCATTACTATGTTAATCAGCATAGCGCCTAAAGTAAACGTTCTGTATAGAATAAACTGAGGAAAATGGATAAGATAACTTAATTAACTAAGATCTGATGTTAACTGTGTAATAAAAATGTCTGCTTGCAAATCATTCAAGACTATATGCGGACAGTCTAGCGTATGACTGTGTGGCAGGTTAACACTGTATTATGCAGACAAGCAGATCCTGCTATGATAAAAAGAAATGCGGTTTAAAGTCATTGCTGCAAGGTCCAATGCGCTTCAATCCGTAGTGACTTGCAGATAAAAAAAAAAATAAAAATGTAAAAGTACTGAAAAATAGAAGAAATAAAGGTGGATATGTAAAGTCAAGATGACCATAACCAAGATTTCTGTGATAATCCGATCAGGGCTGTTCCCAGCTTAGCAGCGGTATGACCCTAGTGCGTCGGGTCTCCATCAGCCCTCCCCAGGGAGTGTATGTTTTGTAAGTGAGTGTGTATTTGTCTGTCGCTGAGTGTGTCTCTGTCAGTAAATGTGTGTGTCTGTTAGCAAGTGTGTATGCGTCAGTTCGTGAGAGTGTGTGTCTTCAGCACTTACCTTTCTCCAGCGCCGGACTCCCTTGGTGCTGGGGATCCCTCCGCCTCTCAGCTCCGAATGCGCATGCACGGCAAGAGCCGTGCACGCATTCAAACCGCCCATAGGAAAGCATTACTCAATGCTTTCCTATGGACGTTCAGTGTCTTAGAATCGTGGAAGCTCCTCTAGCAGCTGTCAGTGAGACAGCCACTAGAGGCTGGATTAACCCTCAGTGAAACATAGCAGTTTCTCTGAAACTGCTATGCTTTCAGCTGCAGGGTTAAAACTAGAGGGACCTGACACCCAGACCACTTCATTGAGCTGATGTGATCTGGGTGTCTGTAGTGGTCCTTTAAGTGTGTGTGCATCTGGATGCACTGGCCTACATACCGCGGTCGCAGGGGTCTCAGCCCTGCAACCCCTGCGACCAGGTGCCCGCCGCCATGGATCAATTTTCGCACCGGGGCCCCATGGATCAATTTTCGCACCGGGGCCCCATGGGTCATGTGTACGCCACTGACTCCTGTCACTAATGCTGGGGGCTGAGGGAGGAGCAACGTCAATTTTTACAGTTGTGCCCTACATACATTCACCATTTCAGTTCCATTACCAAGCTTTCCTTAATATGTCAAGGTAGTTGGACTGAAACATTGATTACATGCAAAGGCACATCTGCTTAAAATAAATCAGCACTTTTGTTTATTTTGAAGCCTATGAGTGCTTTTTTTTACGTTGGAGTAATAATTTTTAATTTTAAGTTCTCTTTTCTAACTGTATCTGCACACTATGCTGGCGCGACGCATTATGGGGCTGGTAAATATTTTTTTCCAGGGCTGCTTTTAATTCCCAGTCCGGCCCTGGCATAGGGTACATAATCACCTTATCAGGAAGAAGTATAGTAAAGTCAGGAAAGAAAGAAAGGAGAACCACTATCCTCTTAGCTGAAGAAACGACCACAAAAACACTGTTTTCAAGGTTAGTTCTTTTAAAGAAGCTGCATCCAAAGGTTCTCAAGGCTGAGAACACAGATTACAAAACTAAAGGCAAAACCCAAAAGTAAAAGCAGCTTTACTTAGGAGGTTAAACGATTAAAAAAAAATATATATATCTTCTAATGGGAGGACAAGAAGCCCCATTTATCACCAAACTGACTGAGAGTGGAAACTTGGACTTTAAGGGTAGACAGACTAAAACCATGAGAAAAAACACCTCGTAAGAACGCCGGATAGTAACAATAGGAGAAGCACGTCCAAATTCTTTAGTAGACAGAAGAGGCAGAGTACCTGGTAGAATTTAACAGTAACTGAAACCTTACTACTTTAATGCCCCTACCATGTAGAATAAGTTTAGCCGTAGCCAAGCCGTCAACCTGAACATGTTAAATAAAAACCGAGAACCAGCTGTGGTTTAGTCAGTACGGCACTAAGGCCAGCAACCAAGCTCAATCTGATGTCCCCTTCTGCAGACCCTTGGGACAAGGTTTACCAGAAAAAAACTGAAAGCAAGGTGAAATACCCCCCGGATCGAAAGACCGTCCGTCCATTACCATAGGCTTGTCTACCTTGAAGAGGGAGGAGAACGAACCAACCTTTGCATATGATCAACTTGCCATAAGGTTTAAGACTGGCAGATTGAATCTCCTCACCGCCAAGCGAAAAAATTACTAGATCGAGGGACCACTCGTTCTGGGACCATTCTGAACTGCTGAAATGGTCCGCTACTACGTTGTCTTTACCTCTAAAGGGAATGGCGGCAATGAAGTCCCGATAACTTCGAGCCCAGGACATAAACCTTGAGCCAAGGAAATAAAATATTACAACCTCTGTACTGCCTTGTACGTTTTAGGTAGGAGACCGTAGTCTGAATGCCTAACCACAGCTTTACAGCCTTCCCTACAAAGAAACTTTGAACTACTGAAAAGCATAGAGAACCGACAACAATCATTGGAATAATGAAGATTATTCTGTATCCTTTTATGACCCAACACCCTGTCATAAGTGATACAGGCAACCCGTATTTGAAAAGACTGTAGAAATTACAATCCAAGGTTCGTGACAAAAAGACCGTATAAAGAAATTTTATTCAGCCAACAAGAGAACTTTTCTATTGCATGAGCTGATATACTCATTAAAAGAATAGAAGTCTTCTAACTTCCTAGACTATCGGACACAATTTTTTACTGTAAGAGCCTCGAATTTGCTCAGGCCCAATCAACCACTGGGATTGTAGAGGTCAGATGACCTAAAACCTGCAAGGCTTTCTCACCGAACCTACAGACAGTCGAAGAAGGTGCATCATCAAACCTCATCTTCATACACTTTCTCATGTGAGATGAACCTACCGAGTCCCTGACTCGATCAAAACCCAAGAAACAGGACAGACCTCGTAGTGGCAAGGTGAGATTTTACTAGGTGATAAACCAAACATTCTTCCAGGATTTCTAGCGTATAGATTTTATAGCGCCTCTATACTGTGATTCCTAGTAACTTAAAAACAAACTGTGAAAAGAGTGAGGACCTAAAAAAAAACCTGGGTGCTGAAGCTAGCCCGAATAAAAGGTCTCTGAATTGTAATGAAATGAACCCTTTTCACCTTCCTGATAGCAAACCTCAGGTAAAATAGTGGCTTCACATAGGAAAAGACAGGTAGGCATCTTTATATCTAAAGTTGCCATGAAGTATCTCTTTTTTAAGGAAATAAACGACAGACGCCATATTCTCCATTTCGACATGTTGGTAAAAAAATGAGTTTGTTCAGGACTTTTAGATCCAAGATTGGTTGAAAAAAAACACATCCAGGTTGGGACTAGGAACAACCGGGAGAAAAACCCTTTAATATACTCGGGAAGATGGAATCCTTCATACCACACCTTCCTCAATAGGGAGACCCAGCAGAAACAAAGGTATGGTTTTATAACCTTTCAACCTTCCGCCCCCTCTGGCGTCATCTTTGAACTGGAAATTCCTATACCTGTGATTCCAGGCATATATTTCCGCCATGCATCTTTACTTTTGATGCAGTGTCTGCTGTCCAGGTTTCAGACTACAGTGCCCCTTTGGGCCACAGAAGTACAAACCATGTAATGAGCCGAAAGCAAAATCACCACCATGAGGAAAAACATAAGAACTCTATAGACAATCTGAATTCCAGAACTCAGGGTTCTTCCAATTTCTGAATATAACAACCAGCATTACTTGTTGGACTGGAAGTGCTTTACCCTTGGTATATCAACCGATATAAAAGAAAGGATAACATAAACCTCTTTATTCTTCAATAAACTTTCTCAACTCATTTAAAACAAGAGTCAACTCAATGCGCCCTCTTGTTGAGCTAGGAAGGAACCACCTTCCAATTCTACAAGTCAAATTTAAGTATTTAACAGGGAAAGGTAAATTCAGATTATTCTGGTTTCCAAGTACGTCCTGGGGATGTTACCTTAGCCCAACATCCAGGGGTTGTTAATATCACCCATTTTAATGGTACTCATCTTATCTATATGGAGCGTATGGTTGCTATGGGGACTCAAGTACAACAGTTAAGAGCAACCTACATCCTGAACGCCGCGTTTCAGCGTGTATTCCAGCCGGCCGAAAACCAGAAGTGACGTCAGTCGCAAAACCGGAAGTGACACGACGCCGGCACTAAATTGAATCCAGGTGAATGGCACAGATAGGACTTCTATAAGAAGACTCAACAGGACATGGAGACAAGCACTGGAGGAAGGCTGCTAGCCGAAACGCGTCTGCTTGTATCCAACATTTGTTATTTGAGGTGTATTTTTACACTCTGGGCTACTATACAAATAGGGGTAAGTGGAACTCCAATTTTGTTATATATTACATGATTGTCTGTCCCCCCCCCCATAGTGCCCAGTAGTGCATATACTTTTATACAATAAATATTTTGTACTCAATCTTGGAGTCTCATCTACCTGAATCACCTGGATCGCTAGCCAGTACTTGGCACCCCTGAGCCTGATACGGCTCTGGAGCATGTGAGTGAGAGTCATATGTTCACTTATTTTCCATCAGTCATTATACAGTTCGCACTGTTTTCTATTTTTTTCTTGTTTTAGTCTATATCCCAATCAAGCTCTACGCTGTTTGTATTACAGTCAAGTTTTATATTGGTAATATTACTCATTTTTGCTGTGATCACATTGGGGAGGTGTATACACTGGTACATGTTTCTTTTAATTGTATTACTAATATCTGGTGCATAAGGGAAGCACTAGGGTACTGGTTACACCACTTATTGTATATTTTAACTATATACAAAACTGTCATGATTTCAGTGAAGCACCTACTCACTATTTTACACATTTAGAGACTGGTTCTTATATTGGAAGGGCAGCCTTAATCTCAAGAAGAATCATGGGACATTAGACAAATTGTGATTAAACCATCAACTGTATCCCCTACTTAGAAACATGGCAAGACATTGTATGGAGAAGGGGAGAGCATTGGACAATATAAACTGTTATGGTAAGACATTCAAAGTTGTAAAACAATAAACCACAAAACCCAACTGTTGTTCACACCAAGCTAGAGAAGAATAGTTTAAAGTCTACAATTTATGTCAAATCAAGCCAGATTGCGTGAAGATATTTTCAGGCCTGTGCATGGACCTAGTGATAGTTGGCAAGTATTACTAGTCTGCTTCCTTGAGCTTCTGGCAAAGATCTCTAATGAGACAGAAAGGGGTATTTTTTATATACACCCCTATATACTTATTAACCCTTAATAGGTAACACATGAGAGATATCTTTGCCAGAAGCTAAAGGAAGCAGGCTGAAGGGTCAGTGTTAGGACCCGCTTAGGGGGGGGGGAGGGGGGTCTGCCTTGACGTTGGCAGGCGGGCATTCCCTCCAATGGCCATTGGAGCAACTAAATGACCTCCATTTGTCTAAATATACATAGGGATTAAGGAGAAAGCGCAGGTAACATTTTTTCTTTGTTTTTTACTATATATTGGGGCTAATGTGTATTGTAGTCCTTGCTGCTTAAGCGCAGGACTTCTCTCTTTGTAGAAGTATTACTAGTCAGCTAGCAGACTGAAGAGTGCAACATATGAGCTCTGCATACAAAAGCAGAATCCTTGAATTGCAAACCTGGCCTGTAATAGGAGTCTGGAAAGAAAACTAGGAAGACAAAGCCCAGCCACTTTCTCCAGAGATCATAACTTGAGAGTGTGTGTGTGTGTGTGTGTGTGTGTCACACGATGGCTGAGGTAACTCATATGTTTACTGCACCACACATGTGGTTCTATTATCCAACAGTAGAATTAATGAAAGAATCAGTGCCTACGATATTGTTTCAAATTGAATAAGTCACAAAAGACCAAGTCTTAATTTAGATTTTATTAACTGTACACCAGAAGGCACCAACAATCAAGCATACATTAATTGACCATGTACTATGTGGATTAGATGCCCTCATTTAATCACATTCCAGCCTACATTTGGAGATTGTATACAGGTGATCCACCTCAGCCGCTGTAGTCTTCCTGAGTGACCATCAGGTTGTAGTGAGTGACCCCTTTCCATGTTCCCTGGATGGTGGTTTCATAGCCAAACAGGGTGCAGATCTTGGCAGTGTATGGCACATCCATTTGTGCTTTTGTGACAGAAGCCATCATACGTATAGACTTTCCACCCGGCACCTCTACATCCGTGCTGGCTGAGAAGCTGGTCTGTAGAGAGAGACATGCGTTAGAATGAAGGGTTGAATAGCAGGTGCTTAAAAGAAAGCTTCCATTCATAAACACTAGTTCTGTTGATTGCTAGAGTGAGTCAGAAACAAAAGGTAGTCACTGGCTGTGTTGAGGGATTAGACCTTCATAAACATTTTGAAGACAATAAGGTCAGATATTCTGAAATAATGTCTAGGTGGAAGACGTTATTTGACAGACAGGAACTGACGATTTAGAGGATCTGCACAGAATGGAAGGAGCATGTGGTAAGAGGTAAAGTTAAAATGCACATCAGCTTGCAAAATTTGCCACAACTGGATTCTCAGTGGCCAGTATGCAGACAGATCCAAAACCCAACTATCATGTCAGATACATACCTGGGTTTCATTGGTCTTTGAGAAGCTCCAGGTGTGAGTGGTACTTGTGTTGATGGAAATGCTTGTCTCCATGTCACCAATAAAGGGGATGCCAGCAGTAAAACTGACCTCTGCACCAACTTCTATTGTAAAGCCATGCTCCTGGGTAAAGCTGCTTGTCTCAGTCATGGTTTTGGAGAATCTAAGAAGAAGAATTAAAAACCACAGCTAGTAGAGTATACAGCTTACACCAAATGGATTATACCCTCAACCTCCAGTAACAAGTTTGGAGTGATATTACTAGATATTAAAAAGAAAAAAAAGTCAGTCTTTGGATGCAATGAAAATTATTCATTAAACTGGAGAGTGAACAGAGGATTTGGAAACTAGAATGTGATGCATTTGAGAAGCCTGGTATTTGCCTATTTTAACCCAAAATGGGCTGATGGCAGATTAAACCCTTCTGTAAGCAAGAGTGTCAGACTAACATTCAGTAGCTACTTACGAGAAGGAGTACTTTAAGGGAACGCTGCTTGTATTCTTGTAGATTTGAGACTGGACCACCTCTGGCTGCTGAGAGAGTATTTTGCCTGATGCAGGTAGGAATTCAAAGCTTACAACACTCTGGATGGTTTTATCAGTGGTGAAGGCTAGAAAGCGGTACTTATTATAGTTCCAACCTAGATTCTCAGCCTTATCAAAGTAGTTGGTATCATCTTTAGTTGGGATTTTCCCTTTATAGGTGTTGCCATTGCGTGAATCCACACACCACAGTAGGTCATCAAGGCTGATCTCCATGAAGTGGGTGAGAATTCGCCAACCACCATTTCCAATAGTGGTGCAGGAGTCAAGCCATTTATCATTTGTTGTGGATGGAGGGCTTCCCACTACAAGCTTGTCACCATCGGTCACAGCATACAGATTGCCTTTTTGGTCAAAGAAAAGCGCATCAAGTTTATTCCAAGCAGAGTTTCCTATCTTGGTTGCTTGGCCATAACGCCAGGACACATTTTCATTGCTTGGTGCTGGACCCTTGTAGAGCTCCCCATCTTTTGTAGCTGCATACAGAAGCCCATTAGGGTCAAAGAATAGAAATTTAAATTGAACCCACTCAGCTTTTCCCACTCTCTTGGCAGTAGAGAACCAATCAAGATTTGCAGACAGAGGCATGGGCCCAGTATAAAGATCCCCGCCACGGACAGCAAAGAGCTGCCCTTCAGGGCTAAACACAATCTTGGTTACATCTTTTAGCTTCCCTACAGCAGTAGATCTGTCGTAGTAGCTATCCATACGATCCTTGGGTGGTAGGCCAGCTCTAGCCACATAGTCACTGCTGATGGCAAACAGGATGGTATCTGAAATTAGAGGAAACGTTTTAAATTATGAATAAGAACTGGTTGAGGTCAAGATCCAGTACAGAGCAACAGCAGGACTTCCTACAATAAGGTCAGCAAGTTTTTAGATATCTTAATGGATATTTCAGATTGTTCCCTCCCACCTTGCACAGGGAACTGAGGGCACAAGTGCCTTCTCTTATGTAGAATGGTAGCGCAGAGGTGAACCTAATTTCTCTTGCAAACTAATAACTAGTATACCAATTAAGAACTACATACTTCCATGTCCCCATTCACATGCGTGCACAGAGATACAGACACTATGAATATAGCTTTAACATTCCATTAGTGCTGCAGTTTACATTGAGGCATTACAAAAGGGATAGCTAGGTTACATTGTAAGCTGGGTGAGGAAGCTTCAAGCATTTTAATTTCAGATGTAGCATGACAGCACTATAGGATGACATTAAACATAACTGAACACCCTTTACTCCCAACTTCAGCTCTGAGAAAAGGAGAACCATTCAACCAGGTATCAAACTAAGCAAGATGACCAGTTCACTAAACCAGGTCACAAAAGTCATTGTCCCCTCCCAACATAAACCACTCCATAACATAAGTCTTTCCACACAGATTGCTGAACATAGAAGGCCACATTACCATTTATAAAGACAAACAGCAGGCATATGATTGGAATATAATTGTCCTTTGAGATATACTCGAGTGTAAAACTCACCATTCCATCACAATGGTCCTTACAAGAGTTGGGCATTGCACCTATGTGAAACCCATCTCCGGTCTGCACACCTTAGAACTTTATTGATTTGCTATGCTTGAGGACACTCCCCACTCCCCCACCCCCCACACACACACACATTTCTGACACTAACTTCATTGCCAGCATCTAAAGTAACATACATCCATTCCTGTAGTCCTAAACTAGCACATAGGCATCTTCTATGGGAGATCTCACCTACTTTCCCCAGCATTTAATGTCTGATGAGGAGCTGAGAGATACATGGAGGTAAGTAGGTGTCACCTTATCCAAACGCACAGATGGAATTTGAAGCAGATTAAAAAAATAAAACAAAATAGTAAAAAAACAAAAAAAAAAGTCATGAAAGTATTACATTATATACATATTTTAGGATAAAATACCTGGTGTATCCATTATCACAGAGATCAGAAAACAAACTCCTAGATCTCTAGACACTCAGGAACTGTTTCCAGATAATTCTGTACAACAATCCCCCACCCAGTCCATCAGCTTTATAGTATTGGCCCCTCCCTAAACACAGCTGAACGTGGTTTGTTTGAAGACTCTGAGCAATGTTCTGCTGGTTAATCTGGTAGGAGAATGGTTAGCTAATCACTAGACTTGGGCACCAATCACTTCCAGTTACATTGGTCAAATCAAATGCCTTCCAATTGATGGTAAAATTTAATCAATTTGTTGTGCATCGATTAATAGGTATTTGATTTGTTCAACACAGCTGAAAGGGATTTGTGCCCAAGTCTCCTAACTACGTCTACAGGTTAATGGACTGTACATGAAAAGTGCTTCCCTGCAGCTTGTGGAATTAATAGGCTGCAGTTGGGAAACCACTAATCAAAGCAGTTCCTTTGCAGCTCTTCGTTGAGCCATAAAGTTATTTCCCTTCTGCAGCAAGTGATTTCTACATGCTACAGAGCAGCACTTTTCCTGCACCGCCCTACAGCATGAAGAATTCACAAGTGTCACAGAAAACAACTCTGCTTATGGCCACTGTTGGGTCCAGTGAGGCTTTTACTGTTGCTTGATGAATACAGAATCAAGAGTTAGAAAACGTAATAGAACCCTACTTTCATATAGCACATATTCCATAAATACTAGATTATGTGGATTTACATCAGAATTTTATGTAAATTGTCAAAAAAGTATATATAAACACACCAATCCAATGTCATTTAAATATAGTTTTTTGTGCATCTTTTTAATTTTCATGGGGATTTATTCTTATTTTTGGTGATGGTTTTCTGGGACTTAGAGTGTGTTATTATTATTATTATTATTATTATTATTATTATTGCGCCAACAGATTCCGTAGCGCTTTACAATATTTTGAGAGGGGGGATGTAACAATAAATAAGACAATTACAAGAAAACTTACAGGAGTAATAGGTTGAAGAGGACCCTGCTCAAATGAGCTTACAGTCTATACGAGGTGGGGTATTAGAAACATTAGGATAGGAAATATCAAGTAGGAGTGAAGCAGAGCTGGAGGAGAGAGCAAAGCACTATCCCATAGGAGAGCAAGAGACAGGTATGTAAGGGAGAGATTACTCTGGGAGGCCATACGCTTTCCTGAAGAGATGGCTTTTAAGGCCCTTCTTAAATGATTGAAGACTAGGGGAGAGTCTGATGGCAGTAGGCAAGTTATTCCATAGGAGAGGAGCCGCCCGTGAGAGGTCCTGCAAGCGTGAGTTGGCCGTACGGCCGTGTTAGAAGTAAAAAAAAATTCATAGGGTCCTTTAGTTAAACTATGGTCATTGCTGGGTCTAGACTTTTATAGATTTTGGGACAGTTTTCATTAGTGTTACTTTTTCTGACAATATAGGATTTTTCTAGATTTTTACTGTTACTGTTTGTTATGTGAATGCCATCCTCGGGCTGTTGCTGAGACGGAGCTTTGTTTCACTTTGTGTAGGATGATCCAGTGTTTGGGGGGGGAGACTGAATTCCGTGTTAAGCGCAATTAAATGGTGATACTTTAACTTGGGTTTAATTTATATGCTTTCTTAAAGAAATTAGTTTTTAATGAACATGAAGGGCATGTTTGACATAACCAGATATTTTTTCAGTAAAGTTTGGCTGTTTTTGTCAGTACAAGTGTGGTTATGGTACTGCAGTGCAGTGGTTATGGTACTGCAGTCTTTTATTCCTTTCCCAATAGCTGAGCATAAGTGATTATAGCTGCAGCAAGGAGTAGAGGAATAGTGTAGATGAATGCAGCTTCCAAGACGATTCTCCCCAGCAAATAGAATATTCCCCAAACATGAGCCTAGACTTCATGAAGGGTGTAACAGGAATGAAGTTTATTGAAAACACACTGACTTTTATGAGAAATCCTCCTGCAAGAGGACCTCCAACAGCAAACAAAGACAATAACCAATCACCATACAGTTTTACAGTAATATCCGCTATCCCTCTGCCTGGGATATATTGAGATAAGTTAAGGAATAAATCAATCATCTTCAGGCAGAGGGCACACAATCTTCCCAAAAGTTGGAACACCCCTTTCCCCACAAGGTATCTCCACAAATTACATATCCCCTGATAGCCCCGATCTGGGGGACAAACATATCAAAATTTCACCCAGATCGGTTCAGGGGTTCTTAAAAAGTATGGAAGTCATATTTTACTGACCACACATGAGGCTCCTGCCCAAAACAGTTCCACAAATTCGGAAAAAGGTAAAAAACAAACAGTACCGGATGGATCCTCCTGGCTCATAGCTCCGTATGAACAAAACTACCGAATGGCGCTCTCTGGCTGTTCGGTAACTAAAGGAAGCAGGCGTTCGGTAGTTTCAGCGGTGGTTCGTGAGGTCGAGTGTCCGATTTTAGTTTGAGACACTCGACGACCAAGTCCCGCTGACTCTCCTCATGCGAACAAGATGGCGCCGTTTTCTATTCCACGTGGCGTTCGGCTATACGAACAGCGGCCGCCCAGGGAGCACTTAATAGTCGGTTCTTTTGAAGTTAATGAGCCAGGAGGGTGGTCAGTGTTTAGTAGTTTCAAACTACTGAACCAATATTCAATATACATGCAGTACTTGGTGGAAAAAGCCATAACAAAGAAGAAAATATTAAATAGAAGTCTATTTTCTTCACAATACTCCCTCTCAGTTCCATGGGTCGGCATACCCGCCTAGACCCTTCTGGGTTGGCTAGGGGATGTCCGGGTAGTATAATTAAACATCCAAGTCGGTTTGGCGGGAAAGCCCATCCGCATTGCTGTTCTGCTTGCCCGGGCAGTATTGCAATGTAAAATTGTAGGGCTGCAATGCCAGACTCCAGCGCAGCAACCGGGGATTGTCTCCAGAGACTCGGTTGAGCCAAATGAGGGGATTGTGGTCAGTAAGAAGGGTAAAAGCACGGCCACAAAGGTACGGTTGGAGTTTCTTTAAGGCCCATACTAGCGCCAGGCATTCTTTTTCCACGGTGGCATAGCTGACCTCCCGAGATATGCCACCGGGTGTTCCATGCCATCTTCCCCCACTTGGCTCAGCATGGCTCCCAGCCCAAACATGGAGGCATCTGTATGAACGAGAAATGTTTTATTAGGGTCTGGGGTTAATACTGGAGCTTCGCTCAAAGCCGTTTTAAGTCTCTGGAACGCCGTTGCACACTCCGGGGACCACGATACCTGCTTGGGTAGGGACTTTTTGGTCAGATTGACGAGGGGTTTTGCTAGGGTGCTATACTCAGGGACGAACTTTCTATAATACCCTGCTGTGCCTAGGAAGGCCAATACCTGCGTCTTGGTGCGTGGCTGGGGGCAATTGGCTATGGCCTCTACCTTGGCTGGTTCGGGTCGCTGTTTCCCAGACCCTACTCTATGCCCTAGGTATTGAACCTCTGCCATACCCACATGGCATTTCTCGGGTTTCAGGGTGAGGCCGGCTTCTTGTAACTTCCCAAATACCGAAGCCAAGTGCAACAGGTGTGCCTCCCATGTGCCGCTATAGATGGCAATATCATCTAGATAGGCACATGCGAAGTCCTGCATTCCTTCCAGAAGTCGGTCCGCCATCCTTTGAAATGTAGCTGGGGCATTCTTCATCTCAAATGGCATAACCCGAAATTGGTATAGCCCGAATGGGGTGACGAATGCGGACTTAGGGGGGCACATATAGTGGCCACGTCCTCGGAGCGCTCAAAGTACGGTTTCAACATGTTGACATGAAAAACTTGTCTGATCCTTTCAGCTGAACATTTGGCTACAATATAGGTGGTGTCGCTAATCCGTTCCACCACTTTAAATAGCCCCTTCAAGTTGCCTGGAGCTTGTCCTTTTTGGAAGGTCTGAGGGCTAGTACCTTTTGCCCTACTTCCAGGTTCCTATCTCGTGCTCCCCGGTCATACCATTGTTTCTGACGTTTCTGGGCCGCCTGCAGGTTCCCCCGAACTGATTCGGTCAGGGCCTGCAAGCGGTTCCGGAACTCCAGCATGTATGGCAAAACTGGGATCCCTTCCTCTCCTGTGTTGCCCTCCCAGTGCTCCCATATGAGGTCCAGGGGTTCTCGGACTTTTCTCCCGTATAGGAGTTCGAAGGGGGAGAACCCCTGAGGCACTTCCCGGTAGGCAAACAGGAGATGAGCGCTGTGAGCATTTGCTTAAGCGTGCCGTTGAATCGTTCACAGAGACCGTTAGTCTGGCGGTGGTAGGGGGAGCTAAATAATGGTTTTACCCCGCAGCTCTGCCACAACTGTTGAGTTACAGTTGCCGTGAACTGTGTTCCCTGGTCTGAAAGTATTTCCCGGGGGAACCCTACACGGGAAAAGATCCTGACTAGAGCCTCTGCTACTGTCTCCGCCTCAATGTTGGAGAGCGCCACAGCCTCAGGGTACCTGGTGGCGTAGTCCACCACCGTGAGGATGTAGCGCTTACCAGAGGAGCTGGGTTTGCTGAGAGGCCCTATAAGGTCTACTGCCACTCTGTAGAATGCTTCTTCTATTATAGGTAGGGACCGTAACTTGGACTTAGGGTGATCCCCCCTTTTTCCTATCCTTTGACATGTCACATGTCCTGCAGTAGGTCTGCAAATCTTTTGATATCCCTGGCCAGAAGAACGTCTGGGTAAGGCGGTCCTTAGTTTTTTTGATACCCAGATGTCCTGCTAGCGGGATATCATGGCTGAGTCTTAGTAGATCTGCCCTGTATTTACAAGGTACGACTAACTGTATTTTTATAACTTGGGCTGCCCCCTTTCCCACTCCCCATGTGACCCTATATAGCAGTCCCTTGTCTCAGTGGAAGTTCTTGTGGGCATTACCTTCCTTAGGGGTACCTACTGCCTTCCTGTAACCTGCTAAGGTGGGATCTGACTGCTGGGCTTGGCCAAAGTCTTGGGGAGTGCCCCAGAAGGGAATAGGGCTAGGGCATGCTACGGGGATTTCAGTTCCTACCTGTGGTTCCTTGGAGTGTGTCGGTCCAGCTCAGCGGGCTTGCGCCCTGGTAGTCACGGGGCAGGCTCCAGCGGGATCGGAGTGAATCAGCTGCAAAGTTAGGCACCCCAAGTCGGTCCCCAACAAAACGTCCACAGGTAGTCCAGACATAATGCCCACCTCCATCTGCTTGGCTCCGTTGACCCAATTTAACTGTACTCGGGCTGTGGGTAACTTGTGGATTGCGCCTCCTGCCACTCTTACTGCAACAGTCTTGTTGGTGCATGCCTTTGCAGATATGGTGTGAGGCTGCACCAAAGTAAGGGTGGCCCCAGAGTCTCGTAGTGGCTCAGCCTCTTTTCCATCTATGGTGACCCATTGTCTGTGGTGCACCCGGTTGTCCCCCTCTGCTTGGGCTAGGTTCACCTCATGAAGTACGGCCCATTGCTCCGAATCTAGGCTGTGCTCTTCCAGCGGTTCATGTTGATAGTGGTGAGCAGCGGCCTTCGGTGGTTGTGGTGGCCGCTCCCAGTTGCTTCTGCTCCGCTGCGGGCAATGTATCTTGTTGTGCCCTGGCTGATTGCACTGGTGACATACCAATTGTGTTCTCCTGTTAAAATTAGGCTGTGTCGTGGGTGGTACCGTGTTTGGTCTGGGGTTGGCCACAGGACCTGCTGTTGGAGTGCTGGACCTTACCAGAGGATGGTTTCCACTAGCCTCTCCTTTTGTTCCCTCGTGATGCTCGTCTGCCAGCTTGGCCGCTTCTTCGACTGTGGCCGGCTTCCTGTCTCTGACCCAGTCCCTGGTGTCTGCAGGTGTGTAGTCAAAAAATTGTTCTGTGTTGTGTGTGTGTGTGTGTATGTGGGGCAGTGTGTGTGTATGGCGGCAGTGTGAGTTGCAGCACCTCCTCTAGCGTTGTGGCCTGGCAGCCTTGTATCCAGTTTTGGGCTGCCCGATACATCCTAAAGGCCCATTCGGTGTAGGAGTCTCGGCCCCCTTTCCGTAATGCCCGAAACTTTTTCCTGTAAGTCTCTGGGGTCACGGCATACCGGGCTAGCAGAATGTCCTTTACCCTAGCGTAGTTGTGTATGGCTGTGTCAGGAACTGCTCGGTACACCTCTGCTGCTCGGCCTGTGAGCTTGCTGCTTAAAATCGCGGCCCATTACCGATTCCAGACCCTCCAAAGCGCATTGACGCTCAAAATCTTGTAAATATGCGTCAATTTCCATCTCTCCATCTGAAAAACTTTTAAAAGCAGCATAATTAATCTTTCTCCGCTGCCCTCCATTTATAGATCCAGCTGAGGAAGCGGTGTCTCCTTGGTTTAAGCTTGCCTGTTGTGCTCTGCGTTCTGCGCTCACTTGTGCCAGGACTTGCGTCACCATCTCAGGTGTGGGATTTGGCCCATATAGGTTTAGCCTCCACATCACCTTCTGTTGGAATTCTGCTTCCTCCCGGCTGACATTCGCCATGCTGCTGGTTTGGTCGCCCTCCATTAGTTCTGCTATGAGGGTAGCTTTCTTTTTGTTGCTTGCCACCTGACCTCGGGCTTCCAGCAGATCCTTTAGCGTAGTCCTTTTTAGTTTCTCGTACTGCTGGGCCATTCACCAGTTGTCTTTATGTGTTCCATTCAATCCCGTCGCTTGCCACCAGTTGTTAAGACCTGCAGTGGTTATGGTACTGTGGTCTTCTATTCCTTTCCCAACAGCTGAGCATAAGTGATTATAGCTGCAGCAAGGAGTAGAGGAATAGTGTAGATGAATGCAGCTTCCAAGACGATTCTCCCCAGCAAATAGAATATTCCCCAAACATGAGCCTAGACTTCATGAAGGGTATAACAGGAATGAAGTTTATTGAAAACACACTGGCTTTTATGAGAAATCCTCCTGCAAGAGGACCTCCCACAGCAAACAAAGACAATAACCAATCACCATACAGTTTTACAGTAATACCCACCTTCCCTCTGCCTGGGAGATATTGAGATAAGTTAAGGAATAAATCAATTATCTCCAGGCAGAGGGCACACAATTTTCCGGTTCAGGGGTTCTTAAAAAGTATGGAAGTCATATTTTACCGACCACACACGAGGCTCCTGCCCAAAACAGTTCCACGAATTCAGCATGTGCGGTCGGTCAATTCAGAAAAAGGTAAAAAAACAAACAAAGTACCGAATGGATCCTCCTGGCTCACAGGAGCGATTGCTCCCCTTGTCTGAACGAACAAAACTACCGAATGGCGCTCTCCTGGCTGTTCGGTAACTAAAGGAAGCAGGCGTTCAGTAGTTTCAGCGGTGGTTTGTGAGGTCGAGTGTCCGATTTTAGTTCCAGACACTCGACGACCAAGTCCCGCTGACTCCCCTCGTGCGAACAAGATGGCTGCCGTTTTCTATTCCATGTGGTGTTCGGCTATACGAACAGCGGACGCCCAGGGAGCACTTAATAGTCGGTTCTTTTGAAGTTAATGAGCCAGGAGGATGGTCGGTGTTCGGTAGTTTCAAACTACCGAACCAATATTCAATATACATGCAGTACTTGGTGGAAAAAGCCCAAACAAAGAAGAAAATATTAAATAAAAGTCTATTTTCTTCACAACAAGCTTGTCTGTTTATCACTGCACTAGAAAAAGGAAGAATGTAAAAAAGTAAATAAAAAAATAGATATACCAGTAATTTGCAATGTCCCCACTGTACAACATATTGGAGTGCTATAAATATTCCACAATTCCTGCATAACAAGCCGTGTGTTTCACCACGTTTCCAAATACCATAATAGTAGTTTATGAACTACGAACCATTGTTTATAAATATATAGGAACACAGCTACTATGCAATGTAGAACAAAACAACCGTATATATGGTATTACCTATCTAAATACAACAGGAGAAGTTTATTAGCATATTTCTTCAGTCTGTATTGGATCAGTATTGGCATGTGTTCTGCTTGTTTTGAAGTAGATGGACAAGGTACCTCAGTCTTCTAATCTCTTTTAACCACATCCATAATAATTATTTCACCATGGTGACCGAGACATACAGGTTAACATAAGTCTTAAAACACTATGCAATGACTCCCATGGTGCTGTGTGATTCAAACACATCTGGGGTGTACAAATAAGCTGCAGTCATGCAGATAAAAATAAACTTCTAAGCACTTACCGGCAGCTCACTGGTTAGGTCACAGGTTAAAGGAACTGAGACTGGGTGAGCAGGAAACAGTGGCGGATCCAGAGCCTGATCTCGGGAGGGGCACTTGTAGTTTATTTAAAGAAATAATCCAGACACATGGTGTCAATAGTGCCGGGACCCACTCCCAGAGTAAGTAGTCAAACCATTTAATAACAGTTTGACAACTTACCTGAGGTATGCTGGGAAATGGGGCTGTAGTAGGGCATAGGAGCAGTGGTGTGTGTGAGTGATGCAATGTGTAAGGGGTGCAGTGTTTGTGTGTGAAGGTTGCAGTGTGTGAGTGAGGGCGGCAATATATGTCAGGGGTTCAGTGTGTGTTAGGGGGGCAGTGTATGTGTGGGTCAGTATTTGTGTGTGATATTTGCAGTGTGTGTGTGTGAGGATTGCAGTGTATGTGTTAGTGTGGGTCAATGTGTGTGTATGGAGGGGCAGTGTATGGGGGTAGTTTGTGTATGGGGGGTGTATGTGGTGCGGGGTATGTGTATGTGGGGGGCAGTGTGTGTGTGTGGGGTGCAGTGTGTGTATATGTGGGGGCAGTGTGTGTGTGTGGGGGCAGTGTGTGTGTATGGGGGCAGTGTGTGTGTGTGTGTATGGGGGGCAGTATGTGTGTGTATGGGGCAGTGTGTGTGTATGGGGCAGTGTGTGTATGGGGCAGTGTGTGTATGGGGGCAGTGTGTTTGTGTGGGGGGCAGTGTGTGTATATGTGGGGGCAGTGTGTGTGTGGGGGGGCAGTGTGTGTGTATTGGAGGCAGTGTGTGTGTATGGGGGCAGTGTGTGTGTATGGGGCAGTGTGTGTATGGGGGCAGTGTGTGTATGGGGGCAGTGTGTGTGTGTATGTGGGGCAGTGTGTGTGTATGGGGGGCAGTGTGTGTGTATGGGGGGCGGTGTGTGTGTGTAGGGGGGCAGTGTGTGTATGGGGCAGTGTGTGTATGGGGGCAGTGTGTGTGTATGTGGGGCAGTGTGTGTGTATGTGAGGCAGTGTGTGTGTGTGGGGGCAGTGTGAGTGTATGGGGGCAGTGTGTGTGTATGGGGGGCAGTGTGTGTGTGTGTGGATGGGGGGGAGCAATGTGTGTGTGATTATAAAAAAAGTCCTCTACCCTTCTTATCACACACAGTGCCCCCCACACACACATACACTGCCCCATACATATTAAACATTTTTTAAAACAACACATATATTACAAATATGAAAAAGCCCCCCCACCCGTGTTTTTTTTTTATTTAAATTTAAATAAAACAAATGTCCCCCCTCCCTTCTTACCTTTACTGGGAGGAGGGGGGAAATATTTTGTTCCCTGGTGGTCTGGTGGGGGTTCCCTGGTGGTCCGGGGGGGGGTTCCCTGGTGGTCCCAGTGGTGAGGTGAACACTAGCCCATGTTTCAGGGCTAGAGTTCACTCTCGCGAGATTTGGAGCATTGCCGTGGTAACCGCGGCAACGCTCCATGCTCGCGAGAGGAGGACCCGGAGGAGCTGCTGCAGGTAAGAGCTCCCGGGTCCTCTCTCCTCCCTCTTCCTCCCCCTGCTGGCTGTCAGCAATGTGCCTGCGGATCGGGGAGGGAGATCATTGATCTCTGATCTCCCCGGTCCGCAGGCACATTGCAGGGCTGGCACTTGGACAATGCCAGCCCTGCATTAGCTGGCAGGGGGGGATCTCGGCAGAATAGGAGATACTCTCTCTCCGGATTATATTCTGGTAACCAACAAAAGTCTACATAGCATGTTGCAAGACCTCAAGGCATCTCTCAGAGCTGACTTTTGTCAAATAGCTGCAGAACTGCACAAGGACATTCAGGAATTGGGAGGTAGCAAAAGCCATTTAAAAAACAATTTAGAAAGACAGAAGAACTATGCTCCGCTGTCAATGAAGTGGTGGATAAATTGCAAAGGTTGGAAGAGGAGCAGAACACAATGAAACATGAAATGGCCGACAGGGAGGACAGGGCAAGGCGAAACAACATTCTCTTTCGCGGCATAGCAGACGCCATTTCCACAGAGGCCTTGCCGCAATATCTCAAGACCCTATGCAAAGCTCTTGTACCTCACTTAGAGGATGGCACATGGATTTTTACAGACTACACCGGCTCCCCAGACCTGCCCGTTTTACTGCGGACACCCCAAAGGACACCATTGCTCGCTTCCATTACTTCAGTTCCAAAGAAGCACTGCTGAACGCTGCAAGGAGACTTCTCTCTCTACCTGAGCCTTACCAAGGGATACATATCTATGTCGACCTTTCTACAACCACCATGGCATGAAGGCATCAGTTTATCAATGTGACTAAAACACTTCGCAACAATAATATCCCATACAGGTGGGGATACCCGGCAAAACTATTGGTGTGGCATAGAGGCAAATCAGTGGCTATTCTGGAGCCGGAGGTAGGAATGGCAAAGCTTATGGAATGGGGCCTCCACAATGCTATGGGCCATGCATCGCCTCAAAGGTATTCGTTGAAGAAACTGAGACACTTGTGGGATCTCCAGCAAGACCTACCACTAGTGCTGCAGATTAGAGGGCCGCAAACATGGCACTGTCTTTTTCCAATCACTTGAGTACCACACAAATTCTACTGTTGCTATGTTATATATAGTTGTTGTTATTTTAAGATTGATGATCCAGTTTGGCTAATGTGATCCAAATGAACCTAGCTGGTTGGGTTGGTACAGGGAACACCAGGGGTCAATGGGGGCTAGGCAACATTTTGATTAGTCCCTTTAAGGTACAGTCATGAGACACAAGGTATGAGCGCTTTAGGCCTAGGTAACAGGGCCGATTGCTCCCACGGAGTGAGCGGAAAGACCTTGCCATAACACAGGTTCAATAGCCACGTAAAGGCCAAACGTGGTGTCTACATACCCCTAGTTTACTCTCCAGCAACCTCAAAACTCACTCACATGGCAGGCACTCACACAGTTCTCCCACCCATTTTTACTAAGGAGGCCCATTATTCCAAGAAGGGGAGAGAAAGCACAATCTGATTATGGAAAGCTGGTCAGGCCTGAGCTTTTCATAATGGACTAGATACTGGCGGTATAATTGCCACCACTCCTGGAACAAGATATGGGAAGTTATACCCTCAACTTCCATGTCGGTAATTTTCTTTGCATGTTTTGCAAAGGATTCTTGTATATACTTCATTTTGGCTATTGATTATTGCTGTTTACTATAATTTCCTTACCACCTTTTCCCTTTATCACCAATACATATGGTAGTGTCTACAACTCACTCGAAACAAGGTCCACACCAATAAAAGTACATCCAACCTCACCACGGTTCCTTCACAGGGAGTTAGGGGGATGCACAGACAGATGCACCCTATATCTCTGACATGCCACACCACATACTTGGGACTCTATCCACCTCGGGGGTGACTGCTCAACAGAGGTACAGCCCACAAATTGCTAAAAACTATGTTGTTGCCTATGTTTAAAATATATTCCCTGAATGTTAAGGGATTAAACAGCCCGCATAAAAGATATCTAGCTGTCCAAGATATGAACAGGTCAAAGCGGCTGTCATTTGCTTTCAGGAAACCCATTTATGCTTACGTAAGCCCCCTCAAATTCACTTGAAAAATTATCCCCAAGTCTTTCATGCCTACTCCAAACACATATCAAGAGGTGTATCCATCTTTTTTCACACAGATTGGGTCTTCCAAGAAAGTAAACGGTACACAGACACATTGGGTAGACTTCTGATTCTGGTGGGAACTCTTAATGGATTCCTAGTCACTATAGTATCTCTATACGCCCAAAATGAGGCCCAAATAGCATTCATTCGCAAGGCACTGAAAAAAATAGACTATGAAACAGGGCCACACGATCATATGTGGAGACTTCAACTGCACACACAACCCCCGAATTAGACATTAAGCAAGAGCAGAATAAACACCCCACCCCACAATCAGTGATACATGGCAATCTTTTCTCTAAATTATTATTTAAACACAACCTCTATGACACATGGCGCTCTACCTATCCATCAGAAAAAGACTATAAAAACGTCTCCCTGGTCCACTTAACGTATTCCCGCATAGACTTATGTGTAGTGGACAATACAACTCTCATAAATGTAGCGGAGGTGAATATTGGGCTGAGAACTTGGTCGGATCATGCCCCCATCATAATCACATTCCACTCTCTATATCCAGCAAGAGGGAGGGGAAAGTGGAGAATCAATGAGGGGTTGCTAGATGACACATCTGCATTGTCCAGAATTGCCACAGCGGCTTCTGACTACTTTAGGGACATGGTGCGTGGCACATAAGGCTGTAATAAGAGGGTGATCATTAAGGAGGGAGCGAAACGGAAAAGGAAAATAATGGATGAAAAGAATAGTCTGCTAAGAGAACTGGCGACTTAGAAACACAAAACAAATCAAACCCAAATCAAAAAAATCAGCTAAATGTCTGAGAGAAATTCAGAGCGAATTACACTCACTTTCCCTCCTAGTCACAGAAAAATGGATGAGATCCCTTAAGTTAAGATACTACATCCAGGGCAACAAAGCCAGCAAGCTTTTAGATAATAAACTTAAGACTAAACAGCTCCAATCTAAAATACCTTTCATTAATTCACCTACCAACGTTAAATTATATAACCCAGCTGATATTGTCAATGAATTAGCCCAGTACCGCTATACCAGGGCAGTATGTGTGTGTATGGGGCAGTGTGTGTGTATGGGGCAGTGTGTGTATGGGGCAGTGTGTGTATGGGGGCAGTGTGTTTGTGTGGGGGGCAGTGTGTGTATATGTGGGGGCAGTGTGTGTGTGGGGGGGCAGTGTGTGTGTATTGGAGGCAGTGTGTGTGTATGGGGGCAGTGTGTGTGTATGGGGCAGTGTGTGTATGGGGGCAGTGTGTGTATGGGGGCAGTGTGTGTGTGTATGTGGGGCAGTGTGTGTGTATGGGGGGCAGTGTGTGTGTATGGGGGGCGGTGTGTGTGTGTAGGGGGGCAGTGTGTGTATGGGGCAGTGTGTGTATGGGGGCAGTGTGTGTGTATGTGGGGCAGTGTGTGTGTATGTGAGGCAGTGTGTGTGTGTGGGGGCAGTGTGAGTGTATGGGGGCAGTGTGTGTGTATGGGGGGCAGTGTGTGTGTGTGTGGATGGGGGGGAGCAATGTGTGTGTGATTATAAAAAAAGTCCTCTACCCTTCTTATCACACACAGTGCCCCCCACACACACATACACTGCCCCATACATATTAAACATTTTTTAAAACAACACATATATTACAAATATGAAAAAGCCCCCCCACCCGTGTTTTTTTTTTATTTAAATTTAAATAAAACAAATGTCCCCCCTCCCTTCTTACCTTTACTGGGAGGAGGGGGGAAATATTTTGTTCCCTGGTGGTCTGGTGGGGGTTCCCTGGTGGTCCGGGGGGGGGGTTCCCTGGTGGTCCCAGTGGTGAGGTGAACACTAGCCCATGTTTCAGGGCTAGAGTTCACTCTCGCGAGATTTGGAGCATTGCCGTGGTAACCGCGGCAACGCTCCATGCTCGCGAGAGGAGGACCCGGAGGAGCTGCTGCAGGTAAGAGCTCCCGGGTCCTCTCTCCTCCCTCTTCCTCCCCCTGCTGGCTGTCAGCAATGTGCCTGCGGATCGGGGAGGGAGATCATTGATCTCTGATCTCCCCGGTCCGCAGGCACATTGCAGGGCTGGCACTTGGACAATGCCAGCCCTGCATTAGCTGGCAGGGGGGGATCTCGGCAGAATAGGAGATACTCTCTCTCCGGATTATATTCTGGTAACCAACAAAAGTCTACATAGCATGTTGCAAGACCTCAAGGCATCTCTCAGAGCTGACTTTTGTCAAATAGCTGCAGAACTGCACAAGGACATTCAGGAATTGGGAGGTAGCAAAAGCCATTTAAAAAACAATTTAGAAAGACAGAAGAACTATGCTCCGCTGTCAATGAAGTGGTGGATAAATTGCAAAGGTTGGAAGAGGAGCAGAACACAATGAAACATGAAATGGCCGACAGGGAGGACAGGGCAAGGCGAAACAACATTCTCTTTCGCGGCATAGCAGACGCCATTTCCACAGAGGCCTTGCCGCAATATCTCAAGACCCTATGCAAAGCTCTTGTACCTCACTTAGAGGATGGCACATGGATTTTTACAGACTACACCGGCTCCCCAGACCTGCCCGTTTTACTGCGGACACCCCAAAGGACACCATTGCTCGCTTCCATTACTTCAGTTCCAAAGAAGCACTGCTGAACGCTGCAAGGAGACTTCTCTCTCTACCTGAGCCTTACCAAGGGATACATATCTATGTCGACCTTTCTACAACCACCATGGCATGAAGGCATCAGTTTATCAATGTGACTAAAACACTTCGCAACAATAATATCCCATACAGGTGGGGATACCCGGCAAAACTATTGGTGTGGCATAGAGGCAAATCAGTGGCTATTCTGGAGCCGGAGGTAGGAATGGCAAAGCTTATGGAATGGGGCCTCCACAATGCTATGGGCCATGCATCGCCTCAAAGGTATTCGTTGAAGAAACTGAGACACTTGTGGGATCTCCAGCAAGACCTACCACTAGTGCTGCAGATTAGAGGGCCGCAAACATGGCACTGTCTTTTTCCAATCACTTGAGTACCACACAAATTCTACTGTTGCTATGTTATATATAGTTGTTGTTATTTTAAGATTGATGATCCAGTTTGGCTAATGTGATCCAAATGAACCTAGCTGGTTGGGTTGGTACAGGGAACACCAGGGGTCAATGGGGGCTAGGCAACATTTTGATTAGTCCCTTTAAGGTACAGTCATGAGACACAAGGTATGAGCGCTTTAGGCCTAGGTAACAGGGCCGATTGCTCCCACGGAGTGAGCGGAAAGACCTTGCCATAACACAGGTTCAATAGCCACGTAAAGGCCAAACGTGGTGTCTACATACCCCTAGTTTACTCTCCAGCAACCTCAAAACTCACTCACATGGCAGGCACTCACACAGTTCTCCCACCCATTTTTACTAAGGAGGCCCATTATTCCAAGAAGGGGAGAGAAAGCACAATCTGATTATGGAAAGCTGGTCAGGCCTGAGCTTTTCATAATGGACTAGATACTGGCGGTATAATTGCCACCACTCCTGGAACAAGATATGGGAAGTTATACCCTCAACTTCCATGTCGGTAATTTTCTTTGCATGTTTTGCAAAGGATTCTTGTATATACTTCATTTTGGCTATTGATTATTGCTGTTTACTATAATTTCCTTACCACCTTTTCCCTTTATCACCAATACATATGGTAGTGTCTACAACTCACTCGAAACAAGGTCCACACCAATAAAAGTACATCCAACCTCACCACGGTTCCTTCACAGGGAGTTAGGGGGATGCACAGACAGATGCACCCTATATCTCTGACATGCCACACCACATACTTGGGACTCTATCCACCTCGGGGGTGACTGCTCAACAGAGGTACAGCCCACAAATTGCTAAAAACTATGTTGTTGCCTATGTTTAAAATATATTCCCTGAATGTTAAGGGATTAAACAGCCCGCATAAAAGATATCTAGCTGTCCAAGATATGAACAGGTCAAAGCGGCTGTCATTTGCTTTCAGGAAACCCATTTATGCTTACGTAAGCCCCCTCAAATTCACTTGAAAAATTATCCCCAAGTCTTTCATGCCTACTCCAAACACATATCAAGAGGTGTATCCATCTTTTTTCACACAGATTGGGTCTTCCAAGAAAGTAAACGGTACACAGACACATTGGGTAGACTTCTGATTCTGGTGGGAACTCTTAATGGATTCCTAGTCACTATAGTATCTCTATACGCCCAAAATGAGGCCCAAATAGCATTCATTCGCAAGGCACTGAAAAAAATAGACTATGAAACAGGGCCACACGATCATATGTGGAGACTTCAACTGCACACACAACCCCCGAATTAGACATTAAGCAAGAGCAGAATAAACACCCCACCCCACAATCAGTGATACATGGCAATCTTTTCTCTAAATTATTATTTAAACACAACCTCTATGACACATGGCGCTCTACCTATCCATCAGAAAAAGACTATAAAAACGTCTCCCTGGTCCACTTAACGTATTCCCGCATAGACTTATGTGTAGTGGACAATACAACTCTCATAAATGTAGCGGAGGTGAATATTGGGCTGAGAACTTGGTCGGATCATGCCCCCATCATAATCACATTCCACTCTCTATATCCAGCAAGAGGGAGGGGAAAGTGGAGAATCAATGAGGGGTTGCTAGATGACACATCTGCATTGTCCAGAATTGCCACAGCGGCTTCTGACTACTTTAGGGACATGGTGCGTGGCACATAAGGCTGTAATAAGAGGGTGATCATTAAGGAGGGAGCGAAACGGAAAAGGAAAATAATGGATGAAAAGAATAGTCTGCTAAGAGAACTGGCGACTTAGAAACACAAAACAAATCAAACCCAAATCAAAAAAATCAGCTAAATGTCTGAGAGAAATTCAGAGCGAATTACACTCACTTTCCCTCCTAGTCACAGAAAAATGGATGAGATCCCTTAAGTTAAGATACTACATCCAGGGCAACAAAGCCAGCAAGCTTTTAGATAATAAACTTAAGACTAAACAGCTCCAATCTAAAATACCTTTCATTAATTCACCTACCAACGTTAAATTATATAACCCAGCTGATATTGTCAATGAATTAGCCCAGTACCGCTATACCACGAGTAGGGGCATGTCTAGTAAACAGTGAGCAGCCTGTGTAAAAAACAAACAAAACAAAAAAAACAGTGTCCCCCCTCCCGAGCACCCACCCTTGCCGCATGAGAGGGGGCTTCTAACCTGAAGGGGGGACCTATTGCCCCCCGTCCCCCACCCCTGAGTGGCTGGTGGGGGCTATAAAGTAAAATAAGGGGGGGACCTACTGTCCTACCCCGGCAACCACCCCTGAGCTGCGGGTGGGGGCCCTAAATTAGAATAAGGGGGATCTATTGTCCTCCCCCCCTCAGGCCCCCACCCTTGAGCAGCCCCCACCCATTTTTCAGATTTTGGGCCCCCACGTGCCGCTCAGGGGTGGGGGCCGTGGGGGCAATAGGTCCCCCCTTCAGGTTAGAAGCCCCCACTTGCGCTGCATGGGTGGGGGCTCGGCAGGGGGGATACAGTACTTTTTTTTTATTTATTTTTTTACAGTAAGCAGCCACAGGCATGGGGAGGACATCAGTCTGCATGATGCCCTCACAGTATATGTATGTGCGGTGCTCCGCGCGGCCGGCGCTCTGTTTGGAGCACTTATCCGCGAGGACAGATAAGGGCAGAAAACCGGACTATATAAGGCACAGTGAGGTAACAGCTTGGCGCCAAAATATTTTATAAAATTAGCGCTGCTTGCCTGCTGCTTGCTTGCTGCTTCCCTTATTCTTTATTTTAAGTCCCCTGTGACAAATGGATCATTTACTGCAGGAAATAAGGAGGGCTCTCAGTAATTGGGAGCTGAATGGCTGATGCAGTGTTTAATCACTGCCCCTTCCAGCCTTGAGGAAGCATGCCCACAGGAGTGGCCAGCTTTGAGCATGGCTGAGCCTGAAGAGAAGGAGGCAGAAAAAGGGGTTGTGACAAACTGCCCTTTGCCACTGGCTTTTTATGTGCCATACAGCCCTTTCCCCCTGGCTTTTGGAGGAGCCTGATTGCCAGCCTCCTGCCTTATGACTATGGCCCCTGGAGTTTATTGCCATTTAAAAAGTCTATTTGTGGCCACGCCCACTTAAGCCAATTATCTCCAGGATAGAGGAGAAGATAGACTGGCTGCACAGCCTAAATCTGTGGAACTGTTTTGGGCATGAAAGCCATGCTTGCAGTCGGTCAAATAGGGCTTCCAACTATCTTTTGAACCACTGGACCAAATTGTATGAGTTTTGAATATGTTTGTATACTGATTATGCTGATTCAGAATAACTTTTATGGAAATTGCATGTATGGTTTGAAAAGTTATGAATATTGTGTAAAACTGTATATTTTTCTGCCTGTGATAATTAAAGGGACACTATAGTCACCTGAACAACTTTAGCTTAATGAAGCAGTTTTGGTGTATAGAACATGCCCCTGCAGCCTCACTGCTCAATCCTCTGCCATTTAGGAGTTAAATCCCTTTGTTTATGAACCCTAGTCACACCTCCCTGCATGTGACTTGCACAGCCTGCCATAAACACTTCCTGTAAAGAGAGCCCTATTTAGGCTTTCTTTATTGCTAAGTTCTGTTTAATTAAGATTTTCTTATCCCCTGCTATGTTAATAGCTTGCTGGACCCTGTAAGAGCCTCCTGTATGTAATTAAAGTTCAATTTAGAGATTGAGATACAATTATTTAAGGTAAATTACATCTGTTTGAAAGTGAAACCATTTTTTTTTCATGCAGGCTCTGTCAATCATAGCCAGGGGAGGTGTGGCTAGGGCTGCATAATCAGAAACAAAGTGATTTAGCTCCTAAATGACAGTGAATTGAGCAGTGAAATTGCAGGGGAATGATCTATACACTAAAACTGCTTTATTTAGCTAAAGTAATTTAGGTGACTATAGTGTTCCTTTAGGTTAGCCCATTGTGTTCAGTAATTATATCACAGACAGAGGGGAGAGTTTGTGTGCCTTGGCTGGGAGTGTCTGACTGTACTATTCTGTTTGGATTGGCTATTGTAACTGCATGTCCTGTGTACCACCAGGCCCACGCTCATTAAACAGTTCTACTTGACCCTCAACTCGCAGCTTTGATTCGTGTTTGGAGGGGACAGCTATAATCACGACAGGGATTGCTATGCTCTTCATACTCCCTTAGCTACTGAGCTCTTGTAGTAGCTCTTGTTCCTGATCCTGCTTTGCTCTACAGAAGGAAGAGGTTCACCCACTGGAACCTGGAACCTGGTCATAGGTCCAGGGTGGATAGCAGACAGCGAGATCCCAGCCTAGCAGCGGCGGTTTGTGGAGTCTGCAGTACTTATGGTGTCTACGGTGCTGATGGTCCTTTGGTGAGTGCTAGGAGCATCCTTTCTACGGTCCAACTTTCAGCTAGCCTGTAGGCAACCGTAACAGGGGCAGAGTCTGAGGAGGAGCCACAGATGTCCATTAATTTGTCTGAAAGTAGCCTGCTTCAGGGAAAGAAGAAAAAAAATTGCAAGTCCAGAATAATATATTTTCCATCATCTACCAGAAAAAGCAAGAAGTCAAAGAAAATAGGAAAAAGAAAGAAGAAATCCTGTCAGTTTTCTGAATCTGGGCAAGTACCGGTCACAGGATCTGGGGAACAAGCCAAAACTTCAGCGTTGGTTACAGAAGGTATATTGGGTAAGTCCCACTCAGGATGGTTCTTTAAATTGAAATTCTCATACACTTATTGCTGCTTATCCCGTTAAAATTCCTGACAGGAATAGTACAACGGTCAGTGAATATTGCCTAAAAGAGGTGTTAGCCTATGAGTCTTCACCATTGGGTTTCCATCTATCTACAGTTAAGGAAAAAAAAAGTGAATAATGAATATGTTGATATCTTTTCTCTCTTACTGGCTTCAAAGGAATTTCTATTGAAGCAGTATAAGGAGGATGATAATTGGTCATTTAATAATTGGTTACAGGGCTTTTGTATATCTTCTGGTGTGTATTGTGAGCGACATACTGACAAAGCTAGTGGACCTTTCCACCACTTGGAATCAATACTGGAAGCTTACAAAAATGTTGGTCGGGTTGTCATGGTTTAATTATGACAAAGTATTAAATCAGAAACTATCTGTACACAGGAATTTAAAATGGGTAATTAAGGATGCGGGCTCTTGGGTGAGCATAATGCTACCTAGCATAATTTAGATAATTTCCTTTTCATTGGAAAAGCAGGATCTACGGATTACCTGCATTCATTACAATGTTTCATGTCTATCGTCATTTCAGTATTCCTTTAGCAAGCGATAAAACTGTCTTTCCTAGTACCTGCTTATTGTATTTGGGAATCATTATTGATTCTGAAAATATGGAATTTTGTTTACCTTAAGATAAAGTTAAAGAAATTAAATGATGAATTCTTTATTTATTGAATGTTAGTAAAACAACAGTCAAAAGGTTGCAGTCCCTTTTAGGGCTATTAAACGTTGTATCAAGGGTAATGGCCAGAGACTTTTCCAGGCATATGTCCAGAGCGTTGACAGGACTAAAAAATCTGAATCATCATATCCGAGTATCCAGCCAAATTAACTCCTAAAGGACACCTAGTTTACAGAATGCAATACAATTTGTCCTTAATAAAATTCATGTGGGTGCCTCTAAATATTCTTTGAAAAGATCCTTATTGAGTATTTCTTTTTTCTTAAAAATCTTCTGTAAAAAAGCCATTTTAAGGAATTTGTTATTAAGCAAATGCTAAAAGGGGCACGGGTTAAAGAAGTATCCTATCATTCCGAATTCCCATTTCTTTTTAATTATTAGGGGATCTAGTTAAGAGTCTGAGTTTTATTTGTAGGGATTCAAAGGAGACTCAACTCTTCACAACTGCATTTGTTTTGGCTATCACTGGTGCATTTAGAATCTGTGAGTTGGTATGCAGAATGGTACATTCTTACATTACAGGGGTAATTATATAAGAAGAGTGACGTTGATACATTTGATTCAACAGTTTAAGGATGATGTTTTTCATCAAATGTTTTCTAATTGTTTAATAATATAGTCTGAAATTATTACACGATTAATATGGTTGCGCGATGCAAATATTAAAGCATTGGAAAGAGTGAGGCGCAAGTTTAACAGAGCCATGGAGAAGTTCATGCCATAAATTGGTGGTTTAACATTTCACCCTGATGATATTGCAGGTCATTGTTAAGGTTTATTTTTTGAGGATGGCATTCATCTTTCTGATATTGGTTTGGATATTTCCAATAATGATCTTCAGAATATGATTGATACGACCACAGGGTCAGCTGCAGCAATACTTTAATGCTGCAGCTGGTGGGGTAAGTGTTTTAGATTGTGTGGAGGGGCAGCGTAAAAGAGTGGAGGGAGGGGAGCAGTGTATTGCATTTGTTTACAGTGTATTAGATTGGGTCTGCATGGAGGCGCTGAATGTTCCCCATGGAGATGCTGATTTTTGCCACACATGCACAATAGCCTTCCAAGGATTTCTTATGGTAAAGCATTGGATTGACTGAGATCATCAAGTTTGATGATCTTAGCCAAAGTTAAGAACACACTCATAGGACTTCAATTTTCTTATATCTCAAGGTAGTTGGACTGAAAAATTGGTTATATGCAAATGCACATCTCCTTAAAATAACTTCGCTCTTGTGTTTACTTGGAAGCCCTACAAGCGTGAGAACGTTCAGTATGGTGACTTTTTTTATACTGTAATTTTCTAAATAAACCTATGTTTTTATGAAAAATTAAGTCTTTGTTTTTTTTTTTTTTTGCTGCCCATGTAAACTGAATTCTTGTTTATTTGGCCTGTGTTATCCTTTGAGTTTGACTTGCTTGCCATTTTCATATGTATTATAAATGATAAAGTCAAATATATAATGGAAATCTGTCCCTGCATTATTTAAAATTAACCAAAAACCACATAATCTAATGCCAAAATCTCACAATATTTTCATTGAGCCCTTTGGGAGCTACTGTGTCAGTCCATAAATCTAGTAGGCTTCCCTTTGTAAGAGCAATTTGGACCTAATCACCTCCATGTGGTAGTGGAGGGATATGATCTATAGGCAAAAACCTTCACGTGGGCAGTCTGTGTTGAGCCATCAGGAAATGTTTTGCTACCGTTTTTTCTGTAACTTGATCCCGAGAGCCTGTTGTCATGCCCGACCGATGTCCTTTAATATGGTCTCTCAGTGTCAAGTACATTTTTCCTACATATGATGTCCACACAAGCAGGTAATCAGATAGCTTACATGTATTGTGATAGGAAAATCTGTTTCCCACTATGTGTGTGCACAAATGAGTATACACTAACAATGTGGCAACAGTTGACACAACCACTGCATTTAAAACATAATTTCCTGATCAATCATGGCATGAGAAAGGACAGGAAATAGAACTCATCAGGCTGTTTTGAACTCTGTCCCTCCCTCGATATATACTGCTTGGGTATTCCCCATGAGTAAATGCTGCCATGATTGATCAGGAATACAGAAAATTGTTTCATTTTTACCGTAATTTTCTAGGAGCAAACCCATGAGTAAATGCTGCCATGAATAATGATCAGGTAAAGAAAATTACTGTAAGAATGAAACAATTTTCCTTATTCTTCACTATTTCAGATGGTTTTTGATAACACTGTAATGGATCAATTCTAACTAATAAGTCATTTAAATATGTTCTTTTTATAACATATGTCAATTTCCTTTGAATACAGGGCCGGATTGGCCCACCGGGATACCGGGAAATTTGGCCGGTCCGGTGGCACACTCAGAGGGGGCCGGCCGCGTTCCACGCTGGTGCCGTCAGGCTGGCAGCCTCACCGGTCCTGCGGCACTTGTAATGCTGAGGTCGGAAGGAGGTGAAACGCGGCCAGCCCCCTCTGACTCCTCTCAGGTAAATGGAGGGGATGGGGGGGGGGAGGTTGCGGGGGAGGTAATATAGAGACAAGGGGAAGGGGGAAAATAAAACAGAGAGAGAGTGAATAGATAGACAGGGGGAGGGAAAGTGCCACAGGGAAAGGAGGAAGAAAGAGACAGAGGGGGGAGAGTGAGACACAAGGGGAGAAAGAGGGGGAATAGAGAGATGGTAGAGAGGGAGAGAGACACGGGAAAAAGACAGAGGGGAAGAGAGAGATACACAAGGGGAGGGGGAGAAAGAGGCAGAGGGGGAAGAGAGAGACTGGGAAGGAGAGGGGAGACATGGACACAGAGGAGCAGTGAGGGGGAGAAAGAAACATACAGAGGGACTGGGGGGGGAGACAAAAAGGCACACAGAGGGGCTGTATTTATGACTGGTGGATCCGGGGGGCAACGGGCAATTACTCTCCCCCCCCAGAGGCTCTCCCCTGCTGGCCAATGCAGGGCTGGCACTGTCCAAGCACCATGTGTCTTCACAGACCGGAGGGGTGATCAGAGATCTCCTTCCCTGTTCTGGAGGCACCATGCAGGCAGCTGGCAGGGGAGGGAGGAAGAGAAGACCCAGGAGCTCAGCCTGCAGCCTCAGCCTAGCGCAGGAGCTAGGGGCTAGGGGCTAGAGTTCACTCCCCACTGCGACCTCTAGCCCCATACATACACACACAGCCCCACACACCCTACACACTGAACCTTTCACACAAACTGCACCCCTCACACATTGCACCTCTGCTCCTATACCCTACTACAGCCCCATATCCCAGCAGACCCCAGGTAAGTTGTCAAACTGTTCTTAAACGGTTTGACTACTTACCCTGGGAGCGGGTCCCGGCACTCCTGGCACCATAACCACTACACAGAGCAGTAGTGGGTATTGTGCATGGATTATTTAAAAAAAACAAAAATCTATAAGTGCCCCTCCCAAGTTCAGGCTCTGGATCCACCACGGGGTGGGGGGTGTGTGTGTGTGTGTGTACATATATACATATACACACACACACACACACATATATGTATTAGTTATAATTATGCCTATTATATTTACATATATTAATGTACATTTATATATGCATAATACACAGAAATGTCATTAATATGTACCATATGTAATGAGAAGATATTGGCCCAGTCTTGTTGCATACTCCAGCACAATAACATTACATAAGTAAAGAGCGCACCCACAGGACTTCAAAATAAACAAGATACCGTCATTTTTTTACAGTTGTGCCCTACATATATTCACCATTTCAGTCCCATTACCAAGCTTTAATATGTCAAGGTAGTTGGACAAACATGGTTATATGCAAAGGCACGTCTGCTTAAAATAAATCTGCTCTTTTTTAAGCTTGTCTGGCTTGTGACATGACTTGTAGGGTAGCGTCTGTTGATGGATTGGGTCCCAACATGCTGAGCATCCATCTTTGTGTAGCTCTGTTTCTTCCATATGTTCCATTTCCCTATCACTGGTTCTGTTGCTCTGAATTAATACAGCAATTAACGTGGCTTTTGTCTTGTTACTTGCCACTATGTCCCTAGCTTCCAGTAAGTCTGTCAATGTGGATCTATTCAATAGTTCATATTGGTGAGCCATTCATTCCTTCTTGGTTCAGGACACAAATCCCTCCGCTTGCCACCAGTTGTAAGGAACGCTGGTATACGGGAATTAAAGTAAACGATTCTCCATACGAAAATAACCGCTTCCTAAGTAGATTCTCCCAGTAAAGCAGACCGGTACCCAAACATCAGCCAAAACTGGATGAAAGGTAACAGAACTGAATTTTAATGGGTGCCACACTGGCTTTTATGCAAGTACCCATGCAAGGGGACCTCCCACGTGGACCTTGTGGGGCACAGATCATACAGCCAATAATACAGGTTAAAACTGATACTCCCAGTACAAACAATCCCCTCCTCCCTGCTTGGAGATAATTGGGTCAGATAAATAACAATTATCTCCAAGCAGAAAATTTACAATTTCCCCCAAAACGTGAAATGTACCCTAAAACATACAATATTATCACAAAAGTCCTATCCCCTTATAGCCCTGATCTGGGTGACCAACATATCCAAAAATCACCCAGTTCAATTCAGTTTTTTTTTTTTTTAATTCTATGGAAGTCTTAGGTGACCGGCCGCACACGAGGCTCCTGCCCAAAACAGTTCCATAAGTTTTAGAGGTTTGGCCGATCTATTTTGTAAAGTCTGAAAAACAGGAATAAAAGCACAAAACTGCTCGCCCTGGCTCATAGAAGCAATTGTTCCCCTAGTTCGTGGGAACAAAACTACCAAACTGCAGCCTCCTAGCTGTTCGAGAAAAGGAAGCAGGCATTCGTACAGTTTGGACCGGTGTTATGGAAGTAGAGTGTCCGATTTTAGTTCCAGACCAGGTCCTGCTGCCTCCTTTCGTGTGAACAAGATTGCCGCTGTTTGACTATACGAACGGCAGCCACACAGGAAGAGGGCTTAAACAAATGTTCTCTTTGAAGTTAATGAGCCAGGGGGATAGACTGTGTTCGGTAGTTCCATTTACCGAATGGAATAATGTAAATTAAACGAAATAACTGATATCTTACCAATTATCTCTACTTTAACATATTTAAATGTTTGCATCTTACTGAAAAAAAAACAAAACACACTTTTGGTGACGTTATGGTTACCACCATGATGGCAATTTTGCCATAACAGGCATGCAGAGTTCTCTATACGGACGAGTGAGATGAAGAGATCCTCACCTTTGCAGGTACTGCTGCTCTAGCTCTATGGTAGCTAGACCGCCAACCACAAAATAAACCATTAGGAGAGTGAGAGGGACCTGTCACCAATGCTGTGTCCTGTTTCATCCTCAGGAAGACAGAGGAAGCAGTGCAGGTACAATGTTCTATATATTTGCATCAAATGTAAAAAAAAAAAAAAAAGTATTATAGAAACTTTTAATTGAGCAAAAAAAACCAAAAACAAAACACACATTTCTACCCACCAAGTTTTGTATCTTCGTGAGAAGGGTATAAAACATACAACTTAGACTAGTAAATTCTCATTTAATTCATTTTATTTTTAAATGGAGGACAGTCCTTGCTGGTTTGATTATAGCAATGTAAAAAAGCTGTAATGATAAATATGCTATATTCTGTCTCTGTATCTCAGTGTAGAGATACTAGTAGCAGTTTGTGAAAGTTCCCAAACTCTCAGATACTATGCATCACTATGTACATAAAGCCTTGACGGTTTTACTATATACCAGTTGTAAAATATCCCTGCATCTGTATGTATAGTGATACAAAGTATGCACTAGTATCTCTACACAGAGACAGAACGAGTACAGCATATTACAGTTTTTTTTTATATTGCTATCAAACCAGCATGACTGTCCTCTTGTATTTAACTTTCATTCAGTTCTTTATTTTTAAATTGTCTAATAAAAGTTATATTTTATACCCCTCTCACGAAGATGACACTTTGAGGTAGAAGTGTTCTGTTTTCCACTCAACTGAAATTCACCATTTAGGGGTGATCCCCATTATTGCATGCTACCTTAAGGTGTCTTCTCTGAAGGCTCCTCATATTTTCTCTTTGTCTTCTAGAAAGAGGCACATTTAGAGACTGGTTCTTATATTAGAAGAGCAGCCTTAATCTAAAGAGGAATCATGGGACATTAGACAAATTTTGATTAAACCATCAACTGTCCATCCCCTACTTAGAAACATGGCAAGACATTTAAAGTTGTAATATCTATATCTATATCTATATCACAAAACCCAACTGTTTACACCAAGCTAGAGAAGAGTAGTTTAAGGTCTACAATTTATGTCAAATCAAGCAAGATTGCATGAAGATATATTTTCAGGCCTGTGCATGGACCTAGTCATATTTGGCAAGTAGTACTAACCAGCTAGCAGACTGAAGAGTGCAACATATGAGCTCTGCATACAAAAGCAAAATCCTTGAATTGCAGACCTGGCCTGTAATAGGAGTCTGGAAAGACTAGGAAGAAATAGCCCAGCCACGTTCTCCAGAGATCATAACTTGAGAGTGTGTGTCTCTCACACGATGGCTGAGTCACTGATAGGTTTACTGCACCACACATGTGGTTCTATTATCCTACAGTAGAATTAATGAAAGAATCAGTGCCTACAATATGGTTTCAAATAGAATAAGTCACAAAGTCTTAATTTAGTTTTTATTAACTGTACACCAGTAGGGACCAACCATCAAGCTTACATTATTGCATTAATTGACCATGTCCTATGTGGATTAGATGCCCTCATGTAATCACATTCCAGCCTACATTTGGAGATTGTATACAGGTGATCCACCTCAGCCGCTGTAGTCTTCCTGAGTGACCATCAGGTTGTAGTGAGTGACCCCTTTCCATGTTCCCTGGATGGTGGTTTCATAGCCAAACAGGGTGAGGATCTTGGCAGTGTATGGCACATCCATTTGTGCTTTTGTGACAGAAGCCATCATACGTATAGACTTTCCACCCGGCACCTCTACATCCGTGCTGGCTGAGAAGCTAGTCTGTAGAGAGACATGCATTAGAATGAAGGGTTTGATAGCAGGTGCTTAAAAGAAAGCTTCCATTCATAAACGCTAGTTCTGTTGATTGCTAGAGTGAGTCAGAAACAAAGGTAGTGTCACTGGCTATGTTGAGTGATTAGACCTTCATAAAAACATTTTGAAGACAATAAATCAGATATTCTGAAGTAATGTATAGGTGGAAGACGTGTAATTGGACAGACAGGAACTGACAATTTAGAGGATCTGCACAGAATGGAAGGAGCATGTGGTAAGAGGTAGAGTTAAAATGCACATCAGCTTGCAAAATTTGCCACAACTGGATTCTCAGTGGCCAGTATGCAGACAGATCCAAAACCCAACTATCATGTCAGATACATACCTGGGTTTCATTGGTCTTTGAGAAGCTCCAGGTGTGAGTGGTACTTGTGTTTATGGAAATGCTCGTCTCCATGTCACCAATAAAGGGGATGCCAGCAGTAAAACTGACCTCTGCTCCAACTTCTACTGTAAAGCCATGCTCCTGGGTAAAGCTGCTAGTCTCAGTCATAGTTTTGGAGAATCTAAGAAGAATTGAAAACCACTGAGCTAGCAGAGTATACAACTTACACCGAGTAGAGTATACCCTCAACCTACAGTAACACGTTTGCCAGTTTTAATATCCTGTATTGCTTTACATCTTTGTAATATCACTCCAGAGTGTTAAGATGCAATGAAAAGTATTCATTAACCCCTTAAGGACACAACTTTTGGAATAAAAGGGAATCATGACAGAATATTTCCATCATGTGTCCTTAAGGGGTTAAACTGTAAAGTGAACAGGGGTTTTGGAAACTAGGATATGATGCATTTGAGAAGCATGGTATTTGCATATTTTAGCCCAAAATGGGCTAATGGCACATTAAATCCATCTGTAAGCAAGAGTGTCAGATTAACATTCAGTAGATACTTACGAGAAGGAGTACTTTAAGGGAACGCTGCTCGTATTCTTGTAGATTTGAGACTGGACCACCTCTGGCTGCTGAGAGAGTATTTTGCCTGATGCAGGTAGGAATTCAAAGCTTACAACACTCTGGATGGTTTTATCAGTGGTGAAGGCTAAAAAGCGGTACCTATTATAGTTCCAACCTAGATTCTCAGCCTTATCAAAATAGTTGGTATCATCTTTAGTTGGGATTTTCCCTTTATAGGTGTTGCCATTGCGTGAATCCACACACCACAGTAGGTCATCAAGGCTGATCTCCATGAAGTGGGTGAGAATTCGCCAACCGCCATTTCCAATAGTGGTGCAGGAGTCAAGCCATTTATCATTTGTTGTGGATGGAGGGCTTCCCACCACAAGCTTGTCACCATCGGTCACAGCATACAGATTGCCTTTTTGGTCAAAGAATAGAGCATCAAGTTTATTCCAAGCAGAGTTTCCTATCTTGGTTGCTTGGCCATAACGCCAGGACACATTTTCATTGCTTGGTGCTGGACCCTTGTAGAGCTCCCCATCTTTTGTAGCTGCATACAGAAGCCCATTTGGGTCAAAGAATAGAAATTTAAATTGAACCCACTCAGCTTTTCCCACTCTCTTGGCAGTAGAGAACCAATCAAGGTTTGCAGACAGAGGCATGGGCCCAGTAAAAAGATCCCCACCACGGACAGCAAAGAGCTGCCCTTCAGGGCTAAACACAATCTTGGTTACATCTTTTAGCTTCCCTACAGCAGTAGATCTGTCGTAGTAGCTATCCATACGATCCTTGGGTGGTAGGCCAGCTCTAGCCACATAGTCACTGCTGATGGCAAACAGGATGGTATCTGAAATTAGAGGAAACATTTTACATTATGAAGGACTGGTTGAGGTTAAGATCCACTACAGAGCAACAGCAGGACTTCCTACAATTAAATCAGTTTTTAGGTATCTTAATGAAGACTTCAGATTGTTCCCTCCCACCAAGCACAGGGAACGGAGGGCACAAGTGCCTTCTCTTATTTAGAATGGTAGAGCAGAGATGAACCTAATTTCTCTTGCAAACTAATAACTAGTATACCAATTAAGAACTACATTATTGCATGTCCCCATTCACATGCGTGCACAGAGATACAGACACTATATGAATATAGCTTTAACATTCCATTAGTGCTGCAGTTTACACTGAGGCATTACAAAAGGGATAGCTAGGTTACATTGTAAGCTGGGTGAGGTAGCTTCAAGCATTTTAATTTCAGATTTAGCAAGACATTTAACATAACTGAGCACCCTTTACTCCCAACTTCAGCTCTGAGAAAAGGATAACCATTCAGCTGTGTCAGCCAGGAATCAGACTAAGCAAGTTGACCAGCTCACTAAACCAAGCTACAAAGTCATTTTCCCCTCCAAATCACAAGTCTTTTCACACAGATTGCTGGACATAGAATCTTATAGAAGGTCACATTACCATTTATAAAGACAAACAGCAGGCATACGTTTGGAATATAATCTGTCCTCGAGTAAAACTCACCATTCGACCACAATGGTCCTTACAAAAAGTGGGCATTACACCTATGTGACACTCATCTCCAGTCGCACACCTCCTTTGTTGATTTGCTATGCGTGGGGACACTTCCCCCAAGCTGGACACATTTCTGACACTAATTTCATTGCTAGCATCTGAAGGAACATACATCCATTCCTATACTCCTAAACTAGTGCAGTTGAGATCAGATGCACCTGCTATGGGAGATCTCACCTACTTTCCAGGTCTCAATTCCTCAGCATTGAGTGTCTGGTGAGGAGCTGAAAGATACATAGTGGATAAAGCCGTTTTGAAGTAGGTTTCTTCTTATCCAAACATTAGATAAATGCACAGATGGAATTTGAAGCGGATTAAAAAAAATAAAATCGTAAAAAAATAAATATATATGAAAGTATTGGATTATATACATATTATATACATATTTTATGATCAAATACCTGGTGTAACACAGCTATGTCCACCGGAAAATTGACACATGAGATGTTAGCAGCTAATATCGCCCCCATACTTAAACCAAAAAAAAAATTCAGAAGAGATCACCAATTATAGGCCGATAGCTTTATTAAATAACGACTATAAAATCTATGCATCAATTATATCTAGAAGAATTAAAAGTATAATTACGAGCTTAATATCGGATGACCAAGTAGGATTTGTTCCCGGGAGATCGTCTAATCATATTAGGAAAATTAATATTTTTGCCAAGGTACACGCCACAAAAAAACCCTTTCTCCCTATGAAGCTCGATGGAGAGAAAGCCTTCTACCGGGTTAACTGGAATTATATGAAATCAACCTTAGAGGCTTTTGGATTCTCGGGACAGCAATTATGGCCCTCTATTCCTCTCCATCGGATGGGATAGTTGGAGGGGGGATTAAGTCTGATTGGTTTGAGATTTCAAATGGCACACGCCAGGGGTGTCCTCTATCCCCACTTCTTTACATCCTAGTGGCAGAACCACTGGCTCATGATATTCGTTTAAATGCTAATATAACAGGCTTCCGTAAGAAAGACAAAGATTTAAAGATAAGTCAGTATGCGGATGATATACTGTTAACATTATCAAACCCAGTTCACTCGGTTCCAGAAGTAATGAAAGAAATAAAGCAGTTTAGTTTTCTTACAAATTATAAACTTAACATTCAGAAAACAGTGGTGATGCCGCTATATATGGATCAGGATGAATATAATTTTTTAAATAGACAGTATGATTTTAGATGGGAGAGGAAGAGTTTTGTATATTTGGGGATAAATATAGTCTATGATCCTGAAATTATTATGAGAGCTAATTTGACCCCTTTGATAAAAGAAACTACTCACCTCCTTAAACTATGGAGTAAACGTGAGATATCTTGGTGGGGAAGAATTAACTCTATAAGGGCTTATATATTTCCTAAGATTTACCTGTTAAGGATGATTCTGTTGCCGATTCAACCCCATTGTCTAACAAATATTAATAAGATCTTCAGAAATTACATTTGGAATAACAAGAAGCCTAGAATAGGACAAGATCTTATGTATTTAAAATACAAACAAGGGGGAACAGGATTTCCCAATATTTTTTTGTATCACCAAGCTGCACAGCTTATGCATACAGTAAATACAATTAATCAAGAGATATACCCACAAGATTGGTGTGAATTAGAGGGAGAGGATATTTTGGAACCACATAATATAGTTAAATTGTTGTGGCTTATAAAAACCTTATCCCGTAATAAATATAAATTGTCAAACAGAAGACATAATATTAAATCCTCAGGTTAAATACTGGACTTATTTTAAAAAACAATTGGAATTGAAAGACTAAATTTTGCCGGCATTACCGTTTAGATATCTGAGGAAATGGATAGAAAATATAGAGGTCAGTCAGTGGACTAGACATGGCATTAATAAAATCTCATATATTTGACGAAAATAAAATGATGTCTTATAATGATCTCTGTACTGCCTTCAACATCCCAATATCACAGAATTTTAATTTTATAAGAATAAAAAGCTTTCTATATAGCGTCGTACCCCATCTGACTGAACATGCTCCAGCTTATAAACTGAATATATTGATAAATGCAGAAAAAAAAACAAAGATATTAACAAAATGTGTTGAAATACTACAATTAAAGTGCAGATCCATCCTCCAGCTAAAATTAAGTGGGAAAGAGAGCTACAAATTAAAATTAAGTTAAGACCCCCTCAATCGGTCTACTCCACAATACACTGCTTAAACATTATGGAGGCACATTACAAAATATTAAACAGATGGTATTGGACCCCAGCAAATATAAGAAAGTTTTCAAATATAGAAAGTTTGGGATGTGGTGCAGAAGATGCAGATTAATTACATATATGGTGGAAACGTGCACCGCTGAGGAGAGCATGGGATTGTTTTTTTAGTTGAGATTAATGAAATATTGGGCATTACTCAAAAATGGGCACCAGAAATAGTATTGTTACATTTGAAATTACCACAATTAGCAAAAGATGAGAAATATTTCATAATCCATGCATTGATGGCTATTAAAAATGTCCATTGCCAGGAATTGGAAAAATAAGGCAATAGATTCTTGGTAACAATGTAAGGAAGCTATCATTTATCAATGTAAGATAGAAAGAGGAATATCCTCCCATTACTGTAATAGTACTAAAAACTATAACATTTGGGACAAGTGGATTAAGTTCCTTGAGAGACCTGTATGTGAATGACAAGTATAAAAAAAAAAAAAAAAAAAAAAAAAAGAGGTATTTCAATAAGGGGTAATTAAAAGGTTATAATGAATTTTCTAGAGAACGATGATAATGCCAGGATAGATTAAAAACATTAATTCAGAAATGCGCCGTTTCGATTGTATGTCTTTTATGTTATTTGTAACTATGTATGATATGATAATCGTACTTTGTATGAATATTTATGTTTGTTAGTAAAGTATGTAATTTTATATTATAAATGGAAAAAAATTAAAATAAATTATTAAACAAATACCTGGTGTATCCATTATCACAGATATCAGAAAACAAACGCCTAGATCACTATGCACTCAGCAGGATAGTTCTAAATGTCTCTAGCTTGTGTAGATCAGGAACTGTTTTCAGATAATTCTGTACAACAATCCCCCACCCAGTCCTTCAGCTTTATAGTCTGGGCCCCTCCCTAAACACAGCTGAATGTGGTTTGTCTGAAGACTCTGAGCAATGTTCTGCTGGTTAATCTGTTAGGAGAATGGTTAGCTAATCACTAGACTTGGGCACAAATCACTTCCAGTTACATTGGTCAAATCAAATGGCTTCCAATTAATGGTCAAATGAATTGATTTGCTCTGAATTGGCTAATTAATCCATTTGTTAATCGATTAATAGGTATTTGATTCATTCAACACAGCTGAAAGGGATTTGTGCACAAGTCTACTAACTATGTCTACAGGTTAATGGACTGTATATAAAAAGTGCTTCCCTGCAGCTTGTGGAATTAATTGGCTGCAGTTGGGAAACCACTAATCAAAGCAGTTCCTTTGCAGCTCTATCCTGATTCATAAATATATTTCTCTTCTGCAGCAAGTGATTTCTACATGCTACAGCGCAGCTCTTTTCCTGCACTGCCCTACAGCATGAAGAAATCACGTGTGTCAAGGAAAGCAACCCTGCTTATGGCCACTGTTGGGTCCAGTGAGGCCATTGCTGTTGTTTGACGAATACAGAATCAAGAGTTAGAAAAAGTTATAGACAAGACAATAGAACCCTGCTTTATAAAAGCTCATCTTCCAGAAACACTAGAGTATGTGGATTTCTATCAGAATATTATGTAAAGTTGTCAAAAAAATATATTTAAACACACCAATCCTCAATCCTAAATGTCATTTAATTGATATGCTTTCTTAAAGAAGAGAGGTTTCAATTATATTTTAAAGGGACTGGGACTATATGCACAAGGGAGGGAGTCCTATAGGAATGACGCAGCACTAGAGAATTCTTGAAGGTGGGTGTTAGAGGTGCGAGTACGAACAGGCAATAGACGCAGATCTTCGGCAGAGCATAGGACCCTGGACAGAACATACTTGTACTTGTGTAACAGTGAAGATAGGTAGGAGCAGCATTATGTAAAGATTTGTAAGTAAGCACCAGAATTTTAAATTAAATCATATATCTTACGGAAAGCCAGTGTAAGGACTGACGTGGGCAGACAGGAAGATGAGCCTCATAGCTGCATTTATTATAGATTGTAACAGGACCAACTCGGAATGTGTAAGACCGCTGAGACACTGTATGTGCAGCATTGAACCAGGAAGCACCTCTAGTGGTCACCGCTACAATGTAAACACCGACTTTTCTCTGACAAGGCAGTGTTTAACCCCTTAAGGACACAGGACATGTGTGACATGTTATGATTCCCTTTTATTCCAGAAGTTTGGTCCTTAAGGGGTTAAAGGAAATTGCCTGAAGGGGTACACTATACACACTAAAAAAGCTACATTAAAAGGATTCTGTAGTGCCAGGAAACCAAACTTGTTTTCCTGGCACTAAAAATTTCCCCTCTGTCAAGACCCCCTCCCACGGTGCTGGAGGGGTTAATAACCCCTTCAGTCACTTACCTAGGTCCAGCACTGATGTCCCTCGACGCTGCCTCAGCTCTGCCCACACTCCTCCCCCACCGGCGGACGTGGCCGCGCTCGCTTTAGGATTTCCCTATAGGAAAGCATTATTCAATGCTTTCCTATGGGGAAAATCTGACGCTGGAAGTCCTCATGCAGATAACTGACCAAAAGTTTTCAATTCCGGAAGTCCCACTAGTGGCTGTTAAAGGTGATGGGAGTTGGCACCCAAGGTTAAAGGTGATGGGAGTTGGCACCCAGTCCACTTCAATGAGCTGAAGTGGTCTGGGTGCCTACTGTAACGGAGTAGTAGGTTAATCCACAATATCTCAGCTGGTAGTCAGTATACAGCATACAAAATACAGGTAGCGTAGTAATAATCCCTTCTTCCCAAGAACTAGACGACACATAGTTTGGGAGTAAACTTAACTTTTATTCCACGGTCACAGTATTTATACTAGTCCCTATGCAAGGGGTTTCCATACTGACATTGCAGAGGTTTTCCTCTGGTGGACTGTGTGGGAAACTTACCCTGCAAGGCTATTTCCCATCATGCAATACTGTACTGGAGAGATAATTGTGCAAGAGTATACTGTTAATTACATTATCTCTCCGTAGAGAAAAATATACCATTTAGTATAAAAATACATAACTGATACAATGTTATTCTGAATTAGCCGAATGACCCTTCATTGCATAGCTGGGATCTGAGCGCACCATCTGGTGAAATACCGCTCAGATCCCTTCACTAGAAAAGTAAAGTCATGCGAATGAAGGTTCATACGAATACACATTATGTTATACCTTAGACATGGAGCTTAATTTAACGAATGACGGTTGATTTAACTGAATGCACATTATTAAACAAAAGACCTGGGAGTCCAGCAGTGTTCGTGAAGTCAAGTAGCCGATTTTAGTTCCAGGCACTTGACGACCAAACACCGCTGGGCTTTCGTGAGCAAAGATGGCCGCCGCCACGTGTTCGTCATATAAACGGCGACCACCCGCAAAACCCATTAATTAACTGCCGATACATTGTTGCTATCGTTAATGGGAGTCACACGTCCCCCCCTGTGTGGTCTCCCATTCGGTAGTTTTATTCGTTTCACGAACAGTGGATTTCAATACTGTTCGTGAAACTACCATATGAATGCTCGCTGCTTTCTTGCCGCTAGCATATGAATGCTCCCTACTGCAGACAAAGAAGAACATAGCAAAATTAACATATTCAACCAGTTATTAGTGTCCAGTAGTAGCTAGGTTTGCCACACCTACAGTGTCCCTTTAAGCGGTAGTTGTTCTCGTGACTATAGTTTCCCTTTACATATTGTACCAATTATGGTAAAATTGGAAATCTAATAATTATGCTCAATGTAAAAATGAAAAGCAAGCCATTAATTTATTTATTAAAGTGCGTTTCAGATAATTTGAAATTCATGAATAGCGCTGCTAGCGTCAGCAGATAGAAAGTAATAAAACTAATGTGCATGAAGAAATATTGTTACTTTTGCATTGTTATTCTAGCAGTTCGGGGAAGATACAAGTGTTGTGCAGGGCAATTCTGAGTTGAAAAAAAAAAGATTTTATATATCTAGACTGTAAGCTCGTTTGAGCAGGGTCCTCTTCATCATATTGTTCCTGTAAGTTCTTATAATTGCCTCATTACATTGTCTAATTTGTAGTTAAATCTTCCACTCCAATAATATTGTAAAGCAATACGGAATTTGTTGGCGCTATATAAATGCTAATAATAATTATAATAATAATAATAATAAATCTAGATTAAAAAAAGAAAATAGAAAGGGAGAGAACTTTTAGAAGCTTTTAGGGGTTATTCATTGAACACTGGATTTTGTCTGGATAGGGTGCTCCCCTTGCTTCCTTCCAGCTTTCCAGCACAGTTCCCACTCTGCTCCCTCCTAGCTGCCCAAAACTAATTGTGTCCCCCCCATTCACAGTAATGTCAGCAGTCATGGCTGTAACAGGAGGTGTATACCACCGATCAGCCTTTCTGTGCTCTCCCTGTCCAGTTGCATCCTGTGCTTCATGACTGTGGATCGTATTAAGGCAGTGTGACGAACCCTGCTGCATAGACCTGTATTGCGGGTTCATCTGTTTTCATTGGATTCGTGGATTTCCTGTCCGTGCGCTGTTGTTCGTACGTTTTCTAAAGTACCGAGTAAAACTACCGAACATCGGCCACCCAGGAGAGGAGTGTGCGGCTCATTAACACCTTGACCACAAATTAGAACGCTGTGGTTAACCGCAAACACCTCTCCATTCCATCGTACGGGTGGTCGTCGTTCGTATGCCGACCACGAGGCGGCGGCCATTTTGGACACGAGGCGAATCAGCGGTGTTCGGTGCGAAACCCATGGATCTAAAAACAGACTCTTTTAACTACCGAACACCGTTGGAGACGGCCGTCTCCCCTTCTATTCCCTTGGAGGCATACGAACACTGTTCCGTTCGGGGGTTTCCTTCATCCGTATGAACTTACCCAGATAGCCGTCCCATGGAGTCATTCGTATACCGAAGGACTTATGAGAGACTTTGACTCCATGGCGATTGGACTGTGTACTTCGGATCTGAGCGCTATTCGGTAGGAATATGCCCTCAGATCCAGGCTATCTGGGGATACGTTGCACGAACACCATATATTCGGTACTTCGGATTTTATGTATTTTATTGCACTTTTTGTGTTTGTGTTTAAAATGGCGATGGTTCCTATCCTCGGAGTTAATTAGGTTTCTCCCTAATTATCTCCAGGATAGGAAGAGATGTATTATGGGTAAAATGGGAAGGGCTTGTGTTATAGCCACTGTGATTGGCTACTGTTTAATATATTTTACAGTCTTCCACCAGGTCCCCTAGGGGAGTGTCTACCTGGTGGAGACCTGCATAAATACTGGGCAGGTAGCCTCCATTAAACACATTCTGCTTGACCTTCAAAACGGAGCTTTGTCTCGTTTGTGGAGGGATTGACTATTGGGACAGCGTTTTCGTTTATTTCTAGCTGTGGAAGGATTTCGGATGGATTGCTGATCGGGAGTTACCGCATTCGTATGCTCCGGTCGGGAGTTTTATGATCGGTTATGCGGGAATTGCATTTCTGGAGAAAGGGGATTATTGACTAAACGGCGGCTTCACTCTCCAGGCGGTGAGTGTCGTAACAATTGGTGGCAAGCGACGGGATGAATCCCACCGCCCTGAAGGCCAGCTACACACCCCGGATTGGAAATGCAATATGAGGAATTAAGGCGTGCTACCCTTAAAGACATTTTGGAGCGCAGAGGACGATCAGCGAGCAATCTCAAGAAAAGAGAGATTATTGCTATATTGGTAGAGATGGATACAGCACAGGGAAGGGAGATAGCTAATGTGCCTGGCCTGCTGGATCTAACACCCGAGGAGATAGCGTTTAACCGGGCAGTTCAGATAAGGCTGGCACACTTTGGCCCCAACCCTACAGCGGATATTGTGGTGCAAGTACAAGCCGCAGTAGCAGCACAACAGGCGCTCCAGAGAAGCGGAGCTGCAGCAGCAGAGGTGCCCCATAATAACAATGGGAAGAAAAAGGTACCATTTGCTGCTTTTAAAAACTTTATTGAGACTGAAGGAGAGATAGACGGACTTTGAACGACAGTGTGCTTTACACCAGGTGCCCGCAGAAGAATGGGTTCCTATCCTCTCTGGGAAATTATCCGGCCGGGCCAGTGAAGCTTTTCGGGCCATCCCAGAGGAGGAACTCACTAGCTACCGGGCAGTAAAAGATGCCCTTTTGACCCGGTACGCTGTTACCCCTGAGGCGTACCGGAGGCGATTCCGAGACAATAATAAACAGGCTGGTGATTCCTATGTGGAATGGGCATGCCGGGTACACCGCACGGCAGCCCACTGGATGACAGGGTGTCGAGCGGTAACTGGGGAAGAGGTGCTGCAAGTGTTCCTGCTAGAACACTGCTTTGACAAATTACCTGCAGGGGTTCGAGAGTGGGTCAGGGACCGTAAACCCGCTACCTTCCATGAAGCTGCTCGTCTGGCTGACGAATACACTGATGCCCGTAAGCTCGATCAGACAGCAGCCAAGGTCCCTGCCCGAGTGGAATACAAACCGGCAGCACCTCCAACCACCAACCTATATCACCCCCCAGCACAACGTACCCCCGCTATACCGCCAACAACCAACCATGGGCAGTCGGCCCGATTCAACAAACGGGGTTACTCCAACCAGGTCCAGTGCTTTGGATGCAAGCAGATGGGACATAAAAGACCAGAATGCCCTTTAAACCACGCCAACCAAGCACCGTCCTGGAGGAACCCAGCCGGCGGAGCCCAGCAGCCACCTCAGCCGTCTGCTCACTGCCTTGAGCAGGAGGAGTTTTGGGGCTTCCTTCACGAAGCAGACCCAGTTCACGCAGCTCAGCAGGACAACCGCCAACACCACAGGCAGACCGTTAAGCTGAATGGGAAAGAGGTCACTGGTCTAAGAGACACCGGAGCTACTATGACCTTGCTCCAAAAGAACCTGGTTTCGGAACACCAACACACCGGGAATACTGTGGCAGTAAGGGTGGCAGGAGGCGCCGTGTTCCGTCTACCTGTTGCCCGGGTTCATTTGGACTGGGGAGCGGGAGCTGGACATGTGAATGTGGGGGTTATGAAGGACTTGCCTGCCGATGTTTTGCTGGGAAATGATTTGGCCCCTCTGATTTCTGCCTATGCTCCTATGGGACCTGGCGAAGCCAATCCCGTGACTACCCGTGCTCAGACCCGTGCTGCTGGAACCGGCCCACCTGCTGCTGAGACCCAGGTAAGAACCGATTCCCCGACTGACACCCCAGGGCAGACGTTAGCTAGTTGGGATTCCCCAGAGGAGTTCGGGAGGGAAACCCAGACAGACCCATCTCTCCAGAGGTATAGGGGCAGAGCAGACACTGGAGAAGAAGGAGCAGAGGGGGAGCGGTATGAGTGGGTGGGGGACAGGCTATATCGGATCCCTAAGCCGTCCCAGAAAAGTGTTGCCCCTCCGCCAAATCGACAGCTGGTAGTGCCCGCGAAATACCGGCGAGAGATTCTGCGGATAGGGCATGATGTCCCGCTAGCCGGACATCTAGGGTCCCACCGCACAGGCCATAGGATTATGCAGAATTTTTTTTGGCCAGGAATTAACCAGGCTGTGCGGATATATTGTAGCACGTGTGACACTTGTCAATGGGTAGGGAAGCGGGGGGACCACCCAAAAGGTAGGCTTATGTCGATGCCTATTATTGGGGAACCCTTTGCCCGCATAGCCGTTGATATTGTGGGTCCACTGGCCAGGGCTAGTCCATCTGGTAAGAAATACATTCTCACCGTGGTGGACTATGCCACTCGCTATCCAGAGGCAGTAGCGCTGTCTAACATAGAGGCAGAGACAGTTGCTGATGCCCTGGTTAGGATTTTTACCAGGGTCGGTTTCCCTCAAGAGATTCTCTCTGACCAGGGAACCCAATTTACCGCTGTGCTCACCCAGCAGCTGTGGAGGGTATGCGGCATTAAACCGATACTTAGTTCCCCATACCATCCACAGACTAACGGTCTCTGCGAGCGATTTAATGGCACCCTCAAACAGATGCTGAGGACCTTTTCTGACACTTGCCGAGACTGGGAGCGATTCCTGCCTCATCTGTTGTTTGCCTACAGAGAGGTGCCCCAGGAATCTACTGGGTTCTCCCCCTTTGAGCTGCTTTATGGGAGAAGGGTCCGCGGACCTCTAGATCTCATTAGAGGCCACTGGGAGGGGGAGACAGAGCAGGAAGGTACCCCCATAGTGCCGTATGTTCTGGAACTTCGGGACCGCATGGAGAAACTGTCTCTGATGGTAAGAGAGAACCTCCAGGTGGCCCAGGGGAGACAGAAGGAATGGTACGATCGGGGTGCCCGACAGCGAGTATTCCAGATTGGGCAGAAGGCACTAGTGCTCAAACCTGTGAAGGCGAACAAGATGCAGGCATCTTGGCAGGGCCCGTATAAAGTATTAGCTCAGGTGTGTGATACTACTTACCTTATAGCCAGCTGTTCAGATGACAGGATCCAGCGATCCTTTCATGTGAACATGCTAAAGGAGTATCAGGAACGACCTGAGGATGTAGCTGCAGTGTGTGCCCCCGCTGCAGACGATACCGAAAGCTTACCCTTACCCGACCTATTAGCCAGAGGGGCCCAGACGGATCTGACTGATCTCGTACAGCTAGGGGACAGGTTAAGCCCCGCAGAGAAGGAACAGGCGAAACAGCTTCTGTGGGAGAAGCAGGCGACGTTCTCCCATGAACCCGGCTACACTACCCTAGCTGTACATAAAGTAGAGACCCCTGGACAGAACCCCTTACGACAGCCCCCTTACCGTATCCCTGAAGCAGTCCGAGAAGGAATGCGGAAGGAGATAGAGGAGATGACCCAGCTTGGGGTCATCGAGCCCTCCGATAGCCCTTGGGCCTCCCCTGTAGTCCTGGTGCCTAAGAAAGATGGGACCACCCGGTTCTGTGTGGACTACAGGAGGCTCAACGAGCGGACCACCACTGACGCCTACCCGATGCCACGGGTAGACGAATTATTAGACCGCATCGCCAGGGGACGCTATCTGACCACCATAGACCTGTGTAAGGGCTACTGGCAGATTCCCCTGGCCAAGGACGCTATCCCCAAGTCGGCCTTCGTCACCCCCTTTGGCTTATACCAATTTAAGGTTATGCCATTTGGGATGAAGAACGCCCCAGCTACCTTCCAACGGATGGTGGATAGGCTCCTTGATGGCTTCCAGGAATTTGCTTGTGCATACCTGGATGATATTGCGATCTACAGTGAGTCCTGGGAGGAACACCTGGTACACATAGGGGTAGTACTGGATAAAATTCGGGCCGCTGGCCTGACGTTGAAGCCAGAAAAGTGTCATCTAGGCATGGCTGAGGTACAATACTTGGGTCACAGGGTGGGGTGTGGGAGCCAGAGACCAGAGCCGGCCAAGATAGAGGCAGTAGCGAACTGGCCCACACCTATCACTAAGACCCAGGTATTGGCCTTCCTAGGGACTGCAGGGTATTACAGGCGCTTTGTCCCCGACTATAGCTCTATAGCTAAACCCCTGACAGACCTGACTAAGAAGAACCTCCCTAAGCAGGTCCTGTGGTCTCCGGCTTGTGAAGCTGCGTTTCAAGCACTTAAGCAGGCCCTCGTGAATGCCCCTGTCCTGGCTGCCCCACTTCCTAACAAACGTTTTCTCGTCCATACAGATGCTTCCATGTATGGACTGGGGGCTGTGCTAAGCCAGGTCGGGGAAGATGGAGGAGAACACCCTGTCGCATATCTCAGTCGAAAGCTGTTACCCCGGGAAGTGAGTTATGCGGCAGTGGAGAAAGAATGTTTGGCCCTGGTCTGGGCATTGAAGAAATTGAGTCCCTATTTGTATGGACAGGAATTTTCCCTTATCACGGACCACAATCCCCTTGTTTGGCTTAACCGGGTCTCAGGAGACAATGGTAGACTGCTGCGGTGGAGTTTAGCATTACAACCATATAACTTCACCATCAGCTACCGACCCGGTAAGCAGAATGGGAATGCAGATGGGTTATCCCGGCAAACCGACGTCCTTGCTACTTCCTAGTCCGGTCATCCCCAAGTTGACCCGCTAAAGGGCCAAGCCGGGTCTGCCGGAGTGTTCCACAAGGGGGGAGCCGTGTGACGAACCCTGCTGCATAGACCTGTATTGCGGGTTCATCTGTTTTCATTGGATTCGTGGATTTCCTGTCCGTGCGCTGTTGTTCGTACGTTTTCTAAAGTACCGAGTAAAACTACCGAACATCGGCCACCCAGGAGAGGAGTGTGCGGCTCATTAACACCTTGACCACAAATTAGAACGCTGTGGTTAACCGCAAACACCTCTCCATTCCATCGTACGGGTGGTCGTCGTTCGTATGCCGACCACGAGGCGGCGGCCATTTTGGACACGAGGCGAATCAGCGGTGTTCGGTGCGAAACCCATGGATCTAAAAACAGACTCTTTTAACTACCGAACACCGCTGGAGACGGCCGTCTCCCCTTCTATTCCCTTGGAGGCATACGAACACTGTTCCGTTCGGGGGTTTCCTTCATCCGTATGAACTTACCCAGATAGCCGTCCCATGGAGTCATTCGTATACCGAAGGACTTATGAGAGACTTTGACTCCATGGCGATTGGACTGTGTACTTCGGATCTGAGCGCTATTCGGTAGGAATATGCCCTCAGATCCAGGCTATCTGGGGATACGTTGCACGAACACCATATATTCGGTACTTCGGATTTTATGTATTTTATTGCACTTTTTGTGTTTGTGTTTAAAATGGCGATGGTTCCTATCCTCGGAGTTAATTAGGTTTCTCCCTAATTATCTCCAGGATAGGAAGAGATGTATTATGGGTAAAATGGGAAGGGCTTGTGTTATAGCCACTGTGATTGGCTACTGTTTAATATATTTTACAGTCTTCCACCAGGTCCCCTAGGGGAGTGTCTACCTGGTGGAGACCTGCATAAATACTGGGCAGGTAGCCCCCATTAAACACATTCTGCTTGACCTTCAAAACGGAGCTTTGTCTCGTTTGTGGAGGGATTGACTATTGGGACAGCGTTTTCGTTTATTTCTAGCTGTGGAAGGATTTCGGATGGATTGCTGATCGGGAGTTACCGCATTCGTATGCTCCGGTCGGGAGTTTTATGATCGGTTATGCGGGAATTGCATTTCTGGAGAAAGGGGATTATTGACTAAACGGCGGCTTCACTCTCCAGGCGGTGAGTGTCGTAACAATTGGTGGCAAGCGACGGGATGAATCCCACCGCCCTGAAGGCCAGCTACACACCCCGGATTGGAAATGCAATATGAGGAATTAAGGCGTGCTACCCTTAAAGACATTTTGGAGCGCAGAGGACGATCAGCGAGCAATCTCAAGAAAAGAGAGATTATTGCTATATTGGTAGAGATGGATACAGCACAGGGAAGGGAGATAGCTAATGTGCCTGGCCTGCTGGATCTAACACCCGAGGAGATAGCGTTTAACCGGGCAGTTCAGATAAGGCTGGCACACTTTGGCCCCAACCCTACAGCGGATATTGTGGTGCAAGTACAAGCCGCAGTAGCAGCACAACAGGCGCTCCAGAGAAGCGGAGCTGCAGCAGCAGAGGTGCCCCATAATAACAATGGGAAGAAAAAGGTACCATTTGCTGCTTTTAAAAACTTTATTGAGACTGAAGGAGAGATAGACGGACTTTGAACGACAGTGTGCTTTACACCAGGTGCCCGCAGAAGAATGGGTTCCTATCCTCTCTGGGAAATTATCCGGCCGGGCCAGTGAAGCTTTTCGGGCCATCCCAGAGGAGGAACTCACTAGCTACCGGGCAGTAAAAGATGCCCTTTTGACCCGGTACGCTGTTACCCCTGAGGCGTACCGGAGGCGATTCCGAGACAATAATAAACAGGCTGGTGATTCCTATGTGGAATGGGCATGCCGGGTACACCGCACGGCAGCCCACTGGATGACAGGGTGTCGAGCGGTAACTGGGGAAGAGGTGCTGCAAGTGTTCCTGCTAGAACACTGCTTTGACAAATTACCTGCAGGGGTTCGAGAGTGGGTCAGGGACCGTAAACCCGCTACCTTCCATGAAGCTGCTCGTCTGGCTGACGAATACACTGATGCCCGTAAGCTCGATCAGACAGCAGCCAAGGTCCCTGCCCGAGTGGAATACAAACCGGCAGCACCTCCAACCACCAACCTATATCACCCCCCAGCACAACGTACCCCCGCTATACCGCCAACAACCAACCATGGGCAGTCGGCCCGATTCAACAAACGGGGTTACTCCAACCAGGTCCAGTGCTTTGGATGCAAGCAGATGGGACATAAAAGACCAGAATGCCCTTTAAACCACGCCAACCAAGCACCGTCCTGGAGGAACCCAGCCGGCGGAGCCCAGCAGCCACCTCAGCCGTCTGCTCACTGCCTTGAGCAGGAGGAGTTTTGGGGCTTCCTTCACGAAGCAGACCCAGTTCACGCAGCTCAGCAGGACAACCGCCAACACCACAGGCAGACCGTTAAGCTGAATGGGAAAGAGGTCACTGGTCTAAGAGACACCGGAGCTACTATGACCTTGCTCCAAAAGAACCTGGTTTCGGAACACCAACACACCGGGAATACTGTGGCAGTAAGGGTGGCAGGAGGCGCCGTGTTCCGTCTACCTGTTGCCCGGGTTCATTTGGACTGGGGAGCGGGAGCTGGACATGTGAATGTGGGGGTTATGAAGGACTTGCCTGCCGATGTTTTGCTGGGAAATGATTTGGCCCCTCTGATTTCTGCCTATGCTCCTATGGGACCTGGCGAAGCCAATCCCGTGACTACCCGTGCTCAGACCCGTGCTGCTGGAACCGGCCCACCTGCTGCTGAGACCCAGGTAAGAACCGATTCCCCGACTGACACCCCAGGGCAGACGTTAGCTAGTTGGGATTCCCCAGAGGAGTTCGGGAGGGAAACCCAGACAGACCCATCTCTCCAGAGGTATAGGGGCAGAGCAGACACTGGAGAAGAAGGAGCAGAGGGGGAGCGGTATGAGTGGGTGGGGGACAGGCTATATCGGATCCCTAAGCCGTCCCAGAAAAGTGTTGCCCCTCCGCCAAATCGACAGCTGGTAGTGCCCGCGAAATACCGGCGAGAGATTCTGCGGATAGGGCATGATGTCCCGCTAGCCGGACATCTAGGGTCCCACCGCACAGGCCATAGGATTATGCAGAATTTTTTTTGGCCAGGAATTAACCAGGCTGTGCGGATATATTGTAGCACGTGTGACACTTGTCAACCGGTAGGGAAGCGGGGGGACCACCCAAAAGGTAGGCTTATGTCGATGCCTATTATTGGGGAACCCTTTGCCCGCATAGCCGTTGATATTGTGGGTCCACTGGCCAGGGCTAGTCCATCTGGTAAGAAATACATTCTCACCGTGGTGGACTATGCCACTCGCTATCCAGAGGCAGTAGCGCTGTCTAACATAGAGGCAGAGACAGTTGCTGATGCCCTGGTTAGGATTTTTACCAGGGTCGGTTTCCCTCAAGAGATTCTCTCTGACCAGGGAACCCAATTTACCGCTGTGCTCACCCAGCAGCTGTGGAGGGTATGCGGCATTAAACCGATACTTAGTTCCCCATACCATCCACAGACTAACGGTCTCTGCGAGCGATTTAATGGCACCCTCAAACAGATGCTGAGGACCTTTTCTGACACTTGCCGAGACTGGGAGCGATTCCTGCCTCATCTGTTGTTTGCCTACAGAGAGGTGCCCCAGGAATCTACTGGGTTCTCCCCCTTTGAGCTGCTTTATGGGAGAAGGGTCCGCGGACCTCTAGATCTCATTAGAGGCCACTGGGAGGGGGAGACAGAGCAGGAAGGTACCCCCATAGTGCCGTATGTTCTGGAACTTCGGGACCGCATGGAGAAACTGTCTCTGATGGTAAGAGAGAACCTCCAGGTGGCCCAGGGGAGACAGAAGGAATGGTACGATCGGGGTGCCCGACAGCGAGTATTCCAGATTGGGCAGAAGGTACTAGTGCTCAAACCTGTGAAGGCGAACAAGATGCAGGCATCTTGGCAGGGCCCGTATAAAGTATTAGCTCAGGTGTGTGATACTACTTACCTTATAGCCAGCTGTTCAGATGACAGGATCCAGCGATCCTTTCATGTGAACATGCTAAAGGAGTATCAGGAACGACCTGAGGATGTAGCTGCAGTGTGTGCCCCCGCTGCAGACGATACCGAAAGCTTACCCTTACCCGACCTATTAGCCAGAGGGGCCCAGACGGATCTGACTGATCTCGTACAGCTAGGGGACAGGTTAAGCCCCGCAGAGAAGGAACAGGCGAAACAGCTTCTGTGGGAGAAGCAGGCGACGTTCTCCCATGAACCCGGCTACACTACCCTAGCTGTACATAAAGTAGAGACCCCTGGACAGAACCCCTTACGACAGCCCCCTTACCGTATCCCTGAAGCAGTCCGAGAAGGAATGCGGAAGGAGATAGAGGAGATGACCCAGCTTGGGGTCATCGAGCCCTCCGATAGCCCTTGGGCCTCCCCTGTAGTCCTGGTGCCTAAGAAAGATGGGACCACCCGGTTCTGTGTGGACTACAGGAGGCTCAACGAGCGGACCACCACTGACGCCTACCCGATGCCACGGGTAGACGAATTATTAGACCGCATCGCCAGGGGACGCTATCTGACCACCATAGACCTGTGTAAGGGCTACTGGCAGATTCCCCTGGCCAAGGACGCTATCCCCAAGTCGGCCTTCGTCACCCCCTTTGGCTTATACCAATTTAAGGTTATGCCATTTGGGATGAAGAACGCCCCAGCTACCTTCCAACGGATGGTGGATAGGCTCCTTGATGGCTTCCAGGAATTTGCTTGTGCATACCTGGATGATATTGCGATCTACAGTGAGTCCTGGGAGGAACACCTGGTACACATAGGGGTAGTACTGGATAAAATTCGGGCCGCTGGCCTGACGTTGAAGCCAGAAAAGTGTCATCTAGGCATGGCTGAGGTACAATACTTGGGTCACAGGGTGGGGTGTGGGAGCCAGAGACCAGAGCCGGCCAAGATAGAGGCAGTAGCGAACTGGCCCACACCTATCACTAAGACCCAGGTATTGGCCTTCCTAGGGACTGCAGGGTATTACAGGCGCTTTGTCCCCGACTATAGCTCTATAGCTAAACCCCTGACAGACCTGACTAAGAAGAACCTCCCTAAGCAGGTCCTGTGGTCTCCGGCTTGTGAAGCTGCGTTTCAAGCACTTAAGCAGGCCCTCGTGAATGCCCCTGTCCTGGCTGCCCCACTTCCTAACAAACGTTTTCTCGTCCATACAGATGCTTCCATGTATGGACTGGGGGCTGTGCTAAGCCAGGTCGGGGAAGATGGAGGAGAACACCCTGTCGCATATCTCAGTCGAAAGCTGTTACCCCGGGAAGTGAGTTATGCGGCAGTGGAGAAAGAATGTTTGGCCCTGGTCTGGGCATTGAAGAAATTGAGTCCCTATTTGTATGGACAGGAATTTTCCCTTATCACGGACCACAATCCCCTTGTTTGGCTTAACCGGGTCTCAGGAGACAATGGTAGACTGCTGCGGTGGAGTTTAGCATTACAACCATATAACTTCACCATCAGCTACCGACCCGGTAAGCAGAATGGGAATGCAGATGGGTTATCCCGGCAAACCGACGTCCTTGCTACTTCCTAGTCCGGTCATCCCCAAGTTGACCCGCTAAAGGGCCAAGCCGGGTCTGCCGGAGTGTTCCACAAGGGGGGAGCCGTGTGACGAACCCTGCTGCATAGACCTGTATTGCGGGTTCATCTGTTTTCATTGGATTCGTGGATTTCCTGTCCGTGCGCTGTTGTTCGTACGTTTTCTAAAGTACCGAGTAAAACTACCGAACATCGGCCACCCAGGAGAGGAGTGTGCGGCTCATTAACACCTTGACCACAAATTAGAACGCTGTGGTTAACCGCAAACACCTCTCCATTCCATCGTACGGGTGGTCGTCGTTCGTATGTCGACCACGAGGCGGCGGCCATTTTGGACACGAGGCGAATCAGCGGTGTTCGGTGCGAAACCCATGGATCTAAAAACAGACTCTTTTAACTACCGAACACCGCTGGAGACGGCCGTCTCCCCATCTATTCCCTTGGAGGCATACGAACACTGTTCCGTTCGGGGGTTTCCTTCATCCGTATGAACTTACCCAGATAGCTGTCCCATGGAGTCATTCGTATACCGAAGGACTTATGAGAGACTTTGACTCCATGGCGATTGGACTGTGTACTTCGGATCTGAGCGCTATTCGGTAGGAATATGCCCTCAGATCCAGGCTATCTGGGGATACGTTGCACGAACACCATATATTCGGTACTTCGGATTTTATGTATTTTATTGCACTTTTTGTGTTTGTGTTTAAAATGGCGATGGTTCCTATCCTCGGAGTTAATTAGGTTTCTCCCTAATTATCTCCAGGATAGGAAGAGATGTATTATGGGTAAAATGGGAAGGGCTTGTGTTATAGCCACTGTGATTGGCTACTGTTTAATATATTTTACAGTCTTCCACCAGGTCCCCTAGGGGAGTGTCTACCTGGTGGAGACCTGCATAAATACTGGGCAGGTAGCCCCCATTAAACACATTCTGCTTGACCTTCAAAACGGAGCTTTGTCTCGTTTGTGGAGGGATTGACTATTGGGACAGCGTTTTCGTTTATTTCTAGCTGTGGAAGGATTTCGGATGGATTGCTGATCGGGAGTTACCGCATTCGTATGCTCCGGTCGGGAGTTTTATGATCAGTTATGCGGGAATTGCATTTCTGGAGAAAGGGGATTATTGACTAAACGGCGGCTTCACTCTCCAGGCGGTGAGTGTCGTAACAGGCAGCACTGCTTCACACATTGGGTTCCTGTCTTAATTAGCTCTACAGTCAGTCAGACAGGGGAGAGCCCAGTGAGGTAGATCAGTGGCAGACAACTCATGTCAGTGAAGGAGCTAAAGTAGAGAGGGCCATGTTGCATTATTTTATTTGGGTCCACCCAGGGCCGGACTGGGTAAAAATTAGGCCCGGGCATTTTTCAATCAGAGCGGCCCCCTAAGAAGGGGGCGGGGCCAGAGAGGGTGTGTTTTGTCATCACTAATGACAAGAACAGCCCCTCTCAAAGTGAGCATGTTAGTTCAATGCGCAGAGCCCCGCTGAAGAGCTCTGGCATTAGAAAAAGGCCCTGAATTTGTTCTGCGCAGCGCAAGCAAATTTAATAACATGCTTGCGCTGAGTTTGCTTTTAAATTGTCTCTGGTGTCTCCACAAGTGGGATACCAGAGGACAAAAGGGCCAGAAAAGTGTATGGTGCATGTGTATGGAGCCTGCTTGTGGGATTGCGTGTGTGTAGAGTGTGATGTGGTATTGTGTAAATAGGTCAATTTCATTTGTGTTTGTGGTGTAATATGTGTGGCTAGGGGCTGTAGAGAGTGTGTGTATAGGGAGCATAGTGTTATAGGGGATGTAGCGAGTGTGTGCATATGGGTTGAAGTGTGTGTGTATAGGTGACGTAGTGTGTGTAGGGGTTGCAGAGAGGGTGTGTTTAGAGAATGTTGTATGTGTTTGCTGACAAGGAATGTAGTGTGTGTGTAGGAGATCTACTGTGTAAAGGACCCAGAGTGTGTATAGGAGATTGTGTGTGTGTGTGTGTGTGTATATATATATATATATATATATAAGAAAAAAATAATCCTGCACTCCACAATCCAAGTATAAATGCCCGGTGCTTGTGCAGCAAAATGCAAAAAACAAAAGAAAGATAGCACTCCCAGGGCTTGTAAATAAAGTAAAACTTAACTTTTAATTAATCAGCAAAAGGTCGACGTTTCAGTCTGTTAACCACAGACTTTCATCAGGACTAGTGCACACACTATAAAATCGCATATATATACAAAAAATACATATTGGTAATCAACTTACCCACCACCGAAATAATTACTTCTCCCTGTCAGCTCAGGCCGGGTCTGCCGCGGGTTCCGTCGACGTCAGTGCGTGCGTCGCAATGACATCGTTACATGGCGCCGGCATCATCACCACACCTCGTGACCACACGTCCGACAGCATCATGGGGAGTGTTGTCATGGAAACAAACTCCATGGTAACAAATAAATAAAAACAATACCAAATGACTGAAAAGGCAATAGAAGAACTATTCAATAGCATTGCATAATGAAGACACTCTAATGTAACCTCTATCCCTATGTAACAGGGGTATTCAGAAGTTTTGGACAATATTAGTTCATTTCTAAGAGGAACGCTATAATGGATAAACCTCTAAAGGGGCAGTATACCAAAGAGACGAACTGTATTGGAAGTCCAATGTTAGGTACAAATTAGGTAGACAGATCTATAGCTATGTTATAGGGGAAAACATTCTCGAATAACGGCATATAAACACTCACAGAGCCACCGAAACCTACTAGTCCAACTGCCCATCCTGACAGCACAACAAAGTCAGCAACTACGAAAACAAATATACCGGACCCTGTCGAGGATAGTTGGACTATAGTGCCATTATCTATGAGGTTTCTAGGTCAACTTCATATTCATCAGGTCACCAAAGTGTATCTCCTCAACGGCTTACAGGTGTAATTACTGAATAACCAGGTTAGGTCCAATATACTAGGGAGAATAATGGATACAGTAATGTAGAACACATGTGGTGACTCCACTATGCGAGTGGGCACCCATGCCATCGTTCTGACTAAACTGGTAATTACCAAATCAAAAAAACATAGAAATATGGAAAGAATAACCATCCTCGAAACTGAACAGCCAGGGAGGTAGCTTAACCCCAAGGGCGGGCCCCCATCACCTATGCCAGTATTAATCAGGTAATCCATAGTATTAAATCATAAGAACACAGATAACGAATATTTTTCATTTAGTCCGTGAGGGTGGACTGTTTGTAATGTCCTTATCCAGAACAATTCCCGTTGTAGGAGCATCCTTTTGCGGTCACCACCCCTCCTAGGTACAGGGACATGATCAATAGCCATGAGCTTCATAGATGGCAAATTATGGCCAAGTTCAAGAAAGTGCTTCGCTACCGGTAACTCCGACTTCTGGTCCCTATATGCTGTTCTGATGCTGGACCTATGGTTCCGGATACGTTCCCTCAGAGGCAGGTCCGTTTTCCCAATGTACGTTAAGCCACAAGGGCACGTGAGCTTATATATCACGAAATCGCTGGTGCATGATAATCGATGCTGGATGCGGAAACTAGTTCCTGTATGTGGATGTGTGAACGTCTTTCCAGGAATCATGTGTCCACATGTCACACATCCTAGACAGCGATAGCATCCCAGATTCTGTGGAGTACTTTCCTTCGTATAGCAGTGAGCTGGATCGGTATTCACTAGCAAATCCCTCAGATTTTTGTTCCTCTTGTAGCAAAACATGGGAGGATTCTGAAATATTGGAGGTAATGTCACATCGTTACTGAGTGTTCTCCAATTTTCCTCAACAATTTGTTTAAATTTGAGAGATGATGTTGTAAACGTGGTGGGGAAGATCAATCTGTTGGTCTGTGTCTTTGGAGCAGGAGTGTCAATTGTAGCCAACCCTTGGTCAAGTGCCTTCTGTAAAATCTGGCACGTATATCCACGTTGTCGAAATTTCTCCCACATCAACCCTAACTGTTCTTGGGCTCTTATCGGATCAGAGTTGTTCCTCAAGACACGCAAGAATTGCGAGTAGGGCAGAGAGTTTTTCAATGAACCAGGGTGGAAGCTGTTGGCCTGAAGTATAGTGTTCCGGTCCGTCGGCTTAGAGTATAGAGTGTAAGCCAGACGCATCCCCTCACGTAGTACCCTGATGTCTAGGAAATCCACAGATGTCTCATCCATCACCGCTGTTAGTTTGATGTTATTGGTGCTTGAGTTGATGGATCGGACCATCTCTTTAACTTCAGCTATGGATCCGGTAACCAGCATAAAGATATCGTCGATATATCTTACATATTTCAGGATGCGGTCTTGATAAGGTTCCAAAATATGTCTGGTTTCAAATTCAAACATGTAGCCATTGGCATACATTACCTTCTGGACCGGTTGTCCTATTGACGTGTGACGTGTCAAGTCTATATACCGTGATACCCCACCAAGAGGGAATAGATGCAATGAGATCGATACTATCGCAATCTACGCACTATACAGGACCTCCTATAGAGTTCACGTTGGAGCTCTTGGAAATAGTCCTGTCCCAGAATTACTTCAGGTTCGAGACGGAATGGTACAGACAAATTGCTGGGACATCCATGGGGGCAGCCATGGCACCCATGTATGCCAATGGCTACATGTTTGAATTTGAAACCAGACATATTTTGGAACCTTATCAAGACCGCATCCTGAAATATGTAAGATATATCGACGATATCTTTATGCTGGTTACCGGATCCATAGCTGAAGTTAAAGAGATGGTCCGATCCATCAACTCAAGCACCAATAACATCAAACTAACAGCGGTGATGGATGAGACATCTGTGGATTTCCTAGACATCAGGGTACTACGTGAGGGGATGCGTCTGGCTTACACTCTATACTCTAAGCCGACGGACCGGAACACTATACTTCAGGCCAACAGCTTCCACCCTGGTTCATTGAAAAACTCTCTGCCCTACTCGCAATTCTTGCGTGTCTTGAGGAACAACTCTGATCCGATAAGAGCCCAAGAACAGTTAGGGTTGATGTGGGAGAAATTTCGACAACATGGATATACGTGCCAGATTTTACAGAAGGCACTTGACCGAGGGTTGGCTACAATTGACACTCCTGCTCCAAAGACACAGACCAACAGATTGATCTTCCCCACCACGTTTACAACATCATCTCTCAAATTTAAACAAATTGTTGAGGAAAATTGGAGAACACTCAGTAACGATGTGACATTACCTCCAATATTTCAGAATCCTCCCATGTTTTGCTACAAGAGGAACAAAAATCTGAGGGATTTGCTAGTGAATACCGATCCAGCTCACTGCTATACGAAGGAAAGTACTCCACAGAATCTGGGATGCTATCGCTGTCTAGGATGTGTGACATGTGGACACATGATTCCTGGAAAGACGTTCACACATCCACATACAGGAACTAGTTTCCGCATCCAGCATCGATTATCATGCACCAGCGATTTCGTGATATATAAGCTCACGTGCCCTTGTGGCTTAACGTACATTGGGAAAACGGACCTGCCTCTGAGGGAACGTATCCGGAACCATAGGTCCAGCATCAGAACAGCATATAGGGACCAGAAGTCGGAGTTACCGGTAGCGAAGCACTTTCTTGAACTTGGCCATAATTTGCCATCTATGAAGCTCATGGCTATTGATCATGTCCCTGTACCTAGGAGGGGTGGTGACCGCAAAAGGATGCTCCTACAACGGGAATTGTTCTGGATAAGGACATTACAAACAGTCCACCCTCACGGACTAAATGAAAAATATTCGTTATCTGTGTTCTTATGATTTAATACTATGGATTACCTGATTAATACTGGCATAGGTGATGGGGGCCCGCCCTTGGGGTTAAGCTACCTCCCTGGCTGTTCAGTTTCGAGGATGGTTATTCTTTCCATATTTCTATGTTTTTTTGATTTGGTAATTACCAGTTTAGTAAGAAAGATGGCATGGGTGCCCACTCGCATAGTGGAGTCACCACATGTGTTCTACATTACTGTATCCATTATTCTCCCTAGTATATTGGACCTAACCTGGTTATTCAGTAATTACACCTGTAAGCCGTTGAGGAGATACACTTTGGTGACCTGATGAATATGAAGTTGACCTAGAAACCTCATAGATAATGGCACTATAGTCCAACTATCCTCGACAGGGTCCGGTATATTTGTTTTCGTAGTTGCTGACTTTGTTGTGCTGTCAGGATGGGCAGTTGGACTAGTAGGTTTCGGTGGCTCTGTGAGTGTTTATATGCCGTTATTCGAGCATGTTTTCCCCTATAACATAGCTATAGATCTGTCTACCTAATTTGTACCTAACATTGGACTTCCAATACAGTTCGTCTCTTTGGTATACTGCCCCTTTAGAGGTTTATCCATTATAGCGTTCCTCTTAGAAATGAACTAATATTGTTCAAAACTTCTGAATACCCCTGTTACATAGGGATAGAGGTTACATTAGAGTGTCTTCATTATGCAATGCTATTGAATAGTTCTTCTATTGCCTTTTCAGTCATTTGGTATTGTTTTTATTTATTTGTTACCATGGAGTTTGTTTCCATGACAACACTCCCCATGATGCTGTCGGACGTGTGGTCACGAGGTGTGGTGATGACGCCGGCGCCATGTAATGACGTCATTGCGACGCACGCACTGACGTCGGTGGAACCCGCGGCAGACCCGGCCTGAGCTGACAGGGAGAAGTAATTATTTCGGTGGTGGGTAAGTTGATTACCAATATGTATTTTTTGTATATATATGCGATTTTATAGTGTGTGCACTAGTCCTGATGAAAGTCTGTGGTTAACAGACTTAAACGGTCGACCTTTTGCTGATTAATTAAAAGTTAAGTTTTACTTTATTTACAAGCCCTGGGAGTGCTATCTTTCTTTTGTTTTTTATATATATATATATATATATATATATATATATATTTGGACATATTGTATGCGTGAGGGGTGCAGTGTGTGTGTATGTAAGAGGGGTGCTGTGTGTGAGGGTGTTTTTATGTGCCGTCACATTCTAGGTTTCTAATTTTCTTTGTCTGTTAACTCACTGAGGGTTATTTTTTATATATATATATATATATATATATATTTATATATGTGTGTGTGGGAGTGTGCTGTATATGTGTGAGCGAGGGTGCTGTGTGAGTCTGAGGGTGCTGTGTGTTTGGGTGTGTGGTGGAATCTCGGTAAAAATAAATTTAGTAGGCCGAGATTACCACGTGGCATGTGTACGTGCATATGCTGACGTATCGATCAGTTGGTTGCACGAGGCAAGATACGATCAGTAGTGTACGGAGCATGTGCAAGAATACAGGATGTAGTATTCCCCTCCTCCATTGTGCTGGACAGGCCATGCGGTCAAGCAGGAAGTTAATTCTTATTTGTATTGATTGGTCAAGAGAATGTGCGGGTGGAGCTTAATATGGGAGGAGTTATGTGCCTATATAAGGAGCCTGTACTATTGTCCGGGGCTCAGAACTTGCTGTATTTTGGTGACATTAGTCCCTCTGAGTCCCGATCGGTGATCCAATAAAGAATCTCTTCCTTCCTGAAGAAACCTGTGTCCATCTCTCTGTGCTTGGCTTCCGTCAGTTTCTCCGGTATCATTTGGTGCATTGGCCGGGAAGCTCATCGTTCAACGGTAACTGAGAGGCAGAGGCGTGAGACGGTCTATCTTTGCCCACGTTCTCTACGGCTGCACCCCTGAACTTCTGCGTGGACCTCCCTTCGTCTCGGCGCCACTGGTCTGTTGTCCAGGAGATCATCGGCCTCTACGTAAGAAGTGCTGGGGTGTCCCCGTCGATGAGTGTGAACTCAGGTTCAGGAACGAGGAGGTAAGACAACTGCTGTTTTAGACGGCGGACCCACTAGGGGTATACCGATTGTGCGGTAGGCCCAAAAGGGGTTTAAATCTGTGTATGGAATCTGCCCCCTCTGTCGGAGGGAAGGAGCGAAGGCGCAACGCTCAATCGAACGCTCTTTAGTAAGACCGTTTGATTTGGTTTGGAGTCAGGCGGGGTCCTGTGTAAATAGCCCTAGCCGGACACCGGTGTCTTGTCTAGACTAGCGTTCTAGGGTGTATATTTTGTTCGCTAGGTCGGAGGGACCGGGAGACTAAGCGGCGCCTGTGTAAATTCGGTTCGCTAGATCTCAACCTATCTTGGCTAAGTGGGAAGGCGTGTAAATTTGGAACCCACTAGATTTTTGATAGAGTAAATAGACTAAGAGGGTTCTGTTGTAAATTCCGCCCTCTAGTTCGCTATATGTGGTGCTTGGGCAGTGTGGCTAACCAAAACGGGTGTAGATAGTTTTAGGTAGTCCATTCAAGGTACTGGCCAATAGTTTAGTTGGGATTGTATATGTGTTAAAGATTGTTAGTAAAGTGTATATCTTGTTAGATAGCGCGAGCTCAGCCGTCTAGCGAGAGTGTTAATAGTGTGTTGCTCTATCATAGTGCACGGTACCATAACCCTGTATATTTACTGACACTGTATATAAGTACTAATCATTCTCGTCTATTGCATGTTTAACACCATAACCACTAATAATTGTATTGTGACCTTAAATTGTGCTTTGACCTATGCTAACCGTACTGTAACCGCTATTTGTAAAAGACGATGTTACTGGGGTGTGTTATAGATGGGTAATTCATATATAGAGAATTATAGCGTGGGTGACTGCATAGTTTCGCCAAAGGGCATAATATTGATTATTTAGTGACTGGTGTAACAGCTGTGTGTGTACGGGAATTCCCTGAGTGTTTATTGTGTTATTGTGTACGTTTCACTTGGTAACTGTACCACGTGGTGCTGTTGCCAGAGGAAACGGGTGTGACTGTTGAATAGAACGCGTGCATAGTATTCGTTGTCAACGACGTTCCATTGATAAGTATGGGTGTGGCGAAACCAACCTCGCCACTGGGCCCTGGAGAAGCCTGTTTGCTAGCCTCCTACCTACTGACTATGGCCCCTGGGTTATTTGGGGCATATTGTACTGTATATTGCTGCTACTGGCCCTTTTAACAGCATCTATGGACATATTGGGACTTTTGGGACTACTGTCCCTTTAAGACTGTGAAGCATATTCGAGTGTACTGCCTGTAATATTATATATGTATTTATAGATGTGTTAAGTTTATCCTGGGTGATTTGTATGCAGCATTCACTGATTGTTCGGTAGAATCACTCCAGGGGATACCTGTTTTAGGGGTGTATCGTATGTATTTGGGGTACATCCAGGAATTGGGGAAAAATGTGTACTATATAATTGGATTAAGTGTTAATCTAAGGGGAGGAAAGGTGTGGGAGGTACATCCATGTGATTGGTCAATTTCATCCTCCCCCTGGGAGTGTCCTGTATGTACCTGTTTGTGAATAAAAGCCGGGCTGGATGAGCCAGTCCAGAGTTCCTGTTTTACCCTCAAAGTGATGTGTCGTCTCATTATTGGGGGAAGGATTTATTGCATGCTGTTCCAGTTGACTGCTAGGAGTACAAGCCTATTCGTATGGTTCCTATTCAATGGTCTACAGCATTCATACGCTTGGGAGAATTTAAAGGTTTCTCGGATTCAGTGATTATGGTGTCTGCCAGAGTGCTTGGAGTCCTCAGGAAGCACTAGGAGCATCCTTTAACGGAGGTACCCGGTCGGGGTGCCAGGCGATCCGTTACATTGGTGGCAGCGGTGGGATGGCGTCCTAGTGTGAGGTAAAGCAGCTCGGAGACACAGTTCGTTTGGATTTACAAATTGAGGGCAACGCTAGCAGTCGTGCAGCGCCCCTGGGAGCAGACAAGTATGGAAGGTTCTGGCTCTGGAGATGATTGGCTGGCCGAGGTGAGGCAGCGAGTGGCCGAGTATGGGGATGATATACCCATGGAGACACGCCGGGTGATCTGGAACCAGGTCATGGCCGAGCGAAACACAAGGCTGGACCGAGAATTCCGGTTGGCAAAAGAGAGGAAGTATGCTCAGCAGCAGGAGCGTTACAGCAGCCGGGTAGAGGCTGCATCCGAGGAGGTTAGCCGGCTTTCCCTGAGGCGGCGGGAGGAACCCGAAGTGGGGGTCCTCATAGACTGGTCCTGTGAGGAACCACAACAGGCAGGTAGAGATGGGACCAAGGTCACTCCACCGGGATGCTGGGCAGCCGGCCCAGATCCCCAGCAGCAGCCAGAGTTGCCAGGTGGGGAAGCAGGTGGCCCTTACTCACAAATGTTGAGGGGCCTCACGGATTGGTCCTGGGAAGACCCACAGATGGCAGGTGGAGATGGGACTGCGGTCTCTCTACCGGCCCTACAGGGATGCTGGGCAGTCGGCCCAGATCCCCAGCGGCAGTGTGCGTTACAGGGAGCTGAAGGTGCCGTTCTTGCTCCCCAGCAGCAGTCTACGGTGCAGGGAGAGGAGCCTGTTATCCCCTCTCCCCAGCGGTTGAAGGTGTGTAAGGGAGAGGAGTTTGTTATTCCCTCTCCCCAGCGGCAGCACAGCTCACCAAGGGGAGACAGTAAGCCCCTCACCAGGGCAGATGGGACCGTGGTCTCTGCGCCCTGCCTACAGGGAGTACAGAGGGGCAGCCCTGCTCCCCAGCGGCTGAAAGTGTGTAAGTGTCAGGGTACCTGAGGCCTCTACCTCTAAGGGAGGTAGAGACTTGGTGGTTTATCCGTCCAGGCGAGCTGCCCCCTCCGTTCCTCGCGGTTCATCCAGTCACTTAAACACCGGCCGCGAGGAATCCACGTCCTTTTCTAGCAGGACGCTCAATACGTGACGTCATGACACTATCACGAGCGACCTGTCACTCAAGTGTCCGATATCCAATCGGTACTTGTCAGAGGCGTGCTTACCATCTGGAGCCAGGGTATTTAAGCTTACTTCTCCCTTCAGCTCATTGCCCTGTCGTGGTTCTAGCTTGTCTAGTCACTCAGTGCTCTGGTATTCTCGTTTGCTCTATTTGGTTTTGACTCGGCTTGTTGTACTTTCCTGCTTCTCTGTTATCCCTTGACCCGGCTTGTCCCTCGCTTATCTGTCTTCTCGTTCCCTCGACCTCGGCTTGTCTCTGACTATTCTCTATTACTCTCGGTACGTTAGTCCGGCCATTCTAAGGCCCGGTATACGTACTTTTCCACTCTTTGTACTCTGCGTGTTGGATCCCTGTCCCGATCCTGACATTACGACAGGGCCAATGGATCCTGCAGGTACAAACAGTCAGCTTGGTTCTTCGGATCCCAGGTTTGACGCCATGGAGCATAGGATGGATCAGATGGCTTTGGCACTACAGGCACTTTTGTCTCGTGCTAGTAATCCACCTGAGGAGACACGTACTCCGTCTATTTCTCCTGCAGTCTCAGGCCTAGAGGTAGCCACTGTAGGTGCTTCTTCCCGTATTACCCCACCAGTACGTTATGGCGGGTCACCGGAGAGGTGTCGTGGCTTTCTGAACCAGATTAGCATCCATTTCGAATTACAACCCCGCTCTTATCCTACAGATAGAGCGAAGGTTGGATTTGTTATTACTTTACTCATTGAAAAAGCTTTGAGATGGGCCAATCCTTTATGGGAGAATGATAATCCACTAGTCTATAATTATAATGCCTTTGTAGCTGCGTTTAGAAGAACTTTTGACCCTCCTGGTAGAAAGGTCAATGCAGCTAGATTACTGTTGCGCCTTAGACAGGACAATCGAACACTTGTGGATTATGCACTAGAGTTCAGGTCCTTGGCGGCAGAAGTTAAGTGGAACGAACAGGCTTATATAGATGTGTTTCTGAATGGGTTATCAGATGTAATTCTTGACGAGGTCGCTACTAGAGAACTCCCTGAAAATTTGGAGGATTTAATCTCTTTTATATCTCGTATTGATGAACGCTTAAGAGAGAGGCAGAACACTCGAGATAGGACCCGTAGACCCTCCTTTAAACTAGCGCCTACCTTTCAAAATTCTGAGTTCGAGGACTTACGTATTCCTGAACCTATGCAGATAGGCAGTACTCATCTCACAGAGAGGGAGAGACAGTACAGGAGAAGGGAGGGTTTATGTATGTATTGTGGAGTCAGAGGTCATTTACGCCTAAATTGTCCCAATCGTTCGGGAAACGCTCGCACCTAAGTTCCTCTAGAGGACAGGCCTTGGGTGTTTCTACTTTGTCCTCTATTCACAACTACAAAGAGCTCAGGCTTCTGTTACCCGTTTCTTTAAAGTGGGAGAAGGGAGTAGTTAAGACTATGGCACTAATCGATTCTGGAGCTGCTGAGAGCTTTATAGATCAGGGTTTTGCTGCCAAGCATGCTATTCCATCCCAGTTAAAAGAGACACCACTGGCTGTTGAGGCCATCGATGGTAGACCGTTACTTGAGCCTGTTATTTTCCATGAGACCATACCGATTAACTTAACTGTTGGCATCCTACATAGAGAGGACATATCCTTACTGCTCATTTCTTCTCCGTCTATTCCCATAGTTCTGGGGTACTCCTGGTTGAGGAGACATAACCCTATTATTAATTGGGAGTCAGGGGAGATAGTTTCGTGGGGACAGAATTGTCAAGAGAAATGCTTGCGGAAGGTCTCACCTCTCGGCTTGACCAACACATCGGCTAACTCTGACAATCCTACAGAGACACAAATTCCGTCTCAGTATCTAGATTTAAAGGCTGTATTTGACAAAAAGAAAGCCGATACCTTACCCCCACACAGGTCCTTTGATTGCAAAATTAATTTACTTCCTGGTACCATGCCGCCCAGAGGTCATGTATACCCGTTATCTACGAAAGAGAACTCAGTTCTAGAGGAGTATATTCACGAAAATTTAGACAAGGGATTCATTAGGAGGTCCTCCTCTCCTGCCGGGGCTGGATTTTTTTTTGTTAAAAAGAAGGATGGTTCTTTGAGACCTTGTATTGACTATCGAGGCCTAAATAAGATAACCATTAAAAATGCCTACCCGATTCCCTTGATCACCGAACTCTTCGATCGTTTGAAGGGCTCTACAATTTTCACCAAGTTAGACCTCAGAGGGGCATATAACTTGGTGAGAATCCAGCAGGGACATGAGTGGATGACGGCATTCAATACTCGATATGGTCACTATGAATATACTGTTATGCCTTTTGGGTTATGCAATGCGCCAGCTGTATTCCAGGATCTGATAAATGAGGTTCTTAGGGAATTTCAGCAAGATTGCGTCATTGTATACCTAGATGATATACTCATTCATTCTAGTGAGATTGAGACTCATCACAAGCAAGTCAGGAGGGTTTTGCACAAGCTTCTCCAGCATGGCTTGTACTGCAAGTTGGAGAAATGTAGCTTTGATCAAACCCAGGTAACCTTTCTCGGCTATGTGATCTCTGGGGAGGGATTTAAGATGGATCCGGATAAGCTCCAATCCATTCTAGAGTGGCCTTTACCCAAAGGTCTTAAAGCCGTACAGAGATTTATTGGTTTTTCTAATTATTATAGGCGCTTTATTAAGGGCTATTCTTCCATTATCGCACCTATCACTAATATGACCAAACAGGGGGCTGATACTAAGAATTGGACTACTGAAGCTCTCCTTGCGTTCAAAACTCTCAAGGAGCTTTTCGCTTCCGCTCCAATTTTAGTTCACCCCGACACTTCTCTGCCTTTTCTACTTGAGGTAGACGCATCGGAGACTGGTTTAGGTGCTGTCCTATCTCAAAGGTTGGGTGTTGATAAACCATTACATCCATGTGGATTTTTCTCTAAAAAATTGACCGGTACTGAAAGCAGATATGACATTGGTGACAGAGAATTACTAGCGGTTATCAAGGCTTTGAAAGAGTGGAGACATTTATTGGAGGGTACATTACATCCTGTTACCATTCTAACTGACCACAACAATTTGTCTTATATCGGAGAGGCCAAGCGTTTGTCCTCCAGGCAGGCTCGTTGGTCGTTGTTTCTTACCCATTTCAATTACGTTCTGACTTACAGACCGGGGTCAAAGAATTCTAAAGCCGATGCGCTATCTCGCCAATACGAACCCTCTGCTTCAGTTGAACCACTTATGTCCTCCATTGTACCCAAATGCAATATTATTGCTAATACCAGTCTCAAAATTCATTCCCCGCTACTTGACCAGATCTTGAAGTCGCAACATCTAGCTCCCGGAAACACTCCTGAGGGAAGAAACTTTGTTCCTCCTGAACTTCAACTGGAGCTCTTACAATGTTTTCACGAAAGTAAAGTAGCTGGTCATCCTGGTATTCGCAAGACATACTCTCTGATATCCAAGGATTTCTGGTGGCCTTCACTTCGAAAAGATATTGAGGAGTTCGTCGCAGCTTGTGAAACTTGTGCCAAGACTAAACTACCTCATGCTTCTCCATGTGGCCTGTTACACCCCTTGGACATTCCTGAGAGACCTTGGTCCTGCTTGTCCATAGACTTTATCGTTGATTTGCCTGCTTCCAAGAGACAGACTGTTATTCTCACGGTGGTGGATAGATTTACTAAGATGGCTCATTTCGTGCCATTAACTAAACTTCCGACTTCTCCTGAATTGGCGGAGATTTTTGCGAGAGAGGTTTTTCGTCTACATGGGATTCCTTCGGAGATTGTTTCTGATAGAGGCTCTCAATTTGTCTCACGTTTCTGGAGATCCTTTTGTTCTCAAATGGGCATCAAATTGAACTTTTCCTCTGCCTATCACCCTCAGTCTAACGGAGCTGCTGAACGTACCAATCAAAAGATCGAACAATATCTGCGTTGCTTTGTTTCCGAACACCAGGACGATTGGGTCGGTCTGATTCCTTGGGCGGAGTTCGCACACAATAACCTTGTTTGCGATTCAACTCGCTCTAGCCCTTTCTTCATGAACTATGGCTTTCATCCTTCGATTTTTCCTTCGGTTTCCTCTTCTCAGGGGATACCGTCGGTTGATGATCATGTCGCCAACCTGAAGAAATTATGGGATCAGACTCGGCAAATTCTGTTACATAGTTCCTCGTTGTTCAAGAAACACGCTGACAAGCATAGAAGAGCGGCTCCTGTTTTTGCCCCTGGGGATAGGGTATGGTTGAGTACTAAGAATGTTCGCCTAAAAGTTCCATCTATGAAATTTGCTCCTCGCTACATAGGTCCTTACAGGGTTCTCACTCGTATCAATCCGGTTGCGTATCGCCTGGCTCTGCCACCTGCCTTACGCATTCCTAACTCTTTTCATGTCTCCTTGTTGAAACCTCTTATTTGCAACAAATTCTCCTCTAAGGTTTCCTCACCTCGTCCTGTTCAGGTGGAGGGTCGGGAGGAGTACGAGGTCAGCTCCATCATTGATTCCAGAATTTCGAGGGGAAAATTGCAATATCTGGTCAACTGGAGGGGATATGGTCCTGAGGAGAGGAGTTGGGTACCTCAGGAGGACGTTCATGCTTCTCGCCTTCGCAGAGCATTTCACCTCCGCTTCCCATCTCGCCCCGGTTCCTTCCGCCCGGTGGGCGTATCTGAGAGGGGGGGTACTGTCAGGGTACCTGAGGCCTCTACCTCTAAGGGAGGTAGAGACTTGGTGGTTTATCCGTCCAGGCGAGCTGCCCCCTCCGTTCCTCGCGGTTCATCCAGTCACTTAAACACCGGCCGCGAGGAATCCATGTCCTTTTCTAGCAGGACGCTCAATACGTGACGTCATGACGCTATCACGAGCGACCTGTCACTCAAGTGTCCGATATCCAATCGGTACTTGTCAGAGGCGTGCTTACCATCTGGAGCCAGGGTATTTAAGCTTACTTCTCCCTTCAGCTCATTGCCCTGTCGTGGTTCTAGCTTGTCTAGTCACTCAGTGCTCTGGTATTCTCGTTTGCTCTATTTGGTTTTGACTCGGCTTGTTGTACTTTCCTGCTTCTCTGTTATCCCTTGACCCGGCTTGTCCCTCGCTTATCTGTCTTCTCGTTCCCTCGACCTCGGCTTGTCTCTGACTATTCTCTATTACTCTCGGTACGTTAGTCCGGCCATTCTAAGGCCCGGTATACGTACTTTTCCACTCTTTGTACTCTGCGTGTTGGATCCCTGTCCCGATCCTGACAGTAAGGGAGAGGAGTTTGTTACCCCCTCTCCCCAGCGGCAGCTTAGCACACCAAGGGGAGACAGTAAGCCCCACACCAGCGCAGATGGGACCGTGGTCTCTGCGCCCAAGCTACAGGGAGCTGAGGGGGCCGTCCTCCCTCCCCAGCGGCAGTGTGATTTGTTGGGAATTGGGAGCCCAGTCTCCATTCCCCAGCGGCAGTGTGAATTGCAGGGAATTGGGAGCCCAGTCTCCATTCCCCAGCGGCAGGCTGAGTTACAGGGGGCAGAGGTAGTTGGTCCTACCCCCCAGCAGCAGCGTGATTTTTTGGGAATAGAGAGCCCAGTCTCCGTTCCCCAGCAGCAGGACACTGCATTGGGAGGAGAGACAGTCGGTCTCCCTCCACAAAGACTGAAAGTATGCCTGGGAGAGGAGATTGTTACCTCCTCTCCCCAGCGGCAGAGTGTTCTAATGGGAGAGGAGCTGGCTACCACCTCTCCCCAGCGGCAGCTTAATGTACCAGGGGGAGACAGTAAGCCCCACACCAGCGCAGATGGGACCGTGGTCTCTGTGCCCAAGTTACAGGGAGCTGAAGGGGCCATCCTTGCTCCCCAGCGGCAGGTTACAGTTCAGAGAGAGGAGCTTGTTACACCCTCTCTCCAGCGGCAGCCTAACCCACCAAGGGGAGACCGTAAGCCCCACACCAGCGCAGATGGGACCGTGGTCTCTGCGCCCAAGTTACAGGGAGCTGAAGGGGCCGTCCTCCCTCCCCAGCGGCAGTGTGAATTGCAGGGAATTGGGAGCCCAGTCTCCATTCCCCAGTGGCAGGCTGAGTTACAGGGGGCAGAGGTAGTTGGTCCTACCCCCCAGCAGCAGAGTGATATGCCGGGAAGGCAGTGTGAAGTGCAGGGAGAGGAGAGCAGCGTCCTCCCTCCCCAGCGGAAGGCTGAGTTACAGGGGGCAGAGGTAGTTGGTCCTACCCCCCAGCAGCAGCGTGATTTTTTGGGAATAGAGAGCCCAGTCTCTATTCCCCAGCAGCAGGACACTGAATTGGGAGGAGAGACAGTCGGTCTCCCTCCACAAAGACTGAAAGTAGGCATGGGAGAGGAGATTGTTACCTCCTCTCCCCGGCGGCGGATCATCAATGGGCAGAGTGTTCTAATGGGAGAGGAGCTGGTTACCACCTCTCCCCAGAGGCAGCTTAATGTACCAGGGGGAGACTGTAAGCCCCACACCTGTGCAGATGGGACCGTGGTCTCTGCACTTCCAGCACAGGGGGTAGGGACGGTCGGTCCTGCCCCCCCACAACAGGGCTGTTTAGCCAAAGGGGAGACAGTCTGTCTCCAGCAGCAGAGCTGTGTAACTAAAGGGGAGACAGTCGGTCTCCAGCAGCAGAGCTGCGCAGCAAAAGGGGAGACAGTCGGTCTCCAGCAACCAGGCTCCAACCAGACTAATCCTGTAGTAGTGCTGGCACCAGGGCAGAGTACCGCTGGTCTCTGCCCACTCAGCAACCCACCAAAACAGCCTACCAGTCCCCCACACAGCCGGGGTGAGGCACCTGGACCTGGACAAGTTTTTCCATTACTCAGGTGTAGTAACCATTTATTGTGGGTGGGCTGTACTGCTGTTTCTGTTTTGTGGGTGGGCTGCTGGACTAACAAGGGCACTGACCGGCAAGAGGTCAGGTACCCTGTTAGTCTGTTTGGAAAAGGGGAGAAATGTGGCAAAACCAACCTCGCCACTGGGCCCTGGAGAAGCCTGTTTGCTAGCCTCCTACCTACTGACTATGGCCCCTGGGTTATTTGGGGCATATTGTACTGTATATTGCTGCTACTGGCCCTTTTAACAGCATCTATGGACATATTGGGACTTTTGGGTCTACTGTCCCTTTAAGACTGTGAAGCATATTCGAGTGTACTGCCTGTAATATTATATATGTATTAATAGATGTGTTAAGTTTATCCTGGGTGATTTGTATGCAGCATTCACCTGATTGTTCGGTAGAATCACTCCATTCAGTATATTGAGTGAAACTACCGAACAACCAGACCACCCAGGAATGAGTGTGCCTCCAATTACCGTTTGCAACAATGTTGCAAACAGGTAATTGGCAATCAGTGCAGTGTGGTCTGTGTCCTCTGGGTGGCCGCCATTCGGGAGCCGAACACATGGCGGCGGCCATCTTAAACTACCGAACAGCGGTGTTTTGCAGTCGAGCGTCTGGAACTAAAATCGGACACTCGACTAGGCAAACACCGCTGAGACCTCCAGACTTCCAGGATTTCGTATAGAAACTACCGAATGGCCCGCCGTTCGGTAGAAAGAACCCCTCAAACAAGGGAATTCATTTAAACCCTCTCCAGGCTCTATAACACAGGCAATTCGCCTGTTTTCATTCCCTTGTTTGTGACCGACCGCAGGGCCAAAATGCATGGAACTGTTTTCGGATACTTTACCCATGCGGTCGGTCAAAACTTTGCCTGCTCATAACTCCCGAACCCCTGGTCCGATCTGGGTGATTTTTGAGTATGTTGCTCACCCAGATCAGGGCTATCAGGGGATACCTGTTTTAGGGGTGTATCGTATGTATTTGGGGTACATCCCGGAATTGGGGAAAAATGTGTACTATATAATTGGATTAAGTGTTAATCTAAGGGGAGGAAAGGTGTGGGAGGTACATCCATGTGATTGGTCAATTTCATCCTCCCCCTGGGAGTGTCCTGTATGTACCTGTTTGTGAATAAAAGCCGGGCTGGATGAGCCAGTCCAGAGTTCTGTTTTACCCTCAAAGTGATGTGTCGTCTCATTATTGGGGGAAGGATTTATTGCATGCTGTTCCAGTTGACTGCTAGGAGTACAAGCCTATTCGTATGGTTCCTATTCAATGGTCTACAGCATTCATACGCTTGGGAGAATTTAAAGGTTTCTCGGATTCGGTGATTATGGTGTCTGCCAGAGTGCTTGGAGTCCTCAGGAAGCACTAGGAGCATCCTTTAACGGAGGTACCCGGTCGGGGTGCCAGGCGATCCGTTACAATGGGCGCGTCGGAGTCAACGATTTTGGATCCCTTAGGTTGTATGGTAAAGAATTTTAAAAAGGGATTTAAAACATGTGATTTTGGGGTTAAAATGTCTCCTGTACGTTTGGTCACTTTGTGTACTAGGGAGTGGCCTACTTTGGTTGCGGCATGGCCGCCACGTGGCAGTTTGGATCCAACTCTGGTACAGCGTGTACACGTGGCTGTATCAGGTAGGCCTGAACTTTACGGACAGTTTCCATATATTGATTGTTGGAGACAGGCCGTAAACGACTCGCCAAGATGGATTCAGATATGCCACGAGGAGCAATGTCGCCTCATGGTGGCCAGGACTTGTTTGTCCACTAGGACTATGGTTAGGCCCATTTTGGACACGCCCCCTGAGTCCGAGATCCCTTTGCCGCCCCCTTACTTCCCTTTAGGAGGAAATGGTACGAGTACAGGAAGTTCTACACCCCTTCCCCCATTGCCCCCATCCACTTCTGCTTCCTCCTCCAGTGCAGAATCCACCCCCCCTCGTATTAAACCTCCCCTTCCGGAACCAGAACCAACCCCCCGTTAGATCTGAATATCCTGATTTGGCGCCACTTCAAACTTCCGGTCAAGCTTCTTCTAGCCCGGCTCGGAGTGTTCTATTCACCGACTTTTCCCAAAATCAAGCTCCCACATCCTCATGCTTTATTACCCCATGACTGGAACCCATAACTGACGCCCCTCCACGTAGCCCTATACTAACCCGACAACTGACCGGTACCCAACAACTCAAACATTACCAGATGCCCCTTCGTCTGAATCCTGGGTCAGCCTATCTCGATGCCGCAGGTCAAATGGCATATGCTGACCCAGTCTTCGTATATGTCCCGTTCACGACTACCGATCTCTTGAATTGGAAGACCCACAACTCCTCGTACACTGAGAAACCACAAGCTATGACCGATCTGTTCACCTCGATAGTTCAGATACATAATCCGACATGGGCTGATTGCCAGCAGTTATTAATGACATTGTTCAATAATGAGGAAAGGACAAGGATTAACCAAGCGGCCATTAAAGCGCTAGAGGATGAAGCCCGTGCTTTAAACCAAGCCAATCCAGCAGCATGGGCCGCAACACATTACCCTAACACCGATCCCGACTGGAATGTTAATGGCGCAGATATGGTTCAACTAAAAGCCTATAGAGACGCTATAATTGCTGGCATGAAAGCCGGAGGGAAGAAAGCTATTAATATGTCGAAGACAGTTGAGGTGATTCAGAAAAGTGATGAAGCGCCCAGTGTCTTTTATGACCGATTATTGGAGGCATACCGCTTGTATACCCCCTTTAATCCGGAAGACGCTGATAATTCCCGAATGGTAAACTCTGCCTTTGTCAGCCAAGCTTACGGAGATATTAAGCGCAAGCTACAAAAGTTAGAAGGGTTCGCAGGTATGTCTATCACCCAACTAATGGAGGTAGCAAATAAGGTGTACATGAACAGGGAAACAGAAAGTAAGAAAGAGGAAGAGCGCAAGATGCGTAGAAAGGCAGATATGCTAGCGGTAGCAATCGCAGGCGTAGATAGACGGGGAACAGATAGAGGCGATGGTAGATGGAATAGGGAGCCTTTGAGTAGGTATCAGTGCGCGTATTGCAAGGAAGAAGGGCATTGGAGAAACGAGTGTCCACAAAGAGAGCAGTACGAGAGAGACCTACCCAGGGCAGGTTACGGAAACTTTAGAGGCAGAGCGAGAGGTAGAGGAGGCCCCGGAGGGAGCAATGGTAATAGAGGAAGTAATGGGAACAGAGGAAGTGTAAGGGAAGACAGGTACTATCCAGCAGCGCAAAGGTCCCGCGATAGAGAAGGTAGGGACTTTGTAGGATTGGCTGACACGGTCATGGAGGACTATTGATACCGACCGGGCTCCATCCCCCTTGGTCGAGCGGAGCCTATGGTCGATGTATCAATAGGGGGAAAAAGGAGTGCGTTCATGATCGACACTGGTGCTGAACATTCGGTGGTGACTAACCTAGTTGCTCCTCCATCTGGAAGAACTATTACTGTAATAGGAGCAACTGGAAGAAGTGCTGCAAAACCGGTTCTTAAAAGTCGACTCTGTACATTGGGAGGCCACGTAGTAAAACATCAATTCCTTTACATGCCTGAATGTCCAGTCCAATTGCTGGGACGTGATATGCTATCCAAATTACAAGTGCAGATTACGTTCCTACCAAATGGAACAACATCCTTAAAGTTTAATGGACCTTCAGGTATTATGACATTATCCGTACCAAAGGAAGAAGAGTGGCGACTTTATACAGCGTTGACTATCCAAAACCCTAGGAGTGATGAATCCTTATTCAACATACCAGGAGTTTGGGCAGAGAACAACCCACCAGGACTGGCCCGCAATATTCCACCTATTAAAATCGAACTAAAACTTGGGGTTTATCCAGTGAGCCTAAGACAATATCACATCCCGCAGAAGGCTAAGAAGAACATCCAATCTTATCTGGATAAGTTCATACGGTATGGTATCCTAAAATTCTGTACTTCCCCCTGGAACACCCCATTGCTGCCTGTTCAAAAGCCCGGTACAGATGAGTATCGACCTGTGCAGGACTTGAGAGCAGTCAATGATGCGGTTGTTAGCATACATCCAGTTGTACCCAATCCATATAACCTGCTTGCTTTAATTCCGGGCGGGGCTACTTATTTTACAGTCTTAGACCTCAAAGATGCCTTCTTTTGCCTCCGAATTGCCGCAGAAAGCCAATGTATCTTCGCTTTCCAATGGGAAAACGCTGTGACGGGCTCAAAACGCCAAATGACCTGGACAAGACTGCCCCAAGGGTTTAAAAATTCACCTACCCTATTTGGTTCAGCTCTAAGTCAAGATCTATTAGATTTCGAGTCCATCCCAGGAGAGTGTGTATTGTTACAATATGTAGATGACTTGTTGATAGCAGCAGTTACAAAGGAAATATGTCAGCAAGCAACGCACGATCTACTACACATTCTCTGGAAGGCAGGATACAAGGTGTCTAGAAAGAAGGATCAGTTGTGTTTGCCAACTGTCAAATATCTGGGATTCCATATCTCTGAAGGTCAAAGAATTATGGGGCCAGAGAGAAAAGAAGCTGTGTGCCAAATACCGATACCCAAGAATAGAAGACAAGTGCGAGAATTCTTGGGGGCAGCAGGCTTCTGTAGGATATGGATTCCCAGCTACGCGATACTGGCAAAACCTCTGTATGCAGCTATTAAGGGTACAGAGCACGACCCCTTCTTATGGACTCAAGAACAGCAAACGGCATTTGAAGATGTGAAGAAGGCTTTGATGAGTGCCCCAGCATTAGGTCTACCTGATCACACACGACCATTCTACCTGTATGTACATGAGCAAAGAAGAATGGCTGTGGGAGTATTGACACAGTACTTGGGATCATGGCAAAGACCTGTTGCCTACATGTCTAAGCAACTGGATGCAGTGGCCAGCGGACTTCCACCTTGTCTAAGAGCCGTAGCTGCAGCCGCCCTGCTAGTAGCTGAAGCCGATAAACTCACTCTGGGTCAAGAACTTTATGTACGAGTTCCACATGCAGTACAGACGTTGTTGTATTACAAAGGAAATCATTGGTTTAGTAACAGCCGTATGACCAAGTATCAAGCAATGTTGTGTGAAAACCCAAGAGTGCATTTAGAGACTGTAAATACCTTAAATCCAGCTACCCTTTTGCCACAACCTACTGAAAGTCAACATGATTGTTTGGAAGTGATGGATGAAGTGTTTTCAAGTAGACCAGATCTTCGTGATTTTCCCATCCAGAACCCCGATGTTCAATATTACACCGACGGCAGTAGTTATGTGAAAGAAGGGATCCGCTATGCAGGATATGCAGTAACAACGATAGACAAGGTGATAGAAGCTCGACCACTGGCAAAAGGAACATCAGCACAAAAGGCAGAATTGATAGCACTGACACGAGCGTTACAATTGGCTGAAGGTTTAAGAGTGAACATCTACATGGACTCCAAGTATGCGTTTTTAACCACTCATGCCCACGGAGCTTTGTATAAAGAAAGAGGACTATTGAATTCAGAAGGCAAAGAAATCAAGTACGCAGCTGAAATCCTACAACTACTGGAAGCAGTGTGGGAGCCGAAAGAAGTCGGTATTATACATTGCCGAGCGCATCTGAGAGGAGAGGGTGATGTAACCAAAGGAAATCGGATGGCAGATAGTGCAGCTAAGCGTGCCGCTGAATCGGGAAGACAGGAGTATGTGGAGCATATAGCTGCTCTTATACCAACTCCACTGTCTCAATGGACTCCAGTTTATACAGCTCAAGAAGAGGAGTGGTTAAAAACTGAACCTGGAAAATATTTGGAGAACAGATGGTATCAGTTAGAAGATGGAAGAATAGTCATTCCAGCATCACTAGCGGTAGAAATTGTCCAAAACTATCATAACGGGACACATTCTGGGAGAGACAGTATCGAAGAATCTCTCAGAAAACATTTCTATATACCAAGATTGTCCAACTTGACTCAGGCCATTGTACGAAGATGTGTAACGTGTGCTAAAAATAATGCAAGGCAAGGACCAGTAAAGCCACCAGGAGTCCAGTTTATGGGGGGACTCCCCATGTCCGATTTACAAATTGACTATACAGTAATGCCTAAATCTGGTGGACATCGCTACCTACTGGTAGTTGTGTGCACCTATTCAGGCTGGGTGGAAGCATGTCCTACTCGTACAGAGAAAGCAGGAGAAGTTGTGAGATTCCTGCTACGAGAAATAATACCCCGATATGGACTACCCTGCTCTATAGGATCGGACAATGGTCCAGCTTTTGTTCATCAGTGCCTACAACAACTGACTCATGTGCTTGGTATAAAGTGGAGGCTTCATACGGCATATAGACCCCAGAGTTCTGGTAAGGTAGAGAGAATGAATAGAACTATTAAGAATCAGTTGGCTAAAATGTGTCAGGAAACCCAACTTAAGTGTAACGTTCTCTTACCCATAGCTCTATTGCAAATCCGCAGTACACCTACCAGAAGGATGGGCCTCTCTCCTTTTGAAATCATGTATGGGCGACCACCTCCCGTACTTGGTAACTTAAGGGGGGATTTGAGTCAGTTGGGAGAAGGAATTACCCGGCAGCAGGTTGTAGAGTTGGGTAAGACTATGGAGGAGGTACAGAAATGGGTACAAGATAGATTACCTGTGAATATTTATCCCCCAGTTCATAGTTACCACCCAGGAGACCAAGTGTGGATTAAAGAGTGGAATAATGTACCGTTAGGGCCCAAGTGGAGAGGTCCTTATGTTGTTCTTTTGTCTACCCCTACAGCGATAAAAGTAGCCGAAGTGACTCCATGGATACATCACTCCAGGGTTAAACCAGCAGCAGTCGATTCTTGGCAAGCTACAGCAGATCCAGAGAATCCCTGCAAGATCCGGTTAAAGCGCACGACTCAGTCGGAGTGACGAGGAACCTTGTGGATTACAAATGTTATTGTTTCAGAGATTTGGTAAGTGAGTGAGAAGGCCATAATAAAGCCTGTCCGCTCACCAACGAGTGTATAAGTCAGGAAACGTCTCGAAGGGACCCCTGTGAAGACGAGCAGAACTCCATTCCCTGCAGCCCTTACATCCTGGAAGCTGAGGTGCCTTCGCACGGACGAAGACTGAGGATGACGACGAAAGATGTGTTTCTGATAATGTTTTTATATGTGTATTTTTATATTCAGGAAGGTAGAGGTACCGACACTCCTAGCTGTGAGGTATGCATTAAGACTACAAGAACAGGTAACCATATTTCCCAGACCCTAATTTGGCATTCGCAATACGAGTGTAAAGGAGATGTATCAAGATGTAGATACTTAAATATAGAATATAGTGTGTGCCATTTAGGAGTAGGAGAACCTAAGTGCTTCAGTCCAGAGTATCAACCCCGTACGATTTGGTTGACTCTCAGGAATGGAGATCCTCAAGGGACCCTAATTAATAAAACGGTATTAGAATCCGTATATTCTTCAGGTGTTCTGCTATTTGATGCGTGTAAAGCGATATCAAGTGGTAGAAAGCCGTGGAATGTATGTGGGGATCTTAGATGGGAGAAAACGTATGGGTCTAACGATAAATATATTTGTCCCAGTAGTAAAAATAAGTATGTGAGTCCTAGATGCCCAAATAGAGATTATAACTTTTGCCCATATTGGTCTTGTGTGGGGTGGGCAACTTGGGGACAGACAGTAGACAAGGACATGATTGTGACTAAGTTGCCTACCAGTCCATATTGTAAGTCTATGGAATGCAATCCAGTCCATATACTTATAAATAACCCCGACAAGTTCTTAGATAAATATGGTAATTTATTTGGGTTTCAAATATATGGGACGGGTTTAGATCCTGGGACAGTATTGTTTATAGGGATAGAGACTGATACGGTATCCTCCCAAACTCATCAAGTATACCATTCCTTTTATGAAGAGATGAGCATAGATAATAAGATCCCCCATAATGCTAAAAACCTGTTCATTGATTTAGCCGAAAGTATTGCCGGTAGTCTTAATGTTACTAACTGCTATGTGTGTGGAGGTACTAACATGGGAGACCAATGGCCTTGGGAAGCAAAGGAGGTAATGTCCGGTTCTGAGGCAGTTGACCAATTAATATCTACACAAGCCGATTATCATATGAGTGTTAGAGGTAAATCTGAGTGGAGATTAAAGACCTCCATCATAGGTTATGTTTGCATAGCAAGGAAAGGGATGATGTATAATACTTCTGTAGGAGAATTAACTTGTCTAGGGCAAAAAGCTTATGATGATGATACAAAGAATACAACTTGGTGGTCGGCTTCAAATGTCTCAGAACCATCTAACCCGTTTGCAAAATACGCCAATTTAAAGGATGTGTGGTTTGATCTATCCATCACATCTAACTGGAGAGCCCCAGCAAATTTGTACTGGATCTGTGGTAAGAAAGCCTATTCGGAGTTGCCACAGGACTGGGAAGGGGCATGTGTGTTGGGTATGCTCAAACCATCCTTCTTCTTGTTACCTATCGAAACAGTGAGACTTTAGGTGTTAAAGTGTATGATGTGAATCATAGGAAGAAAAGGGGACCCATAGAGATAGGCACCTGGGAAGATAATGAATGGCCTCCCCAGCGTATTATAGATTACTATGGGCCAGCCACGTGGGCAGAGGATGGTACCTTTGGTTATAGAACCCCAATTTATATGCTCAACCGTATTATAAGATTACAGGCAGTGGTTGAGATCATTACTAACGAGACATCACAAGTGCTCAATCTTCTAGCGAAGCATAATACCAGGATGAGGACAGCAGTATACCAAAATAGATTAGCCTTGGATTACCTTTTGGCAGTAGAGGGAGGTGTATGTGGGAAGTTTAACCTGAGCAATTGCTGTCTTCAAATAGATGACGAAGGGCAAGCAATAGCTGAGCTTACTAGCCATATGGTTAAACTAGCGCATGTGCCTACTCAGGTGTGGAAAGGGTACAATCCAAGTAGTTGGTTTGGTAGCTGGTATGAGTGGTTTGGAGGGCTTAAGGCAGTGGTAGGTGGAGTCCTACTGATTTTAATGTTGTGTCTACTCCTGCCATGTCTTATACCCTTAGTAGTTAGGTCTGTGCAAAGCCTGATAGAAAATATAGCAGAGAGGAAGGCTGCTGCACAGATAATGGCAATTTATAAATATAAGGCTCTAGATCAGGGAGAACCAATGCAGGAAGATGAGTGTTGAAGATTCACATCATAGATAAGTCTGATCTGGTTCATGGTAACTTGCGGTGTATGCAAACTAAGGTTAAGTGATGCCTCAAGTAATTGTGAAATATCAAGAGGCATCAAAGGGGGAATGTGGTGGAATCTCGGTAAAAATAAATTTAGTAGGCCGAGATTACCACGTGGCATGTGTACGTGCATATGCTGACGTATCGATCAGTTGGTTGCACGAGGCAAGATACGATCAGTAGTGTACGGAGCATGTGCAAGAATAAAGGATGTAGTATTCCCCTCCTCCATTGTGCTGGACAGGCCATGCGGTCAAGCAGGAAGTTAATTCTTATTTGTATTGATTGGTCAAGAGAATGTGCGGGTGGAGCTTAATATGGGAGGAGTTATGTGCCTATATAAGGAGCCTGTACTATTGTCCGGGGCTCAGAACTTGCTGTATTTTGGTGACATTAGTCCCTCTGAGTCCCGATCGGTGATCCAATAAAGAATCTCTTCCTTCCTGAAGAAACCTGTGTCCATCTCTCTGTGCTTGGCTTCCGTCAGTTTCTCCGGTATCAGGTGCTGTGTGTGTGTCTGAGGGTGCTGTGTGTGTGTCTGAGGGTGCTGTGTGTGTCTGGGTGCTGTGTGTGTGTCTGAGGGTGCTGTGTGTGTGTCTGAGGGTGCTGTGTGTGTCTGAGGGTGCTGTGTGTGTGTGTGTGAGGGTGCTGTGTGTGTCTGGGGGTGCTGTGTGTGTCTGGGGGTGCTGTGTGTGTCTGGGGGTGCTATGTGTGTGTGTCTGAGGGTGCTGTGTGTGTGTCTGAGGGTGCTGTGTGTGTTTGAGGGTGCTGTGTGAGTTTGAGTGCGCTGTGTATGTTTGGCTGCTGTGTGTGTGTCTGAGGGTGCTGTGTGTGTGTCTGGGGGTGCTGTGTGTGTGTCTGGGGGTGCTGTGTGTGTCTGGGGGTGCGGTGTGTGTGTCTGGGGGTGCTGTGTGTGTCTGGGGGTGCTGTGTGTGTCTGGGTGCTGTGTGTGTCTGAGGGCGCTGTGTGTGTTTGAGGGTGCTGTGTGTGTCTGTGTGCTGTGTGTGTGAGTGTGAATGTATATTTTATTTACATTTAAATATATATTTTTTATTAATAATAAAAAAAAAGTTATATCCCCCCCTCCTCCCTTCTTACCTTTTAGCCTGGAAGGAGGGGGGGAGCTGTTCTGCCTGTGGGAGAGGGGGATCTGTTCTGCCTGGGGCTGGGGAGTGGGGGGGTGCCGTGCAGCTTCCTTCCCTGGTGGTCCAGTGGTGAGAGTGAACTTTAGCCTGAAGGCTATAGTTCACTCTCGCGAGATCTGAGCGTTGCCGCGGTAATCGCGGCAACGTTCAGACCTCGTGAGAGGACCCGGCGGAGCTGCTGGCTAGAGCTCCGCCGGTCCTCTCGCCTGCCTCCCTCCCTCATTCCCTCTCCTGCCAGCGGCCGCCTGTCAGTGTCTCTGGGCCAGTGAGGGAGATCTTTGATCTTCCCACCGGCCCATGGAAGCACACAGCAGGGCCGGCGCTCGGGTAGCGCTGGCCCTGCAGAGACTGGCAGGGGAGATCCTGTGATCTCCCCTGCCGGCCTCGGCCCCATGGCCATCGCAGCCCACTGGGCATTTGCCCGGTATGCCCGATGGCCAGTCCGGGCCTGGGTCCACCTATTGCAAGGATGGCCAAAAGGTAGATCCCCATCTGCTGTACAAGCTCTGCCAGCTGGGGATCTACCATTTGTCCGTACTTTCATGGTTGTATTAACCACTGAGCACTGTTTGGAATTTAAACGTGTTTCTGTGGAGTATGTGTGTGAATGTATGGGTGTATAAATGTTTTTATATACTGTTGACATGTGAAAACAGTGGTTTACTTGTGTGTAGTGTTGACCTTTAACCCCTTCAGGACCGGACTGTTTTGGCCATGTTGTACGTTAAGGACCAGGGCTGTTTTAACATTTTTGCGGTGTTTGTGTTTAGCTGTAACTTTCCTCTCTGTCATTTACTGTACCCACACATGTTATATATTGTTTTGTTTTTTTCAGGAAAAGAAGGGCTTTATTTACATACCATTATTTGTATCATGTCGTATAATTTACTTTAAAAAATAAATAAAAACATAAGGCCTACATCAGAGGGGTGTTTATCAAGCACGCAAGCCGGGCTAAAGCCCAAAGGATAAAAACATATTTAGAACTTACTAAACGGCTTATGGAAGCCTCTTTACGGAATAAAGCCTCACCCTCTGCACAACACCTACAAGAAGTAAAAGACATTAACTCTAAACCTATGGAGATTGAACTAGCAAAAACTATTTTTTTGTTACGTAGGCTTAAACAGCGATATTTTGAACAGGGCAACAAGGCAGGAGCACTTTTGGCCTCTCAACTAAGGAAAAGAGTGTCAGCCACCAAGATAGCGCACATACACTCAGCACAAGGACAAAAAAATTATGAAGCCCGACAACATGCAAAAATTTGCTAATTACTATGGCTCACTGTACAACCTAGATAAGGATGGCCATACAATTACTCCCACCAAACAACATATTATCCCCTTCTTAGACAAAGTTAAGCTTCCCTATTTGTCAGAGCCCACCGTAGCGGATATCCTAAAACCCATTACCAACTCAGACATTCTTAAGTATATTCAGGCCTTGCCGGCCGCTAAGAGCCCAGGACCGGATGGTCTATCTGCCATCTATTATAAGACATACCAAACCCAATTAGCACTGTACCTGTCTACACTTTTTAATGACGGCCTGGCTAAGGGCAACCTCCCACCCGACATGTTACGAGCACACATTGTCACTTTGCCTAAACTGGGTAAAAAACCAACTATATGTGCAAACTTTAGGCCTATATCCCTACTGGACATAGAAACAAAACTATACGCGAACATTTTAGCATACAGGGTGGCCCCACACCTACCCTCACTGATACACTATAACCAATCAGGATTCATTAGAGGCCGATAAGTGTCAGATAACTCTAGACATCTACTGAACCTACTCCACCATCTGGAGGGTGCAAAAATGGAGGGCCTTCTACTCGCGCTGGACGCGGAGAAGGCTTTTGACAGGTTAAACTGGATTTATATGAGGGAGGCATTGACGAGGTTCGGGTTCCCAGAGGCACTTATCTCAGCAATTATGGCACTATACTCCCACCCCACGGCTTGCATTTTGAAGGCAGGATTTGTTTCCGCCCCTTTTGCTATAATGAATGGTACCCGACAAGTCCGCCCACTGTCTCCCCTGCTGGTCATCTTATGCCTAGAACCATTAGCTCAACTCATATGGGAGGATCCTAACATCAGAGGAGTGCAAATAGGCGAACATCAACACAAGTTTTCCTTGTTTGCCGATGTCGTAATACTAACTCTCACAGAACCAGACAGGTCCCTGCCGACTCTCTTACATCTCCTAGAGAGTTTTGAAACCATCTCGTACTATAAACTTAACACTAGCAAATCCCAGACTCTCTCCATTAATATTCCCCTAGCAGTGGAGGGATTGCCTTCAGAAGAACTTTCAGTTCGACTGGAGGGAGGAATATGTGACATACCTGGGAATCAAGTTCACTAAAATGGCCCAAACCTTGTTTCAACATAACAATACAAGAATATTTAACACAATAAAGCAAGAGCTAGACACATGGAAGGATGTGAAACTGTCCTGGGCAGGGCGCATAAACGTTGTTAAGATGATGTCTTTAGCAAAACTACTGTGTGTATTCAGAATGCATCCCATTCAGATACTTAAAAACGACTGCCACAAAATGCAAAGAGTCTTTTCAGAATTTATTTGGGCAAAAAAGAAGGCAAGAATTGTGGGTGGATGCTGCAGAGACCCGTAGAGGCGGGAGGTATGGGGGTTCCCCAGGTCTGGGCTTATCACAGGGCAGCGCTGCTAGCACATGCCATTAATTTACATGCACCCAGGGGAACGCTAAACTGGATAGACTTAGAGTGGCAACAATTGCCGGGTGAGAGGCTGCTGGCATACATGTGGACTCCCGCATCGCTGTGGGGCACAAACCCACCGCTATTCCCCACCACGATAGCATCACTATCAGCATGGTACGGTTTGCTGCAAGCTCGGAAGAACTCCACAAAATATCATAAATTAAGTCCTATAGAGGCACTATCCGCAGATTCTCCGTGGCTCTTTTTAAAACAATGGGGGGTACACGGAGTTACCAGAATATCACAATTTACATCGGGTGGCTCGGTGGTGCCATTCCCAGAACTGCAGCAGACCTATGGCCTATGGCCTGCAAATCAAAAAGTACCCTTATGGACCACGTAAATTACAATATGGTGGACGAGACAAGGGAGGCCATGGGTGTTAATAACTTAATTGCCACAAGCTGGAACAAACCCCTAAAACCCAAACTTCTATAACTTTGCTATAAATCCCATTTTGCCAACCCTACCACAACTCAACCTATGTTTGTAGTGCAATGGGAAAGGGAGACAGGGCACAGGACTCTGATGGATCAATGGATCAGGAGGCTGAATGCCCTCAAAGGCATGACCACCTGTTTCTCTCACTTTGAAGCCCATAGAAAGTTGATATACCGCTGGTACCTGCCCCCGGATAGGCTCAGCCACATATATAAGACAGTACCGGGAACGTGTTGGAGGTGCGGAAAAGATAAGGGCACCATGTTCCACATCTGGTGGCAGTGTAGTAACATCAGACCACTGTGGGAAACAGTACACACTCTGACAAGGGAATTGGGACTGGAGACACCCTTGACTCATGGGGCCTTTCTATGGTTGGAGTTACTTGCCCAATTCACCTTTCACAATAGAGCATTGCTGTCCAAGATAGCGCTAGCGGCCAGAGCCCTAATAGCCTTGAATTGGAAGTCGGTGATATGCCCGACTAAACAGATGCTGATTGATAAAATACAACTCAATTACGCATATTAGCGTATGTCCGTGACCTCTCCAACACAAGAGCAAAAAAACACAAAGATATGGGAGAGCTGGCACCATAGAACAGAAATGACACTGAAAGGGGGAGACCCGGACAGGGGGGGCAGTGACATTACCTAACCGAGACCGATTGATTCATTGATTTACTGAAATGTCGTGCTGCCACAACTACACTATTCAAGGAATGTATAAAACTGTACATTATTTCCATGTTCTTTTCTATTATTTTCCTTTCCTTTCCTTTAATTAAGATATTTGTTTCCATTCCACTACGGGATGTAATACAACGAATAGGTAATCAGAATACACTTGTGATGAACACATTACGTTAGCCACAAGAGAAGGGGTCTACCTCTGATCGATGTACTCATGAATGCATGAAATCCTGTATACCCTTTTCCTTCTTTTATTCCTGTACCCTACCACTTGGTTACTATAAAACGCAATAAACTTAAATTATAAAAAAAAAAAAAAATATGGTGAAAAGTTTTTTTTTTTTACTTTTACTTGAAAAATCTTTTACTTATCTACAAAAGCAAATGAAAAAAACAGCTAAATAGATTTAAAATGTTGTCCTGAGTTTAAAAACACCCAGTGCTTACATGCTTTTGTTCTTTTTTTTTGCAAGTTATAGGGCTATAATTACAAGTAGGAAATTGCTGTTATATATATATATATTTTTATAATGTATCAATAGTGACATTGTAACACTGTTATCTTTCATAAATCCCTGAATCACACCTCACATGTACGTATTTTTTTAAAGTAGACAACCCAGGGTATTCAATATGGGGTATGTCCAGTCTTTTTTAGTAGCCAAAAACACTGGCCAAAGTTAGCATTTTTATTGGTTTGTGTGTTAAAAATGCAAAAAACTATTATGAACGCTAACTTTGGCCAGTGTTTGTGACTAAGTGGCTTCTAAAAAAGACTGAACATACCCATTTGCAATACATTGGGTTGTCTTCTTTTGCAAATGGTATGCCATCATGGGGGTAATTTTCATTCCTGGAGTACCATACGCTCTCAAAGGCAACATAACCAACTTGGCAAATTTCTTTGTAAAAAAAAAAGGAAAATCAAGCCTTATATTTGACCCTGTAACTTTCAAAAACACTATAAAACTTGTACATGGAGTACTGTTATACTCAGGAGACTTTGCTGAAAAATGCAAAAAACTTCACTTTCACTGACAATATCATCACTGTGATGTGTTTTTAAACACTAATATTTGTGTTCAGCGAAGTCTCCCAAGTAAAACAGTACCCATCTCATATATATCTCATATATATACACATTTTTTTTTACTCTGACTGCTTTGTTAAAACTTTTTTTTATCTTTTGTTACCAGCAGGGGGACTGCCTGTCAGTTCAGGCAGTCCCCCTGCAGGCAGATTCACGGATGCCTATTGCAGTCATGTAACAACTCTGTTAGAGCGATCACATGGTCGCGGGGGCCTAATTCGCCTAGGGGGGACTGTCTGGGCTGTCAGAATCGGAACAGAATGGGGAGGGGGGAGGGTGGGTAGTTAACTGGCGACCTGATCAGACGCATGGTGCTCGAGCTCCGGCAAAATACCACAAGCAAAGCACTAATTGAACAATTTAGAGCGAATTACAAAGGCACTGAAAACAAGCAATGGAAGCTATGGGGAAACACTCACGCAAGACCCAAGGGCTGAGTGAGGGTCATACCCGCGACATTGGCCAGCTTCTCTCCTAATCCAGCAGGCCCAAAATGGCAGCCCTGCTACCTGACTCGGCGCAGGTATCCCTGTCAGCCTCAGAGGATTCCTTGTGATACTGAATCCCTTCAGCAGAAGCAGAGATATGCCTCCTAAACACACAGAACCCACCCTGGCTACCAAATAAAATTCTCCAATATGGTCTCAGACCTCAAGGCCTTCTCCACATCAGAGCTTGCTGTAATCAAAGACCTGAACTCACTGACAGGCCGAATATGGGCCACAGAGGAAGAAGTACACGATCTGAGGATCAAACAAGACTCCTCTGCAACTCACATGCTGGAACTCTCTACAACCTGTACACAATTAAGTGCCAGGGTCGGACAACTAGAGGATACAGCCAGGATACGCAGCTTGAAAGTGAGAGGAGTCTCTAACACCATCGACGCAGCTGAACTGCCACAATTCATCAAAATATTACTCACCACTGACTTAACACCTAAGCAAGCCAAGGGAGTGGCCCTGGAGGGACTTTTCCGCATACCGGGGCAACCACTGTTATGGACCAAATATTAGAATCAGTAAAATGGCTATTTACTAATGTCTATTTCTCTTGAAGCCCTCTCACTCTCCCCCCTTCCTATTGAGCAAAACCTTGTGTACCAAAATGGAGATTCACTGTATTAAAGGAGCTGCTTCCCTTTATAACCCCTCCCCCGCTTCCTTTGTTCAAGTAATGTTTCTCTCTCTAGGAAACATGCCACGTGTAATAAAATGGAGCTGGAATGTGGGTGGGGGAGCTCTATGATGATGATAAGACATCCTGCAGGGTGGGTTTAGACAAGACCTCCTAACTTTTAACCAATTGTTGAAGCATATTCTCTGTTATCTGTGACTATGCACATGACGTATTTCTGCTTTAAAAAGGAAAAGGTATTCCTGAAGTCTTTCATGAACCTGAAACGTCTCTGGTGTGAATTACTTCTAGGACGCATGCACTCAATCAAATTTGGAAAGGAGTAGATAGACAAATAATCAAACGGTTTGATTTGAACTATAACACCACGTAATGCAAATCTGACACCAAGAGATGGTATAACGTGCCTTAAATCGAGGAGTGACAAGGAGAGTTTCTCGTGAGTGGCTAGGGGACAAACCCCTTATACCTTTGAAGAACACCAGCAAAGTTTCTTCTTTGACTTCAGCCGCCAAACTTTGCAATGGAGGGCTTTCATCAGAGGAATATGCTACTAATGGCATGGCTGTGAGCCTCTATATATAAACTGGAGTCGCGTAGCGCCGCACGCACATGAGGTCTTATTAGTGTAGGGAGAGGATGCTCCCGCTGTGAGGGACAGCTTAGGAAAGAATTCTGCAAACTAGTACATTAGTGGGGTGTACTTCATATCTGAGAGTCAAATAGAAGCGTCAAATACTGCGGTTACATCGGAGTTTTAAAAAGTAATTTTTTTTTTGGTGCTAAAAAGTACATTAGTGGGGTGCACTTCATATCTGAGAGTCAAATAGAAGCATCAAATAGTGCGCTTACAGCACAGTTTTAAAAATTCTTATTTTCTGGGTGCTAATCTTCTAAATAGTACATTTTGGGGCCTGCTATTCATATCCGAGAGTCAAATAGAAGCGTCTAATAGTGCGCTTACAGCGCAGTTGTAAAATTTCTTATTTTTTGGGTGCTAATCTGCTAAATAGTACATTTTGGGCGTGCTCTTCATATCTGAGAGTCAAATAGAAGCGTCTAATAGTGTGCTTACAGTGCAGTTGTAAACATTCTTATTGTTTTGGTGCTAAACTGCTAAATAGTACATTTGCGGCCTGCACTTCGGCCAGCTACACGCACAAGTGAAACACCTTCCTCAGGTGCGAGTAGGCGACAGAACCTTCAGCGTTATTTGGTAGGCCCGAATGCCACTCTACAAATGGTGAGGCCAGAACAAGTACACATGCCTGCCTGGCACACGAGCGACTACATGCTGCAGTGTCTGCGCAATGACTGCTGAGTTGCCCACATTCTAACTTGTGCTGATTACTGGGTGGCAACCCTGCTGGATCCCCATTACAAGGAGAACGTGTCATCCTTAATTCCCTCACTGGAGCGTGATCGGAAGATGCGCGACTAAAAGTGCACGCTGGTAGACACGCTGCTGAGGGCATTCCCAACTGACACCAGGGGCTCAGTGGAAGCACAAGGCGAAGGCAGAGGAGGAGGAAGAGGTCGCCAACGCAGCTGGGGCACCGCCAGCACCTCAGAAGGCAGGGTTAGCATGGCCGAAATGTGGAAAAGCTTTGTCAGCAAGCCACAACAACCAACACCACCATCTGATATGGAACGTCTTAGCAGGAGGCAGCATTTCAGCAACATGGTGGAACAGTACGTGTGCACACGCCTACACATACTGACTGATGGGTCTGCCCCATTCAACTTCTGGGTCTCCAAATTGGGCACATGGCCTGAGCTTGCCCTTTATGCCTTGGAGATGCTGGCCTGCCCTGAAGGCAGTGTATTGTCTGAACGTGTGTTTAGCATGGCAGGGGGAGTTATTACAGACAAGCGCAGCCGCCTGTCCACAACCAACGTGGACAAGCTCACGTTTATTAAAATGAACCAGGCATGGATCCCACCAGACTTGTCTGTGCAGAATATACATTTATACCAGCCTTACCCAGCCATTGTTATACTCAAGTGCACTTATTCATTGCTTTCTTTTTTTATATGTCCCAATATTTTGGGAGCTACCCCAATAAAAAATAAATAAAGAAATAAAATAAAAATAAAGTGTTGGCTACCTCCTCCTCCACCGCCACGGTCACTTAGTATAAACTATGTACACACTAGCAGAGGCTTGTGAAGGCCTTTTCTCCATGCATCAGGAGTTGAGCATTTCTCCATGCATTAGGACTGCAAGAAATGCACCGCAGGCTGCAAATTAATCTTTTTTTTATATGACCCAATATTTTGGGGGCTACCCTAATTAAAATAAAATAAAAAAAAAATATATATATATATATATATATATACACAAAAAATAAATAATTTAGGCACTCACCCCTGAATAGTGTTCAGATATATCATGCCTTTGGTGCATCCGACGTCCTCAATATATATCCAACGATAAAGTGGAGCACTCAGAAGGTACAAACTTTTTTTGTACCAATAAATTCACTATTGTTAAGTCCTTTTGAGTGCTCCACTTTATCGTTGGATATATATATATATATATATATATCAGTGTTGGCTACCTCCTCCTCTTCCACCGCTGCTTCCACCTACACCACCGCCTCCTCAACCTATGGGTCACTTAGTATAAACTATGTACACAATAGCAGAGGCTTGTGAAGGCCTTTTCTCCATGCATCAGGAGTTGAGCTCAGTTTGAACAATGAAAGATGGATCATTCTGGTGATCCTCCTGACAGCCATGCTTTAGATTTTGATTTATTTTCTTCCAAAGCTAAAATCAAAGATTCCATCTAGTGCTATGTTATGGTTTAGCTGTATTTTAAATTTTTATGTTATTTTAAGTGATTTCCCTATCCACATTTGTTTGCAGGGCACTTGTCCTACTCTTACTCCAATTTTACTTCCTTTTGCAGCCCTCTAGCCCTTTCCAGGACTTTTTTAGAGCCATTTTTGTGCCCAAAAGTTCGGATCCCCATTGACTTCAATAGGGTTCAGGGTCAAGTTCGAGCACGAACTCGGAACTTTTTTTTTTTAAAGTTCGTCCGAATACGCAGGACCTTAACATTCAGGTGTCCGCTCAACTCTAATTAGCAGAGCTCCAGCTGATAACTAAATAAAGCCTTTCCTCCACCCCACTCCTAGAGTGTTGAAGTTATAGTACTCATTGTTCATGAGACCATCCATAGTGTCATTGAGCTGTGCAGATATAGAGTTGCCCTCCGCACAAATGGCATATCACATGCACCCCACAGTAAGCTTCTCGTCCCTCTTGGAAGAGCCGTCCACGGCTTCATACACTGACAAGCACATACCATGCCACAACTAACACCCCAAGTTCTATAGGACCCCAGGTGACTTACACCTTACTGGCCACATTTACACAACTACATTAATCTATGTCAATAAAAAGGAGACTAGCCTCTTATGTCCTAAAATGTCTCCTGGACATATTAACAGGGTGTTTATTGTTTACGATCTTCATTTAACTGTGCCAGATGCAAGGTATTGGGCTTCCGCTGCCAATGCAGCAACAACACAACCTGCTCCATCACTGTTCCAATAACCTATACACCTGTATTCCCACACAAATATCCCTCCTCACAACCAGAAGACATAAGTTTCAAGCAAGAGGGAATTTACCAGAAAACGTTCCAACCACTGACAGGTCAACTTATCACCTGTGTTATATTTACTGTTTTCCCTTGTAGTACTGCAACCCTTAAATACGTTGTGGCGGCTACCCTGAGAGGATGAGGGGTTTTGCCACCCGAACTGTTCTTTTCCCCCGTTCAGAGTGATGCTTTCCGATTTCCCAGGATAGTATAGCGCTTATAAGAGCTGGGTGATTATAGCTGGCCCCTACAATCATGAGATGGGACTCCATGATAAGTAAGCAAGGAATCAATTTAATGGTGCCACACTGGCCTTTTATGAAATTCCCCATGCAAAGGGCACTCCCACATGGACCTTGTGGGGATCTTACAAGATAAAGACATAGACCAATGGACGATGTTCAAATGCATGACACTCCCATTACAATCCCTCCCTTCTGCCTGATATATAATTGAGCCATATACTGTACTAACAATCTCTAGGGGAAAAGGGACATAACCACCACTCAAGTTATATTCCCTCATGGCCCTGATCTGGGGGAAACAAGTTTTATGGTACGCTTGTTTCTGACCGACCGCACACAAGGCTTCTGTACAAATTAGTTTGAGACTCAGGCTGATCTCTTTTGGGAACTCCCAACATAACGAGGGGAACCATTCACGAGCAGGCTAGTTGTGTGTCCCTTGTTCGGTTTCACCGAACACTGCTTTTATCTGATGAATGGGAACAAACATAAATGGGGGATGAAGTCTCAGCAGTGTTCGGGCCATCGAGTGTCCGATAATAGTTCCATGCACTCGACAACCAAACCCCGCTGGAAGTGTTCCTCAAAACAAGATGGCCACCACCTAGTGTTTGTCCATACAAATGGCAGACACCCAGCCGACCACTTAGAATGTTCAGGGGTTAAAAAAGGTTGAGGGGGTTAACTAGTGGCACACAACAGTTGTGGGTGATTGGATAGTTAATTCAGTATATGAACTGGGTAGGTCTTAAGGGTTTGGTTAGTTTGTATACAGAATGATGCAAGGGAGTAGAATGTAAGATTAAACAGAAATTTAAAGGGTGCAATCCATGGAGGAGGCATCCATCACGTACGTACGCGTCCAAAAGGGACCTTATAGGAGGACAGCCAGAAGAGAGGCTCTGGTATCAGGAAAGGCAAAAGACTGGAAGCCATAGAAAAGGCTGGGTTGTGGACAGGGCTGGGAATAAGTAGGGTCAGGTGGAGCACTATGCATGTAAATATTGGGATCTGGCTGGTTTTTAAGTTATTAATTGGTCCAAGAGAATTCTTTAAGTTAGCAACCTGTGAGGTAATCTGACAGCCAGGTAAGGCTCAGTACATCTAAAGTGGTTAATGACAAACCTAGCCAGCCATCAGAAAGGTGTACAAACTTAGATGCACTGGTTTCAAAACTAGCCAACCCTCTAAATAGAGTGACCAATAAATTGAATATAATGCTTTTCAAAACAATTCCATGCAGCTTATGAACTTTATACTAAAAAAAGGCAGAACACTAAATAAAGCATGACCTGTTTTGAGCGCGTAAACAAAACCTCCAGACACACTGGTGTCCCAGTATATTAACTGATGGCAGATGTATTGTGCATCAAATGTGGTTCTACTTTCCAACAGTAGAAGGAATTGAAGAAACCATGCCTGCAACATTAGCTCAGAATAAAACCACAATATACCAGGTTGTCATTTAGTTTATTTAGCAACTGTACACCAGAATTCACCAACAATTAAGCATACATTATTGCATTTATTGACCATGTCCTATGTGGATTAGATGCCCTCAGTTAATCACATTCCATTTGGCTACATTTGGAGATTGTATACAGGTGATCCAACTCAGCCGCTGTAGTCTTCCTGAGTGACCATCAGGTTGTAGTGAGTGACCCCTTTCCATGTTCCCTGGATGGTGGTTTCATAGCCAAACAGGGTGCAGATCTTGGCAGTGTATGGCACATCCATTTGTGCTTTTGTGACAGAAGCCATCATACGTATAGACTTTCCACCCGGCACCTCTACATCCGTGCTGGCTGAGAAGCTGGTCTGTAGAGAGAAACATACATTAGAATGAATGGTTGAATAGCAGGTGCTTAAAAGAAAGCTTCCATTCATAAACACTAGTTCTGTTGATTGCTAGAGAGAGTCAGAAACAAGGTAAGGTCACTGGCTATGATGTGCAAGACATCTGATTTGGGGAGATGGGCTTAGACCTTCATTTAAAAAAATACAAATAAAATAAAAAACACTCAAGCATTTTAAATGTTTTGGACTACATCAGCCATAATCTTACAGCCATAATGCTGGGAAAGCTTCAAGGGAGATGTAGTCATAACATCTGGAGGGCTGAAGGTTCCCGATCCCTGATTTAGAGGATCTGCACAGAATGAAAGGGGCATGTGGTAAGATGTAAATTAAAAAAAAAAAAAAGGCACATCGCCTTGCAAAATTTGCCACAAAATGCTTCAGTGGCCAGTATGCAAACAGATCCCAAAACCAAACTATGTCAGATACATACCTGGGTTTCATTGGTCTTTGAGAAGCTCCAGGTGTGAGTGGTACTGGTGTTGATGGAAATAGTTGCCTCCATGTCACCTATAATGGGGATGCCAGCTGTAAAAGTGACACTTGCGCCAACTTCTACTGTAAAGCCATGCTCCTGGGTAAAGCTGCTAGTCTCAGTCATGGTTTTGGAGAATCTAAGAAGAATTGTGAAGAAAGTTGCAGAAAGGTGGTTATGGAATAGAATTTTCTACATTATACACCACTGAGCTAGTAGCATATATAGCTTACACTAAGCTGAGTATACACTCAACATCCAGTAACACGCTTAGAGTGACATTACAAACAGCACCCAGATCAAGAGCAATACAGGATCTTAAAACATGTCATGCAATGAAAAGTATTCATTAAACTGGAGAGCAAACAGGAGATTTGGAAGCTAGAATATGCTGCATTTGAGAAGCTTTGCCTATTTTAGCACAAGATAGATTATCACATGTATCCCTTCTGTAAAGGAGAAAGTCAGACTAGCATTCATTCAGCATATACTTACGAGAAGGAGTACTTTAAGGGAACGCTGCTTGTGTTCTTGTAGATTTGAGACTGGACCACTTCTGGCTGCTGAGAGAGTATTTTACCTGATGCAGGTAGGAATTCAAAGCTTACAACACTCTGGATGGTTTTATCAGTGGTGAAGGCTAGAAAGCGGTACTTATTATAGTTCCAACCTAGATTCTCAGCCTTATCAAAATAGTTGGTATCATCTTTAGTTGGGATTTTCCCTTTATAGAGGTTGCCATTGCGCGAATCCACACACCACAGCAAGTCATCAAGGCTGATCTTCATGAAATGGGTGAGAATTCGCCAGCCCCCATTTCCAATAGTGGTGCTGGAGTCAAGCCATTTATCATTTGTTGTGGATGGAGGGCTTCCCACCACAAGCTTGTCACCATCGGTCACAGCATACAGATTGCCTTTTTGGTCAAAGAAAAGCGCATCAAGTTTATTCCAAGCAGAGTGTCCTATCTTGGTTGCTTGGCCATAACGCCAGGACACATTTTCATTGCTTGGTGCTGGACCCTTGTAGAGCTCCCCATCCTTTGTAGCTGCATACAGAAGCCCATTTGGGTCAAAGAATAGAAATTTAAATTGAACCCACTCAGCTTTTCCCACTCTCTTGGCAGTAGAGAACCAATCAAGATTTGCAGACAGAGGCATGGGCCCAGTATAAAGATCCCCGCCACGGACAGCAAAGAGCTGCCCTTCAGGGCTAAACGCAATCTTGGTTACATCATTTAGCTTCCCTACAGCAGTAGATCTGTCGTAGTAGCTATCCATACGATCCTTGGGCGGTAGGCCAGCTCTAGCCACATAGTCACTGCTTATGGCAAACAGGATGGTGTCTGAAATTAGAGGAAACATTGTTTTATATATTTGGAAGCAGAACTGGTTGAGATATATTACAGAGTAACAGCAGGACTTCTCACAATAAGGTCAGCAAGTTTCTAGGTATCTTAATGAAGACTTCAGATTGTGCCCTCCCACCTTGCACAGTGAACTGAGGGCACAAGTGCCTTTTATTTAGAATACCAATTAAGAACTACATACTTCCATGTCCCCATTCACATGTGTGCACAGAGATACAGACACTATTAATATAGCTTTAACATTCCATTAGTGCTGCAGTTAAAACTGATGCATTAAAAAGGGTTGAATAGCTAGCTTACATTGGAAGATGGGTGAGGTAGCTTAAAGCATTTTAGTTTCAGATGTTACATGACAGCACTATATGATGTCATTATCCGACAATAACTGAGCACCCTTTATTCCCACTTCAGCTCTGAGAAAAGGAGAAGCAGTTCACCGAACAAGGCCACAGAGTCATTTCCCCTTCAATATCAGGTGCATAAACTGCTCGATAGCAGAAGTCTTTCCACAGAGATTGCCAGACATAGGCCCTTATAGATGGTCACACTTCCATTTATAAAGACAAAACAGCAAGCGTATGTTTGGAATAAAGTCAGTCCTTTGAGATATACGCTAGAATAAAGTTTACCATTAACCAGGCCCTCCACCACAATCTCCTTACAAAGAGGTGGATATTATACCTATGTGACACCCATCTCTGGTCTACACACCTCAGATCTTTGTTGATTTGCTCGGGGACACTTCCCTGAGCAGCAGGGCTGGATTAACAGACATACTAGGGGAATGGTGGGACACAGGGACCCTAAGACAGTGGCCCCAAGTCTCTCATGTCTCCTAGTAGATCTAGTCTGTCACCAGGTCTCAGGGAGACAGACATGGGGCACTCCAAGTGTCCTCATGTCTCCAAGCCAGTGTCTGTAGTGTCCTAGTGTAAGGGATCACCTGGCACCCCAACTGGGTACCTCTGTTGAAGGATGCTCCTAGCGCTTCCTGAGGACTCCAAGCACTGCAGCAGACACCACAACCGGAGAAGCATACAGATGCTGAAAACAGCTGAACAGGAAAAGCATACAATCAGCTTACACTCATGGCAATCAGCATACAATCCAATTCCCCCAATAACGAGATGACACTTCGTTTTGAGGTCAAGCAGAACTGACTGTACTGACACATACAGCCTCTTATTCCCAATCCACAAACTTCGTACTGCCCACAGAGTTTTACAGAACCACCAATTAATCCATACAATACACAGACACTCCCACACAAAATCCTCCCCTCTGCCTGTGATATGATTACTGAACACAATGGTTTATAATTACAGGCAGAGAAACAGTTTTTACCAAATGTTAATAACTTCCAAAGTATACATGCCACAAACATAAAAATTACATATTCGAACTCCGCACACTTTAATTATAAACAGTCAAAATTAGCCAATTCCATCCAGGGGTTATAAAGTTAAAGGAAAGTCCTAATTGACCAAATGAAGCATGGCTTTTCTGCCCAAAACCAGTTTCACAGAGTCTTCTATCCTGGAGATAATTGTGAAGTAATCCAATTATCTCCAAGGACAGAGGCAAAACTCCATTACCCACATGGTAGCAAAATACATTATATAACTGCAGCTATTGCATAAAACATACATTCAACATACATATCCCCAGATAGCTTAGATCTGAGTGCACATTATGACAATGGCACTCAGATCATACATACAATTCAATTGCCATGGAGTCTTTCGTTATACGAATGGGCTCCATGGCATAGCTATCCTGGGTAACACTGCTCACATAGGGAAAGTACAGAATGACCCGGCTTTTGGGTCTTTGCAGCAAAAAACAAAAAAAAAATACATTTTAACATGGGGCCATAGTCACAGGGCAGGAGGATGGCAATCAGTCTTCTCCAATGCCCAGTGGCGAGGCTGGTTTCGCCACACCTAGTCTCATACATTTAAAAAAAAAAAAAACCCCGCTCATGGCATTCAATGAGATAGATTTAAGCTGGTTTATTGGACACCTCAACATTTTGACCTGTACCCAGGTCTTTATCAAGTCTCTAGTGTCCCCTATGCATCCCAGAGGTCTCCCAGGGTCATGGGGACACTGGAAGATTAGGGGAGACTGAGACACCAAGCAATCCATATACATTAAAATCAAACCAAGTTTGTGTTATTTTACAGAATTGTTTCTTTGGTCACTCCTTTTGACTTACATCATGTGATTACACACATACAAAGATTATGCAAATTAGTAAGGAGAGCATTTTCCAAGAAAGGTGGCAACCCAAGCAACTTGTCACATTCTTGCTTAAGTATACAAACTTAGAGGGATGTAGAGAAACAAAGTTTGAGCGGACTGGCTGACATGAAATTAGTTTAGGTTATACTAACTTTGGTCACTCTAACACTGTTGCATGTGCCCTCTCTTTTACACTCACTACATACCGATTTTCTCTGTACCAGGTGTTACTGCCTTGCTGTCCTTCAAATTCTATGGGCAGACATGCCTTTTTGAGCATATTCACCCCTTTTGGCAGTTCTGGTTACGTGATTTGCGTCAGTGGCCCACCCTTTTACCCTGCCCATAGACTTCCTGCTTCACTGGACACTGCGGTTACAGATTTACTTAAAAAGCTTGAGATTAGCATATGGTATGTGTTCTAGTTGCATCCTATGATTTTCCCTCCAGCACCACCTCCATCAGATACATGACACTTGGGAGGTAGGACTTTAGTTGATAAGATTTTGGAGTTAGGCCCATCATAGTTGTCAGCACCAGGCCCACTGGGCTCTTAATCTGGCCCTGACAAGCAGGACACACTTCTGAAACTGACTTCATTATCAGCATCTGAAGAAACATACATCCATTCCTGTATTCCTAAAGTAGCACAGTAGAGATCAGAGGCACCTTCTGTGGGAGGTCTCACCTACTTTCCCAGTCTCAATTCCTCAGCATTGAATGTCTGGTGAGGAGCTGAGAGATACATGGTGGACAAACCCATTTTGAAGAAAGATTCACCTTTTTATACAAAGCAGACAAATGCACAGATAGAATTTGAAGCAGTTTTAAAAAAAAAAAAAGCTATAGTAAAAATAAATAAAAACAGCATGAAAGCATTACATTAAATATATATTTTAGGATCAAATACCTGGTGTATTCATTATCACAGAGATCAGAAAGCAAACTCCTAGATCTCTAGCAGGATATTTCTAAAAGTCTTTGGCTTGTGTAGTTTAGGAACTGTTTCCAGATAATTCTGTACAAATACACTCCACCCAGTCCATCAGCTTTATAGTCTGGGCCCCTCCCTAAACACAGCTGAATGTGGTTTGTCTGAAGACTCTGAGCAATGTTCTGCTGGTTAATCTGGTAGGAGAATGGTTAGCTAATCACTAGACTTCCTTCCAGTTATTTTGATCAAATCAAATGGCTTCCAATTAATGGTCAAATGAATTGATTTGCTCTGAATTGGCTAATTAATCCATTTGTTAATCGATTAATAGGTATTTGATTCATTCAACACAGCTGAAAGGGATTTGTGCACAAGTCTACTAACTATGTCTACAGGTTAATGGACTGTATATAAAAAGTGCTTCCCTGCAGCTTGTGGAATTAATAGGCTGCAGTTGGGAAACCACTTATCAAGGCAGTGCCTTTGCAGTTCTATCCTGATTCATAAATATATTTCTCTTCTGCAGCAAGTGATTTCTACATGCTACAGCGCAGCTCTTTTCCTGCACTGCCCTACAGCATGAAGAAATCACGTGTGTCAAGGAAAGCAACCCTGCTTATGGCGACTATTGGGTCCAGTGAGGCTTTTGCTGTTGTTTGACGAATACAGAATCAAGAGTTAGAAAAAGTTATAGACAAGACAATAGAACCCTGCTTTATAAAAGCTCATCTTCCAGAAACACTAGAGTATGTGGATTTCTATCAGAATATTATATAAAGTTGTCCAAAAATATATATAAACACACCAAGCCTCAATCCTACATGTTATTTAAATATAATTTCATTGATATGCTTTCTTAAAGAAGTGAGTTTTTAATGATCTTTTAAAGGAACTGAGACAGGGTGAGCAGGAAAGGGAGTCCTATAGGAAAGGCGCAGCCCTAGAGAAGTCTTGAAGGCGGGCATCAGAGGTGCGAGGACGAACAGGTATGAGACGCAGATCTGCGGCAGAGCGCAGGACCCTGGACTTGTATATCAGTCAGGATAGGTAGATAGAAGCAGCATTATGTATAGATATGTTAACAAGAACCAGAATTTTAAATTAAATCATATATCTTACGGGAAGCCAGTGTAAGGACTGACATGGAAGGTGTGGGCAAACAGGAAGATGAGCCTCGAAGCTGCATTTATTATAGATTGTAACAGGGCCAACTCGGAATGTATAAGACCGCTGAGACACTGTATGTGCAGCATTGACCCAGGAAGCACCTCTAGTGGTCATCTGAGTGGCTACCACTAGAGATGTTACTAAGCAGCAATGTAAACACTGGCTTTTCTGCACACCTTAAGCTGTAGTTGATTTGGTGACTATAGTGTCCCTTTAAATATTGCACCAATTATGGTAAAATTTGAAATCTAATAATTATGCTCAACGTAAAAACGAAAAATCCTCTTGTAAAATCCTACTAACAGCCTGCTTAGATTCCCAGCCCTTCATATGTAGGATATAAACAAGTGCAGTTTTATTTATTAAAGTGAGTTTCAAATTTAAGGCCAGAGTTGTCAAACTGAAAGCAGGACTTTCAATTCTGATAATTTGAAATTCATGAATATTTCTGCTACTGTCAGCAGATATAAAATAATAAAACTAATGTACATAGAGAAATATTGTTACTTTTGCAAGGTTATTCTATCATTGTCTTGAAGCCCATGGATCAGCGCAGTCAGGGGAATGGGCCTTGACAGAGCCAAGGAGTAGGCAGGTGGAGCTATAGGTTTAGGGGCGGGGAGTTAGGGGGAGTGTAATAAAGGTGTGGAAAAGTGCAAGTATATTAAGCGGCCATTTTAGCAAGTGGCCATTTTAATCAGAATCTGCACTTACCTGTTAATTGTCCCTCCCACCCTCCCTGGTTTTGTAGCAGGTCCCGTTTGGTCACAGCGGCGGGATAGGGCTAGGGTAATTGGGATGGAAGTGGATTAGCAAGTGGCTAGGCTAAGCTTAGACTGAATTAGGCCAGAGTTGGAAGTGGTCTGTTGGTTCGAGCTCATCGGTGGCTCCGAACCTGGTGGTGTAGGGGTGTCTCGGTATACCCCTACAGTTAATAAAGTTATGATTATGGGGCCTCTTTGGTAGGCCGGGTGTTATATATTATGTGTTATTTATATTGTTATATATTGTTTATGGTATGGGGTCATTGTCTGGGTTAATGCTGTACGGAAGGGGGTGGGGGTAAATTAATCTTATATGGCAATGACCCCAATTTGTTATCTTGTTTATTGAAAAATTTAAATAAAGCTGTGGACTTTTATTTTCCAACAGAAATTGGTGTCTGTGTTTATTGGTGGGTTTTGGGGGTCAAAAATGCCACAAGCCGAATAACGACTGTGCGCATGTCAAGCAATGTCATGGATTCACAGGGCGAAGGACAAGCAGTGTGTGAGACTGCATTTCTCCCTACACGAGTCTTTGTGTTCTGAAGGAGAAAGGAAACATTTATTTGAAAAAAAAAGTTCTGAGCTAAAATTTGTATTTTGTATGGTTGGAAGCGGGTAAGCCGCCCAACAGCATTTAGAGGAAAAACCGTGAGTTAGTGCTCAGAAGAGCAAGGCTTTTCTTTTTATTTGTCTTCTTTTTGTTTAAATTGCCAGACCTCTTAATAAAGAAAAAGAATGCATTTACAAGGGATCATCAGATTTGTGTGGTGTTCATATCATTAAGACTGTGTGATTGTATGGTCCCAGGTCACATATGGTGGAGAATGCGGGCACCACACTGACAGTCTGTAAAAGGAACCAATACCAACAAAATGGAGGATATTGTTAAGGCTTTACTGCAGGCTGCAACCACTTAGCATCAATCTACTGCAACCCAGCAACAAGCTACAGCCACCCAGCAAGAAAACATTACAGTCCTGCAATATTACAGTCCTGCGGCAACTGGTGTTTGCACAAAAAGAGGAGCAGCAAAATGCCACTCGTGCCATGCAGCGGGCGATCCAGAATCTATCTGAGAGGCTGGCCAGATATACTGTGGAAGTGCTACATAGTTCTAAAGATGGTGGACACAGATGATGTGGAAGCTTACCTGATGGCTTTTGAAAGGACAGCTGAAAGAGAAGGTTGGCTTGAGTCTGAATGGGCAGGCCTCCTCGCTCCATTTCTGAGTGGAGAACCTCAAAATGCATATTTGGAGCCTGCACAAGCTTGTTACTACAAGAAGCTGAAAGCAGAAATTTTGGCCCGCTTGGGAGTCACAACAGCGGCTCGTGTCCAGAGATTACTCTCCTGGAATTATAGCCAAGACAAAGCTGTGCGGTCACAAATGTTTGACTTGATACATCTTGCCAGGAAATGATTACAGCCAGAGGTTAATTCAGCCAGTCACATCGTGGAACAGCTTTTGATAGATCGGTTCCTGTGAGGATAGCCTGTTTCCCTACGGCGCTGGGTCAGCCATAGTGATCCTAAAACGGCTGATGAACTAGTTGATTTAGTGGAACAGTATGTGTTTGCAGGAGAGTTTCTCCAACTCTCCAACCAGGAGAGACCTAGGACACTGAAGATCAAGAGTCCCAGTAAATGGGGTAAGACTGTTTGAGGGAAAAGGGGGTCTTGAGAGGAGCAGCTGTGTTTGTACAAGTCAAGGGACAATCCAGAAAAGGGCAAGAATTGTGTTAGGCTGGAAGATTCTACACAAACCCACAAAATGATGCCTAATTATAACATTACGTGTTTTCAATGCAAATAATATGGACATATTGCAAAGAACTGTCCTGAGAATGTTGTTGCAATGGAATGGAATGCTAGTGATAAGAGTGATGATTACTATCTTTGCTCAGTATATGCAGTCACCAAAAATGATTGTCTGGAGGGCCATCCCTGGTGTACTGTAAGGGTAGAGGGAAGAGATGTAAATGCTTTTCTAGATTCTGGGAGTATGGTTACGCTTCTAAACCAAGGTCTGTTAAGAAATATTCAAATAAATGACTCCCAGAATCTAGAAATTGCCTGTATACACGGGAACATGAACCAGAACCCTACTGCTGAGGTAATTATTGAGACGCAAAGCGGCACTGTAAATCATACAGTTGGTCTGTTAAGCAATTAGTCCATGAAATGATAATTGGCAGGGATTTTCCCAAATTTTTGCATTTGTGGACAGGCATCGAGCAGGATAAATCAGTACCTATAGAGGGCACTGTTAGTGACTTTCCATTTTCCAATTTAATAGGGGATGACCTGGACAGAGAAATTGCTGCTAAAAACAAGCATTCAGCCCCTATGGAAACCCTAGTTAGAAATAACACTGAACAGAGTGATACAGGTCCAGCTAGTAGACCTGAACATGTTCTAGAACTGACTGACCTAGAGGTTAACCCGGGTAATTTTAGAGATGCACAGTGGGAGGACCCCACTTTATCTGAGGCTAGAAACCATATCTTCATGAGGAATGGGACCCCTGTTGATCCCAACAAAACTCCTTCTTATCCATATTTTGAAGTAGAAAATGATTTACTGTACAGAGTTATAAAACTAGATGCAGTTAAACAACTATTGGTACCTCAGGCATATCGAGACACAGTATTGCATCTTGCACATAGCCATATTCTTGGGGGACACCTAGGGGTTGATAAGACAAGAGAGAGAATTATCAGGAGTTTTTTTTGGCCAGGTGTCGTGGCGCCAATTACACGTTATTGTTCATCCTGTCCTGATTGCCGATTAACTACCCCTTTCACAACATATCATAGTCCCTTAGTACCCTTGCCCATTATAGAGGTTCCATTTGAACGCATTGGTATGGACTTTGTGGGCCCTGTTATAAAATCTGCTAGAGGACAACAGTACATATTAGTAATAATAGACTATGCTACTCGTTACCCTGAGGCAATACCTATGCGTACAACTTCAGCAAAAGCTATTGCTAAGGAACTTATATTGATGTTCAGTAGGGTTGGGATTCCCAAGGAAATACTGACAGATCAGGGAACTTCATTTATGTCTCGAGTCACAAAATAATTATGCTATCTCCTTCATATAAAGCAGCTGAAAACCTCTGTATATCACCCACAATATAATAGTTTGGTGGAATGATTCAATAAAACCCTAAAAGCTATGCTTAGAAAGGCCATTGATAAAGATGTGAAAAATTGGGACTGCCTTTCACCTTATTTAATGTTTGCTATTAGAGAAGACCCTCAAGCCTCTACTGAGTTTTCACCTTTTGAACTCTTGTATGGTAGACACCCTAGAGGGTTGTTGGATATTGCTAAAGAGACTTGGAAACGTGAGTCTACACCACACTGATGTGTCATAGAACATGTAACTCACGTGCAGGAAAGAATGGCAGCCAGTATGCCCTTTGTTAGAGAACACATGGAAAATGCCCAACAACATCAGCAGAATAGCTACAATAAAAATGCCAGGGTCCCCACGTTTAAACCAGGAGATAGAGTGCTAGTTTTGGTTCCTACGGTTAAGAACAAATTCCTAGCAACATGGCATGCACAATATGAAGGCATAGAATGTGTGGGGAAAGTATATTATAAAGTAAGACAGCCAGGAAGACGAAAGGAGGTACAAATCTACCATGTTAATCTACTTAAGCCATGGAAAGAAAGAGAAATGCTTGTGACTGTAGAAACATTATGCCTCCCTCCAAATGATCATGACCCAACTGTAAATATATCAGAAACCCTAACTATCCACCAAAAAAGGGAGGTTAAAAACTTCATTAGACTAAATAAAGATGTTTTCTCCGCAGTTCCAGGGAGAACTGCTGTTATAAAGAATAATATCATCACTGAGCCAGGAAAAAGAATCCATCTTAAGTCATATAAAATACCAGTAGCTCGGGGCGGAGCCTGCATGCAGTCCTGATCAGACGCCATATTCCTGAGCTCCTCTCGAGCTACCCTCAATCCGCCTAATACTGACGAAAATAACAATAATCCATCTTGGAAACCAACTCACCTTGATCCAGCAAGTTGTGCTGAGCCGGCTGATGCCTTTTTTCCAGCCATAGAGGCAACCTAAGCGGCGCCGCCGAGTTGAGGCCTACCGCCCGCTGACAGCCACAGACCTCGAGACACTTCTGTGGAGATACTTTGCAGACCAGCCAGGAGCAGAGCCACTGCCGCAAGAACCGGCCATGGGCCGCAGATCGCAAAAGCCGACTACTGGGCCCGTTAACAGAGACATTGGGGCCATGTTCCAAAGGCCGGCACGACCCGAACCCCCTCCGCCGCCGGAGGAATCTCAAAGTGAGGCAGAAACCGAACCGGAGAGACCCGAGAGGTCGGAGTGGCCGGAGAGACCGGAGCGACGGCAGCCGGAGGTTACACCAGCCATCGTGACCACAGCATCCCTAAACATGGATGCCGCAGATGACTCTGCTCCGACCACAAAGAGGGACCTGAAATTACTCCTAGCCAGCATCCACAAATTATTGGAAGCAGACTCTGCAAAGCTTAAAACTGAGCTGCGGGAGATCAGAGAGACAGTAGGGGCAGTCGACGACAGCGTGCAAGATGCACACACCAAGATCACTGGGGTACAGAACACGGTACTCCAACTCCAACGAAACCAAACAATCCTAATGGGGAAGCTTGCAGTTATGGAGGACCGAAACCGCCGATCCCACATAAAAATCAGGGGGATTCCGGCCGCGATATCAGCAGAGGAACTACCCCACTACGTACGGCGCCTCCTCACGACTATACTGCCTCCAGCTATGGCCCGCAAAATGAATGCCGAAATTATTTACCACCTCCCCTCGACAAACAACACGAAATCCAACTTAAACCGGGACGTTATCCTGAAATGCCACACAGTCCAGGACAAAATACAAATCCTGCAAGCTGTAAAAGGCAAAGCACCACTTACCTTTGAGGAATCCACCTTGCTATTCTTTCAGGACTTGTCAAGAGCTAGAGAACAAACAAACTACTCAAACAGCTGGAGTGATCCAGACTGGCCGAGTATACTACTGGATATGATAGGGAAATAAAGAAATTAATGCAATCTAGTAAAAAAAAACAATAGATAAATAAATGTGAAAATTTGCCTTAATGGCTCACCTCTATAGATATCAAGTGATACCCTAGTACCTACAAAGCTCAAAGGAATGCTAACTGGCTAATGACTTTATTGGGCAAAAGAATGGTCAAGTCCAGAGCTAAGAGCGTAAAGGGTAGGTGTATGTCATTCAGCTGACATGGGTATCTGGGGTATGGTCACTTTTGTAGAACCTCAAAGGTTCCTGTATGCCGTGTGGCTGGTAAATGACTCCAAACTTATGGTAGTCTATAGATATGCAGTTTACAAAACTGTAGTAAATCGAGTCATAGACCAAGCTGGCATATGGGGCAGCATATAGCAATTCCCTGTATATAATAAAAGGAGAGAATCTAGCATTTGGGAAGGAATTCGAAATATCCCCCAGAGTCTATTGCTAGGCAACTGTAACGTTAAACAAATAATGGTTACAGTAGATACAAGGGGGTCTCGTATCTACTGTAACCATTATTTGTTTAACGTTACAGTTGCCTAGCAATAGACTCTGGGGGATATTTCGAATTCCTTCCCAAATGCGAGATTCTCTCCTTTTATTATATACAGGGAATTGCTATATGCTGCCCCATATGCCAGCTTGGTCTATGACTCGATTTACTACAGTTTTGTAAACTGCATATCTATAGACTACTATAAGTTTGGAGTCATTTACCAGCCACACGGCATACAGGAACCTTTGAGGTTCTACATAAGTGACCATACCCCAGATACCCATGTCAGCTGAATGACATACACCTACCCTTTACGCTCTTAGCTCTGGACTTGACCATTCTTTTGCCCAATAAAGTCATTAGCCAGTTAGCATTCCTTTGAGCTTTGTAGGTACTAGGGTATCACTTGATATCTATAGAGGTGAGCCATTAAGGCAAGTTTTCACATTTATTTATCTATTGTTTTTTTTACTAGATTGCATTAATTTCTTTATTTCCCTATCATATCCAGTAGTATACTCGGCCAGTCTGGATCACTCCAGCTGTTTGAGTAGTTTGTTTGTTCTCTAAGTTATAGGGGTTAAGCCCCAGGACACCCCTGGAGTGTCCATTAAGGTGTTCTTCCACCAGTGAGACGGTTCCTATCCTTTGGACCCATCCTCACAGGTGGAATTTTTTCTGTTACATTTCTTGTCAAGAGCTACCCTATTGTGGAGGAAGTCTTGCGGACCCGTCACCACCCAGCTACGCTCGGCAGGCCTGCCATACAGGTGGGGAGCGGACAATTCCATCGTAGTCACACAAGCCGGTGCCGTACACGCCCTACATTCCATGCAAGAAGCTGCACCATTTCTACAAAAACTGGGCATATCCACCGTACCAGCGACACCAGAGCAACCCACAAGATCCTGGGACCCGAACACAGTTACACCCTTCATCCCGCGCTCTCGAACTGCACCTCCACCTGTCCCATAGGACGCTACGCTGAGTACTGGCTCCGACCAGGAACAGTTGCGGATATCAGTAATGCAGACGGGACTTTGAACAACGACACTCTAAATTTAGTTTCTTTTCCTTTAAAATGTTATTTTCGTGCCTGTATATTTTTGTATTTAAGCTCAGTCTGTACCTTCCACCCCACCACCCCCCTAACTGCGCCATGTACACTAGCATTCATCCTCACCACTAGAAAGGGGGATAACAGGTGAGGTTCCCTGACGTGCACCTCAACACATAAAGACCAACCAGACATCCTTACTAGGACTATGGTCGGTTCCCACGCATCATATGACGTCACATCACCCCCCCCCCATGACCTCCTCTAGGTTATGGGCCAAACACCCGCCCGCATCAGCACAAAACAAGCCACCACGCGACCGGGACTGACACTAGCCGAATGACCTGCACGAGACAACAACCGAGACCCAACCCGAGATGCGGGCGACCGATATAAGCGAGCCTGACGCGACACGTATACTTGGGTCAATGACAATCAGCCTTACTCCAATCATACGGATACACCCCCAAGGACTCAAGACATACAACACACCACAGAGCAACCGACTTATGACCACTGCCTGAGGGCATCACCGACACTTTTAACCCCTACCACCGAGGTTGCCTGTGGACTTACCTAACTTGTGAACAAACCTGACTTCACATTAATAAAAATAGTGTTGATGGCAAACAAGGCATAAAAGACACCAATCTCACCCTGTATCAACATGATGTACATTAGCTTACTTGCTTGCGAGATGTTATGTTATGTATTGAAATGGTTTGCACCTGCCGTTGTGACGGGACAAACTGGCATGTTAAACTTCAACACTGACAAAATAAAGAATTTAAAAAAAAAATACCAGAAGCTCGTAGAGAAGCGATCAAAACCGAAGTAAAGAAAATGTTGGTCCTTGGGGTAATTGAAGAGTCACAAAGTGATTGGTGTAGCCCAATTGTGCTTGTACCAAAACCAGATGGTACAATCATATTCTGAAATGATTACTGGAAGCTTAATGCAATATCCAAGTTTGATGCATATCCTTTGCCAAGGGTTGATGAACTTGTAGAAAGACTTGGGAAAGCCAGGTCCCTCACTTCACTGGATTTAACAAAGAGTTATTGGAAATTACCACTCACTGCCCGGGCAAAGGAAATAACTGCCTTCTCTACTCCAGATGGACTTTTACAATACAAAGTATTACCTTTTGGCTTACGTGGGGCTCCAGCAACATTGCAAATAATGATGGACAGAATCCTAAAACCACATACCTCTTATGCAGCGGCTTACTTGGATGATGTGGTTATACACAGTGACCAGTCACTTACCAAAACTGCAAGCTGTCATTCCATATGAAATGCTGGCCTGACGGCAAACCCTAGTAAGTGTACCATTGGCTTGATGGAGGCCAAGTATCTAGGTTATTCAATTGGAAGAGGGTTAGTCAAACCACAACTTGCGAAAGTTGAAGATATACGAAATTGGCCACGACCCGTGACTAAGAAACAGGTTAGGACATTCCTTGGTCTTATTGGCTATTACAGGAGATTTATCTCCAATTTTGCTACCATAGCGAGTCCCTAACTGACCTCACAAAAGCAAGAGCCCCGGTCATGGTGAAATGGTCACCAGAAGCATAGGCGTGCGCAGCCTATTGCATTAGGGTGTGCACCCTAAAGCACAAACACACACCGCATGTATGTATATATATATATATATATATATATATATTTATATATATATACATATACATACATACACACACACTGCTGTTTGTGTGTGTGTGTGTGTGTGTGCTGTTAGTGCGCTGTGTGAGGGTGCTGGTAGTGTGCTATGTGGGTGAGGGTGTTGTTAGTGTGTTGTGTGTGAGGGTGCGGTTTGTGTGTGAGGGTGCTGGTAGTGTGCTGTGTGTGAGGGTGCTGTTTGTCTGATGTGTGATATGTGTGTGTGTGTGTGTGTGTGGGTGCTGTGTGTGTGAGGGTGCTGTTTGTGTCGTGTATTTGTGAGTGTGCTGTTTGTGTGAGGGTGCTGTTAGTGTACTGTGTGTGAGAGTGTTGTGTGTGTGATGGTGCTGTATGTGTGCTGTGTGTGTGAGGGTGCTGTATGTGCGCTGTGTGTGTGCTGTAGTAAATATCCCCCTCCCTTCTTACCTTATGATAGGGAGGGGAGATCCTTGCTGCCATGTGCCATCCCTGGTGGTCCAGTGTAGAGTATACTCTAGCCTGCGGGGCTAGAGTTCACTCTCGCAAGATCTGAGCGTTGCCACGGCAATGCTCAGATCTCGCGAGAGGAACCTGGCGAAGCTTCTGTCTAGAGCTCCCTGGGTCCTCTCCTGCCTCCCTCTATGCTGCTGTGGGCCGGTGAGGTAGATCTTTGATCTCCCCGCCGGCCCATGGAGGCTTAGAGCAGAGCCGGCACTCAAATAGTGCCGGCTCTGCATGAGCCTACAGGGGAGATCCGGAGATCTCTCCTGCCGGCAGGGGTCAAGTCCTGGGGAATAAAGTGTAAGAACTCTCCCAAGATTCCCACCCCCCCAAAAAAATAATATACACTCGTGTATATATACGTGCACACACACACTGACACACACACATATATATACGCGTACACACACACATACACTCACAGACACACACACATACACTCACAGACACACACACATACACTTACAGACACACACATACTCTGACACCCACCCACACATACATTCACAGACACACACACTCACACAGACACACACTCACATACTCAGACACACACACACTCACAGACATACTTAGATACACACACAGACATACTTAGATACACACACAGACATACTTAGACACACACACACAGACATACTTAGACACACACACACACACACAGACATACTTAGACACACACACACACAGACATACTTAGATACACACACAGACATACTTAGACACACACACACACACACAGACTTACTTAGACAGACACACACACACATACTTAGACACACACACAGACACTCACAAATTATTATTTTTTTAATTAAAAATTGTCCACCCAGCCTCCCTACCTGGAGTGCTGGCGTGGACTTGTCCCTGGGGTCCAGTGGGTCGGGTGCCGGTCTCCATCTCAGCCGCGGCGAGGGAGCTGTGTGCTGTCTGCTTCCTCTCACCGCGCGGGCTGTCTGCTGTAGCTGGGAGCCGGAATATGACGTCATATTCCGGCTCCGGCATCAGCAAACGGCGCGCGGCGAGAGGAAGCAGACAGCACACAGCTCTCTCGCCGCGGCTGAGATGGAGACCGGCGGGGGGGGGTCCATGAACTCTTGCCCTCCCCCCCATGACAGGGGGAACTCGGAGGGCATTTGGGGGTGGCAGAGTGCCTGCAGGAACGCGTGGGAACATTGTTCCCACGCGTTCCTGCAGGACTCACAGGCGTGCCGCGGGGATTAGGGTGTGCCTAGGCACACCCGGCACACCCCGTGCGCACGCCTATGACCAGAAGATGAGCAGGCATTTCAATGTCTCAAGGAAGCCATATGCATTCAACCTGTGTTAGTTACACCCAATTTTTCCAAGGAATTCATCCTAGAAACAGATGCATGTGATGTAGGGCTTGGATCTGTACTGTCACAGGAAAGTCAAGATGAAGAGCACTCAATTCTGTACCTGAGCAGGAAATGTCAACCCAGAGAAAAAAAATATTCAACAGTCGAGAAGGAGTGTCTAGCTATTAAGTGGGCTGTGGAAACTCTCAAGTACTACTTGAAATTTAAGTTGGTGACAGATCATGCACCACTCACTTGGATGAGTCAAAATAAAGAAAACAATAGCAGAGTTACTCACTGGTTCCTTAGTTTACAACCCTATCATTTCTCAATAGAGCACAGGGCTGGCTCTAAACAAGGAAATGCTGATGGCCTTTCACAAAAACATACCCTTATGACAATGGTCGCTCACCCAACTAGGTTTGAGCTGGGGGGGGAGGATGTGTGACCGAGTGCAAGGCATTGTTATGGATGGAGTGTATATTTCTCCAAAAGTATTGGAATATGTAAATTAATAGCCCCAGGAAGAAGGTCTGTCTGTTTTAATCAGAGCAATTTTGCAATGTAATATGGGTTCCCGGAGTGGAGCATTTGGAGTGAAGGGAGGGCCAGTGCTCCATTCCACAGTTTATATACAGCACAGCAGGTGAGCGATCCAAACCAGGAGTTCTGGATCACCCTGATAGCTGCTGACCTGTTGGCAATGATTAGCACAGGACTGCTATAAAATTGCCCTGTCAGGGATTTACAGGGAGAAGGACAAGCAGTTTGTGAGACTGAATTTCTCCCTTTGTGTTCTGAAGGAGAAAGGAAACATTTATTTGGGAAAAAAGGTCTGTGCAAAAATGTGTATTTTGTATGGTTGGAATCGGGTAAGCCGCCCAACAGCAGTTAGAGCAAAAACTGTGAGTTAGTGCTCAGAAGAGCAAGGCTTTTCTTTTTGTTTGTTTTCTTTTTGTTTAAATTGCCAGACCTCTTAATAAAGAAAAAGAATGCATTTACAAGAGATACAATTTGTGCGGTCTTCCTATCATTAAGACTGTGTGATTGTATGGTCCCAGGTCACAATATATATATATTGTGACCTGGGACCATACAATCACATATACATACAAACACAAACACTACTGTGGCACAATGACGGGCTGACATGCATTTTTTCCAGGGCTGCTTTGCATTCCCAGTCCGGCCATGCACTTGCCACACCAATCCGAAGTTCCTGCTTTTCTCCAATCACTGGATCTGTCGGCAGCGGCCTCATCGACGATTCAACCCATCTGGCTGGTAGATGGAATCACTCCTTTCGAGCCCCAAAAGCTTGTTTCAGGGACAATCAAATTACCTACTTGAAGGAAGCAGCTGCCAATTTCTGTCTTTACTTTAAATGTTAACTAATTTTCAGTTATGTTGTTTTACTATTTTTAACTGCTCTAGCTGCATACACTGTTAAATTCCCTATACTGGCTCCATAAGCTATTAGATTAATGGATGGATACGTTACTGTCCCCTCCCCCCACCTGTCAACGTGCACAGCCTTTCGTTAAACCCTGTTAGCGTCTACCGGCACGTTCAGCATACAACCTTAGCCTCTTCATATACTACTACCAGATTCAGTGGCATATATAGGTCAAGGAAGGCTTTTGACCTGCTTATTACACCTGTGTGTGCCTTAAACTAAAGCATTTATGTTGCGCTTTTCTCTTTTATTACCCTGGGCACACGCAGCCTCCACTGGAACCCTCTGCTTTATTGTTCTGTCTCACATAGTACAGCAATAGGGGTTTATATAGCACCAACAATTTAAACAGGGTCGACTATGCCCATGGGTTGTTATGTTTTTATTATAATTTAATCTGCTCTAACTTTTTTGTCTTCACGTGCTGTATTGGTGTCATAATGCTGACCTGCAAAAATAAAGAATAAAAAAAAAACTATAATATTACAAATAAATTAAATGCAAATATAAACATATATAGAGCAATCTAATGTCACATTTAACATGTTTCTCCCAGCAGGACTTCCTGTCACGATTTACCTCCGTAACCTCCGTTCCCTCGCAGCTCCGACGGAGGTATATGGGTCATGCGCGAATGCAAGAGGCGGGCCGCGACCCGTGAACTCCATTTGCATCACGTGTCCGGGGCAATGATAGACGCCTGGGAGACATGCGCGATCATTCCACGCCGCTGGACACCGTAGCTGAATTTAATAAAATCCCATACTCACCTCCATGTTCACTCAGCAGATTGACAGCCCCATACACCAATAGTGTGTTATGGAGGCTTGTTAAGTAGGTGTGCCTTTTGTATGGCTCCCTATTTGAACCTGGAACAGATGAGCTTTTATTGCTCAGTTTTTCTGTGCTGCCTTGCTATATAACCTACGTTCCTGTTATCCTGTATACCTGACCTTGGACTGCCTATTAGTGTTTGCACCTCTGCTGCCTGGATTTTGACCTTTTGGATTGTTTGACCTTCTTTCTGCCTTGCCCCTATTGGATTTTACGCATTGGAGTTTTGCTTTATTATATTTTACTATACAAGTACTGCATCCCTGAGTTTCATGCAAGTTATGATTGACACTTCCTCAGAAATGTGAGTGATCCTCTAATGTCCCAGTTCATATAGGCAGTAGATATTCACTTAATGTCCCGATTGATGTGCTGATTGACTTCCTGGTTCTCTTCAAAGCGCGCGATATCTAAGTTTTACAACTACGAACAAGAAAGGATATAGAACTATACTGAACCCCCAGCAGGGATATAAGAGTGTCAAAGTGACATACTAAATCAATCAAAATCATATTGAAGACTATAAAAAGGAAATGCTCAAAATTAATATACTATACTATATAGTGTCTAGAATTTAAGTCACCACAGGCAGGTGCACTACACCTAACCATTTTGATATGTATTATTAATGATAAAGTCAAATTAATATAATAATGGCAATATGTCCATGCAGATTATAAAGTCAACCAAAAACCTCATAATAAACTAATTCCAAAATCTCACAATATGTACATTAGGCCCTATGGGGACTACTGTATCCAGTCTATAAATCCAGTAGGCTTCCATTTGTAAGAGCAATTTGGACCTATCACATCCACGTGGTAGTGGAGGGATATAATCAATAGCCATAAATCTTAGCGTGGGCAGTCAGTGTTGAGCCAACAGGTAATGGTTTGCTTCCAGTTTGTCTGTACATTGATTCCGAAAGACTGTTATGTGATCTCTCAGTGTCAAGTATGTTTTCACTACATATGAAAGTCCACATGGAGAAGTAATCAGATAGATTACATGATCTGTGGTGCAGGTAATGTATTGTGGTATGGGGATCTGTTCCCCACTATGTGAGTGGACAAATAAGGATCCACTAAGCATGTGGCTACAGGTGATGCAGCCACTGCGTTTAGAGCATGGGTCGTCAACCTGGTCCCTACCGCCCACTAGTGGGCGTTTTAGGATTTCAGGTGGGCGGTAGGGATTTCCAGGTTTTGACGACCTGACGACCGGGCGGACGGGCGGGTGCGAGCCGGCGGTACCCCTGCGACTGGGTACCGCCGTGACAATTTGCATCCCCGGCCCGCGCGGCAAACCGCCGGGGCCGCATATGGAGAGGTCCATCGGGTGGCCCATGCTGTCAGGGCCACCCGATGGATGTGGATTGTGAGGGGGCCCGGTCAGCGCTGGGCGTTTTAACAGCGCAACCGGGCCCCCTGTGATGACATCGCAGAGCTGGGAGGAAGTGACTGCACGTCACTCCTCCCAGCTAACACTGAGAGCCGCGCGGGAGGAAGACCAGGGAGTCAGAGTGGGAACTCTGACTCCCATCCACCTGAGCCACCACTGGACCCCAGGGAAAGTCACCCTCCTGAATCTAAAAGGTAGGAAACAGGAGGGTGACTTAAATATAATGTGTGTGTGTGTGTGTGTCTTTGTATGTATGTCGTGTGTGTGTGTGTGTCTGTATATATGTCTTGTGTGTGTGTGTATGTATGTGTGACTGTCTGTTGGTATGTGTGTCTTGTGTGTGTCTGTATGTATGTGTCTTGTGTGTATGTGTGTCTGTCTGTGTTCCTGTATGTGTCGTGTGTGTCTTGTGTATGTGTGTCGTGTGTGTGTCTATGTGTCTGTATTTGTGTATGTGTGTCTGTATGTGTGTCTGTATGTGTGTCTGTATGTGTGTGTGTATGTGTGTATGTATGTGTGTATGTATGTGTCGTGTGTGTGTGTATGTATGTGTTGTGTGTGTGTGTATGTATGTGTCGTGTATGTATGTGTCGTGTGTATGTGTCTGTATGTGTGTCTGTATGTGTGTCTGTATGTGTGTCTGTATCTGTTGTGTCGTGTATGTGTGTCTGTATGTATGTGTGTCTGTATGTATGTGTGTCTGTATGTATGTGTGTCTGTATGTGTGTGTGTCTGTATGTATGTATGTGTGTCTGTATGTGTGTGTGTCTGTATGTGTGTCTGTATGTGTTGTGTCGTCTATGTGTATGTGTGTCTGTATGTGTGTCTGTATGTGTGTCTGTATGTGTCTGTATGTGTCTGTATTTGTGTATGTGTGTCTGTATGTGTGTCTGTATGTGTGTCTGGTACGTGTGTCTGGTACGTGTGTCTGGTACGTGTGTCTGGTACGTGTGTCTGGTACGTGTGTCTGTCTGTTATAGTGGACTATATAGTAAGTGGGCTACCTAGCTCAGCCTTCCTACTGGGCATTGCTACAAGGAAGGTTAAAAAATAGAAAAAAGGGGAAAAAAAGGTGGGGAGGGGAATTGAGGAGGGAGAGGAGATGAGCTGACGCACAAATGAGAAATCATATTATGCGCAAACAGAGAAGTCGTCTGAATATCACTGAAAGAGACCTTCGTTTGTTCCTTACGAAAATCGAACCAGATATCAAATATTTAGTCTCGCAGCATCAACCTCAAGGATCTCATTAATCACTAGTAAAGGTAATTTCAATTTACTTTATTGTTTTCTCATTAAACTTTATAAAGTTAAAAACCTTATAAACCTGCATTAAGTAGAAATAAAAAGATAAATGTACGTACATTTATTTTTTGTTAAACACCCTCCTTTCTAAAAAATATTCTGCATTTGCGCGAAAACTGGTGGGCGGTAAGGACATTTTTTCAACCAAAAAGATGCATTAGTGGGCGGTAGGTAAAAAAAGGTTGACTACCACTGGTTTAGAGAATGCTTTCTTCACTATTCAAAATGGTGTTTGATACTGCAATGGATCACTTCTAACCAATAAATCCTTTACATTTATGCTAATTTCATAACTTATAATTGGATTTTCCTGGAATATTGCTGGTAAATTTTTATATGAACATAATATTCCCTAGTATTTGGTAGTAGTGGCTGTGATCTTATTTGTGCCCGACTGGAAAGTTAAGGGCAAATACATCTTTTTACCCTGTTTATACTGGGCTGGTTTCTTAGCCTTGGATCTGAAGATTCCTGCTCTAGTTTTTGCTATATGAAGAGTCCATGGATGGTACACCCTATCAAGGAACCTATTCCACATTTCTTAGAATTGTTGTACCTGAACACTCTTAGAAATTGGGAAATAGATAATGAGTATTTAATAAAAGTGAGGGTGAAAGCTAGAATCCATTAATAGGGTTTTGCGTCCATAGATGTTTGGTGTAAAGTATAACCAAGTTTATACAATGTATTAAAAATAGTAACCTCAAGAACATTGATTGATACGTCATCCCAATTGGCACACAGTGTGACAGGAAGTATAGACAAATTAACCTCTTTTACCATATTTTGAAGTTTTTGCATGGTGCCTTGTCAAATCAAAAATGCATAATTTAGAAAACGGTGGTATTTCAGTATGTTTTGATAAGATGTATTGACATTCCAACCAATACATGAAGGCATTGGCATAAGAAAATGTCATAGCCACACCTATGGCAGTTCCGGATAACTGTAAGAAGAAGTTATTAACTGTAATAGTTATGAGCATATCAGCAATAGTTATGAGCATATCAGCACTTCCAAAATGGAAGGAAGGCATTGTTTAACCCCTTAAGGACTAAACTTCTGGAATAAAAGGGAATCATGACATGTCACACATGTCATGTGTCCTTAAGGGGTTAAGGGATCTTCTCCAACCAGCAGATTGGATGGCCAAATTGGATCTGCAGTGCCTATCCCAGTACAACATCAAGATGGAGAACTTCCTGCAATTTACATGGTAGGGTAGTAAACAGAGGTTCAGGTGCCTTCCATTCGGACTGTCTTCGGCTCCATGGTGCTTCACCAAGCTCATGTCTCAGAATATATTTAGACGGCATTTTCATTCTGGCTCAGTCTATTCAATTAATCCGGACCTACTTTGCATGGACTTTGACTCTGTTAGAGAACCTAGGCTTCCTGATCAATTGGGAGAAATCCATTATCGTTCCCACGCAACAAATCAAATTTCTGGGTTATATTGGATTATTGTAGATTCTACCTTTCAAACTCTACACCTTCCAGTGGCAAAATTAGCCAATATCAAGAAGGAGATAGGCGAACACTAGCAACCTCTCAACTCTCTCTCAAACAACTGTTGAGAATGTTAGGCCTTCTAGCGGCATCTATACAGGCCATTTTTCCAGGTCTTCTTGGCTATCGAGCCCTATAACGATTACAAACTTCATCTCAAGGGCAGCAAATCATACACGGATATGGTAACTCTGGACTCAGAAGCAGAGGATGAACTTCAATGGTGGCTTCTTCACATGAAAGCTTGGAATGAGCGCACCATATTTTATACAGCTCCAGATTTGATAATCAAATCCGACCCAAGTTTTCCGACAAATTTTATAATACGATCCTGATTAAAGAAATAACATCAATATGTACCCATCGTGGGAAAACTCATGTGTAACAGAGCTCCTAATACTCTGACCGAGTACCTCCACTGATGGATGCTCCTAGTGCTTCCTGAGGGCTTCAAGCACTTCTCCAGACACCATAAGCACTGCAGACCGAACCTCTCTTCCTACCGAGAGCGAAGCTGGAACATGCTCTTAAAAGAGCTCAGTGATTATATCCAGGGGAGTATGTAGAGTATAGCAATCCCCCAGTGTAGATGCAGTCGTATCCCCCAATCATGAGGCGAGGCTCTATGTTGAGGGTCAAACAGGAACAGAATGCACTGAGGCTTTATTGCTCTTATATACACATTTCTCCACAAGGTTACCACCCACGTGGGCCTTGTGGAACAATCAAATAATAACCGACACACAGTTAAACACTCCCATTCATTCCAGCAAAAATCCTCCCCTCTGCCTGTGATATAATTACTGAACACAATGGGTTAACGTAATTATCACAGGCAGGAAAATACAGTTTTTATACCATTTTTATAACTTTAAAAATATACATCCAATCTTAATAAAACTTACATTTTTAACTATGGGAACAACATATCCAAAATTCATGAGAATTGATCCAGTGGTTCGGGAGAAGTCATATATTGACCGACCACACGCACATTTTCATGCCCAAAACAGTTCCAGAAAATCAGGCTGTGCGGCCGGTCTAGTTCCCCTGTTAACTATGGTTCAAATATTCGAACGGCAACCATTCAAATTGTCGAACGAATTGTCGAACGAATTGTCGAAAGACATTCGAATTGTCGAATGGCTTTCAAATTTTCGAATGAGTTGAAGTCTGGAGAAGGTAAAACTTCAGCTGAATTAAAATGGTCGCCGCCACATGTTCGTTTATCGAATGGCGGCCACTTCGACTACTTCGGCACTTCAGCTGTATCCGAAGTGCCAATTTAAAGTTGCAAACTTGCTCCAACACAATTTAAAGGGGCAAAAAAGTACAATAAAATTCAATATGCCCAAACAACGTTTTTAAAGGGCCAAATCTTCCAGGGGCCATAGTCACAAAGCAGGAGGCTGGCAATTAGTCCTCTCCAGGCACAAGTGGCGATGGGCACTGAGTCACATCATGTATATTAGACAAACACCTTAAAGCGGCACTGTCATGCCGAACGTACCTTTCTTTAATCGATTCCTCTTTTCTCCCTCCCTCAGGATCTGTTCTTCATTTCTTCCTGTCTGCTCTAGTTTTCTTTAAACCATAAGACAACATAGGGACTACTTGTATTATGGAGGTTTCCTACGCCTGACCATCTCTGACCAGCGGAGCAGCAAATCATTTCCAGCGGTCACAGAAATTTTCCCACAGTTCTTACCTTTCCTCCTTCTTCCTGTGAATTCCCAAATGTTCTGTCATTGTCACGTATTCATCCGCTTATGAAAATGTGGTTAATAACATTTACTGTCCACACAGGAAAAGTTGTGCCGAGCAGCAACCTAATCCACAGAAGGGTTAATGCTGAGCAGCAATTATGCAATTATGCGTTACCTATCAGTCCTCTGTGTTACACAATTCTATGTGCTGGATCATACTGTAATCCTGACATTATGACATGGCCATAGATCCTGTAGAATTGTGTAAGCACATAGCTGCTTGCGAAAGGAAACTGGAGGAAAATGATCACCGCATGGATCAATTTGCCCAGGCCTTCAGTATGCTTCTTACTCGAACAGCGCCTCTGCAACCTGCAGCCTCACCTCCACCTATAGTACACAAGGCACCTACTATCTCCCTATCTCCTCCCCTGCATTTTGATGGTAATATTCAAGAATGCAGGGGATTCCTTAACCATTTTGAAGCCTCACCAGATCTTTTCCCACAGACAGAGCTGAAATTGGTTACCTGATGAATCAGTTAAAAGGTAAAGCTTTAGCTTGGGCCAATCCATTATGGGAGAGTAATAGGAGTGTGGCACACAATTACCAGGAGTTTCTTACGGAATTTAAACTTACGTTTGAACCTTTAGGCAGGGAGGACGACGCCTCCACTGCTGTGATGCACATCAGACAAGGGAACCGGTCTATCTCGGATTATGCCATAGAATTTCGTGCACTGGCCTCCGAGGTAGACTGGACTAGCAGTGGGCTAATCTCTGCATTTAAAAAGGGACTATCTGACACTATGATAGATGAGATTGCTGCTAAAGATCTAAGCAAGAAACTTAACGAGTTCATCACATTTGTTATGCAAATTGATAATAGACTAAGAACCAGAGAGAATACTAGAAATAAGACCAAACGTATGACTATGCCTTTAACACCCCGTCTCTTCGAACCTGTTATTCCTGACCTTCCTATACAGTCCGAACTGAACCCATGCCGTTGGGGGTCACTAGACTGTCAGAGGCAGAGAAACAATATAGGGGAAATTAAGGTTTATGTTTATACTGCGGTAGTAATGGACATATGAGAGACAATTGATCCATTTGTCCGAAGAAACTACCGCACCTAAGTGCCTTAAGGAGACAGGTCTTAGGTTTAATGGAGATGTCCTCTGAAAAGAATAAATATAGACTTCTCATTGATATTTCGATTATTCTTGACAAAAAGCACTTTTCATGCAAAGCCCTGATGGACTCAGGGGCTGCTGGAAATTACATTGATGTCCAATTTGTCAAGGATAATACTATACCTATCAAGGAGAGACTATCACCCCTAGCCGTTGAAGCTATTGATGGGAGACCACTCTCACAACCATAAATAATGCATGAAACCTTACCCATAAATATTTCCATTGGTGCCTTAAGGAAGAGATTATATTTCAGGTGATTGCATCTCCTTCTTGTCCTATCATATTAGGATTTCCATGGCTTAGCAAGCATAACACTCACATTGACTGGGCTAATGGGGAAATATTAGAATGGGGTAAGGAGTGTAATGAAAGGTGTATATTGCATGTCACCAAAAGAGTGGGCACTATTGAATTACCCACTAGTACACCTCAAAATCCTGAGACTCCTATACAATACCGTGACATTAAAGAAGTATTCAACAAGACTCAGTCTAATACTCTACCTCCTCATAGACCATATGAATGTTCCATTAACTTACTACCCGACGCTATGCCACCTAAGGGAGCAGTCTATGCTCTATCTCCTCAGGAGAGTAGTGTAATGGAGGAATATATTAAGGATTCAATGAATAAAGGCCATATCCGAAAATCATCCTCACCTGCTGGTGCAGGATTCTTTTTTGTATCTAAAAGGATGGTGAGTTGCGCCCATGTATCGATTACAGGGCATTGAACAAAATCACAATTAAAAACGCCTACCCCATTCCTCTTATTGCTGAATTATTTGACAGACTCTAGGGTGCTAAAGTGTTTACGAAGCTTGATCTTAGAAGTGCTTACAATTTAGTGAGATTCAAGGAAAACCACGAGTGGAAGACTTCATTTAATACCAGAAGTGGACACTATGAATATCTAGTGATGCCATTTGGGTTGTGCAATGTTACAGCGGTTTCCAAGATTTCATTAACGATGTACTCAGGGATTATATTTACTAGTTTGTCTTGGTCTATCTGGATGATATCCTATTTATTCTCCTGACCTCCAGTCTCACCACGATCACGTTAAACAAGTTCTGCAAACCTTGTTAATAAACCAACTTTATTGTAAATTGGAAAAATGTATCTTTGACCAGTCTGAAGTACAGTTTTTAGGATATAATATTTCTGCCTTGGGGGTTTCAGATGGATCCTAAAAAACTAGAGTCTGTTCTACAGTTGCCTTTACCAACTGGTTTGAAAACCATTCAAAGGTTCATTGGTTTCGCCAATTATTACAAAAGATTTATAAAGGGATTTTCTTCAGTAATAGTCCCCATCACCAATATGACATGCAAGGGGGCTAGTAGTATGATATGGTCTAGGGAGGCTATTCAAGCCTTTGAAACACTCAAACAGCGGTTTGCCTCCGCCGACATATTGATACATCCTGACACCAGTAAGCCTTTCATACTGGAGGTTGATGCTTCAGAGACAGGGGTAGAGGCAGTTCTCTCCCAGATGGAGAGCCAGGAAACTCTGTTACATCCTTGTGGTTACTTTTCTAGAAAGTTGTCTCCTGCTGAGCGCAATTACGATATTGGCAATAGAGAATTGTTGGCCATTATTCTTGCTCTCAATGGTAAGAGGGTTCCAAGGACCCCCTTTTGATCATTACTGATCACAAAAACCTGGCTTACATAGGAGATGCTAAACGATTATCTTCTAGACAAGCTAGGTGGTCTCTATTTCTTTCTCGCTTTATTTTTCTTATTACTTACAGACCTGGTTCTAAAAATGTCAAGGCCGACGCCTTGTCCAGGCAGTTTGATACTGAGGCTATACTAGAGCAAGAAACATCCCATATCATTCCCCCAGAATGTATCATTGCGTCCACTGTCCTTTCATTGTCCTCTCCACTGCTTGGCTCCATCATGGAGGCTCAGTCTCAGGTGCCCTGCGGTAAACTTCAGGACAAACTGTTCGTTCCATTGGGGGACGACATATTGATACATCCTGACACCAGTAAGCCTTTCATACTGAAGGTTGTTGCTTCAGAGACAGGGGTAGGGGCAGTTCTCTCCCAGAGGGAGAGCCAGGAAACTCTGTTACATCCTTGTGGTTACTTTTCTAAAAAGTTGTCTCCTGCTGAGCGCAATTACGATATTGGCAATAGAGAATTGATGGCCATTATTCTTGCTCTCAATGGTTAGAGGGTTCCAAGGACCCCCTTTTGATCATTACTGATCACAAAAACCTGGCTTACATAGGAGATGCTAAACGATTATCTTCTAGACAAGCTAGGTGGTCTCTATTTCTTTCTCGCTTTAATTTTCTTATTACTTACAGATCTGGTTCTAAAAATGTCAATGCCGACGCCTTGTCCAGGCAGTTTAATACTGAGGCTATACTAGAGCAAGAAACATCCCATATCATTCCCCCCGAATGTATCATTGCGTCCACTGTCCTTTCATTGTCCTCTCCACTGCTTGGCTCCATCATGGAGGCTCAATCTCAGGCGCCCTGCGGTAAACCTCAGGACAAACTGTTCGTTCCATTGGGGGAGAGGGTTAATATCATGAAGGTGTTTCACAACAATGTGTCTGCTGGTCACCCAGGTATTAATAAATCCACTTCTGCTATCATGAGGTCATTCTGGTGGGATTCCCTCAGGAGGGATGTTAAGGAATATGTGTAGGCTTGTTCTGTTTGTGCGGTTTCCAAAGTGCCTCATAAACTCCCTTGTGGCTTGTTACAACCTATTCCTATTCCTGAGGTCCCATGGTCCCACTTGTCCATGGACTTCATTGTTGAACTTCCTAGTTCTAACAGTTATACCACCATTCTCATGATTGTGGACCGTTTTTCTAAAAAAGCTCATTTTATTCCTCTCAAGATATTGCCGCCATCTCAAGACCTGGTACTAATCTTTATACGAGAAATTGTCCATCTGCATGGCATTCCTCACAATATAGTATCTGACAGAGGTTCTCAGTTTGTGTCTCGGTTTTGGAGGGTCTTCAATAAACAATTAGGAATTGAATTGTCTTTTTCATCCTCTTACCACCCCCAGACCAATGGTACAGCTGAGAGGGCTAACCAGTCTTTGGAATTATATTTGCATTGTTTCATAATAGCACTCAAGACAATTGGTCCGAATTACTACCATGGGCTGAGTTTGCTAGGAACAATGCTCACCATGACTCCTCTGGGCATAGTCCATTTTTTGTTAATAATGGCCGGCATCCTACTGTCCTACCGGCTGTATTTTCTGATACGGCTATTCCTGCTTTGGATGACCGTCTGGCTTCCATCTGTGATACCTGGGTTAAAGTTCAATCTGCTCTGGGTACTGCTGCTAACCGTTTCAAGCATCATGCTGATATACGTTGAGGTGCCAACCCTGTTTACCAAGTGGGTGAGAGGGTTTGGTTATCTTCTCATAACATCAGGCTCAAAGTCCCTAGCATGAAATTTGCTCCTAAGTTCCTTGGACCTTTTTGTGTCCTTCGTAGGACCAATCCTGTTGCGTACTCTCTGGCCCTCCTTTAAAATTTCTTATACCTTTCATGTGTCCTTGCTCAAACCTCTTGTTTGCAATAAATATACTGTCTCAAGTGTCCCTCCTCCTCCCTTAGTTGTTTCTGGACAGGAAGAGTATGAGGTCTCCTCTATAATTGATTCCAGGTTTTCTCTGGGCACTTTACAGTACTTGGTGGATTGGAAAGGTCATGGACCAGCCCATCGTTCTTGGGTTCCGGCATCTGATATACATGCTGGCCGCAAGATTTGCTATTTTCATGCCAAAATTCCTCTCAAGCCTGGTCCTGCCCGCCTGGTGGGCGTTCTTCAAGTGGGGGGTAATGTCACGTATTCATACGCTTATAAAAATTTGGTTAATTACATTTACTGTCCACACAGGAAAAGTTGTGCCGAGCAGCAACCTAATCCACAGAAGGGTTAATGCTGAGCAGCAATTATGCAATTGGGAAAAGTAAAAAAAAAATAAAACTGACTTTGGGGTCAAAGGCGGGTTACAGCCTATCAGATCTAGAGGATGGGTATTTAGGCCCAGTTCTCATCCTGCTCAGTGCCCTGTCATGGTTTCCCTTGTGGTTGTCCGAGAGCACGTTATTTATTCTGGTATTCTGGTTATTTGAATTTGGCATAGTTTTTGACTTCCCTTTTTTCTGGTATCACTGACTCCTGGATTTTCCTTATCGTTGTGTCTCTTTCTGTATCCCTTGACCTCGGCTATTCCTGACTATTTTTTGGTACGTTAGTCCGGCCATTCTAAGGTCCGGTATACGTTACCTATCAGTCCTCTGTGTTACACAATTCTACATGCTGGATCATACTGTAATCCTGACAGTCATTTAGACAGAACACCGACGAAACTGCTGATTTGCATCCAAACAGAATAAGAACAGTTTCTCCGTTCGTGTTAGGATGCTATTCAAGAGTTTGTTCAGATCGGAATTTAATTTGAATGAATGAAACTCCGATCCTATTTGTGCCGTGGTTGCATCTTGAAGCTGCTTAGTAGATAACTCCCTAATTCCCAAGGTATTAGGGAGCTATCTACCAAAAGGCTGAAAGACCTATACAGGTGATACTTGAAAAATTAGAATATCGTCCAAAAGTTTATTTATTTCAGTAATGCAACGTAAAAAGGGTAAACTATTATATGAGAGACGCATTACATGCAAAGTAAGATAGTTCAAGCCATGATTTGTCATAAGTGCGATTATTATGGTTTACAGCTCATGAAAACCCCAAATCCACAATCTCAGTAAATTAGAATATTACATGCAATCAATAAAACAAGGAGTGCACATAGAACAATATCAGACCTCTGAAAAGTATAAGCATGCATATGGACTCAGTACTTGGTTTCGGTCCCTTTTGCAGCAATTACAGCCTCAATGCGGCGTGGCATGGAAGCTGTGGCACTACTGAGGTGTTATGGAAGACCAGGATGCTTCAATAGTGGCCTTCAGCTCTTCTTCATTGTTCGGTCTCATGTCTCAGCTTTCTCTTGGCAATGCCCCATAGATTTTCTATGGGGTTCAGGTCAGGCAAATTTGCTGGCCAATCAAGCACAGTAATCCCACGGTCATTGAACTAGGCTTTGGTGCTTTTGGCAGTGTGGGCAGGTGCCAAGTCCTGCTGGAAAATGAAGTCTGCATCCTCATAAAGCTTGTCTACGGAAGGAAGCATGAAGTGCTCCAAAATCTCCTGGACTTAATGAAGCACAGTGGACCAACACCAGCAGATGACATGGCTCCCCAAATCAACACAGACTGTGGAAACTTCACACTGGACTTCAAGCATCTTGCAGTGTGTGCCTCTCCATTCTTCCTCCAGACTCTGGGTCCTTGGTTTCCAAATGAGATGCAAAAGTTGCTCTCATCAGAAAAGAGGACTTTGGACTACTGAGCAACAGACCAGGTCTGTTTTTCTTTAGCCCAGGTAAGACGCTTCTGACGTTGTTTGTTGTTCAGGAGCAGCTTGACAAGAGGAATACGACATCTGAAGCCCATGTCCAGGATCCGTCTGTGTGTGGTGGCTCTTGATGCACTGACTCCAGCCCAGTGGCGGATCCAGAGTCTGATCTCGGGAGGGGCACTTGTAGAATATTTAAAGAAATAATCCAGGCACAATAACCACTACAGCTCAGTGTAGTAGTTACGGTGTCAGTAGTGCCAGGATCCCATCCCAGAGTAAGTAGTCAAACCGTTTAAGAACAGTTTGACAACTTACCTGGGGTCTGCTGGGATATAGGGCATAGGAGCAGTGGTATGTGTTAGGGGTGAAGTGTGTGTGAAAGGTGCAGTGTGTGTGCAAGTGCGTGAGGGCGGCAGTGTATGTCAGTGTTGCAGTGTGTGAGAGGTGCAGTGTGTATGAGGGTTGCAGTGTGTATGTGAGGGGGGCAGTGTGTGAGGCTTGCAGTGTATGTGTGTGGAGCAGAGTGTTTATGGGGGCACTGTATGTGTGTGGGGGCAGTGTGTATGGGGGCACTGTATGTGTGTGTGTGGGGCAGTGTGTGTATGGGGAGCACTGTGTGTATGGGGAGCACTGTATGTATGGGGAGCACTTTATGTATGGGGAGCACTGTGTCTGTGGGGGCAATGTGTGAATGGGTGTGCAGTGTGTGAATGGGGTGCAGTGTTTGTGGGGCAGTGTGTGTATAGGGAGGAGAGGAAGGCTTTTTAATAATTTTAACATTTTTATTTGATCCCTGGTGGTTCCAGTGGTTAGAGTGAACTCTAGCCCATAGCTCCAGGGCTAGAGTTCACTCTTGCGACATTTGGAGCGTTGCCATGGTAACCGCGGCAACGCTCCGCGCTTGCGAGAGTAAGACCCGGAGGAGCTGCAGGCTGAGCTCCCGGGTCTTCTCTCCCTCCCTGCCGGCTGCCAGCAATGTGCCTGCAGACTGGGGAGGGAGATCTGTGCTCCTTACCCGTCCGCAGGCACATTGCAGGGCTGGCACTTGGACAATGCCAGCCCTGCATTAACCGTCAAGGGATAATCTCGGAGGGGGCCAATTGCCCCCCCCCCCACCTGAATTCGCCACTGCTCCAGCCTTAGTCCACTCCTTGTGAAAGTCCAACACTTTTGAGTGGCCTTTTCCTGACAATCCTCTCCAGGCTGCAGTCATCCCTGCTGCTTGTGCACCTTTTTCTTCCACACTTTCCTTCCACATAACTTTCTATTAATGTGCTTTGATACAGCACTTTGGGAACATCCAACTTCCTTTGCAATTACCTTTTGAGGCTTTCCCTCCTTATGGAGGGTGTCAATTATGGTTTCCTGCACAACTGTCAGGTCAGCAGTCTTCCCCATGATTGTGATTCCTACTGAACCAGACAGACCATTTAAAGGCTTAGAAACCCTTTGCAGGATTACTTAGCTGATTATGGATTACTTAGCTGATTAGAGTGGGACACTGAGCCTAGAATATTGAACTTTTACAATATTCTAATTTACTGAGATTGTGGATTTGGGGTTCTCATGAGGTGTAAGCCATAATTATTTGCATGTAATGCGTCTCTCATATATTAGTTTCCCCTTTTATGTTGCATTACTGAAATAAATGAACTTTTGCACGATATTCACATTTTTCGAGTATCACCTGTATTGGTTTTTCAGCCAAATCTACTAAGTAAAGATTCCTTGGTATTAGTTAATTCTACCCCTACTCGCTATATCGTGAGTAGGGGCATGTCTATTAAACAGTGAGCAAACAAAAAAAGCCCCTATTGTCCCCCCTCCTGAGCCCCCACCTGTGCCACATGAGTGCTGGCTATTAAACTAAAAGGGGGGGGGGAGACGCAGAGCCCCCCAGTCCCCACCCCTGGGGCCTAGTTATAACTTCACTGGCCACTCCTCAGATGGCTGCTAGAGATCCTTCCTGGGTCATGGCTGCCTAAAATGCATCAAAACATTCAGTATCTCCTCCCTCTCCCTGCAGACATTGACCTTTCCTCATAGAGATGCATTGATTCAATTAATCTCTATGATGAGATGCTGATTGGCCAGGGCTGTGTTTGAGTTGTGCTGTGTCTACCCCTGATCTGCCTCCTTGACAGTCTCAGCCAATCCTATGGGGAAGCATTGTGATTGGATCAGGCAGGTCTAAAGGAAACAGGGACAAAGCCAGCAGTAAGATTTTACTATATTTAGGGAGGTAAGGGGGCTAGATGGTGCTCCTTTAAGGAATTCTCATGGGGCATTAAACAGTTAGATGGTCTAACTAAAAGATGAGACAAGTTAGCTACAAAGTATACATAAATACACATTTTGAAGCATCGGTGTGTTGTGTAGATCTTTACCCCCACTAAGAAAGATTGGCAAGTGTAGGCTGGAATGGGAATAAGTAAACTAGGATAAGCAATTTATGGTAAGACATTTAGGGGTTATTGATCTTTAGGAGAATATAAATTGTAAACACCAAGCTAAAGAAGAGTCTGCAGTGTATGACAAAATATGCCTAATTAATTTTATTGCAGGGCCTAGTGACATAGCAAGAAGGGCATATCTCCAACCAAGAACAAATTCCATGTACTGCCAAGGTTTTGCAAATGGACATTGTAGAGGACCGGCAGAAGAGAGGCTCTGAAGATATCAGGAAAGGCAAAAGGCAGTGGGAACCAAATAAAAGATTGAGTTGTGGACAGGGCTGGGAATAAGTAGGGTCAGGTGGAGCACTATCCATGTAGATGTTGGGATTTGGCTGGTTTAAGTTAATTGGTCCAAAAGAATTATGCAAGTTGGCAACCTGTGTGGTTATCTGAAAGCCAGGTAAGGCTCGGTACATCTAAAATGTAGAATGACAACCCTAGACAGTTCCATGATACTAGCCAGCCATCAGAATGGTGTGCAAAATAGATGCACTGGTTTCAAAGTTACCCAACCCTCCTCTAAAGAGACCAATAAGTTGAATAAAATGCATTTCAAAACAGATCCATGCAGCTTATGCGCTCTGTATACTAAAAAGGTAGAATTCTTGAAATATAGCCTGACCTGTTGTGAGGGAAAACACCTAAAACTCCAGAAATTGACACTAGTGTCAATGCATCACATGTGGTTCTACTTTCCAACAGTAGAAGGAATTGATTAAACCATGCCCACAACATACCAGGTTGTCATTTAGTTTATTTAGCAACTGTACACCAGAATGCACCAACAATTAAGCATACATTGCATTTATTGACCAGACCCTATGTGGATTAGATGCCCTCATTTAATCACATTCCAGCCTACATTTGGAGATTGTATACATGTGATCCACCTCAGCCGCTGTAGTCTTACTGAGTGACCATCAGGTTGTAGTGAGTGACCCCTTTCCATGTTCCCTGGATGGTGGTTTCATAGCCAAACAGGGTGCGGATCTTGGCAGTGTATGGCACATCCATTTTTGCTTTTGTGACAGAAGCCATCATACATATAGACTATCCACCCGGCACCTCTACATCCGTGCTGGCTGAAAAGCTAGTCTGTAGAGAGAGACATGCATTAGAAAGGAGGGTTGAATAGCAGGTGCTTAAAAGAAAGCTTCCATTCATAAACACTAGTTCTGTTGATTGCTAGAGTGAGTCAGAAACAAAGGTAGGGTCACTGGAAATGTTGAGCAAGACATTTGATTTGGAGAGATGGGCTTATACCGTCATAAAAAACACATTTGAAAGATATCAATAAAGCAGATATTCTGAAGAAGTTTATAGGTGGAAGATGTGTAGTTGGACAGACAGGAACAGATGATTTAGAGCACGGGTGCAAAACCTTCAGGCCTCCAGATGTTGTGGACTACATATCACTTGATGCTTTGCCAGCATTATGGTAGATGTAGTACAAAACATCTGCAAGTTAGAATGCACATCAGCTTGCAAAATTTGCCACAAAAGGATACTCAGTGGCCAGTATGCAGACAGATCCCAAAACCCAACTCATTAGACATACCTGTGTTTCATTGGTCTTTGAGAAGCTCCAGGTGTGAGTGGTACTTGTATTGATGGAAATGCTTGTCTCCATGTCACCAATAAAGGGGATGCCAGCAGTAAAACTGACATCTGCTCCAACTTCTACTGTAAAACCATGTTCCTGGGTAAAGCTGCTAGTCTCTGTCATGGTTTTGGAGAATCTAAGAAGATTTGTGAAGAAAGTTGCAGAAAGGTGGTTATGGACTAGAATTTTTTACAAGATTCACCACTGAGCTTGTAGAGTATACAGCTTACACTGAGTTCAGTATATCCTCAACATCCAATAACAAGTTTGGAGTGACATTACAAACAGCATCCAGATGTAGAGCAACACAGGATATTAAAACATGTCAGTGAAACTTGATTGGAGCTACGGAGTATGTTGACATCACGAGCTGGTCTTTATCTTTCATAGAAATTATTGGGGAATAAAAATCTTTGGACTGTATACAGTATCCCTTATCTTGCATGATAAAAGGGGGCAAAGTTTACACAGCGTCTAAAATTTTAGTATAAATGCAAAAATGTTTTTCTTTCATACAGTAGGTGTAACAAAAGTAGATAAATAAAAATGGTCAAATACTTTGGTGTAGCAAGCCTTTCAATCTCTGAACTGGTAATGTATTGCTAGCAGTTTAATGGGAGAGCTCACTTGTTCACTTGTTCCACCGTCCATGGTTGTAGCAAAAATATGACCAACTGAAACTCCCTTTACTGTCTTAAAAGAGGGGGCAGCTAACATTTTCAGCACATTAAATTTAAGTGAATACAATTGGTCCATTGCAGAGAATATGTTCCGCTACACTCTGGTTATGAATCCTGGAGTATAAAAGAAGCTAAGTGAGACTATATTTTGTTTTTCAAAGTAAATGATAGAAAAAAGCAAAAACAGGGATTAAGCAAGATAGAAATAAGTAGACTTTTGTGAAAATTTGTTGTAGGTTCAGATCAATCAATCAGTGTGAGATATGTATGCGTGTGCCTCATTATTGTATATCTGTTAAAATCATAACAATAAAATAGAGGTGTAAGGGTATCTTGAGTTGGGACCTTAGGCACACCCTCCTGGACATCTGCAGATGTTCTGTGACCTCCCTCATGGTTCTTTCAGGTTCTAAAGCAGTGTGAACGCCAGTGGCAGTGACTTTGCCCCCTTTTTATCACAAAGGCGTGCTTGCCGACATCATGACACCGATGACGTCTTGCAATGTCAGCGTCGGCATTTCCACACGTTTGGAGTGTGTGGCTAGTTAATTAAAGAGCCACACTATATAGCTGGCTGGGGCTTGTTTCTTGTTGTCTATTTTGGCTTCCAATAGTGCCTTATATACTATATTGTCTATCTGGTTTTGAACTCAGCTTCTATTGACTATTCTCATTTTGTTCCTCGCTATTCCTCGCTATTCCTGATCTCTGGTTTCCCTGACTTTGGCTTTTCCTGACTTTTCCTTGTTTGTGTTATGTTAAGCCCTCCAACTCCAATGTCTGATATATGATTACTTATATTTATCTCACATTACACTGTGCGTGTTGGATCTCACTAATCCTGACAAGAAGGATTTACATTCCTAATAGACTGAACATTCCTCGGTAAAGCAGTAGTGGAATGCGTGAAAATTGAATTTAAGACAGGCTAGATTGAATAACCTCAAGGTATACCAGAAACGGTCACACCAGACCAGTTTGAGGACTATGTTAATCCAAATTTCAAAGTCCATTGATTTTATTTGCACTAATCAGTATAGCACTTGATAGAACACATACAGGGTTTTTACTAAAGTGAAAATTCAAAGTGAAATTAATCTAATCAACTATGCATTCAGTTTGACTACTCCGGCCTTAAATTTGAAGCTCACTTTGAATTCTCACTTTGGTAATAAACCTGACAGACTGCCCAAGTCGACTCTGCTTTCAACCCCACAATGTTATTTCAGAAAAAATCATGCAGGCAGCCAGAGGGACACAAGTAATTCCAGAAGAAATAGGTCCTCCTTTACCAGACAAGCAAAGTTCTCCTCAAAAAATGCCAAAACCCCAGACAGTGGCAGTGCCACTTTAAAGAAGTGCAATAGGACAGCGAAATTATTCATATTTTGGTAGTGCCAACATACACAACACCCTCTGTTCCTGTGCGTCCAACTCGCCTTGTTGCAAATACTTGTCTGTTAGGTCACCCATTGTACAGCGATGTGGGATTTGTTGGTGCTTTAGAAATGATAATACTCTAAGTACTTATTTTTGTCTCTCAATGGTCATCTTCTTATAATAATCTTAATACAGTGACATATAGTGGTCCTTGTGAGGGAAGAGAACTGTACAGGAATAAAAAGATTAAAGGGTTACTTGAAGCACCATGACCACTTCAGTGACTTAAAGTGGTCATTGTGCCTGTAGTCTGTATGTGCAGCATTTCCGTTTAAAACACTCCACACTCTGAGTTTGACCCTTTTGCTGTAACTCCACCTCGGGCAGTGTCATTGGGGCATCATTAACCAGCCCAGAACAAGAGTTCCGGGCTAGCTTATGTCAAATCTGTGCAAAATTTCATGCCAATAAAAGGCAACTGAATGGCTTGCGTCTTCTGCAGCTCTACAAAAACAGCACAGAAAGGGGCTTCGGAGCCTTGTGGGGAGCCAGGTAAGAGTTACTGTGCCTATGCCTGATTAAAGCTCCTATTTTATATAATGAAACACATTATCTGTAATTAGTTCATGGCATTAAGATGAAAGTGGGTAATTTTGTTGTATTATTCCATAATAGTCTCATTTTTTGTTATGTCAGTGTTTAGTGTTACATGTATACGTACAGTTATTTAAAAAAAAACTGATTCAAATATGAATAGCTCATTATTTAGCTTTAATTAGGGTAAAGAACATATTGATGTGTTTAATACAGATGAAATATAGAAACACAGTATGTGACGGCAGATAAGAACCATTCGGCCCATCTAGTCTGCCCAATTTTCTAAATACTTTCATTAGTCCCTGGCCTTATCTTATAGTTAGGATAGCCTTATGCCTATCCCACGCATGCTTGAACTGCTTTACTGTGTTGACCTCTACCACTTCATCTGGAAGGCTATTCCATGCATCCACTACCCTCTCAGTAAAGTAATACTTCCTGATATGACTCTTTCAATTTCTCCTATTGGATGGTTGTATTGATCACAGAGACCTAGAAGTCCTATGTATAAAATGCACTTAAATCTTATATTGTTGTACCTTTCTGATAGTTACATTGTACCTTATATTAGTTCAATATATATGCCACACTCACTGTTCAATCAACAGAATATTAGACAAAAAACGATTCAGCCAGTTATTTTTTTTAAAGATAATTTATTTTGCATACAGTACAGTTATACATAGCGTGTATGTCCAATCCGATGTGATATTTTTCCTTCTTTAAACGGTGTGTATTGGTATGACTCGTCTTCTAAATGCCTTATCTAGGAAAATACAGAATCCTGCTCACATGCTGGGTCCATTGTACAACTCTCTAAAAAAACAGGAATGAAACACATTTATTGATGAGTATTTTAGTGACACTTTCATAGGACAGTCTTAGTATACAACGAACAGAGCAGTAAATAATAAACAGGGCTCAAATCTATTGACGATGATTGGGTGGTCATGTATTGCGAAATTCTGCACATCTCAGTTTTTTTTTTCTTATAGGCTCATATTGAGCTTTTTGTTATTATATAGGGATCAAAGCAAAAATACTTGTTTTGAAAAATTTGGGGATTCTTACTCCGAAGGTCTGGTACATATTTTGAATGCTCACTAGAGACCGGAGAATTAAATTGTGTGGACCTAATTAGTGGCCAATGAAAAGAACATGTGGAATCTCTGAGAAGTATCTGCAAAATTCACAGTCACCCAAAGACAACATATTCTTATCAAAATCAAATTTCAGAGAAGCGCATCCTATATACTGTAGACATTGCTTACGGTTACATCCTCCAGGCCAAAGACTTTCTGAATATGATGAGAGTTTTATCTGAATGGTAGATGAAGGAAGTCAAACCTTGGTAGCACTTTGGAAACTGCAACATTTTGCAACATTGACCAGCCACTAGAGAAGCTTCCTTGGCACAGACCGAGTAAAACTAGGTCACATGACATGGAAGCCCCATAGGAAAGCATTAACTCAATGCCTAGCTATGGGGAATTTTGAATGCGTATGTGGCACTCACCACGTGGCACAGGACCCCTATGCTCTATGACATTGAGGCTAGGAGAAAGGGTATAGAGGTCTGTTATTGGTTGCTGTGTAGTTAATTAACTGAGGTAGAATGTTTAAACTGATGGATGGATCACTAGGATTCTTCGTGCCTCCCCGACCCCCACCAAGCAGCCCTAGGTAAGTCTTAGTCAGGCACACAACACTAGTTTAGTCTCTCAACTTTCAACTGTGGGAAAACGAAAACAGCTTTGCAATATTTTGCCCACATGTGCAATCACTCTCTCTCTTTCTGTGTTTTCTCTTTATTCTATTTCATTTTTTGCAATTCACAATTCTGGTCACCACCTTTCATAATTTTGTAAATAAACCTTGTGGACTTGCATTAGGACATCCTTTTAAACACAATCAGGGTAATTCACTAAAGTGATCATTTAAGTTGAATTCAACTGTGGGAAAACGAAAACAGCTTTGCAATATTTTGCCCACATGTGCAATCACTCTCTCTCTTTCTGTGTTTTCTCTTTATTCTATTTCATTTTTTGCAATTCACAATTCTGGTCACCACCTTTCATAATTTTGTAAATAAACCTTGTGGACTTGCATTAGGACATCCTTTTAAACACAATCAGGGTAATTCACTAAAGTGATCATTTAAGTTGAATTCAAAGCAAATTTTAAATTTAAGAATTAGGAATTTAGCGTTCTTTAAGTCAGCTATACTTTCAGGTCAGCTACTCTGGGCTTAATTTTGAAAATCGCTTCGAATTCTCACATTAAGAAAGAACACTGAATGTAAGCTGTTTGGCTGTTCAGACTCCATGCAGTTTTGACTACAACCTGTCTTGTTTCTAGAGTACAGATCTGATAGTACACCATAGCCTCCCTGCGCAATATGTAGTAAGTTAGTTCATATTCAGCCTCATACACCATAGAGCTGTTCTTACCATGGTTACAGCATATACCAGAGGCTGCACAGTTCCCTCCGTTATTCCCACATGGCTTTCTGCCAGACTCGCATGGAGAGGGCAGGTAGTTTTCTTCTTGACATCTTAAAGTCTCTGAAGTTCCAAAGTAACAACCCAACTCTTCTCCACAGCAGATGTTGGGCCCAAAGCAATGACCTTTATTTCTTGGTCCACAAGGGATACACTACGTAATATGGAGTAAAAAAAATGTTACTGCAAACAAAAGCAGATTGGAATCAAAAGGCAAAGACAGATGAAGAATAGATGGCTGGTAGGAGTAGGGATATCTAGACTGGATAGACACGAACAAGATGGCCTGAATGGACTGGGGTACATAAGCTGGACACACGGGTATGACATGAATGTCTTATAGAAGTTCACTACACATTGTAAAAATGTTAGCACATCAGATCTACAAGTATTAAGAAGATCATAAACCAGTTTACAGCAAGTCAAGTCTGTAAAGTCAAGCAGGCTTCGGAAGGAGATGATTATTCATTAAAGTGGTAGCAAATCTGTAAACAGGCTGTCAATAAGTATGTGCTCAAATCAAAAGATATAGCCTAACACCCCTCCCTTCGAGAAAGCAGTACTTTACTAAAGGGCCTCAAAGGTACCGCAGAAACATAAATTGTATTCGGTTTTTCGCAATCCAAAATATTGCTGTACTGAATGTATTATTAAATGTTCTATTAAAAGGGACATTATAGGCACTAGTCACTCAGACAGCCACTAGAAGGACTTCCTGAACACTTTGCATTGCGAAGCCAAATGCTCCCCATGGAGATGCATTTAAAGGAGATGCTGATGGGTGCAGCATGTCAATTGCTGCGCATGTGGATAAGCCCCTCAATCCTTCCTTATGGCCCCTTAATCTAAATAGTTAGTGTTAGGAGTACAAGATTGTATTCCTAACTCTAGAGAGTTACTTTAATAAAACCCTGCTCTAGAGCCCAAGTTTAGTAAAACACAGTAAATCAATATTTACAAGCAAAATGCAAAGCTAAACAGCAATAAAACGTAGTACCTCATTCTAAGCCCCATAGCAACATTGCATCTTTGAAAGGTTATGATGAAGCCCCTGGGTAACCCGGCTGGTTGCCTCCACTATTAATAACCAGACCCATTTTCCTTTCCTTCCCAGGGTCCTCCCCCTCCCAGGGGTGTTATTTGAGCCGGAACCCTAGCCCCATTGTTCCCTGTTCCCACCATTTCATGTCCCCTCCCTTGGTCCTCCCCCTCTCAGGGGCTTGTGCGTGTCACAGGAACTCCAGTCCCTTTGTCCCCAGTTCCCACCACCCAAATACAGGGTTTCCCACTTCCCATGGCAGGGGGGTCTTCTACCCAGGATTCTCTGTACCTGGGAGTCCCAGCAGGGGAAAGATTACTGCCTCCTGGGCTTCCAGGCACAGAAAGCCCACCAAACCGCCATCGTTCCCCACAGAGTGTCCTCACCAATCTCAGGGACCCTCAGAACGGTAACCGGCATGAACAGCCTCTGTTCGCAGGGTCCCTGGGTGAAACCAAGCAAATAAAGTAGTTCCACTGATCCTACATGGTGAGTGGAACTGTGGCTGAGGAATAAACTACTAATATCATAAGATTCTGTCGAACAGTGATTTATAAAATAAGATCAGACGTCACAGACGAGAATGAGAGGATTCTGATTGGTCAGCCCTTTCCTGGTGAGGAAAGAGTTTGTTTATCATTGGCATCTGCTTATTGAGTGCAACAATGTTAGAAACTTCAAAGGTAATTTTTGGATTTTGTAATAAAAAGGCAAGTCATGTTTAATGTACTGAAAAAAAGTACAAGGCTTAATTCTTAAGAATTGTACAGCCTAGTACAGTCTGGGAGCAAATAGTTCTTCAAATTATCATTCACTTGGAAATAGCAAATACATGATAATTTGCGATTACTGGTTTGGGTTAGTTTGAAAAAACTGATTTCTTCATCCGAACCAATGCTACAGAACCAGTGGAATCAACCATATTCTGAAAACATTTGGATTTAGTAAATATGAGCATTGCCAATGTGGTTGGTTGGAATTCAGTCGGAATATAGAACAGGTAGACCACACAGGGCAATGACTGATGATGTGACCGCACTGTGCAGGCAGTAAAGCAGGAACGGTCGGATTCTACCTCAGTATGATCAAATGGGTATGATTATGGCAGAAGGATCTAGTGTCCTATGAAACTAGGGTCCAGATTGTTATGTATTTCTACATATACTTCATAGTGAAAAAAACAAACAAAAAAACGCCATATCTTTTCATTACATGCTACAAGGATTCTTATAATATTTTTTTTTCTAGTGACAGTTGTCCTTTAAGGTGCTAGACTCCAATCCAACAAGACTGAGTTTGTGCATATTCTATATATCTAGTGATCACAGAAAATATTGTTAAATTCAGAAAAAAATATTTTCTGTAATATATTTTGTTATAAAAGTGGGGGGAAAAAACAGTAGATATATAAAATTCAATTATATGTACTTATATCCAAAAAATGTTATGTGTAAATTATTTTCTGTCACTACAAATATTTAAATACACTTTTTTTGCAAATAACTAATTGGGAAAGTTTTCTAAAAGTATTGAATATTTTTGAAAGCTTATTAAACAGAGGCATTTAACAAAAAACATGCTAACACACACTCATCAAGTGTTTCCTCTCCTAACAAATTATGACAGACATAACTGGTGGTTATTATTTCTCAAAAGGTGAACAGTCCATATATGCACGAAGTTATTTTTTCTTTTCTTTTTTTTTACTTTTGCATACTTTTTATACATTTACATATGTTCAGATTAATTATAACTTTTCATTTACTCCTTATTAAGATGAGAAAGTATTCAGCCGATGGGTCCTATCTTACAATATATATATATATGCTTTTGTAAAGTATTATATAATATAAATATATTTACCAATGTAATACTTTTTATTTCGTAAGGTTTTACTACATTTTATGTGTTTACTGTATCCAATAAGTGTATATATATTTTTTCTGAAATTCTTGCTCTTTACGTTCTTTGCTATCTTAACTGTGCTGGCTGTAAAATGCGTCTACAAGCCATATGGAATGATGCTACTGATTTTACCAACCAGGAGAAAGTGCTCTTTCTCTTTTCGTTCCTGACCGTTTTTATTTACCAACAGCTATGTGATCAAAATGTTCTCTGAGAAAGCTCTAAAGGACAGGTACTCAAGGAAATAGCTTCCCCATACACTGTCAGAGCAGGGGAACTTTTTTTGTGGAGTATAAAAAACAAAAATGCAAAGTTAGGGTTTTACTCCCTTTTCTTCAATGCTTGGTGAAACAAAATCCATATGGGAACATCTACACTGCAATAGATCATCTGGAGAATAATATACCAACTCAGCTACAGTTGTAGCATAGCTAGTTAAGCTGACATTTTGCAATTCAGATTTGCATTCTGCATTTAACCCCCTGTGTGCTATATTAATGCCTTGCGCACACTGAAGAACTCAAAGGGTTATTGTATGAGCCCATTAATGTTAAAAGAACTGGGCTGGAGAATTTATTTTTTTAATTTGGTGTTTTTCATCTAAATTTTTCATTTTACAATTTCCAACAATAATTACAATGATTCATTTTATAAAGCAATGTTTACACGCTGTTGTTGCATTTTAAGAGCTGGATAATTTGTCAAATGCTCCCTGATGTTTGGATTCAATACTTCAGTTTTGTAGACACAGTACATCAGTGCAAAATCTATTTCAGACAGTGAGAACCTAAGGCTGCGTTTTAGAACTTTGCTTATAGGTTTGTGTAAAGCACAGAGAATCTTAAACTATCAAAGGTCAAAATTGTCATTGCAAAACAGGTGCTATTGCTTAGAGATATTGTGATGGTTTCCATAGCGATCGCTCCTTATTTAGCACTTTGCTCCAGATTATCTGTTTTGCATTGATAAATATGGCCTTTGACATGATACATGTAACCATTTGAATGCTGCAGGAATCCACAGTGTGTTGCAATGTAATGTGTTAAATGCTACCAAAGGACTCAAACAGTTAAGGAGGTCTTCCTGAGATACACGAGGGAAAATAATTTGTGCATTACATGTTTAACCCTTTTTGTAAGTGAAATGGCAATGATTAGTAGTTTTCTTCTTCTTTTGCACCAAAATGTTTATTTTTAACTCTTTGAAAAGAGATACATTTCCAAAGTCTATATAACCCACGTTTTAAATTGGTAAAGGATTTATACGATTAAACACACACCCACCATATTATCACATTTTAAGAATAAATAATCTCCTGCATTTCTCATTTTGGACCACCCCGCACTTCTGTCTCCTAACTGTCCCCCTACTCAGATAAACCCAAATTATTCACAATTCGGGAGACAGATTAGATGTTAGACTTACCTTCCTGATATCCATTATATCCATCACAGATCTCTTGCCTCCGATGGGACAGTTTTGGATGTAGCATGCAGAAGAGAGAGCCAAAAGGCAGAAGAAACATGCAGCCAATGTTCTGTAGGACATGGTCACAGGGCTGTAGACTTGTGTCGATCAAGATGATGGAATGTTTCTTAATGTTATGCTTTCACCTGGGATTTGTAGCAGTATATATACCCCCAGGGCTCATCATTTATCAACCACCCCCATTCTTCAATAACATCACTTATTTCCTAGTGAGAAAAATATATTTATTCTGACACCAAATTCCTGACTAATTAACCCAAGGTTGAAGATGTGAGGTCACCAATGAACAAATCATTTTGCTGAAAGATTTCACAAGCGTGTAAAGAAATAATGTGTTGTAAAAGTAAGGAATCTGTTTAATTGTGTGATTCTTCAAGGTCAGCAGAGGGCTGGTTTGTTATTATGAATGGTCATAACCTTCTTATTTCCCCAACATAAAATAGTTTCACTTAACGCTGATATACAGATGGAATTTAATAAAGCTACTTTATTTGGAAATGAAATATTCATGTTCCTAAATATCATATTGCATTTATCCCAGCACATGGTTCCTTAATATCTTCTTCTACATTAGTCATTCATATCTTAGAACTCACTGATCAGAAACTAACTTACCCATTAATTATTCTATAAAATTAGGTGGCTGTCAATCAATATTATGTTGCACAGTGAACCCTTCGAAGCAGATCAACGGTATATACCATTGTATAGCAGAGTAAAGTGCGGTGCATGTGAGTTTAACTTTTTATATCAAATTTGATACTAAAGTATAGAACATATTGTCTAGTATGAATGTGGTACAGGTCCTCTATGCTGAGCATTTGGTTTAAGAAGTTGGCAGTGGCTCCTGGCGGGCGAGAGGAACAAAGGGCACTAGCGGCGGTTATACAGCCTAAAGACACCCCAAGGTGTGCTACCCATGTTGGGAGCGCACTGAGGTCTCAGGGGATACCCTTTGGGAGCCTTTCAGGGCATACTGAGCGACAAGCAATCCGAGGCCTGCAGGAGCGGGAGCCGGAGAGAGGCGGCTGCTCTATCCGACACCGCATACACCAGCAACCACAGCTAAACTGCTAAAACCCCCCCCCCCCCTGGACCGGAGGGGGTCATCCCGGTCCCCGCAAGACAAGCGGACGAAAGCTGACAGCAAACGAGCTGAACTAGAGAGAGAAATGGAAAAAGCGATGGACAGTCGGAGCGCGTCCAAGATGGCCGCCCGACAGCAGCCTCAGAGAAAGACCACGTGGAGCGGTCAGAAGCCTAACTCCTTAGAGGCCCTCGACCGACTCTGCTCGGCGTTCTACGAAATGGTGAGCAGTCAAGGTATACCCCACCGTCAAGCGGCCCAGACTGTAGCCTCGTGGATCCGCCCGAAGACCCGCCGGAGCTATTATGATGTCCCGCAGCAGATATTTCAGGCGGGCGTCCGACGGAGCAAACACGGACAAACACGCAGGCGGGTAGCAGACCGCGCCAACCCGGGCACGAATACCCACACAAGCGGTGAGGAAAAAAACAGACAACCCCAAGGACCCAGCAATGTGCCGAGATGCAACACCTCTGCAAAGCTAGCCACTATGCTGCAACCCAAGAACGCCAGCCTATGGAGGTCACCACCTTTCCAAGTCCGACGCCGCACACGGCAAGAGCGAGGAGGGGAGGCAGAACCCGATACCATGCTTCCTCATCAGACCTGGACTCTGAGTGGCATTGGTTAAATGTCATGTGTAGACTCAAACTAAACCAAGGGCAACCGAGGTTTCAGCCAGCTTTACCTTGCTAACGTATTATAACTTAGATTGCATACATTTTTCCTTTCTTTTTTTTCTTTTTTTCTTTTATTTCTTTTTTTTAATTTTTTTTATTTCCTCTGATCAGAACGCCTCAAATATGTAATCATCTGTAACGGGTGTACGCATGCCTGCTGTATACTTACGCTCCCCTTCATACTGCTTGATCTATTCTTATAGTACACAGAGCTACATAGTTCTATAGCCTAGCATGTTTACTGTAGTTACTCCTGATGCATATACACTATTTTTGTTTAATCTTTTTTTCTGTTTTTATATGCACTGTGCTTTACATATGTACACTTAATCCTCCTCATGTATAGACAGTATCGCTGATGGCCAGCATATATTGTTCTGAGAAGTTTGCCTCGCATGATTATACCTTTGTATTACTCAGCATACGACCGCACATACTAATTGATAGGTTACTTTATTGCGATAAATGTTTAATCTCTTGAAAGGGGAAAAAGAAAAAGAAAGGCTACTGCTCATGTATAGCTCAGGCAGTGGCACAGCGAGCCTACTCACTGTACCGAGCGACACCTAGCCGGATGACCCTTGTTGTTTTTTGTTGTTTTTAAATCTAATCACTCTTAAAGAAAATCGCCTAGACCTAGCATAATTACACATTGTGCATCCCAGCATAGCATCTCACCTCACTTTACTCATACACTCCACAGATATGCACTCAGATGCCTGAACACAATAGCGACACAAAGTTTAATGTTAACTAAGCTTGCCTCCTACCATGTTCATACTCAACTACCTTTAAACACAACATTTGTGCTAGATATTGCATGTACCTCTCTGTTAAACTGTCTACTATGCATTGGAGGAATGCCGTTGGGGTACCTCACAACCGATTGTTAAAAGCTTATGCACAACAAAAATAAAGAATTAAAAAAAAAAAAAAAAGAAGTTGGCAGTAAGGTATCCTGATGTCATCATCGTTGGAAGACAGACCCTAGGACATAGTCAACAGTCCAGTCCTGGTCTGCAACAGGCCATCTGTCAAGGACATGAGAACATGGGACTAGACAAAGGTAAGAAGTGGAACATAGGATATGGTTCCAATGTAGCAGCACAATAAAAGTCACAAGGATCCCTAAAAGTTTAAACTGGAAGTATCCTAGAGAAAGAAAAATTGAAAAAAGAAATCATGGAAACTAAGAAACAGGATACAGGGAAATACATGGACGCTGCTGATCCAACACTTAGAAAGAAGGGAAACACAAACCATAAGATAGCAATAACAAATTAAACACAGAACCGACACAAAAGGATACGGAAGCTCATTGCTTTTATGAAAGGATGTTTATGCCAAAACCAGAACCCACCAAGAATGTAAAACTTTGACATGAGTTGATGCGCTTAAGAAACACAGACACACTGAAGTGTAAACTTTTGAGAATTCATAGTTGATATTTGAAAACATAGTAGACTTGGATGTTTTCAATTATTCTATTTGACTTCAAATTGAAAATTCTGTTCAAATAATGAACAATGACCACCTTAATGAATAATTCCATGGGTATTCATCCAGCTTTTGACGACTAGTAGCTTCTTTTAGGATGTGTACTGAAAAGGGGAGATTTGCTAAATTGTGATTAGTTATATTGTCACTGATTGACCGGTTATTGGCAAAATGTCAATTTATAAAACAAAATTATAACCTGTAGTATAAATGTGAGAATCATTTTATTGCTCACTTGTCACCTACTTTATCACCTTAGGTAATGAGTATCTGCATAAATATTGGAACAGCTATTTTAACAGCAAGTAAAAAGGTCTACTTGTTGGTGACTGAAATGCCTAATTTATTGATTATCTTCATGTTGTGTTGTTTTCATAAACTTTTAATCCTTTATGCCGTAGAACTGGGTTGTCATCATCTTAATCAATCATGTTGAAGTGGATCAATGATAGATGTTTTAATCAATGGTTTCTATAGCATATTATTAGCCACTTGAGTATAATTAATCAACAGAACTCCAATTTAAAACATAGAAATCGACAGCCAACCTTTTCAAAGCAATATCAATAAATAGTATTCAAATCTAAATCTTGCTATCTATGTCCCTGTTTGTCTGTCTGCTCAAAGCCTGTATCTATCATTCCAACATTGAGTCCCACCTATTATCAAACATATATTAAATTAAACAAGGTTTCTTTAGTTCTCAAAAAAAAAAGCCTATGTAAAACTAATTGATATTGACAAATGTTTATTTATAAAAAGGAAATATAAAAAATAAACTGCTAACTTTGAAAATGAATGCCAAACGACAATGCCTGCACAGGTCGAAGGCACGTTGACCCGTTGTTCTTACACATTAACTTGTATAAGTAAGCATAACCTTGGGTTTTTCTATTATTATTATTTATTTATTTTTACATTCTATTGTGTTCCTTCATGAAATATATAAAAGCTGATAAAATTCATGGTGGATTGAATATTCTGTGACATCTGTTACAAAACTAAGGTAGAGAAAAAAATACAGTTTTGTTCAATAACTACCACTATTCTGTCAATTTATAAAATAAAGAAATCCCTTCAGTCATCAGCTGTCACTGTTAAAGTAAAATTCTGAGAATTGAAGAGGAAAACAGTAAAAGAACTGTATCGTGTAGATCAAGGATCCCACCCCAAGTTGCAATTATTTGGCCACCGAAAACAGTTCTGCACTGTCCCCCTAAGGCCCCCCGAACCTAGTAGTCCTCAACATCATAACTGTGCCTCATACCTTGACGACCTTACTAATTTGATTGCTTTTTATTTTACCAATTCCAAGACACCACAACTTTCTTCCCAGGCACAATGCAGTTCATATGCAGATTAAACATTTCAACAACTTTCCTCTCTTGTGATCCTGTGGAGAGAAAAGAAGACTTTGAAAACACAAGTAGAAGAAATCACAATTGTATTGTCAGAATACCCAAGTCCATTAAATGTTCTGATATTTCTAGTTGGCATCCTTGTGGCTGACCCAAACCCTTGCCCTTCCAGAAGCATTACTCCCAGTCCCAAAGCTTGTCAAACTGTACATTCTTTGATTCCACAGCCTAATAACAATCTCAAAGATGGTGAGGAGTCATACTCTTAATCCTTTGCCATTTCAGAAGATATTATCTTTTTTAAAGTTTGCTCAGAAAATTACTCCAAAACACAACAGGTTCCCTTGGCAGCGCCCAGTAAAATTGAGCATTTCCCACTAGGAGCACATACCCTTCTTTGAGGATTTAGTGGTGGCTGAAGCTTTCTTGCGATGCTCGCTACTCCACACAATTCTCCTTCCTCTTGGAAAGTGAGCTCCTGCAGTTCCATTGCTTAGGCTTTCACAAAATGGAGGGACTACTCAGAAGAAAATAACTGTTATCAACCCTTTGTCTTCAGTGTTGAGAAGTGTTAGCACAATTTTAGAGAGAGATGTTTTTGTTCTGTTCTCCAGTTATTTAAGCCACTATGAACATATTTGGAGTTTACATTTTTACTTTCCTTTTGTTTTTGTTTGTTTTTTTTTAAATATTTTTGACATTTTCCAAGAAGAACTCCAGTTCAACATGCTCATTGTCTGCCTCCCTGGACTCTCTTTGGGAGGCGCATGATGAAATATGCACTTTCAGGAGCCAAGAAAGATTTACGAACCCTGTGACCCGCTTTTGGTTTTCTCTCTTTTTCAGAAGGCGCCCCTTATTGTTTGGACTCGATTTGGAGTGCCTTTCAAAAGTTAATGTGTGTGTTTTATTTAACTTTGCTTCTAATTAGAAAAATTACAAGAGACATTAGTCTCCTAACGTCTTACCATGCTACCTGTATACTTTTTACTATTTATGGTTTTAGAGGAATGGTTGCTCTCGGGATGCATATTCCCATATGTATTTAGTGTATTACATTCCTGTGACATACACAGGGCTGGCGCTTCCCTTAGGTCACCTAGATGGTTGCCTAGGGCGCCAGACCCATGGACCACCGCACACAAACCATTTGAGATTAATTTGACTGGGTCACTCTAGTGGTCCTTTAAATTGTGGGAGAGTATTATGCATGTATATTACTATATGTGTATTATATTAATATTTATATGTACTGTGTACACACACACACACACATATATATCTATATATATATATAAAAGCAAAATATAATTTATACACAAAGATTACTATAACAGCCATGCCTTAATATCCAAGGATAAAACAGATGTACTGTTTCTCTCAAGGGGTGACCAGTCATTGGCTTAAAGTGTCAGCGTATGCTCCCAGATTATTACTGACAGCCTAGCTAAACCATCTTTATACTGGTGCTGTTAAGGTGTTTGGAGTGTTCCTATGATAAAACTTTGAACTATTATTCAACAGGGTTATTTACCAAAGTGTGAATTCCTCAGAATTCAAAATTCATTTCCAGTCGATTTCTAATTTAAGGCCAAAATAACCAAATTGAAAAAATAAATATCTCCAATTCAGCCATGTTTGCTGTTTAGCTTTTTTTTGTTTTTTTTTTTACCTAAATACGAAATTTACTTTGAATTCCTGGCAATTCTTTGTGATGTCATGACACAGACAGATCACATGGGTTGGGTATTTTGATGTCTCATCATGGGTGGAGCGAAGGGGGCAGAAAAATATTTTTTGCCTAGGGCGGCAATAATCCTTGCACCGGACCTGGACAAACACCATCCTTCCTTTATCTGATGACAGATAACCACTAAGTCAACCTAGGACTAACATGAAACTATCTTCACCCTAGTTTTTTGGAATGTATAGGTAGTAAACTCTCCTGTTTAGAGGGGAAAAAAATTGTAACCCACTACAGGAAACACATTGGTCCAACTCCTCTCACACTCTTAAAGAACCCTGGATAGAGGCATGGGCACTCGCAGAAATTTTTCCAAGGGGTGGAGGGGGGGGGGCATAATTGTAATGACACCCATGCTCTGCCCCTTTTTGATAATGTCATGAAGTGGAAGGGCATAGTCATTATCACATAAAGCGCAGGCATGTAAAAGTTTGAGAAACCTGATGCAAAGGTTTAATAGAAGAATAAAGTTGACAGTTTCTGATTTGATACACACACTGACACACATACAGACACACAGATAGAAACATTGGCATACATACAGATACAGACACAGACACACATAGAAATATACCGATACAAACACTGCCACACATGCAGATGCACAGATACACAGATTAAAACAGTGACACAAATGCAGATGCAGACATAGATACAAACACTAACACACATCTAGATACACAGATACACACTGATATACATGCAGATACACAGAAACACATATACAAATACTGCCGCAGATGCACAAACATACAGATACACACACACTGCCATACATGCAGATACACAGACACACAGTTACAAACACGCAGAAAGATACAAACACTGATGTTAAATTTGTTTTGTTCCTTTTTTTTTTTTAACATGCATGACAATTTTCTTTGTACAATAAATTTTACTACTCAGGGGAAGACACATTTTGCATCTCCCCCTATCCCCAAATAAATGCATCTTCACCTGTGTGTCTCTTAACCCTCCTTTTGAATTTCTTACCCCTTCTGTGTTTCTTATCTCATCTCAAAATTGTGCACCCACACTCCCCCTTCACCCTGTCCCTCTGGTTGTAAGGCTAATCATCATATATCAAGACTGTAGTATTTGTTAAAGGGACACTATAGTCACCTGAACAACTTTAGCTTAATGAAGCAGTTTTGGTGTATAGAACATGCCCCTGCAGCCTCACTGCTCAATCCTCTGCCATTAAGGAGTTAAATCCCTTTGTTTATGAACCCTAGTCACACCTCCCTGCATGTGACTTGCACAGCCGTCCATAAACACTTCCTGTAAAGAGAGCCCTATTTGGGCTTTCTTTGTTGCAAGTTCTGATTAATTAAGATTTTCTTATCCCCTGCTATGTTAATAGCTTGCTAGACCCTGCAAGAGCATTCTGTATGTGATTAAAGTTCAATTCAGAGATTGAGATACAATTATTTAAGGTAAATTACATCTGTTTGAAAGTGAAACCAGTTTTTTTTTTTCATGCAGGCTTTGTCAATCATAGCCAGGGGAGGTGTGGCTAGGGCTGCATAAACAGAAACAAAGTGATTTAACTCCTAAATGACAGTGAATTGAGCAGTGAAATTGCAGGGGAATGATCTATACACTAAAACTGCTTTATTTAGCTAAAGTAATTTAGGTGACTATAGTGTTCCTTTAATAAAGAGCATTACATTTTTTATGAATAAACACTTCTTTAAAAAATAATAACTAAGGACCAAACTTCTGGAATAAAAGGGAATAATGACATGTCACACATGTCATGTGTCCTTAAGGGGTTAAGCATATTTTGTGTGTTTGAATGTATGTATGTATGTGTGTAGGGTTTGTTATTTGGATGTCGCTATATATGCTTGAATGTACTGATGCTATTTGAAAGCAGTGGTGTATTTGTGTTCAGTGTTTGTGTTTAAATGTGTTTTAATAAGTTGGCATTTGCTGGGATGTGTGCACATACACTGCCCCTCACATACACACTGGAACACACAGATACACACACTGACACATACACTGTCGAACAAACACAAATACACACTGACTCATACACACACTAACACACAGATACATAATCAGACACTAACGCATACACACACAGATACACACTGACTCATACGCACATACATAAATAAGGAAGTCAAGATTGAACTTATTTAAGATAGTAGTGAATTTTGCACAGAATGGAACAGGAAATATCTAAATGTAAGCAAGCCTGAGCCTTAATATCTCTATAAGAGGTAAAGCAAATGGGGTAACAGTCAAACTTGATGGATTTTAGTCTTTTCTCAAACTACACCACTATGTAAGTATGCCTGTGTCACACATGCTAGGGCAGTATCCCTTCAAGGCAGTAACATACTTCATTCTGGTGTCAATTTTAATGCTGCGTGCTATACAGACATTAACACTAACAAACGGTCACGTCATTCTGGCATCATTATGGTTCACAATGAAAGGCTTGTATGGATCTTCTTGACAGGTCGTGTCTTCCCTGCATCTTTATTGACGTGACTTGAAAAATCCAAACAGACCCTACGGTTGCATCGTTATGGCATTAAAGTTAACGTTGAAGCTTGCTCTTTGTTTCTCACATAACTTTGTAGTACAGGGAATAATACAAACCAATATCAAGTTACCTTTAGGTATGCAATTAATTTCATTCCAAATCGAATGTCATCCGAATTTGGCAATTTGGATGCATTCAAATTTCCCAAACAAACAAATGGATTCAAAATGAATCAAAACGAAGTATTTTGGATACATGCAATTTGATAAAGATAGCACATTAAGGAGTTAATATCTACTAAACAAATGAAAGCAAAATTAAGAAAATGACTTTTCTGAGGTTTGATCTTTCACCAGTTTAGCATAATAGTCCCTAATTTGGTACTTTGTAACTTTGGGACTGCCACCCTCATTCATTCCTCACAGGAAAATATTTGTTTTTTTCCAATGACTCGAAATTTGAATATTAACTAATTAAAATAAAACAAAACAACATTTTAACCCATGCACATTCCTAATGCCAGTAGCCAGGTTCCCTGTTGAGGTTCTCCTTGACCAAATAGAGCATTCCTTGCTGATTCTGGTTCTGACCAGTGAATACTGATCTCTGTACTCTTGACCTTTGACTTTGATATCTTGTTTATCATGTTTTCTCCAACACTTGACCTTGGCTTATACTCTGACTTTTGTTAATGGTAGGCCTGGCCACCCTAAGAACCAGTAATGCAGGCATTCCTGCTGTCTTTTCTTATCTGGGTTTGGATTTTGTGTGTCAGGGTCCTCATCTGTCTTGACAACTTGAGAGGATTGGTGGTGGAGGACAGATGAAAAGCATAGATATCTTGTTGTGAAGTGAGAAAGTAAAGGGGTAGACAGAAAACAGTGGAGTTTGAATGGAAGAGGGATAAAGTTCTAGAATATTTTAGAAGAGGCAGGTTAATTTCATGTTCCAGGATAAGAATGTTAGTTATTTTGGAGAGCAGAATATAGCAGGCACCATAGTTTTAGTGTAGATGAAAGTAGGAATTTATAAGGGTTAGTCATAGAGCTATGGCTGGACAGGCTACGGATGAGAGAAAGATCATATTGGTAAATAATTATTGCTAATCAAGGTAGCCAAGGTTCTTGAAATGTTGAAATATTGTGGGTTTCTTCATTTGTACAGAAAGTACTTTAGAGCATATATGATCAAGAATCAATCAGCTATTAGAGTAGGTAAATTAATTAATTGAGTGCAGCCAAAAAAAGAAGGTCACAGAATGGAGACAGGATGTATTATAACTGTTAGGAGACATTGAAATCATCAAGGGTGAGAGAACGAGTGCTGGAAGAAAGTTCCAAGTTGCATTTGAGGGAGATACTGATACATACCTGCAGATTAAGCTATTCTTTTGGCTCTGTGACTTTGTATGACATTAAGGTATCATTATTAGAATAATTACCTATATTTTAATTGAAAGCCAGTTAGTGGTGTAATATCAATCATGTACTGACCTACGTACCTTTTCTAATGCTAAGATGTCAGGTGTGACCTGGGAATGATCTGTTAACTGCTAGATTGGTCAACTTGTATTACTTGTGTCTCATGACTTACAGTGACATGTCCACCATATTTAGAATGAGGAAGATGTTTGTGAATGCCATGTTAAATACTATAGCATATAATAAATATTAATGCATATGTCCATAGGATAATTAGGTCTAGCCCAAGGTTGGCATATTTTAGGGTGCCAAGAATCTGATCAGATAGCTGCTTTTCAAGGCAGCTGTTTAATTCACCTGACATGGCACTCCTTGTTACTTTCACAACATGGTCTCAGTACTTCCATAGCATTATCTTAAAGTAACACTATAGGCACCCAGACCCCTTCCACTCATTGAAGTGATCTGGGTGCAGTGTCGTTGGTCCCTTAACCCTGAGCAGGTAATTATTGCAGTTTATAAGAAACTGCAATACATACCTGCTAGGGTACCCTTCACCTCTAGTGTCTGACAGCCACTAGAGGGACTTCCAGGCTGTTAGGTGACTATTGGTCACTTAACTGATGCTGAACGTCCTCACGCTATGCATGGGGATGTCCATCATCACCCAAAACCCCATAGGAGAGCATTGAATCAGGAAGACATTAGGTCTTCCCTGCTGACTGACATCGGTGGGGAGGAGACGAGGCGGACCCAAGCAAGTATAGATGGACATTGATGCTGGACTCAGGTAAGTGACAGAAGGTTTTTTTTTTTTAACCTTTTCTGCATCACGAGGAGGGGACTTGACAGAGGGGACAAAATGAGTTTGTTTTCTCTTTAATGAGCTGGGCAACAATGAGTTAATTAACCTCCCAGCACCAAGTCACAGTGGGCAACATGCATAGTTACGATAACCCTTGACATGCTACCTTGTAGTGAAACATTTGGATTATGGGTATAACCCAAGATGCAGTATGTATATGAACAAATTAAAAAGGGACAGAGGAAAGTAAATGGGATAATAGATAGAGAGATCAAAACAAGCCACGGTCAAAGAGAAACCAGAAATCAGGTACTATAGAAAGAAAGCCAAGTCAGGGAAGTCCGAAGTGAGAATAGTCAGGTATAGCCGAGTCAAATAACCAAAAATAACAAGAGAGTACTTTTAACACTCGATTGGGACACTAAAGGACCACAACAGGGCACAAGAGGCTAAGAGACACATATGTTGGGGGCATATTTACAATAAGTAAATCACCAAAACATAACGAGGCATCAAATTAAATGCAATTTTGTGTCTTTAGCGTCATGATGATGGTACATGGTGCTGCATCATAAAAAAAAGGTGGTGACACAGCAGTAGCCGGACTAGAGAAGATGGCTTGCCACTGAATGGGGACGCCACATGATCGACAGACCATCAGGGTAAGTGTCGGCCTGTTTACAGTTGCAGGCAGAGAGTGCTGGTGTTTGAACCAATCCCCTGACTGTCAATGGTCAATCACAGAAGAAGGTCAATGAAGGGGTCTGTACATTGCAGTGCATAGCTCTTCTGCTAGCTCTACATACCATGGACCACAGAATTGTGAATCCATATATTTTTATTGACTGTTTGTATTAGTGTATGCATATTTGTGTGCCCTTTTTGTTTGTGTGTCTTACAATGTATACATACAGGCATGTTAGGGAGGGTGGCTATGTATGCATGTGTTATGTGACTAAATATATATATATATATGTCTGTATCAGCAAAACAGGGTTATTCACTGAAGTCAGAACTTTGTTCATGCTATTTAACAATGTCAGAATTTTGCAATTCAGGCTCTGAATCAGATTTCAGCCGGAGGTTTAAAACCTCCTGTAACGGATCACCTGGCACCCCGACTTGGTACCTCCGTTAATGGATGCTCCTAGCGCTTCCTGAGGACTCCAAGCACTCTGGCAGACACCATAATCACCGAATCCGAGAAACCTTTAAATTCTCCCAAGCGTATGAATGCTGTAGACCATTGAATAGGAACCATACGAATAGGCTTGTACTCCTAGCAGTCAACTGGAACAGCATACAATAAATCCTTCCCCCAATAATGAGACGACACATCACTTTGAGGGTAAAACAGGAACTCTGGACTGTCTCATCCAGCCTGGCTTTTATTACAATAATACACATATAATATTACAGGCAGTACACTAGCATATGTATCACAGTCTTAAAGGGACAGTAGTCCCAAAAGTCCCAATATGTCCATAGATGCTGTTAAAAGGGCCAGTAGCAGCAATATACAGTACAATATGCCCCAAATAACCCAGGGGCCATAGTCAGCAGGTAGGAGGCTAGCAAACAGGCTTCTCCAGGGCCCAGTGGCGAGGTTGGTTTCGCCACATTTCTCCCCTTTTCCAAACAGACTAACAGGGTACCTGACCTCTTGCCGGTCAGTGCCCTTGTTAGTCCAGCAGCCCACCCACAAAACAGAAACAGCAGTACAGCCCACCCACAATAAATGGTTACTACACCTGAGTAAGAGAAAAACTTGTCCAGGTCCAGGTGCCTCACCAGGGCTGTGTGGGGGACTGGTAGGCTGTTTTGGTGGGTTGCTGAGTGGGCAGAGCCCAGCGGTACTCTGCCCTGGTGCCAGCACTACCCCGGGAGTAGTCTGGTTGGAGCCTTGCTGGAGACCGACTGCCTCCCCTTTAGCTGCGCAGCTCTGCTGCTGGAGACCGACTGTCTCCCCTTGAGTTACACAGCTCTGCTGCTGGAGACCGACTGTCTCCCCTTTAGTTACACAGCTCTGCTGCTGGAGACAGACTGTCTCCCCTTTGGCTAAACAGCCCTGTTGTGGGGGGGCAGGACCGACCGTCCCTACCCCCTGTGCTGGAAGTGCAGAGACCACGGTCCCATCTGCACAGGTGTGGGGCTTACAGTCTCCCCCTGGTACATTAAGCTGTCGCTGGGGAGAGGTGGTAACCAGCTCCTCTCCCATTAGAACACTCTGCCCATCGATGATCCGTCGCTGGGGAGAGGTGGTAACAATCTCCTCTCCCATGCCTACTTTCAGTCTTTGTGGAGGGAGACCGACTGTCTCTCCTCCCAATTCAGTGTCCTGCTGCTGGGGAATAGAGACTGGGCTCTCTATTCCCAAACAATCATGCTGCTGCTGGGGGGTAGGACCAACTACCTCTGCCCCCTGTAACTCAGCCTTCCGCTGGGGAGGGAGGACGCTGCTCTCCTCTCCCTGCACTTCACACTGCCTTCCCGGCATATCACTCTGCTGCTGGGGGGAAGGACCAACTACCTCTGCCCCCTGTAACTCAGCCTGCCGCTGGGGAATGGAGACTGGGCTCCCAATTCCCTGTGATTCACACTGCCGCTGGGGAATGGAGACTGGGCTCCCAATTCCCAACAAATCACACTGCCGCTGGTGAGGGAGGACGGCCCCTTCAGCTCCCTGTAACTTGGGCGCAGAGACCACGGTCCCATCTGCGCTGGTGAGGGGTTTTCTGTCTCCCCTTGGTGGGTTAGGTTGTCGGTGGGGAGAGGGGGTATCAGGCGCCTCTCCCTGCACTGTAGACTGCTGCTGGGGATCAGGGCTGACCCTCTGTACTCCCTGTAGGCAGGGCGCAGAGACCACAGTCCCATCTGCGCTGGTGAGGGGCTTACTGTCTCCACTTTGTGAGCTGTGCTGCCGCTGGGGAGAGGTAATAACAGGCTCCTCTCCCTGAACCGTAGACTGCCGCTGGGGATCTGGGCCAACTGCCCAGCATCCCTGTAGGGCCGGTAGAGAGATCTCGGTCCCATCTTCACCTGCCCTCTGTGGGTCTCTCCAGGACCAGTCTATGAGGTCCCCAACTTCTGCAGCTGGTAGTGAAGCAGGGGGTACCTCAGCCACCTTTTCCCAGCTGTAGGCTAGCAGGTCTGGGTCTGCCACCCAGTTTTCCCGGTCTGTGTCCCTGCTCTGCGGCTGGCAGGAATTTAATAGTTCTACATAGTCCATCTCCAGCTCTCGTTCCATGGCAGCGAAACGGCGGAGGTCTTGTCCCAGTCCAATAGATCTCGGGCCCTGTATCCTCTCACCTCGGTAATGAAAGATAGCCCAGTATCGTGACTCTGCTGGACTGCCGAAGTCGACATCCTCCACTAAGGCTTTCCACAACAGGCCAGGGCTCGTGTAGTTCTCCCCCTCTGGCTGGATGCCCTCTGCCCTCCACGTCTCTGGCTGGACAGTGCACCACCACAGTGCCCGGTATGAGGTGTCCAAGCTCAGTTCCCTTTCCACGAGGTACTCGAGTTGTCTTACCCGCTGCCCCCCAGGTTGGTCTCCCAGAAGCGGCATCCGCCAGGCCATTTGTTCCTCCAACCGGTATGCGACACCAGGAAGGCGCTGCTGCCGTCGATACTGGACTTCCTCCAGGGCATCGTACCATAATTCTATCCGGGCATTATCTCTCCATTCTAATTCACTCTCTTCCTCAGGTGTGTGTGTTGCCCAGGGGTCTACGAACCCCATTTTCCCAAATCTTTATGTAAACAGGGACGCTGTATGCACACCAGCGTCGCCCTCAATTGTAAATACAAACGCACTGTGTCTCCGAGCTGCTTTACCTCGCACTAGGACGCCATCCCACCGCTGCCACCAATGTAACGGATCACCTGGCACCCCGACTTGGTACCTCCGTTAATGGATGCTCCTAGCGCTTCCTGAGGACTCCAAGCACTCTGGCAGACACCATAATCACCGAATCCGAGAAACCTTTAAATTCTCCCAAGCGTATGAATGCTGTAGACCATTGAATAGGAACCATACGAATAGGCTTGTACTCCTAGCAGTCAACTGGAACAGCATACAATAAATCCTTCCCCCAATAATGAGACGACACATCACTTTGAGGGTAAAACAGGAACTCTGGACTGTCTCATCCAGCCTGGCTTTTATTACAATAATACACATACAGGCCACACCCAGGGGGAGGCATAAAATAACCAATCACATACATGGTTCAGCCCACACATCCCCTCCCCTCAGATAACATTAAACCCAATTATCCGGTACACTTTTTCAGCCAAGTTCTGGATGTACCCCAAAACCCGGGGGTACACCTTTAAATCCAGCATCGCTGGATAGCCCTTATTCAGGGGGACAACATATCCAAAATTCAAGTAATTCGGATGAATGGTTCGGGAGATATGGGGTTCCAAAGATTTGACCGACCGCATGGGTAAAGTATCCGAAAACAGTTCCATGCATTTTGGCCCTGCGGTCGGTCACAAACAAGGGAATGAAAACAGGCGAATTGCCTGTGTTATAGAGCCTGGAGAGGGTTTGAATGAATTCCCTTGTTTATGGGGCTCTTTCTACCGAACGGCGGGTCATTCGGTAGTTTCCATACGAATTTCTGGAAGTATGGAGGTCTCAGCGGTGTTTGCCTAGTCAAGTGTCCGATTTTAGTTCCAGACACTCGACGGCAAAACACCGCTGTTCGGTAGTTTAAGATGGCCGCCGCCACGTGTTTGTTTCCCGAATGGCGGCCACCCAGAGGACAAAGAATACATTACACTGATTGCCAATTACCCGTTTGCAACATTGTTGCAAACTGTAATTGGAGGCACACTTATTCCTGGGTGGTCTGGAATACACATATAATATTACAGGCAGTACACTAGCATATGTATCACAGTCTTAAAGGGACAGTAGTCCCAAAAGTCCCAATATGTCCATAGATGCTGTTAAAAGGGCCAGTAGCAGCAATATACAGTACAATATGCCCCAAATAACCCAGGGGCCATAGTCAGCAGGTAGGAGGCTAGCAAACAGGCTTCTCCAGGGCCCAGTGGCGAGGTTGGTTTCGCCACACCTCCCTTATAGTAATATTGGGTTTGGTCTTTTTTATATATTATTATTATTATTTTATGTTACTTTATTAATGTGGGGGCTGGCTAGAAACTCAGCTAAGTAGATATGGTCCATGGATACTGATGAAAGAGTATTGGTAATAAATTCTAGATCAACGGTGGGTTACGTGGCAATAGAATACTAGGCATTGGAACCCATTATAGAGTCCTGGGAGAGATTGTCTTCACATTAAGAATTACTCAGGATGTGAGAGATCCCTCCATAATTTCCAAACATTGAACAAAGGCAAACACAAGACTTATTGAGTCCTTCTTTAAGTATAAAAAAGATCAGTACAATTTCCAGTCACCAGACATCAGAAATGTTTACTCTTTGTCCATTGTTAATAGAGTCAAGTAGCCAAATGTTAAAATTCTCCAGCATCCCAATCATCTTTGTAAAGAGCTTATTCCAGCTTGGAATATCTAGCTTTCTAGCTTTGTCATATCTACTAAGCCCTGTAGCTGCCAACTAAGTGGGATATTCCGGGTTCGCTTATGATCTTGACAGTACAATTTGTTATGATATGTTAGATCTTAATTAGTCTTTAATGGATTATAGATATCCTACCACTGACATTATTCTAATATCATATAACATTTGGATTGCATTATTGAAAAGCATGTGAAAATGTAAATTTGTCTAGTAACAGGTGGGTTCGTAACATTAGTAATTTACGCCTTGTGATTTTCTCATACTTAACCTTTCATCTTTTTAAGATTTGTCCATAATTTATTAATCGGCATCATTAGTCCAGGGCCATCATCTTGAAACACTAATATCTGATTATTTCTTAATAAGACCAAACTTTGACTGGTTAATATCCTATTTGGGTCCTGTAACAAAAGCTACATAAACGTCACTCTTCATCTTAATGTTTTTGAAGAACCCAGTGCTTAAATATTAGCCACTTAACTGTTAATGCTGGCCAACGATCGTAACATTTCAAGAGGTGTCAAATGGTCAGAAGATTGAAGTAATTATGGCACTTACATTGGCGAGTGAGCATGCTTAGCTAATGAACACTTAGATGGAGAGATCTAACTTCACAGCAATGCGTAGGAAAGAACAGACGTTTTAATAATTCAGAAGGTTTTTTAAATAAATGCACCATTGTATACATTAGACTGAGTAAAGGGCAAACAACGTCATTGCTTTGACATGTACATGTATGAAGTTGTAATGTATTGTTTCAACAATTTAACTATTAAAGCTTTTTTATATTATTATTATTATTATTATTATTATTTATATAGTGACAGCAAATTCTGTAACGCTGTACAATGGGTGGAATAACAGACCCGGCATTGTAACTAGACAAGTGGATGCACAAGAATAGAGGAATTGAGGGTCCTGCTCAATGAGCTTACATGCTAGAGGGAATGAGGTATAATGACACAAATGGTAAAAGAAGAGGTAATGAAGTAGGTTGCTAGACCTATAAATATCAACAGGTATTAAGATATTCAATATTATGTTGCTTGAAAACCCTACATGTGTAGACCTAAGGCAGAAATAATAAAAATTGCATATAATATTTTACTAAAACAAGTGTATTAAGATGTTTGCAGGTCTGTACTTTATTATTACCCAACTCAATAGTACTACAGTACAACAGTAGTATTTTATTAACTTCAAAAGTATGAAATATTAGGACAATCCTAGTGAGAATAGAAGCTGCAACTGAGGTTTGAACATAATGAAAGCTGTACCCATAAACTGGCATGGTCAAGGCAAACCTTTACGTGAATAGGTGAACACTGTTGGTGTGTCAGGATAGGTATATGTTCAACACGCAGAACTTGGGTAAGAAGTAGCAATGTAGAGAGATGAGAGAGCATATTAATCTTCCTTAGAGTTGGCTGGGCTTAAAGTCATACAGCTAGGCAAGAAGCCAAGAAGTCAAGAGAGGAATCTGTTATAACTAGCCGAGTTCAAGGAGAATAGAAATACACAGGTCAATAGCTAAGCCAAGGTCAGGATTACAGAGATGCACCAGGTTAATAAACTAGCCTAGGTCTGTATACTAAAGACCAACTAACAATAACAAGAAATGCCCTATCGGACTCTTGTCTGATTGAATAAAGACTAAAGTCCATCATGTTCAACATTGGATCCTATTATTTTATGTAGTTGATCCAAAAGATGACAAAAACAAACAAACAAACAAACAAATAATAGCCATTTCCAATTATCCCACAAAAGGGGGGGGGGGGGGGGGGGGAAATCCTTCTTGACTCCATATTGGCAATCAGATTTTGAGTCGAAAACCTGTTTACATGGATATCAATTATATCATTAATATTCTGTTTACGCAAAAAAAATCCAAGCCTTTTTTTAATTATCTATAGAGTGTGATAGCGCAATCTCTTTAGGCAATGAATTCGATATCTTTATTGTTCTTACTGTAAAGAACCCTTTCCTCTGATGTATGTGAAAACGCCTTTCTTCCAGTTTCAAAGGGTGACCTCTAGTTTGTTGTGTATAGTGTTACTTTAATGGCTGCACTCAAACTGCCAGGAATGGGTATAGTATGGTTAGTTAGCATAACTATACACAAATAATGTTGTCTCTGTGCAATTTGCTCACATACACAATAAAAGTAATATTTTAGTAGCAATTTTATGAATTGGCACTCTCAAGGATTCCAGAGAAATTAGTATAAGCAAGGTAAACAATTGCTTTCTTTTATCTATTTTTGTCACATCTACTGTTTATGGCAAATATGGTATTTCTCCTTCTGGCCCAATATTTTAGACCATAGTAAAGAAAAAAAAGGGAATTGGGGGTGCACTTAGAACCTGCATTTCTCAGCAATGTTGCTGCTGTAGAAACCAACATTTATACAATATAAGGATTAAGGAACTTCACACATGTACATATATAGTTTCTAATTCTATAAGGTCACCAAGAATCACCTATACCAAAAAGCAAATATGAGGATTCAGTTCCACCATATGGACATGTGAAATGTGAGTATATACATCAAAGCACTATCACTTTAATTGTTTCGTTTTGACGCATTTTTTCGTATTGTGTTTTTGATCACATACAATTTTCTTTATATATATTCACAATGCTCTTACAATATTTGTTGAAAAACATTTTAGCTCATTTAGCACTTGCACTATTTAATTTGTCTATTACTGAAACCGTGCTGGGCTTAACATGACATGTCCATGTCATTATGGTGGAACTGAATCCCAATATTTGTTTTCTGAGATAGGTTATTTCAAGTAGTCTTATAAAATTTGAAACTGTATTTTTCTGTGTGCACCGTTCCTTAATCCGTATATTATATAAATATTTTAGACCCTGTCTGAAATATTGGAATGTCAGGAATAATGTATAACTATTAAAAGTCTTTAATGACAAAAATATTCTTAAGGGATCAAATAAGGAATACAAATTGCATAAAGTTGCATACTTTAACTTAAATATCACTTTTACTAAAAGTTGCATTTCCCATGACTGCATATTTAGAGTTACAAAAAAAAAAAACATATTCTACTTTTCAGTTCACTTTTTAATATTATTTTTATCTGTTATAATATGAAATAAGAAAAAGATGTTGATAGATCTTGGTTAAGTGATGGTCAAGGTACTGGATTTAAAAAGCTGACATTAATTTCCTTGACTGAGAACATCAAGTATTAGGGATAATTGGTTGGAAAAAGCTGATATTTGAAAAGCAGTTTAAGAATCACCTGTTTTTAAGTGCGGACATGAAGACTATGCTGTTCACTAATCCTTATTTTAATTTGTGCTGCTCCATACATCTCTTAACAGTTTTACTTTAATCAAACGCAGACTGTCTTGTGTCACGATCTCTGGTTCCTCATAAAAATTCCTCCTCCGCTCAGCCTTTATAAAAACTGTCTTTTGAGCTCTCTTCTCTCTTGAGACATCAGGTTCGCTGTGACTGTGAGACACCCCTTTCTTCCCTTGACCAGCTAAGACCATCTTCAACAGGTGAGTAGAGGATCACAATGACCAACAAGTGGTTTTTTTAGAGTTAGTCTCACATTAGGAATGGTTTTGTTGAGGTAATTGTCCATAATTGCACTTAACCAGTTTACTTCCAAAATAAAACTTTCAGAACCACAAATTTACTATGAAAGCTAGCTTGAGTGAGGGATAAAATTGCAGAAGTTATCAGCTAGAGTACTCACCCCGTACCTTGATTTCTTGAACCAAGTCTGGAAGACATTTAGAAGCCAACTTGACACAAAGGGAAACCATAGACTTTTTGGGTATACGGTAAATTGAATATGCTTTTATTACCTCCTCCAACATGTCTAGATTATTAGTTTTTTTGTAAATATTTTAGAGTTACTTTTTTAACAAATTAACTGAGCTTTGTCAAGCTGAAGTGGTGATCCAAAGTTCCCAAGGAAAACCTAAAAAAATAGAATGTCCTGAAGATACCGGTCTCCCTATTACCCACCCATTCTAAAGATTTCTGAATCAATCAAGTTCCACCACAAGAAATGAGAACATGAACCAGAATACATTTCTGAAAATTTGTGTTAAAATATTTTATTCTGTTGTTGCCTCATTCATAGATACAGGGCCATCTATGAGCAAATTTCATGTGCGACTCTTGCAATACAGGTGTATCATGTATATTGGACTAGGGCATGTAGGAGTGAAGAGAATGACAGGTCCGTGTTGATGATAACATGATGACAGGTCTTCCATCCAAACACAATTTTGGAAATCAACACATTCTTATTGAAGCCTTGAAATTATGTGTTAATGAGATGATTCATTATCATGAATAATTATACAGTTTCCAATACGAAAGAGAGGCAATTATATTAATTATTTAGCAGACAAGGTCATGAAAGTGCTTTAAAACAGGACAATAGACATAACCCAGTTAATTAGTTTTTACATTAAGGGTTCCAAGTAAGAAGATACATATTTGAATTTAGAGTTATACCTGTTGACAGTTCTCTAAGATGTACATGAAGATGTAATGTGTCTGAGTTAGTTTAAATGAAGACTTATAGGTGATACCTGGAAAACTGTCCGATTTAAATGTTTGGGAGAACCATTGCTAATGAATTTAAAATTACTGGGATAGCCTAGAATCTCATCAGTGTATTAACCATTTGTTAGAGGCGCAATGAAATTCCTAAAACTTGTTATAGGGAATTTTTTATTTCCAAATGAAAAGTTTCAGTCATGATTGAGCTATTTGGTCCTTATGTGTCTTCAGAATTAAGGTTACTAAGAATAAAACCAAGCACAACAATACACTGTATCATTAAACACTCATTACCGCATCCTAGGTTAACTTGGGATAGCTGCTTTAATCTCTTTGATATAATTAATTTCTTTTAAATATTATGTCACAAATAGTGTTTTAATATGCAATACATTTTTAATTTAGTAAACATTCTATCATGTCTTGCTCACTGTGAAAAGTTGCTAATCATCTGAAATAGATTGCATTTTCAAACCTTTTTTTCAGCTTCTGGGAAGAATCAGTTTTCATACGTGAAACCATCTCTAGGTACTAGATCTTTATTAGATTTTTATTTATTTTTTTCACATCTGTTTGTTTAATATTTTTTATTAAATCAAAGAAAAAGACTTACCCTTCCAAGACGCCTTATGGAAAGTTATGATGTAGCAAAACACTAAAGTGGTACTTACCTCCTGTGTGCACTTCCTCCCTGACCCCATATCATGCTGTGGATTGAGATAATGTCAGTGCATTGTGTAACAATACATAATTTATTTAGATTTTTTTTTTAAATAAAATGGCTGATGCTTGACCATAAGCTCCCGGCATGGGCTCGCTAAAATCACCACCTTTAGCGTATTCCTGGACACAGACAGTTAAGAAAATAATGTTGTTATGTGCATTGGGAAAATATATTGTGCTAGATTGCTAGGTTATCATTGTTTTATGGGGCACATGCATTTTGCCTTCAGTGTTGCAAGGCATTTAAGCACTGCCCAGCAGTTTGTGAAATCCACATACTTCCAGTTTAATATAAACTGACTAAATGTCAATTGCTAACCAAAAGAAAAAAAAATCATTATTTGCAAGTCTGTCCCAGCAAAGACAGAGTATTTAATGTAATTAATGTAAGTCCCATTGCGATGTGCACTCAGCATGGTGCTATAAATGTAATGAGAATATTAAGATTTCAGAATTCAAGCATCCTGTGTACTCACACTGAGCAATGCTCTCAAAGGAACTTTAGCAACAATGTAAGTGAGCTTTTTCCCAGACACTGCCCCTGAAACATAAATCAGAAAAGAGAATGGAGAGTGCTGAGTTCAATGACTTCTTAATTTAGGAGAAATCTATGTATTAATTATTGATTCCCTTTTAATTAGAAGGTCTGCCCTTTGTCTCTCTTACTAACGACGTCTTGCAATGCTTCCCTTTTACACCATTCAGCCAAAGCCTTCTTTCGGTATCAATAATACGACGTAATTATTAATGTATTCACAACTAGAGCTCATTAATAGATTTATTGGCTCTGAATAAAACATTGTGAGTTCTGTTTATCAAAATAATTTAGGCTAAAGAGGAAAACATTTTTTTTAATTTTTTTTTTTTTACTTTTTAACGTTTTTGTTTGGCTGCTTCGACGATAAATCTAAAATATTGTTCCTGCTGTCTTTTTATTTATAACACACTGTTTTTGTTTATCCAAAACTTGTGAATACCCTTTGCAAATATTTGACTTCTCTTTTTCAACAAATACTGGATTGCAATAATGGGAGTTATACTCCAGGGATGTATTTTCTCTTGTGTTCTCATATTCTAGAATTGCTTAGCAAGTTTAATTAGGAAAAAGCTCTTAGCTCAGATTGGGCTGGGCAATATTGCCCCATATACAACAATAGCTGTTGTTTGAGTACAAATCCCATAATACTCCAGTCATATATGAACATGTCAGATCGATAGAGTAAACCTCACCCTGTGAATGCACAAATAGTGCAATATTGAGAATTAATTAAATTAATAAATTTAAAATATGCAGAAAAAATAAAAAGGAATAAGAAAAAAATTAAAACGCGTGTCAATTTTCCCCTTTAAAAAGCAAATTTCTCCTGTTCCAGGACCATGGGAAATAAGTAGGACATCCAAGCCGGTCCTAAATCCAAGCCGGTCCTAAATCCAAGCCGGTCCTAAATCCAAGCCGGTCCTAAATCCAAGCCGGTCCTAAATCCAAGCCGGTCCTAAATCCAAGCCGGTCTTGGTTTTCCTTGGTTTCAGACAGATTCGTTGCATATCCCCAAATCCCTAACCAGGTAATATCTATTATAGGGGATATTAAATAAATTGTTCTGAAAAGCGAAAATTAAAGTCCATTTTGATCGTATTTCTTAAAGCGTTCTAAAAGTGATCTCAAATGTAACAAATATCTTGTTATCAAATATCTTAATCCAGTTTCTGCTGAAATTTCCATATCAGAAGACTGCTGAATTTAGATTCGATGTAAAATTTTGGCAGAAAAAGTTGGTGGACAGACTGATTTTCTTGCAGAAAGAATTAAGTGTATTCAAAAACAACAACTGAAAAAATCCTGACAGATCTAACAAAGTGTGCCAAAAATGCAATTAAAATGATAAATAAATCTCCCCCTGTAGGTCCACCTTATGTAGAAATACAAGCTATCACATGAAATAGACAAGCCAAGCTACAGACTTTTCTAGCATAGCATGTAAAAAGCAAGGTCACCCTGTTATCACGAATGCTTATAAAAGATAAATCATTCTAGGAAGCCGCGAACACAAAGCAAACTTTCACTGGTTTATAAAACTCTGCAGTAAAAAAAGGATATTTGGAAACTCACAGACTTATTCATTAAAGTGTGAATTCAAAGTGAATTTCAAATTTAAGGTCAAAATAGTTTAATAGGAAAAAATCAAAAAGTAAAAAGTCAGTTATGCTTTCAGATTGGCTATTCTGGCCTTAAAGGGACACTATTGTCACCAAAACAACTATAGCTTAATGAATCCGTTTTAGTGTTTAGATCAGTGATAGCTAACTTTGACACCATAAATTGTTTCTGGACTACATTTCCCATGATGCTCAGCTAGCTTTTGGAGTCTAAAAGCTAGCTGTGCATCATGGGAAATGTAGTCCATAAACAATTTATGGTGTCAAGGTTAGCCATCACTGGTATAGCTCATGCCCCTGAAGTCTCACTGCTCAATTCTCTGCCATTTAGGAGTTAAATCACTTTTGCCTGCATGAAAAAAATGGCTTCATTGTCAATCACATGTTAACTTACTCTAAAAGTCTTTTATCTGCTTCTCTATAAATTTAATGTTAATCACAAAACAGAGGCCCCTGCAAGGTCTTGCAAACTATTAACTGAGCAGGCGATATTAAATTCTAAATTAAACAGGCTATAAAGGAAGTTTAAACATTAGATCTTTATTTACAGAAAGTGTTCAGAAAGGCTGTGCAAGTCACATGCAGGGAGGTGTGACTATGGTTCATAAACAAAGGGATTTAACTCCTAAATGGCAGAGGATTGAGCAGTGAGACTGCAGGGGCATGATCTATACACCAAAACTGCTTCATTTAGCTAAAGATGTTTTGGTGACTATAGTGTCCCTTTAAATTTAAAATTCAAATTGAATTTAAATTCTCACTTTAGTAGGTAATTCTGAGATCATGCACTATATTTTTGCCATTACCTCCTACTCTGTATGGTCATTCAAGGTATCTCCTACTCTTTCCTGTAAAATAATACTTGTACATTACATTAAACTGTTACAGATTATGCTACGCACACCAAACAAAACATTAATGATGCCCATTACATGTTTTTATTGTTGTCAAGGAAACAGATGCTACTTCTGAAATAAAATGATGATACATTTTATTTTAATACAGATATGTATACAGTAGCATGTGTTATTTTACTACCAAGAAGAGTTTTAATGGAAGATACATATATATAGTTTTGTGTATCTTGTATGCTCATATATCAAACAAATCCCATATTTTTTCTTATTCTTTGAAATGAGGACAAGTTACCACAAACTATCCAGTTCTATTCATTTTCTAAATGTAATAATGTGCAGGTTACCCTAAAATGACAGTCGGATGCAAAACCAATCAAATGGCCACAAGCCAAACTTTTTCGAGTCACTCCATATTGAAACCTTGGAATGTGCATTCTTACATGTCTATTGAAAGATCTATGCCCAAGTCAGGAACTGCTCAATAAAGAGAGAATAAAAGAGATCATCTTCCATATCTCCCCATGCATGGGTTGTAGTTACATAACCCCCTTTATTTACTAAAATGAGCATTCAAGTGAATTCAAATTTCAGATTGAAAGTCACAATAGCCGAACAACTGGAAAAAGTATCTAAGTCAACTAGGCTTTCCGTCCAAATACCCCTGTCTTAAATGTGAAATTCACTTTGAATTCTCACTTTGGCGAACATCCCTGATAGTTATTGGTGTTGTATTGCTATGCTACAACAGCAGGGAGAAATTCCAGATTACTGCTTCCATAGCATATGTGTGGATCAAATTAGAACTGTACTTCCCATCATCTGCAATTTATATGTGTGAATAAAATCTGGAGGACATTATACATTTATTAATTTGTTTTCTTATGTTGACGATTCCTGTCACCCCCACTAGAACTGTAAATAAGTGATGTAGTCATTTCATATTAACAGTGCAATAAAACTTTATTTGTTCTATGTACAATAAACCATTAGTTATTTTATTTCATTACATTCTTAAATAGAGAATTTGATTTAATCACATGATACAAAGAAAGATATTTGTTACAATAGATTAATTTCCGAGCTCAATAGAACTGGTGTTTTCCTTGTTGCTGTCTGTTGGCCATGTGCATGAGCCTCAGGAGGAAATCGCTGGCGGAACCGTCCATCTGGGTCATGTTTTTCTCCGGGGGGACCCGTCGCCCTTCGCTGTCCTCATCTAAGCAGCCAGAGTCTATGCTGCAGTTGTCTACGAAGAATGTCAAAAGAAAGACAAAACAATTTACCATGGACACCGAGGTCAGTTTCCATTGTAACAAAAGTTAACAATCTATACTGTTCTGTTGTAAAAAAGGCAAGCAAATATGGTATTGTGCATACTTAATTATTAGATCTAATCCTCAACAATATACATAGAAAGATTTAATTATAATCACACATCACTGGCTCAAAAATATAACACTCAAGCAATAATGATGTACCAAATTTCCCACAGTGCCCTGCAAGTCTTTGAGCTGGATTAGCATGATATAAATTGTGGTTTCCGTACATAAGGGGTACTATGGTTTATCATCTATAAAATATAATGAACTAAAAAACACTAAACATTCTAAGTAAAAATAAAAAATACCTAGAAATGAAACATACATTAATTAAGCAAAAACCTTTTACTTCATTATACCAAAGAAATCTTAATAAAGTGGGTACTCTGTAAAGAAAAAATACCAAGCTATACTATAATATTAAAATTGTATGCAACGTATGATAAAACATATTTCGGAAAATACAGAAATTACTAACTAAAGGACACACAAGTATATAATAAAATAAAAAAAAAGGATTGTGTCATTTTAATGAATCCTTTCTCTACGAAACTTCCCAATTTTAAAAAATAGTATAGCGTGTATTTAAAACATGTCGATACTAACTAGTAAGCTATATAAATACAGATATGAAAGCATTTTTTATTAGATGGGGTTCTGAGGTTCCTAAAAATAATGAAAATAAGTAATTTTGCATAAATGTATTTTTTTTTAACTTATTTGTTTATCATTGATGGCAATAATGGGTGGGAAGGGGGGATAGAAGGTTTATGTACTGTATTGTATCCCTACTCTTGCTCAAAAGCAAAAATACAATTTAGTAACATATACTGGGTATAAAAAAATAGCTAATTAAATACAGTCAAATACCCTGCCTATGAGTGTTTGGGCAGAATTAATGGGCAGGAATCAAGCTTTCTAAAATGACCCCAACATAAAAAATACAAGAGTCCTTGTGGTTTGCTCATTGTGCCCAGAGCTCTTATTTCTTTTTGCTCTTTCTTAGCTCCTGGGATGCAGCCATGAATTAAGAAAAACAAAAGGTGATGTAAAGTGTGAGAGAAGGAAGCGGGGGCGGGGGGGGGGGGGGGGGCACAGGGGTGTTCATTTTTGAAGAGTGGAATTTAAACCGAATTTTGGGCTAAATAACCAAACTGGAAACATTCTACATGTAAACTGCGTTTCCAATTAGGCTTTTTGGTCTAAAATGTAAAATTTACTTTCATTTCACGTTGTCTTCCCAACAATTCACAATTCAGCGAATACCACTATTGGTTTCTGTTATGGGAGGTATCCCACTTTAACTCTCTCTTACCATATCCTGCTACCCTCCCCATTCAAGATGATTACTATAAGGGAGCCCTAACTGACCTACATGCTTATTGATTTATCATGCCATCCACGTCATCACATGGTGCTAGGGAAGACAGCCACAAATGGGAGACTGCATCTACTGGAACCACATCCCTTAATGGGACACTCCAAAATGCCTAAAGCACTTCTGCGTGCTGAGGTACTTTATATGTGACGATTGTGTCCTCTGGTTTTCACTTTACAAAATATGCATAATTTAATAGTAATTGACACTTTTATAAATTAACATGGTTATACCCCATTCATTTTAACACAAAGAAACATGTCCTGGAATTTATTTTTTGCAGAAATCTGGTATGTGAGATGTATTACGAGACCTGTGAGATTCCTCCTAATTCATTATATATATATTTATGAATTAGAAGGAAAACACTTGTCTCTTTAAGTAATTAACTTACAATCTAAAAAAGCATTTTTTTAGATTTGTAAGTATGTTTGGGCAGGGACGACTTTACCCGCCGTTTCTTAATGCCGAACGTGATTTGCTAGACGTATTTGCATTGTTTTACCTAAGGAAATTGCTAAAGCTGGTAACAGTTGACAGAAACTATTTACTTTGTCAAAGAGTTATCAACCCCGCATGGTAAATCTGGACAATGCGAAGCGCCTGCTAAATGAGGTAACGCAATAATATCAATCCCTCTAAGCCTCACTAATTACACTAATGGAAACAATGAGGAGTCTGCCTAGCATTATTGTCCTGTCTAAAGAACTGCAAACCAATTGTCCCATTGGACAAAGCATTTATAGAGACTGTAATAGAACAGCCTTCATAAATTTTCATTGGCACCCACAGATTACATGTAACAAATAAGCAGCGGGTCTATTGAGACCATATTGCAATCCTTAAGGAGTTATGAATGAAATCCTTAAAGGTTCTTAGCAATGGCAATAACCCAATTTTTATTTGTACGGACCACGATAGGCAGTGTCTCATACAATAGTAATGGGATTGCCATTTTTTTTTAGTTAGTCCCTATTTGCTCTTTCTACCTAATACTCCATGCACCTGTAGTTTAGTCTTGTTTGTTACAGATGTTACAGGATTTTTATACTATGAGATGAAGGATTTTCCACCATTACCATCAGTACAGCATATTCCTGGGGCGGCACATCTTCCACCGGTACTGCAGGGCTTTCCTCCGGCTTCACATGGAGAAGGCAAGTAGTTTTCTTCCACACATCGCAGGGTCTCAGGTGTCCCAACATAACATCCCAGATCTTCACCACAACAAATGTTTGGGCCAAAGCAATTTCCTCGATTCCCAGGACCACATGGTATGCACTGCAAGGAAAACAAGCAATGCTATAGCTATCTGGCACACATTGTCATCTGTAAAAGCAAACAAACAGCTACACTAACCTGGTATGTTCCCTATAATGCTGGGGTAACAAACCTCAGAATACCAAATGTTTGTAAGATTTAATTTGCTTTTGGCGCAGCTACCACTTTAGTGTTTAAGTGCTCACAATGGAACAGTGGAACATATTTTTATATCAATTCCTCTTAAACCGATTCACTAATCATTAGCAAAATGAGAATTAACTCTTAAAAAGGGGTACAAAATAGGAAATGTATAACCTGCTATCTGCTAGCCTGCTAACCACATTTATAAGTTTTCCCCAGAATTGCTATTATTAATTGCTAATCCGAAAGGTCTGCAGATAAATTAGTTAACACATACGATGTATGCAAGGTGACCATAAAGGCGAATTATTATTTATAAAGTGCCAACATATTGCTCAGAACTTTGCAATTATAGAAAGAAGATATTTGGAGGTGAAGCAGGCCCTGATCAGAAGAGCTTACAATCTATGAGGATTTAAGGTAGGCAGATTTATATCTGTTAGTGTCCTGTCCAAGGACACTTACTAGTAAGATGGATCTGACAGACACAAGAGGTCGCGCAATTATAGCTGATCATTTGACCAGACTGACGGAATCTGGATCTCCGTCTACGAGTTCAGAGAATAGAATAAGACACAGATACAAGTGTAAGGTCTAACTCTGCTCTAGTTTAAGACAATTAAGTTTATACATAGCAAGATAATGAAAACCGATGGCTGGCAAATAACCATACGGCAAAATTTACACCTTCCGGAGACATTTAGGTTATATTTGCTATTTTTCAAAGCTGTTATTTAGTTTAAAAGGTATTCTGTTTTTTATATTGTTAATTTTCCTCCATCCAACATGAGCTGCTGTATTATGGAATATTCTATAGACAGCAGTTTACCTGTCTAACTGTTTGGATCACTGGCAGAAGCCTGAGGAGTTTAAGCCAAAATAGTTGAATTATCCAACTAGTCTAGAAGGTTTTCTTTGAGAATAGTCTGTTGTTTCCTCAAGGAGTACCTAAGTAGTTTTCATAATGAAAACATAATTTGTTTTCATTAATTTTTTTATATTGTACATAGCTTTATTTTCTAAGGATTAGAGGCGCAATAAGAATTCACATTACTACTTATCCTCATAGATTGTTAGCTTGTATGCCTTCTTTATCTCATGACCTCACTTGGAGTATTGTACGCAGTACTGGAGACCGTATCTCCAGAAGGATATTGATACCTTAGAGAGAGTTCAAAGAAGGGCTACTAAACTGGTTCATGGATTGCAGGATAAAACTTACCAGGAAAGGTTAAAGGATCTTAACATGTGTAGCTTGGAGGAAAGACAAGACAGGGGGAATATGATAGAAACATTTAAATACATAAAGGGAATCAACACAGTAAAGGAGGAGACTATATTTAAAAGAAGAAAAACTACCACAACAAGAGGACATAGTCTTAAATTAGAGGGGCAAAGGTTTAAAAATAATATCCGGAAGTATTACTTTAATGAGAGGGTAGTGGATGCATGGAATAGCCTTCCAGCTGAAGTGGTAGAGGTTAACACAGTAAAGGAGTTTAAGCATGCGTGGGATAGGCATAAGGCTATCCTAACTATAAGATAAGGCCATGGACTAATGAAAGTATTTAGAATATTGGGCAGACTAGATGGGCCGAATGGTTCTTATCTGCCGTCACATTCTATGTTTCTATGTTTTCTATCTCTTGTGTCTATCAATATTATTTTGTATGTAAAGTACTTGTACTTGTTTTTAAATAAGCCTATTGTAAATCATTACAGAAAATGTATAATTATACAATGAAATATATTTAATATTTTTTTTAAGAACAAGTGGCATCGTTTATAGTACTGATATAGCAGTTCTGGTAAGTTGAGTGTTCTTTTAAATATATTGCCCAAAAATGTAAATTTGAGAAAAAAAATTAAATGAATCTTTTTTGTTTTTAAATAACTAACCACACATTTTCACACAATATAATGAGCACAGTTAACTTTGCACATTATCACATGACTAGTCATCACTACAACCCCCCCCCCCCAAAAAAAAAATTAAATATAGAGATTGTAATTATTATAGGTTTAAATAAATTTGTATATCTGAAACACTCCATTTCTAAAATACTGACACAAAGTGTCGAAGTAGAATTTAACCAATCCTGAATACACCTCAGTAGAGTTACAAACAAAAGGTTTTCTAGATCAGGCAATCCAATCAGGCCACTATATCAAGACTCATATAACTCTCTTTACGTCCTATGATGGTCTAACAATAAGATGGTTTTACGCTTTAATTCTACAACTGAATTTAAAAAGGTTGGCTGACCATGATGGGAATTGCAGTTGAATCAGCTTTTAGGGCCTCTCTTTACAAACCTTCACACATTTCAGCTTAGCTGCAGGCACATCAACTCCCTGATTCTAGGATCATCCAGCCTGCTGGGAGTAGCAGTTCACAGCACTGGACTGTAAAATATGTGCCTCAATGACTAACTTTAGCCTAATCTGAGTGTGCTGTTATAACACAAGTGCCATCCTTTAAGACATGTATGGCAACATATCTCAATATAGAATGCACCTGTAACCATGACTTAATTTCTTACCTGCTCTGTGTTAAGTTTATATATATGTTGGGTATTAATATTATTTTGTATTTTTAACATTATATTGTACTCTATTGTAACAGTGGAATGTTTGTGGACTTAGGACATACTTAAAAACGAGAGAAATCTCAATGAATCCTTCCTAGTAAAATATTTTATCAATAAAGAATTCTCTTTACTGTAGTAGTTGTAGTCTAACATTTATTGGAGGCCTGCAGCCATCCAGCCTGCTAGGAAGAATAAGTTAGTGTTGGGCTGTCCAAGGCAACATGCTGGTAGAAAGAATGAACAGGGAGCTGTCCAGGGTGCTGAACGTTAAACGTTCATTTTATCTAACCACCTGTAGGAATTCAAATCAAAACATATTCCTCTAGAATTGTGTTTTTACTAAAATAAGATAAAACGTTCTTATCTGATATAAATCCTTGCGATCGGAGAGCTTTGGTAGTTTTTCATTTTGAAATGCCCCAAAATTGCCTTGAGAAGTGATCTTTGCATCTGCTCCGTGGTTATGTGTTACTGTAACTAAACTATAGAAATCAGCTAGATACTTGTAGAAGAAAAAGTTTGTTTCTCCCCTGCCGTATTACACACTAGCAAACTCCATGTACAAATCCATACTGCTTATTTTATTTTATATGTACCTAAAAATGCCAATGATGATGATACTAATAATAATACAAATAATAATAATAATAATAATAATAATAATAATAATAAAACTTTAAAGTCTGTATCCATTTGACTACAAGTCTTATATTCCTGTTCACTCACCTGTCGGACCTCTGTGTCAGGGTAGGACCTCTTGCCTCCCCTCGGGCAGTTCTGGATGTAGCATGCTGATGACAAGGCAAGGAGGCACAGAAAGCAGACAGGCACCGAGGCTTCAGGCTTCATCCTGTCTGTGGCTAGGAGGAGGAGGAGGTGTGATTTGCAAAGCTAGCCGGTGTCTGAGTGAATCCTCTTCTTGGTGTGATGCCTATTTATACTTTCATTCACAATAAATGTCGACGTAAGAGTTTGTAGCTCCATTGTTTATTTAACATGCAAACAATGAGTGACAAGCAATTAAAGGAAATCAGGGCACATTGTAACTCTTTGCATTCATCATCCGACCCATTAATGGTCTTCAGGCATTATTCATGACTTGTCACTGGGTGTAATGTGCTTGTCGGTCTGTCTTTCTTTCCGTATGTCTGACTGTCTATCCTTGTTATTGCAAATCTGTCCTGCATTTTACATTGATCTATTTTGCTATTAAGCATTAGTAGTCTGTGAATGGGGATGGCTATTTGTTGGTACTCCAGATGGTGGTAACCATATTTCCCATAATGCTCAGTTCTCCTTGAGGCTATATGAGTGTCATGGGAAATTTGGTTTGCAAACATCTGTTTCTTGGTGGCACTGCTTGCAAAACTGAGCCTGCGAAGCGTAAAGAAGAATTCTGCAAAGTTCTTAAAGTGGAGGAGTCAAAATGGACATCCCATTAGTTTCCATGGTGACTGCTCAATTTGTAGAACTTTGCCCCAGAATTACACTTTATGCATAACCTCATTGTGCATTGGACATAACAATTAACCCTTTCTATGTCTGAAACATTTTTTTATGATTTATAAAATTCACCAGGCAAGGCCAAATTTGGGGATTGCTTTCTTTCAAATTACCATCATACTATAGATAGTATTTAATGTATTAAGACAATATTAGGTATTAAAATATGTTTAACATGAGACAAACTGAGCATCATGTTGTGAGCTATGATTGCATAAATGCAAAACAATTTGTAAAAAAATTGCCCATTTTTACATTTTTAATATAAAAGCAAAACAAAAACAAAAAAAGCTTAGAAAATATAATTTTTAAGGCCCACCATTGCTTTAAATAAAGCAAAAGATGCATTATAGCAAGAGAATGGTAAAGCACTGAACGTTCTAGTGCAGGCAAAACTAAGGCAGCAAATGCTGAAAATGGGAAACACACAGAAAATGGGGACCACTCGAAGCCCCAACAGGTAGTAAACAAATAGTACAAACAACAAGTTGAACCAATTTAAAACATGCTAATAAAACTAAATACTGGGGGGGGGGGGGGGTAAGGGAGGGGAGAGTAAGTACTGTAAAATATAAAATAAAGTCCAGAATTTCTTCTAATGAGTTCTTTTGAAGTCTATTCTGTCCTTGTTAGGTGTATATGTGGAAAGAGGAATAACGATAGTGCAGATAACAAACTGCTCATGTGCCCACTCACATATTTCTGAGCTTTCCTACAAGCTCTAGCATTATGTCCACTTTTGGATTTAGGTGTAGGCAAAGTCAGTCTAGTAGGTCCTGGTAGATAATGAAATAAGAGAGTAAAAACCAATAGTATATTATAACTACAGGGTACATAAGCATACCAAAAAAAAAAAAAAAAAGTGTAGAGCTTGTATAAAAGCTCAAATTTTGGTGGTATAATCCCATCCAGGGATATAGTTGATACACTTGTTCCCCAGCATGTGTTCAGATATATATGAGATATAGGAATATAGTGTTCTCTGCGTTATATTATATGTGAAGAACATGTAAAATGTACTCACAATTTCTAGAGCTCTAGATTGGCTCAGTATTTGTAATTAAACGTGGGTGGAACAATCCCCACAGAGGATCTGAAGGAAGTATGGAGGTGTGCTTCAAGTAGTGCCAGGAACAATGATAAAAAGGGATGTAATAAATAAAAAAAAGAATAAAGACTAGTAGGCTCAAAAATGATTTATTGGTAAATACGTATATAAATAGTTTCCCCTGTAAGGGCTTTTTCAAGTAGCTCATTGTTAATCATTGTTACAGGCTCTGTCCTTTGCACCTGGCAGTCTGTATAGAGAAAGCATACGGAGAAGAGAAGAAATCGAACAATATTTCTATTTATCCTCTTCCTTTTCAATGTATGCCCTGTCTGTGTCTGAATTGAAATGAACTGTGATGTAATTTGGTCTAATATTTGATGCCCATGTTTAACAGTCCATTCTATGAATAGCACATTGAGATACTTGCACATTGTTATTGATAGTTTAGTGATAGTGTGAGGTTACAAGTTAGTCCAGGGTTAATGTTTAAAGAACATTCCAAAAACCTAAAGCATTTTAACTTGCTGAAGTGCTTTATGTTTGAAGTGTGTGTCTTTTTTTATTTTAACAAAAGAGATAATTTCAATGGAAATATGTATGTTTATAAATAAACCTGGCTACACCCCCTGGCTGTCAATCAGACAACTGGTCCAGTTACTTCCTGGTTTGGTTAGCTCAGTGGAGCTAAACTCAAGAGGCGGCAATTGCTCAGAGCACCTGCCTTGCAAAGACTTCTCATTGAGCTGCATTGGGAAGTCTGTGATTGGACAGACAAAGAAAGTCTGGACGGGGTTAGAAGAGGAGGGCTTGCAAAGGCAGCAGACAAGAAAACATTTGCAAACTGTTTTTTTGTTTTTTTTTTAGATTATACCCTAATTAAAAACATGCATAATTAAAGCTTGCATATTTATTGAGGTAAATCGACTAAATAATGCTTAATGTTGTGCAGTATAGTATAGTGTGTTAAGGCAGTGCAGGGGACAAGGGGCAGTTCTACTGTAAGGACAGTACTGGAACATACATACATACATACATACACACATACATTCAGCTGCCATCATTAAAATGAGAACAGATGCAAGCTGGGAGTAAACCTCTCACTAATCTTGGACAGGACATGCATTATAACCCTTTCATTATGGGGATTAATCGCACAGAAGATGTTACCATTCTAAAACATGATCTCTCATTGAATTGATGGCCAGATCATGTAAAAACACATGGTATATTTAAATATTTCCAAATGCAATGTTTTAAATAAGAACACCTTTTATTTAAAGGAACACTTTAGTTTCAGGAATACAAATATGCATTCCTGATACCATAGTGTTAAACTAGTTATTTAGGTCCCCAGCCCCCCCTTAGATCTCAGTAAAAAGATAATTTTCTCCCATGCTGCGCCCTGCCTGGCTCCACCTAAATGCCTTGCTCCACCTCCATGCCTGGCTGTGCCTCAATCTTTATGATCCCAGCCAATCCAATGCTTTTCCATGAATCAATTCATCTCTATGCAGAGTGTGGAGACACTGAACACCAGTACTGCACACTGTGCAGCACTGGACTAGGAAGCACATCTAGTGGCCGCCTGAGAACAAACAAAAGCTTAGAGAAACTCTATAGCTTGCCCCTCGAGTCTCAAAATAGTTGTTGCTCACTTGTGCCATTACAGAGTCAACCTATACCTCTGCAGATCAGACTGATCCCACCCATAAGGGCAGTCCAGAACCAAAATGTAAGCATGTTCTCTCTGCACGAGAGATACAGCAATCCCAGACAATCATTTCAGCCATATTTTGGTCTTATTAGAGAGGTGTAGCTGATACTTCTATAAGTACAGTGAGCACGGGGTCCATATTTGGATTACCCTTTTAACTTGGGGAGAGCCAAGTTAATGCATTGCAACAAAAACAAAGATAATGAGAACTTCGAGGCTGGGCAAAAGCTTAGAGAAACTCAATTGCTTGCCCTTCGATAAATTCCTGTTCAGGTCTCAAAATAGTTTTTATTCACTTGTGCCATTACAGAGTGGACCTATACATTTGCACATCAGACTGATCCCACCCATAAGGGCATTCCAGAACCAAAATGCCAGTTCTCGAGATATACAGCAACCTCAGATGATCATTTTGGTCTTCTTTGGGCCTCATCAATGAGTCTAAAAAGGCAACATTTACATTGAAAAGCCAACAGGGACAAGCTATAGACACCAGAACCACTACATTAAAGGGACACTGTAGGTACTCCTAAAACTTAATTTCATTGAAGTGTTCATAATGCCTGCAGTCCTGCCCCCATCACCTATTCACCCAAAAAACCTGTAGTAAACTAGAGGACTTAGAAGAGCGACTTCAAGCCATGCCTCCAAGCCCTCTTACTTCCCAGTTCTCATACCGTGACATCACAGTTGCATGCCCAGTGCTGTCACATTTTACCTTAGAGAATAATTGTATTTAATGATTCTCCATGGCAGAATCTTTCGCGCATAGCAGCAAAGCGACCAGGGCTCCGATGCGAGGAGCATTGGATTGGACCGTCAACCTGGAGGCACACCTCCAGGATGACATCACTCAAGCAGGAGGTTGCGGCAGGGTCAATGGAGACTCAGCGCTGGAGAAAAGCTGAGTGATTTGTTTTAATCTTTATTATTTCGTTTTTATATTTACTTCCAAAGGGGGATCTAAATTACAAAGGGCATCAGAACTGTAGCATTAGAAATACAGGTATGTATTCCTAATGCTATAGTGTCCCTGTAAGCTGTAGTGGTTCTGGTGACTATAGTGTCCCTTTAAGCGCTATCCTTTTAAGTTGAATAAACTTGAGCTGAATAAATATATTTTCCAAGTTTAAACTTACCAAAAAAAAATAAAAATTCTTTATTGATTTTTAGTTTACATTTAATTTTTGCGATTGACTCTTAAACAAACTGGAAAAACTCATAATCCATTAAAATATCGCTAAAGAACACACAGAATATATCAGCATCAGAGTTAGAATCCCGAACATGAATATTTAACTCCATTATCTTATTAATGGCATTACAGAATTTACGTATTTCCACTGAGTAATCCATTTGATTTTTATTTTTTTTTTAAATGTAAGTTCACGAGGAGTGTTTATTCCATGACCTATGGGCACAGGTTTTAATTACTGGCTATGCCCAGGCATGACCCACTGCAAGCCGCCTGCCCTAGCATATGTTAGTGTAAACCAGCTAATGTTCATTCATTTCGATAATTGTCTCATTTTCTGCTGTGGAAATGATATAACACATTCAATCTGTGTCTTATTATTTCCTCTTCATCAGCATAACATGTGATGATCATTCCCTTAGGACGGAGAAAGAAGCCTTTCAGATAAACAGGGGGCGACCCTGACGATGTGAAATTAAAATGAAACTGAGCATCAGTGCTTTAATGACAGCGTCAATGGTTTCTGGGGAGTCGATTATTTATTCGATGCAAAAACACAGCCTCAGTTCTCCAACTTACAGTTTGATTTTTAGATGGTTTGTAACATGGTAACAATTGATCTTTGTCAATAAATTGACTGATTCGTTTAGGAAGTGTTGAAGTTGTTACTAGCTTTTGGGTAAGTGGGTCTGTGGTTTGTAATTATTGTCGATGACAGATGAAGAGTGTTTAAATCCATTAAGTCGGCAGTAAAACATCAACAAATTAAACAAAATAATATAAATTTTACAGCTCTGTGCAGTCTAGTAGAGTAACTTCATCAGTCATTTATTCTACGGAACTAAAGATTACTAAATATATACAAGTGTCTGTATGCAGCCCATGTTCTGTACTATGCTAATATGTCATGTAACAGAGCTACTCTTGTGTTGTTTTTATTTTATTTTAATGTCTAATATGTTTTGCAAGTTATTTACTAAAGTGTGAATTGTTGTGAGTTTTTAAATAGATTTTGACATTTTAGGCCACAATATCCAAATTAAAAATATAGCTAATTTGAACATCTTTTTCAATTTGCCTATTGTCGCTTACAATTAAAAATTTCAAGGAATTTATTCTAGATTTGTTTATTCATACAAATTATTAAAACAGGAAATTGTTTAATAAATTACATATTCATTCTCTTTTAATCCATAATTTAATTATTTATCTGATGTGCTGGTTGTGTTTAACAGAATGTTTTTTCTTTTTGTTTTTTGTTTTTTTATTGTCTATCAGTCATTTATTCTATGAAACTAAAGTCTACGAAAGACTGATATATTTACTATACTTTATTTTTTTTTTGGTTTGTTTCTTTCTTTTGAAACTTATGCCTGCTTTCTGATTTTCTTAACAACCCTTCAGGGAATCACTGAATTAAGCTATTTGGGGATAGTCTGTGATTTAGACTAGTCCGTAATTTACAAATGAGGGTAAAATGGGATCACCCTGTATAACATATGTAAACGGCTCTTCTAACACCGTTTAACTCACATATGAAGGTGTTAATCAATAGCACTTATCTGTAAGGATCTACAATGCACCTGAAGGAAGACATTGCACCTTACTGGATCTGATTACATCCTATTGATAATTAATGGGCTCTATGATGGATAGTCACTACAGACTAAATTAGCAGCTGCAAATTATGCTAAAACTTGTGGTTAAGTCAAAGCAATTAGAATAATAACATTTTGCTCAAAATCACTATATTTAGTGATAACAGATTAATGAAACCCAATTTTGTTCAAACTGAATAACCCTGAAATGCCATAAAAGTAGGTGTTTATATGGGCAAATGTCACGGTGTGTATAAAGCACAAACTACTAGCTATAGTCTTTTTTAAAAAAAATTATTATTATTTTTCACTTATACCTCATACAAAACATGACAAGCAATCGTATGACAGAAACAAGGAGGTTTAAAATAACCGCAAACTATTTACCGTATTTTTCGCTCTATAAGAAGCACTTTTTTGCTCCTCAAAAGTGAGGGGAAATGTCTGTGCGTCTTATGCAGCGAACACTATGGGACAGGGGAGGGGAGTGGGTGGTAAGGAACACTATGAAACAGGGGAGGGGAGTGGGTGATAAGGAACACTATGAGACAGGGGAGGGGAGTGGGTGATAAGGAACACTATGAGACAGGGGAGGGGAGCGGGTGATAAGGAACACTATGAGACAGGGGAGCGAAGGGGAAGAACACTATGGGACAGGGGAGGGGAGGGGAGTGGGTGGTAAGGAACACTATGAGACAGGGGAGGGGAGTGGGTGATAAGGAACACTATGAGACAGGGGAGGGGAGTGGGTGATAAGGAACACTATGAGACAGGGGAGGGGAGTGGGTGATAAGGAACACTATGGGACAGGGGAGGGGAGTGGGTGATAAGGAACACTATGGGACAGGGAAGGGGAGTGGGTGATAAGGAACACTATGGGACAGGAAAGGGGAGTGGGTGATAAGGAACACTATGGGACAGGGGAGGGAGGGGGAAGAACACTACGTGACAGGGGAGGGGAGTGGGTGGTAAGGACCACTATGAGGCAGGGGAGGGGAGTGGGTGATAAGGAACACTATGGGACGGGGGGAAGAACACTATGTGACAGGGATGGGGAGTGGGTGGTAAGGAACACTATGAGACAGGGGAGGGGAGTGGGTGATAAGGAACACTATGGGACAGGGGAGGGAGGGGGAAGAACACTATGAGACAGGGGAGAGGAGTGGGTGATAAGGAGCACTATGGGACAGGGGAGGGACGGGGAAGAACACTATGAGACAGGGGAGGGGAGTGGGTGATAAGGAACACTATGAGACAGGGGAGGGAAGGGGAAGAACACTATGGGACAGGGGAGGGGAGGGGAGTGGGTGGTAAGGAACACTATGAGACAGGGGAGGGGAGTGGGTGATAAGGAACACTATGAGACAGGGGAGGGGAGTGGGTGATAAGGAACACTATGAGACAGGGGAGGGGAGTGGGCGATAAGGAACACTATGGGACAGGGGAGGGGAGTGGGTGATAAGGAACACTATGGGACAGGGAAGGGGAGTGGGTGATAAGGAACACTATGGGACAGGAAAGGGGAGTGGGTGATAAGGAACACTATGGGACAGGGGAGGGAGGGGGAAGAACACTATGGGACAGGGGAGGGGAGTGGGTGGTAAGGACCACTATGAGGCAGGGGAGGGGAGTGGGTGATAAGGAACACTATGGGACGGGGGGAAGAACACTATGTGACAGGGATGGGGAGTGGGTGGTAAGGAACACTATGAGACAGGGGAGGGGAGTGGGTGATAAGGAACACTATGGGACAGGGAAGGGGAGTGGGTGATAAGGAACACTATGGGACAGGGAAGGGGAGTGGGTGATAAGGAACACTATGGGACGGGGGAGAACACTATGGGACAGGGGAGGGGAGTGGGTGATAAGGAACACTATGGGACGGGGAGGGAGGGGGAAGAACACTATGGGACATGGGAGGGGAGGGGAGTGGGTGGTAAGGAACACTATGAGACAGGGGAGGGGAGTGAGTGATAAGGAACACTCTGGGACAGGGGAGGGAGGGGGAAGAACACTATGTGACAGGGATGGGGAGGGGAGTGGGAGGTAAGGACCACTATGAGGCAGGGGAGGGGAGTGGGTGATAAGGAACACTATGGGACGGGGGGAAGAACACTATGTGACAGGGATGGGGAGTGGGTGGTAAGGAACACTATTAGACAGGGGAGGGGAGTGGATGATAAGGAACACTACGGGACAGGGGAGGGAGGGGGAAGAACACTATGAGACAGGGGAGGGGAGTGGGCGATAAGGAAAACTATGGGACATGGGAGGGAAGGGGAAGAACACTATGGGACAGGGGAGGGGAGGGGAGTGGGTGGTAAGGAACACTATGAGACAGGGGAGGGGAGTGGGTGATAAGGAACACTATGGGACAGGGAAGGGGAGTAGGTGATAAGGAACACTATGAGACAGGGGATGGGAGTGGGTTATAAGGAACACTATGGGACAAGGGAGGGGAGTGGGTGATAAGGAACTCTATGGGACAGGGAAGGGGAGTGGGTGATAAGGAACACTATGGGACAGGGAAGGGGAGTGGGTGATAAGGAACACTATGGGACAGGGAAGGGGAGTGGGTGATAAGGAACACTATGGGACAAGGGAGGGGAGTGGGTGATAAGGAACACTTTTTTTTTCTTGTTTTCCTACTCTAAAAATATAGAGAGCGAAAAATATGGTAGCAATTTACAAGGAAAGAAAAAAGGTCTTCACACCCTAAACTTAGAACAAAAATGGAAAGAAATAAAAAAAAAAAAAAAAGGAAAAAAAACATACACAAAACTCTCCATGGTGGGTAGATCTAAGAAACAGTAGGCCCATAGAACATGTCAGTCACAAACGTAATTAAGTAATTTTTATGTTCAAAATACCTCCTTTATAATGGGGGGTTATTTCATGAGTGAGAGGATCCCAATTATGTTAAGTAAGGCACAATTAACAGTTATCGTGGTTTAAGAGGGCCTTTAATAACTTGGCAAACCAGCCACATTGTAGCCCATGGAGCAGTGCTGCTAAGTGGAATGGGCCTTGAGATGGCTAGGAGACAATCATAGGATGTGTTTAGTGTGAGGGTTTGGTTAAAGAAAGTGGGGGTGGGGTTTTGGCTATGGGAGTATATATAGTGGCCACTTTAGATCAGGGGCCATCTTAATGTAATCCTCACTTACCTGTTTTGTCCCACCCTCCCTCCCTTTGTTGGTACCAGCTCCCATTTGGTAGCGGTGGGGTATGGATAGACAAGTTGCGGTGTAGGTCGTTTGTCCAGATCTAAGAGAGTTTAGTTCACAATATACACTCTAGCAAAGAGCGCCTTCCACTTCCGTTGGAGCAACAGAAGGAGCTACCCATTGGAGCTAAGCGAGGAAAAAAACATCCATGGCTGTCTGACTGATAGCTATGGAGGTGTTTCTTAATCTATTTATAAAAATAGCCACTTTTATGAACTGCATTAAAGATAGGATACTGCTTATGCATGAAGCACTTCAGCAAATTGAATTTCTTTATGGGTGTGGAGTAGTCCTATTAAACATAGTGGGGGCTCATATGGTGTTTTCACACTTTGTGTACACATGCCATAGCTTTTTACATGAAAGAAATTGCTTGTGCTGTGACATAGCTACAACATATTTTTTGCAAATTGTTCCTGTTTTAAGCAACAGAAAGCAGAAACGAAAGAAGAGGCTGGCTTTTTGCACCCTGTCGTATCCAAGAAGCTTATGCTCTTCTGCTGCTTGGAGTGTCACTAGTAAATGTTTTATACAGTTTTACATAGCAGTGTGTATTTGTGTGTTTGTACAGAGTTTAAATACATGTGTGCGTGTGCAGTCAGTGTGAATGCATGCAACTGTGTATATTTTTAGAGTGAAAGGAAGTTCTCATCTGTGTGTATTGGTACGTGTAAATGTAGGGGTGTTTTGTCCACATGTGTAAACAGCATTTTTCAATGTATTACAAGTGTGATCAAACATGTTCATGTGAATACAACTGTGGTTAAATGCCAGATGTTTTCAAATGTAGGAGTGTTAGCATGGGCAAATGCCAGGATATCATTGTGTATTGAAAGTGTGAATTTAGGGTGTGTATAAATACAAGATTGTATTTGTGTTACTAAATGCACTGTTTTCTTGTTATCCTTTTACCCCACTCCAAATGCTGTGTATCTAACATGATTCCCATTATTTATTGTACCCCATGTCCATCCCCCCGTGTATCTCTATATACACTTACTCTCCCGTTTGCATGCCTTTTGCATCTTTTTCCACCTCTATGGTCCCTTTTGCTTCTCTCTCTAATCCCATTCCCATTAAGACATTCTTTATTACAATTTAATAGAATGTGTGCATAATATACTGATAGCGATAGTGTTGGAATGACCTTGTAAATAGTGCACACATTGGATTTAGACCATGTGCACAAAATACTGGGGCAATATAGCAAAACAACTTGTAGCACGATTGTGCCATCTGGGGCTCTACACTGGCAAAATACAACAAGGAGGAGGTGGTGGGTGCGCACAGATCCCAGGTAAGTTGTCAAAGCAATCTTTAATCATTTGACCACTCACCCGGGAAGTGTGCCAGGGCACTCCTGGTACCAAATTAACTACAGTGGGCTGTAGTGATTATGGTCCTTGGAGTTTCCATTAAAAGAAAGTAATGACCTTTGGATTTAACGGTGAGTAAATAATTTGGTTACTATATGTAAGCACTGTTTTAGTAAATTGAACTGAGCTGAAACCAGATCGAAGAGGAGGAGCTAGAAATAAGGGAAGTAGATAGACGAATATTTACAAGCTGCTCTGGAAGTTTACAAGTGAAGGGGAACAGTAATATGGGACTAAAGTTAGAAGGAAAAGTAGGATTAAAGGAAATACATAACTGTATTCCTAACAATATAGTGTCCCTCTTCCCTCGCGTCCACCCACCGGCAAATAAAGGCTTAAATAACCCTTTAAACACATATCTGATTCCAGATCTCTCTCCACCTTCTTCATTTGAAGGCGCTGGACATTTTCATGCAAAACGTGAGGATGTCCAAAGTTATTCACAGAGTTAAACTCCTTGAAAGGACAGGCAGGGTCTGTAGTGGTTGTCTGAGAGATGGTCACTAGAGGTAGTCTCAACCCTACAAAGTATACATTGCAGTTTCTGTTTAATTTAACTAGGGGACAGGGCCTGCCTGTCATGCTGTCCGGACGCGTCTCGTATGGGCTCCGGCACTTCCTCTCATAAAAGCAGTCTTTTCTATAAATTACAATCTATCTGACGACCCTTACTAAAGTTAGGGGGGTTCCTACAAACATCGGGGTGATATTGGAGTGTGTTTGATGTCCCTGGAGGTCCATGCATCAGACGAACTGAGAGCAGGCTTGGTGGCCTAGTGAATCCTGGGAAGCGGAGAAGCGGCCAATCTTCAATCCTGACCTGTGCTGCTGACTGGTGCCCGATTTCCCCCCACCCTCTGGACCAATGAGTGGGATCCCGGGCTACCCTTTGGAGGCTCCCTTACTCTGCTACAGAACGTGGCATACCTGCTGCACACAACAGAAATACAAGCATTAACAAGATGGCGGATGTCTCCTGCAGAGACTCTTCTGAAGTCCTGTACCACTCGTTTGAACTGTTTTAATTCCTCTGGGCAAGGCTGATGGCATTTTCAGGGCCCATTGTATCAGAAGATATGACCAGTGCTGAGATCCTGCAAGCTGTGAATGAGCTTGAAGAAGGCCTTCATTGTGCCCGGGCCCCAATGGCATGCAGTTGCAGTGTGAAACCCATCATGGTACCAGCGGCTAAATCGAAGCGATCATCACACTGGGCCCTCAAGCTGCCAAAGTGGTCCCTGATACCTACACGGGACTTACCCAATTTCCACACAGTGGCTGCACACCTCTACTTAGGAGAGCTGTTGAGCCCACTGCCGTGACTTCCATGGTAGGATTCTGCTAGTGGGGAATAAGCTAACCTTAAAGCTGTATCATGGTTTCCCTGCTTCGAGCGCATGACTCAACAGAATGTCTGCCGACCTCACTTGTCCAGCAGCTCACCTATCCCTATTTTCTATCTCCTTGCAGGGTTTCCATCTTTGGTCAGTTTGGGGTGCCTCTTGGATGTTATCTACTACTCACTTACCTTTAGTGCACACAATCTATTAACCCCTATTACAATGATCACTTAAATCTGCACTATGCATCTCTTGTCCTTTATCTTTTATATGAATATGCAATGTATCTATATACTTATTACATTTGACTAGACAATCATTTGATATATTTTTGTTGTATATTATGCAATATTTGTTATTAACATGCACAACAATTAATAAAATAAATAATACTATTTAACAATCTTTAGAATAACAGCAAAAGGGGGGGGCGGGGCCGGACCGCCGAGCTGAGCGGTCGCAGGACAGCTCGGCTCCTGCAAATATGTCCTGCTAAGCCTTAAAAACGAGCCTCTGGAGGGGACAAACGACCACCGACTGCGACCCTCACTACCCACGGGCTACCGGAGCTGAGGTGAGGCTTGCCCCGGGTGTTAGTCCCTCAGATGTGGGGTCCCTGCGGCATCAGGCGAGACCTTACATGGCGGTGAGTGGAGTGGACGGCCGCCACTCCACTATCCTGCCCGTCGGAGCCCGCAACCCGAGAAAGCCGGCGGATCCGGCCCTGATCCCCCCCCCCTGGACCGGGGGGGTGATCCCGGTCCCCACCAAGCGGCATCACAGCCACGCGAAGATTCAGCGCCGCACAGACCGACAGGCTTGGGGCCTAGATCAAAGATGGCGGGGGCCATGTGAGCGGGAGCCGAGCCGCGGTGCCCGACAGCAGACTATGGACACAATCGGACTTGATACTAAAAGCGACTAATGCCAGCAACTCACCCCCACACAGCAGCCATTAAGCCTGGAAACATGCTGGGCACTTGGCGCCAATATCCCATGACGAAGCACCACCCCTATGGCATGGGACACCGACGGGACTGCTTGCCCTTCATCTGAGCTGGGTGCCCACTGGGAGGATTCCTCCACAGCCTGCCATACCCCCAGGGAGAGGATTGAGACCCATCGGAACCCTGGGCCCACGATCCTACTGACGGGATCAATGGCGAACAGGCACAAGCACCCATCAAGGCCTCAGGCCGAACTTTGAACCAGCAGGGACTCAAACTGACTCCAGCGTGAGCATGATAGGGGTACCTTCCTAACACGGGTCTCAGGTCCCCTATGGAGGCAGCGGAACGGGTGCGCATCGACCCAGGCCCAAAACGCAACCCGGAATCAGGGTTTCCGCAGGAACATAGCCACACGAACACGGTGCCACATGTCCCCGGATATGGTTCCATGCAAGTGTCCAAGGACTGGTACTGCCTTGCCTTAGAACCTGTCAGGTTGTAGACATTCTTCATTGAGGACTCTGTATTTTTCTTTTTATTTTTCTGTCTCGCTACGTTGCCTACCGAAACAGGGTAGCAACACGGCGTTAAAACCCACAGACAGTCAGACCGCAACTATAACCAAAGCAGGTACTCATATATACACAACACCTAGATCGCACCCTACAGTCTGCACTAGAGAGTCTCACGGGCTGGACACACCTGCGAGCATGGCCCCCAGTCTGACACACATATACTAAATCTAGAAGTACCCTAGCCTAGCCACACACGAAAGCTTCCCGCCTTCTCTAATAAATCTACCCGTAGGAACACACTAGTAAAGCTAAGCGAAGCTCAAAAGTTAACCTTAAATGTGCCGCACAATCTAGACCAAAACTCCAGCAGGTTAACTGCTAGCAGTGCCTGCCTAGCCTCTCTGATCGATACTAACTCATACATATCCTGGATTAGAGGCGTATCAAACATGAACACTAGCATGACTATCAACACGTTTAACTAGTTAAGGCCTATTCAACGTGAACACTAGCACGATTATTGTTACGTTAAACTTGTTCGGGCATGTTAAACTTGAACACAAGCATGTTTATTATCACATTTAACGTGTTAAGGCATATTGAACAGGAACACAAGTATGATTATTATTACATTAAAACTGTTGTTAATCTTCTGTAACGCTTAATTTAAAATATAAAAAAAACGAGGCTGTTATGCGAAGGAGATGTTGTACCACTATGCTTCCAACCTGTATGAGAACGTACATCCCCTTTTCTTCATTCTGTACCCCCCATGATTCGTGCCTCAATAAAAGAAAGATTGACAAAAAAAAAAAAAAAAAAAAAAAAAAAAAAAAGAATAACAGCAAAAGGTTGCTTTTTGTTCCATCTTTGTACCTTAGGTACTGATAAAAGTGTCCAGAATTAACTTCAGATTGTCTATCTATCTACCCTAGCTTGTTACCTTTGTTTGAATGCATGTACCAGCAAAAACAATGACAAAATGTGATTCAAAATTGAGAATTTGCTAGTGGAACTTTGGGCTTCAAACACACATTGTGTTTCACAAAATATGTAAATATGTTTGAATTAACAGAAAAATGCAGAATTTACTTTTTTCACCTTAGCCTTCATTATACCGTCACTCTCTCAGATGAAGTCCCAATAGCATGAAATTCATAAGATGGTGATCCCGGTTTCTCTGTTTTCTTGTTGCCCCCCCCATAGTATACAGTCTGTGCTCTGGGACGTTTTAGCCGCGAGGCAAACAAGACATTTGCCTTGGTCGGCATTTTCCAGGGGGCGGCAAAAAAAGCCACCCCCAAATGCCCAATGCAAATGTCTTGTTAGCCTTGCGGCTAACAGACATGCCGGCGGGCTGCTGGGCGGTCGGCGGGCGGGCGGTCGGGAGGCTCTGGCGGCGCTGGCGGGCAGCTGGCGAGGGAGCACTTCCTCTGAGCTGTCTGCTCAGCTCCCTCGCGCGCCGCAGAGTGAGGCTGGGAGCCGGAATATGACGTCAAATTCTGGCTCCGCCTCCCAGCCTCACTCTGCGGCGCGCGAGGGAGCTGAGCAGACAGCTCAGAGGAAGTGCTCCCTCGCCAGCCGCCTGCCCGCCAGCACCCCCCGACCGCCCAGCAGCCACTGGACCACCAGGGAGAAAGATTCCCAAAGGTAAGGAGGCTGGGGGGGTTAAAGTAAAAAAGTGTTAATGTGAGTGAGTGTGTGTGTTTCTGTTAGTGTGTGTGTGCAGTGGTGTATCCTGGTTTTGTGCTGCCCTAGGCAGGACAAAACTCAGACGCCCCCCTCCCCCCGCGCCACCCCCACCCAACCCTTCCCCCCGCCCCGCCTTCTAAATACACACACACACATTCACTGACAGATACGCATACACTAACAGAAACACAAACTCACTAACAGACACTCACACACTAACAGACACACACACACATTTACAGACACACACTAACAGACACACACACTAACAGATACACACACACTAACAGACACACATGCTCACACACTAACAGACACACACACTAACAGACACACACACACTAACAGACAGACACACACACACACACACACACTAACAGACACACACACTAACAGACACACACACACTAACAGACACACACGCTCACACATTAACAGACACACACACACTAACAGACACACACACTAACAGACACACACATACACACACTAACAGACACACACACTAACAGACACACACACACTCACACACTGACACACACACACACACTAACAGACACACACACTAACACACACACACACTAACAGACACACACTCACACACTAACAGACACACACACTAACAGACACACACACACACACTAACAGACACACACACACTCACATTAACACTTTTTTACTTTAACCCCCACAGCCTCCTTACCTTTGGGAATGCTGGGGGGAGGGTCATCTTTCTGCCTGGTGGTCCAGTGGCTTCTGGGCGGTCGGGGGGCACTGGCGGGCGGCTGGCGAGGGAGCACTTCCTCTTTGCTGTCTGCTCAGCTCCCTCGCGCACCGCAGAGTGAGGCTGTGAGGCGGAGCCGGAATATGACGAGGGAGCTGAGCAGACAGCTCAGAGAAAGTGCTCCCTCGCCAGCCGCCCGCCAGCGCCGCCCGACCGCCCGACCACCCAGCAGCCCGCCGTCATGTCTGTTAGCCGCAAGGCTAACAAGACATTTGCCTTGGGCATTTGGGGGCGGCTTTTTTTGCAACCCCCTGGAAAATGCCGCCCAAGGCAAATGCCTTGTTTGCCTCGTGGCTAAAACGTCCCTGTATGTGTGTGTCTGTTAGTGTGTGTGTGTGTGTGTCTGTTAGTGTGTGTGTCTGTTAGTGTGTGAGTGTGTGTCTGTTAGTGTGTGTGTGTGTGTGTGTTAGTGTGTGTGTTTTTAGTGTGTGAGTGTGTGTGTCTGTTAGTGTGTGTGTCAGTGTGTGAGTGTGAGTGTGTGTGTGTCTGTTAGTGTGTGTGTGTCTGTTAGTGTGTGTCTGTTAATGTGTGTGTCTGTTAGTGTGTGTGTCTGTTTGTGTGTGTGTCTGTTAGTGTGTGTGTGTGTGTGTCTGTTAGTGTGTGAGTGTGTGTGTGTCTGTTAGTGTGTGTGTGTGTGTCAGTGTGTGTGTGCGTGAGTGTGTGTGTCTGTTAGTGTGTGTGTCTGTTAGTGTGTGTGTGTGTCTGTCTGTTAGTGTGTGTGTGTGTGTGTCTGTTAGTGTGTGTGTCTGTTAGTGTGTGAGTGTGTGTGTGTGTCTGTTAGTGTGTGTGTGTGTCTGTTAGTGTGTGTGTGTGTGTGTCTGATAGTGTGTGTCTGTTAGTGTGTGTGTGTGTGTGTGTGTGTGTGTGTGTGTGTCTGTTAGTGTGTGTGTGTGTGTCTGTTAGTGTGTGTGTGTGTCTGTTAGTGAGTGTCTGTTAGTGAGTGTGTGTTTCTGTTAGTGTATGCGTATCTGTCAGTGAATGTGCGTGTGTGTATTTAGAAGGCGGGGCAGGGGGAAGGGTTGAGGGGGTTGCGCGGGGGGAGGGAGACGCCTGAGTTTTGTCCTGCCTAGGGCAGCACAAAACCAGGATACACCACTGTCTGTGTTACTCTCTTGTTAGGAAGAACTAAAGGCTTTATTAATTTATTGAGGTTAAGGTTGTCTTCTTTGGCTTTCCACATCTGGGATCGAATCAATAGGAAACCTCCAGCACTTTAGTCATGGTTAACTTATTTTTATCTGAAGAGGACAACTTTATTTAAGAAATTGACAGTAAATATGAGAACCACCTCGACATTAAGAGAAATAAATTAAGTCAATGCTTGGAAATGGTATTCCATAGTCCTCTATTGGGTGGAGACCATTCTACCATTATTCTACTGTTATCTGACCAACTGCTGCTCAACCTAAATGACCTGCTGCTGCAATTGCACTGTGTGAAAGTTAGTTTGAGTAGTATGAGGTCAACATTGCTGTTCAGCCACATAAAAAAGTGTAATTTTCTCAGAACAAATCAATATTCATAATTTAAATGTTATAAACATTTTTTCTATTTAATGACAGCATTAAATGACAGATGTTCATAACAGGAGCACTCCAGACCCTTAAAGCACATTGCTAAAACGCCTAATTTGTAAAGAGTGTGTCCTCTTTTTTTTTTCATTTTACAAAAAAGTGCAGATAGAAATTGATACTTTTATTAATTAAACTATTTAAACCCCATGCAGATCTCAATGAATACTCTGATTGGACAATTCCAGAAAGTCTGGGCGGGATTACAGGGGAGGGCTTACAGAGGTTTTGAACAAGAGATATTGACCTTTTGCGAGATATGTTTTTAGATATACTCACAATGAAAAAAAATTCAGAATGAAATGTGTGCATGTTTTCTTTGAGGTTATATATATATATATATATATATATATATATAGTGTAAAATGTATTCATACTTACCGTAATTGTCTTTTCCTGGCTATTATTCATGGCAGCATATACAACATGGGTAAGCTCCGCCCCTTACAGCCAATAGGACAGGAAAAACACTCAAATCTTTAACAGAGGACCTCTTCCTAGGATCTCCAGTCAGTACCAAGCTCTACAGATTAAAAGGGTGGGGAGTATATGCTGCCATGAATAATAGCCAGGAAAAGAAAATTAAGGTACGTATGAATACATTTTCCACTTTCCTGGCCAATCATGGCAGCATATACATCATGGGAATACCAAAGCTAACAAAAGGGATGGACCAAGCCAAAAATAGCTGCAAGTAAATTTATTCAAATAAACAAATACATTAACTGTGACCAGCACTATGAACTGAATTGAGGACTTGACATCCAAAGTGAGTATCATTAGCGGATCGGACGTCCAACTGATAACACCTGATAAAGGTGTTAACAGAAGACCATGTGCCAGCTCTGCAAATACTGTCTGAATAGACCTTTGCCACAGAAGCCCAAGAGGCAGATACTGCTCAGGTAGAATGAGCCTTGATACTCCTGGCAACGATAAGCCTTGGAGATAGACGTTACTATCCACTGTCACAGAGTAGAAGTCGAAGCTGCTTCACCTTTTCTATGGCCCCCAAGGTAAAACAAACAGTCTGGAATATTTGCGGAAAGCGCTTGTCCTCTTAATGTAGATGGAGAGTGCTCTAACAAAATCCACGTTTTGCCACCTCTCTTCCTCAGGAGCGTTAGGGCAAGGATAAAAGGAGGGTAAGACCACATGCTCATTCAAATGAAACTTCGAGACCACCTTGGGAAGGAAATCTGGCACAAGACAAAGAATCACCTTATCCTGATGAAAGACAGTAAATGGAGGTTCACAAGACAAGGCCTGAAGTTCACATATCCTCCTTGCTGAGGAGATAGCTGTTAGCAAAATAACCTTTTGGGACAATAGTATCTCAGAAATATTCTCCAATGGTTCAAAAGGTGCCGCAGTCAAGGCTCGTAACACCAAAGGCAAATCCTAGGCTGGCATAAAAGTCTTGAGTGGAGGTCGGATCTTCATAACACAATCACACAAAAATAAATTCAGTGCGGAAGCAAAGTGATAATAGTCCAAAAGCAGCTGGAACACCAACACAGAGTCTCTCTTTTCTGATCAGAAAATTGGATAAAAACAGGGGGGTAGGTGCAGCGCTTCAGTAATCCTTGACAACGTATATGTGAAGAGAACCAGAGAAGGAATAATAGTGTAGTATTTAAAACTGTAGTGGTGATAAATAAAATAAAAGATGTGCACTCAAACTTTCCTGGAGCTTCAATACAGCTCCAGTGTATGCGCCTGGGCGGAATAATCCCCGCCTATGGATCAAGTGCAGAGGCAATTCTTCAAGTTATAGATGTGGTAGGGGGTATCCTCATAAAAAACAAACAAATAAAAATCGTATATGGTGAAGTATGTAGAGCTATGAAGCAAGGGTAGGTAAAAACTATAAAATGTACACTTACGTGTAATGGAGCCGGAAAACCTGGCTCCTCTGATAGCGCTTGAAGTGGTATGATCCCCACTCAAGGATACAGGTGTAAAAGCGAATTCTTCCCTTGAGGAAGGTCCAAAGCCTTCCTATCCACTCTTCGGAAAATGATATCTTGTCCACTTTTGTGTTGAACAAGGCTCCCAGGAAGACTCTTTTCTGAGCCGGAATGAAACTGCTCTTCTCTGGATTGATTAGCCAGCCGAACTGACGTAGTTCCGAGAGAACCAGGTCTCTTTTGTGGCCTTCAGCTGCCTTCTTTATGGAGTCTTCCAAGGCCTTGCCAAATAAAACCTCACCCTCAAAGGGGATGGAGCATAGCTTAGACTTTGAGGCAGCATCAGCTCCCCAGGATAAGGCTCTTCTGGCAGCCACAGATAAGGCCATGGTTCGAGAGAATATCCTCGTAATGTCTAATGATGCCTCATTCAGGTACTCCATTGCCATTCGTAGGTCCCAAATTGTGTCACGGAGATCTTGTCTTTTGACACCTCTTTCCACATCAGAGTCCAGTTCTCACAGCCAACTCTTCATGGATCTGGACACTGCTGTAAGGGCCACAGCAGGGTGACAGCCAGCTCCTGCAGCAGTATAGATCTTGGATAAATTAATATCCAACTTGCGGTCCATAGGTTCCCTCAACGAAGCGGAACTGTCAAGAGGTAACATCACCTTTCTTGCCACTCTTGAGATCGGAGCATCTACTTTTGGTGGGGTTATCCACATCCTAGCGGTCTCTTCCTCTAATAGATAGAGCTTTGCCAGTTTACCCTGGAAGGGAAGATGTTTCTCCGGTCTTTTCCATTCTGATGTCACTATCTCTTTAATGGCTCTATGGAGTGGGAAGGACAGCTTTTGTTTCTACAGATCAGCAAAATGCTTATCTGATCCCTCCACCATGTGTGTATCATCAGGAATGTCAAGTGTCTTCCTTACCATAAGAATCAGTTTCTCCACTGATTTGGAGTCCAGGGATTCAAAGCATTTCACTTTCACTCTCACAGGAATCTACCTGGTCCAAGATCGCGAATTCCCCAGAGGGTTCCAATACATCTGAATCGGATGAGTTAGAGGAGTCCAGCCTTTGTCTGGGTCTTTTCTCAACCCGGTGTCTTACCTCCATAGCAGCAGAGATGCCTTGAGCTTTTTAATCCAGGCCACTATGTCTGGAGATTGGGCCGATATAGTGGAGGAAGAAGTGGCAATCTTCTGGAGACAATCCATACAAATTTTTTTCCCCTCTACCGCCTTTCCTTTACAGCCGGGGATATCACGTAAACATGAGAGGAAGTTTAAATAAAAAAAAATAACTTCATACATACTTAGAAGGAGCAGTGGATAACTGTAGCCTAGATGGTGAAGCCATAATGGGCTAAAAATAAATAAATAAATAAATAGATAGATTCTAGGACCCCCTAAGGAGTGTTAATAAGCTAAAAAAAAAAAAACAACTTTTAATCGCAAAAATAAACTTACCTGTGACAAAGATCTTGAAAGAGTACTGGCACTTTAAGAAAAACTTCCAAATACACCAAACTACTTACAGGAACACACTGAGGCAAGAATAGGCACCAAGGCACTTACCCCAAGCGATTCAGGGCCTTAAATACCTTTACTTTATGTTTTGCATTCATTTAGGGCCATTTTCCATTTTTGCCCATACATAAATTGGCCACCGCGCCGTACTATTCCCTTAGTACGTGTCATGGGTTTCGGACTCAAATTTGCACAATTGCGCATGCGTGAGCTTTCTTATCATGCCGCCAACCTATTAAGCCTGAATACCGGGTTTAAAACACTCAGTCTGAGAGGAGAAGGCATGGGGCAGCTACCAGGGACCCAGGCAAACACACAGGGGCCGTGGAGAGAGAATGCACTAATGGGGGATGATCCCCAGGTAAGTATATGAATCCTCTGAAGGAGAGGAAGTCCCAGAGATCCAAGGTAAGTAAACCTTAAGTAAATATTAAAGTGACAGGTGCAGAATACTAGGAAAGCATCACTTAAAGGTATATTCTGTTAAAAAACAAACCTAAAACTGAAAGGGAAAAAAAAAAATTCTTATATTTGTAGGGAGCTCCCAGCTCCCTTCCTAAGGGCTGTAGGATAGGAAAAAAGACGGTGGATCCTAGGAAGGGGTTCTCCTTTAAAGGTTTGAGTGTTTTTCTTGTCCTATCGGCTGTAAGGGGCGGAACTAACACATGATGTATATGCTGCCATTATTGACCAGGAAATATATATTATACAACAATATATATATTTTTTAAATGTAGGCAGTGGAGTATCTTTATATATTGGTAGAGAATGGGCTTAGCTGTCAAAAAAATCTGCAGTTTTTTCCCACTGTCTCATCACTTTATTTGTACTCTGCTTCAAAGTGTCTATTGCTTTTTTAATTTTTTTATTTTGGCAACTTTAAAGAAGATGTGTCCAACATGTCCAACAGGAAACAGATAAGAAACATTTTCTGGTTTTACATTCTCCCAAGAAGGCAGCTAGAGACACAATCTGACAAATTTTAGGAAAGACCTATTTCTAGATGTAGGAGAATTTCTGAAGACAATGGGGAGTGCGTAGTACGACCTATAACTGTCTATCTATACAGGAAAGTACAGACAATGGCCCAGTCTAGGTCAAAGGGCATTTGCTATAGAATTCTACATCACTGACTAAAGAGAAATATTGTGAATGATTGCTCCCCGGTGCCAACCTTGAGATACACGTGGCAAGCTCTAAAAACACTTTAACAGGAATTTGTTTTGTTTCTCTCCATTAAAATAAAAACTCTTCACTAGGGTTAATGTGTCACAAACAGTTGATGTATTCTTTTATTGAAATATGACATGGTTCTCTTTAGAATTGTATTTATTTTCAAGGATGTAGTGAACTTTTTGGTATTTTTCTTCTATGTGCGCTAGCTCTTCATGCAAACAACAATACAGTAGCTGCAATGCTATACTGGTTCAGAGGAGGATAAGTATGCTAAAATTGTTTTAATTTAGTTTTATTTGCTTTTGCTTGTTTCAAATTATTTAGAAAAATGTGTCTTCTTATATATATATATATTTTAAAAAGCTGAGAATAATCACACTACTTGGATCTTTCTTGCTCTTCCAAGGCAAGCCCTGAAACAGACACCTGTCTATCAAATAGAGCCTCTGCTACATTTTTTTTTTATTCTTTATTTTTGCTGTGCTTGGCAAATCAAAGAGTACATAATACACATTGGGAAGTCTGAAGTGAAGTAACCTGTCACAGCATAGCAGTTCAAGTATACTGAGAAAACAGCACACTTTTTGTGTAAGAAAGAAAAATGACAAGAACACATTTGTGCATATTGGGACCAAGTGTGGCAGAGGCCTCTGTCCCAGGGCCGTCTTTCCGCATGGGCACTCTGGGCACTTGCCCAGGGGCCCCACAATTATAGGGGCCCCACAGCGTTGCCCATGTGCCAAGTTTGACAGGGGAAATCATTTGTTCTTCCCTGATGGCCCACAGAGAGCTGGCCCAGCTCAGTAGTTTTGGCCCTCTCGGGCTTGTGAGGAGATCAATGATCTCTCTCCAAGAGGCCTTACGTCCGTGACAGAGGGAGGAGGGAGCTGGGAGGAAGTTCCTTCCGCGAGAAGGCTGATCGGAGAAGTACAGACAGGCTAAAGAGCACTACTCACCACCGGACCAAGAGGGCTGGCAGTGTGTCCCCCTCCCTGGATAAAGATAAGAAGAAGATAAGGGGGGGACACAAAGCTTTTACTAATGTGTTTTTTTTTGTTTTTTTTAAAATAATAAATATACATATGCTCTCTTTACCTTATGCACTACTCACACAAACACAGCACCCCCCCCCCCCACACACACAGTGTGCTGAATATACACACACATACTGCTGAATACACACACACTGACTGCAGAGTACACACAAACAGACTGCTGAATACACATACAGACTGCTAAGTATATACACAGACAGACTGCTGAATACATAGTCTGTGTATTTAGCAGTCGGTGTGTGTATTAAGCCATCTATGTGTGTATTCAGCAGTCTGTGTGTGTATTCAGCAGTCTGTGTGTGCATTCAGTAGTCTGTGTCTGTGTTCAGCAGTCTGTATGTGTGTATTCCGCGTCTGTCTGTCGATAATTTACAATGTTATTCCTGTGAGTTGTGGTGTAGGTAGTGTAACGAAAATATACCCCAACACGCAGGATTCAACACAACGGAAGACAACACAGAGGGGAGATACGTCTACCGGACCTTAGAATGGCCGGACTCAACGTATATGAGAGGAGTACAGAGTCAGGAGCGATCCAAGGTCAAGGGCACAAAGAGACAGCGTAAACTAAGACTAGCCGGGGTCTGGTACACAGTAAACAGCAAGCCGGCAAACAGAACAGATAAGGATAAAGAGATAACGTAGTCAGAAAACAAAGCCAAGGTCAAGTACGAAGGAACACAACTGAACACAACAAGCGCTAAAGGGAACTAAAACAGAAACCATGATAGGGCAAGGAACTAAGGGAAAAAGGTTAGTGTATATATACCTTTGCCAACTTAGGCTCCCACTGTCCCTTTAAGAGCGCGCCCGATACCCGCGGCGCGCTCTTAGAGTCAGGCGGGACACGTGGCCGCTTCTCGCGGTCACTGCCCGCCTTCCTGTCACAGACGGCGGATGAGCCGCGTGCGGCTCGTGCAGCAGCAGGACCACGCGCGGCTTGAACAGAACAAAATGAGAGAGAAATACCCATTTCCAAACAAAAGGCTTTCCAGAACCTGGAAATAAATTTGCTACCCCTATCGGACACAATAGATACGGGAATGCCATGCAACCGAAACACCTCTCTAGCGAAGATAAGTGCCAGTTCCCTAGATGTGGGCAGCTTGCGAAGAGACACAAAGTGAGCCATCTTGGAAAACCGATCTACTATCATTAGGATAACTGTGTTACCATTCAAAGGGGGCAATTCAACAATAAAATCCATTGACAGGTTAGACCAAGGTCTCTCGGGAACGGGGAACGGATGCAACAGCCCACAAGGAACTCTACGAGAAGATTTCATACAGGCACAAGTAGTACAAGCACCTATATAGTCAGTGACATCCTTGCGTAAGGAATCCCACCAAAAATACAGAGAAACAGCTGACACCGTTTTGGAAATACCAGGATGCCCAGCAGTCTTAGTGTCATGATACAACGACAGAATATCCCGTCTCTCTGGAACATCAATGAACAGTTTATCATTAGGCCTCTCGCTAGGTGCCATGCTTTGTTTCGCTTGTATGGCCTGCAAGAGGGACGAGGAAATAGACAAAATAGTAGTAGCTATTATCCTGTCTGGGGGAATGACAGGAGTAACGTCAATCTCCTGTTTGTCAGCAGTTTCGAACTGTCTGGACAGAGTGTCTGCTTTAGTGTTGCGATCACCTGGCCTATAGGTGATAATATAATTGAAATGAGACAAAAACAGTGACCACCTAGCCTGCCTAGAAGACAATTTTTTAGACTCACTAAGGTAGGATAGGTTCTTGTGATCCGTAAATATGAGGATGGGATCCTTAGTTCCTTCTAACAAATGTCTCCATTCTTTAAGTGCTAAAATAATAGCAAGGAGTTCGCGATTATCCACATCATGCAATGGCTTGTCAGGCGACTCTCTTTGGGATAAGACAGCACCTACCCCGATATCGGAAGCATCAACTTCAAGAATATAGGGCAGTGAGGGGACAGGATGCTGTAAAATAGGTGCAGAGGCGAACGTAGTTTTAAGAAATTCAAAAGCCTGAAGTGCCTCGGGAGACCAGACATGAGTATTGCCATCTTTTTTTGTCATACGGGTGATAGGCGCTACAATAGAGGAAAAACCTTTAATAAAGCATCTATAATAGTTAGAGAAACCAAGAAAACGCTGAATGGCTTTAAAACCTTGTGGTAGAGGCCATTCTATGACAGCAGAAAGCTTCCTGGGGATCCATACGAAAACCTTTAGCGGAAATTAAATACCCAAAAAACTGGACTTCGGATTGGTCAAATAGACATTTTTCCAGTTTACAATAAAGACCATTAGCAAGAAGGGTCTTCAGAACTGTTGTAACATGTCTGTGATGAGTGTGTAAATCTGTAGAGTAAATTAATATGTCGTCCAAGTACACAATTACAAATGTGTGAATAAAGTCTCTTAAGACGTCATTAATAAATTCTTGAAACACTGCTGGGGCATTGCATAGACCAAATGGCATAACAGTATACTCGTAATGGCCAGACCTAGTGTTAAATGCCGTCTTCCATTTGTGGTCTTTCTTAATATGTATTAAATTGTATGCACCTCTAAGATCCAATTTAGTGAATACAGTAGCATGTTTAAGCCTGTCAAATAATTCCGTAATTAAAGGTATAGGGTATGCATTTTTTTTTTTTTTTTAATTTTTTATTTTTGCAGTGCATATTTGATACATACAGGCTTGAGGTGCCCCGAAAGCAGTCCTCAGGCTTTACTTCGTTTTACATACGGGACATGTGAATGGCATGCACAATTTTATAATATAGGCAAGCTTAAAGGTAGTCAGGTGTACCGACATACTCATGGGACGGTGACATGGAAACAGTATATATCAGTGGTTCAGGAACATGCTTAAAGCTTCCATTATGTCACATATAGCAGAAATTAAAACACAAGATTAGAAAACATGCGTATGTGTAAGTTTAAATAGTAGCGGTTATGATTAATAGACCTCTGAGGGTAATACGAGTGTGTGTTTATGCATTTTTGATGGTGATTTTATTTAGACCTCTATAATCGATACACGGTCTTAAATCACCTTCTTTCTTCGATACAAAGAAGAACCCCGCTCCAGCCGGAGAAGAGGATCTCCTAATAAACCCCTTTTCTAGTGATTCCTTAATATACTCCTGACACGGTTTTCTTGAACCAATAAAGGGTACACCCTGCCCTTTGGAGGTATAGTGCCAGGCAATAAATCGATAGCACAATCGTAGGGTCTGTGAGGCGGTTATTTGTCAGCCTCCCTTTTATCGAAGACAGTCTTGAGAAATAAGTACTGAGGGGGTATAACAGTAGACAAAGGAGGAGTAGTAGGAACATTAATAGAATTCAAAGGGGTGACTTCAATAGTACAAGACTCGTGGCAGGCTTTGCTCCATGATTTTATTTGCCCTGACTCCCAGTTGAAAATGGGATTGTGAGTACGTAACCATGGGTACCCTAACACGACGTGAGAAGAGGGATAGGTGATGACCTGGAACCAAATGGTTTCAAAGTGTAAAACCCCTGTATACATGTGTAACGGTACAGTTTCATGGGTAACAACTGGAGATCTTAATGGTCTGCCATCTATGGCCTCAACGGCCAAGGGTATCTCCTTCTCTCTTATGGGAATGTTGTTTTTCTTAACAAAACCAGAGTCTATGAAATTATCAGCTGCCCCGGAGTCAACCAGAGCTTGTATGTGCTCAGCTATGCAACTCTCTCCCATATGCAAAGAAACAGGGAGAAGCAAACGGTTAGGAGGCAATTTAGGAGAGTTAGATATCACACCCAAGGCCAGTCCCCTATAGGGTCTTAGGTGCGAGAGTTTTCCGGAAGCACGGGACATTCTTTTATCATATGGTCTCTCCTACCACAGTATAGGCAGAGTCTGTCCCTTCTCCTATGCAATTTTTCAGTATCAGAGAGTTTGGCAACCCCTAATTGCATGGGTTCCTCATCAGATACACTCTCAGGTTTATCAACTCTGGGGTTAATAGGTGTAACCAAACGTCTATTCCTGTTTTTAGTATAGAGCCTGTCACGAATCCTATTATCTATATCAATGAGGTAGTCAATAAGGTCCTCTAATGCAATAGGAAGCTCCCTAGCTGCTACCTCATCCAATAAGGTGTCAGATAAACATTCCATGAATGCAGTAGTTAACCCATTGTTGGTCCAATCTACCTGTGAAGCAAGGGTACGAAACTGAATGGCATAGTCTGCAACAGACCTAGAACTCTGTTTAATTCTCATTAATGTTCTGGCGGCATTCTTTAACCTTTTAGTTGTGTCAAAAGTTCTACGAAAAGCTGTAAGGAAACTATTGAAATTATGTACCATAGGTCCATTAGCCTCCCAAATAGGATTTGCCCACTCAAGTGCTTTATCGGTAAGTTGGTGCATAAGGAACCCTACTTTAGACCTATCTGTGGAAAAGGAACGTGGATACATTTCAAAGTGGAATTCTATTTGATTAATGAATCCTCTGCAAGTCTTAGCTTCCCCTCCATACCTAGGAGGGATTGTTAAATGGGCCAAAGCATTAGGCAAAGTAGATACATCAGGAAGAAGAGGAGCAGGAGGATCTGGTACTGTTACTGAAATAGTTCTAGATAAGAGCATTTGCAGAGCCTGGGCTATCTGATCCATACGGTGATCCTGCTCTACAAATCTAGCCTCATGAGAAGCCATCTGCTGAGCTAAATCTGCGGGGTCCATGGCCCTATCGTAATGTAATGAAAATATACCCCAACATGCAGGATTCAACACAACAGAAGACAACACAGAGGGGAGATACGTCTACTGGACCTTAGAATGGCCGGACTCGACGTATATGAGAGGAGTACAGAGTCAGGAGCGATCCGAGGTCAAGGGCACAAAGAGACAGCGTGAACTAAGACTAGCCGGGGTCTGGTACACAGTAAACAGCAAGCCGGCAAACAGAACAGATAAGGATAAAGAGATAACGTAGTCAGAAAACGAAGCCAAGGTCAAGTACGAAGGAACACAACTGAACACAACAAGCGCTAAAGGGAACTGAAACAGAAACCACGATAGGGCAAGGAACTAAGGGAAAAAGGTGAGTATATATATACCTTAACATCTATTTTGATTGGCCCCTGTCATATCCACGCCCCCAAAAGGTAAGTGTATGGGGAGTGTGGCATGACAGGGACCAATGGGAGGCCTTTGCCAATTTAGGCTCCCACTGTCCCTTTAAGAGCGCGCCCGATACCCGCGGCGCGCTCTTAGAGTCAGGCGGGACACGTGACCGCTTCTTGCGGTCACTGCCCGCCTTCCTGTCACAGACGGCGGATGAGCCGCACGCGGCTCGTGCAGCAGCAGGACCGCGCGCGGCTTGAACAGAGGACCCCGACCGGCCCCTGGAAAGGGTAAGTACCGCTACAGGTAGGGGCCCCAGTGCACTACTTTGCCTGGGTGCCTATAATGCTGTTAACATGGCACTACTCTGTCCTCACACTCAGCTTCAATCCGCGGACTAACTGCGCTTGTTGGGTTCTTCTGAGCAGCGGGTCCTAGATGCGCCTCCAGCTTTGCCACAAAGGATTAGAAATTTTCATTCAGGCTGTGCATGACATCGTTGGGATTAAAGGAGCATGTGCCACCTGCCATCTTGTGTGCGCATCAGTGCCAGTTGATTGTTCAGTGGGAAAGCTGCACGCCCTCAGCAGTGCAAGGGAACCACTAGAGGGGGGAAATGGGGCACCAATCTGCTCTACAGGTCCAGGGTGGAGATCGAGTGCTTCTACACTCTCCCGGATTCACTAGGCTGCCAAGACAGCTCAGGTGTCTTTGGTAACATGGCACCCGTAGGCATCAATATGCGTGTCAGACCTTAAGCCTCCCGATGTCTCCTCATGCTTCCGGGTTTGACGGAGCTTAGCCACACCCCCATTGACGCGGTCTGCTATTTAATGCGACCGCACCAGCTTGTAGACGCTGGATTATTGAAACGCGTACCACGCCAAACTCACCGGCTCACATACTTCGCTGAGACGACCACTCGCTACTGGACCGGACTGGAGGAACATTCAAGTCCCCAACATCTCTCCTCATCACCGACAGGTGCCAGCACTCTCTGCAACCATTCACTGAAGCAACCGCCTCAGAGGAGAGCTGGGGACACAATCCCTCTACTTCTAGAAGTTAAGTAACTTACAGTCTCTGAGTTAAGAGCTAACAATGCTAAAGATTTATTTCAACTTACTAAAGTCTGCTATCAAGTTGTCCAGCAAGCCTGCTACAGCTTTCCTCAAATCAAGTATTATTCAAGTTCAGCTGTACCTGTCTTGCTACAGATAATCTTATTTCTTCATACTAAAGTCTGCTATCAAGTTGTCCAGTAAGCCTGCTACAGCATCCCTCAAAACAAGTACTATTTAAGTTTTGCTGCACCAGTCTTGCTACTGATAATTCCAATGTATACAATCTCTTATAATTTGAACTGTTAACAAGAATAACGGACTCTAATGAATTCTGAACCTTGTCATTGCTGAATGAAACAAACCGTTTATTATTTAAAGAAACAGTACCTGTAATTCTGGAACTGAAGTCTCAGTTCCATCTAAGTGTCTTAATAAAAGATCAAAGTCCTAAGAAATCTGCAGTTGTGTTCCACATCATTTACTGTGAACGTGACAATACGTTCTGGTATCACCCTAATCTGTTTAGGAGTAGCCAGTGTCGTCAATGAGGGTACAATTTGTAGGAATATCTGCTCTCATTAGAGTAAGTGCCGGAGTTCCTACTAGATACGTCTGTCCGGCATGACTGTCAGGCCCGCGCCCCCAAGTTGATACATTCTTTACACTTTTATCTTTGCATATTACACTATATATGAAATCTCTTTTATTGCATATACTGTCACCAGTTATAGAAGAAGGAGGATTACCAAGGAGGGGAAGAGGTCCCCCTATAAAGGACTCCAAGGCTATAACAACTGAGCCATATCTGACCTCTTAGCACTTTATCAATTACAAAAGATGCTCTTATTTAAAACTGTCTGCACTACATTTTTTTAAATGTTTTATCTTTGAGGTTTTATCAGCACAAGAGAGTGAACAAACAATATATGTATGAATGTGTGCAACACTATTTCAAAATCAATTTAAAGTGATACAATCTCATTTATTACATACTATAAACACTTTTAGTAGCACGTTAAGTTTTGTTAACAGATATCTGTCTATTCAATCAATTCTTTATATATGGATTTGCACAAATCTGCATGTAGAATCACCTTTTTGGGTTAATTGACTACTTTACAACAGTTTCATTAACCCCTTAAGGACACATGACATGTGTGACATGTCATGATTCCCTTTTATTCCAGAAGTTTGGTCCTTAAGGGGTTAAAGGACCACTATAGGCACCCAGACCACTTCAGCTCAATGAAGTGGTCTGGGTGCCAGGTCCCTCTAGTTTTAACCCTGCAGCTGAAAACATAGCAGTTTCTGAGACAGCCACTAGAGACCGCTTCCACGATTCTCACTGTGAAATCACAGTGAGAAGACGCTGGTAGTCCATAGGAAAGCAGTGAGTAATGCTTTCCTATGGGTGGTTTGAATGCGCATGCGGCTCTTGCTGCGCATGCGCATTTGGTGCTGACGTCGTCAGGAGGAGGAGAGGTCACCAGCGCCGAGGGAGCCCAGCGCTGGAGAAAGGTAAGTGGCTGAAGGGATTTTTGTTTTCCTGGCACTATAGCAGTCCTTTAAGCGCTTCATCAACACAGTATAGATTTTTTTGTTTATTTAGTTACTAATGGAATAACTCTTGGGTGTTTGAGCAGCTAACTTTAATTGCTATTCATAGAAACAACCAAAACTATATTTTTAAGCGCCTTTTTGGCGTACACAACCCCCTACCACTCCCTCATTATTTATCAAGATATACCACAAAGAAAAAATGCATTTAATTAGTTGTTTTGTGTTTCTATGAGGATAAATTAAAACTAGGCTTGCAATAGCTGCAGATACAGTATTTCTTCCCTAACACAGACTTTCTGTGGCTGTACAATCACAGACTGTATTACACTGTATTGAGTGCATTAAGTGCATTTAGAATTCTTTGCAAAGCAGATGCTCTGGGCAAATGTCTGCCTCTAGTTGTTTAGTTCCACTGAGCTAAACAACCAGGAAGTAACTGTACGGGCTGTCTGATTGACAGCCAGGAATGTGTAACAAACTTAATTTTAAAAAGAACCATTTTTTTTACTGAAATCAGAAAGTTGATAAATTAAAGAAATAAAAAAGAGGACTCACTTCACACATGGAACAATGCAGTAAGCTGCAGTACTTTACTTTAAAAATAAAAAATAGAGTTATAATGTGCTTGGAACTGCCTTTCCATAAAGATTTTATCCATGCTTAATTTTGCTGTGCTTCTTGTATATTGTATTTAATTTCGTTTCCATGAGACATAAAGCTGGAGCGCACATATAATCCCCATCTAAAATCCCCATCTTGGAAGGATAGTTTCTTAAACAATGTATCACGTATGTTCAGTGTCTTTCATACTGACATGTAAATATAGAACTTTGTAAACTGCCTGAATATATTATTTACATGAAGACACCTAAAGCATTTCAATAAATAAAACCCCCTATATCAGCCACAAAGTATGGTATACAAATCTTGGAACTTGCCGAGTTTGAACAAGGAGCCTCTGGAAGACAAGCTGAGATCCACAAACATGTATTTCTAACACTATAGTGTTTCCTTACTATTTAAATTACTGTAATAAATAAATAAAAAGAAAAAAGATTTTAACTTTTTTTCAAGGTCCAAGACTCACTCAGTGCTGCCGCCCCCTCCTCATCCCGCAACGTCATCCTGGAGGAATCACTTCCTGCTTTCTCCTCAAAATCTTCTCATAGAGTTCCTCTATGCTTCTCTCATAGAGAAGCATTTAGATGAGAAGCACATGAACGGAATGTGCGCATGTCAATCCAAATGCTTCCAAAGTCCTATAACTGAGCCAAACGTGGCAATGAGTGGGAAGCACCTTCTAGTTCCTGTCAGAAATACAGCCACTCTAGGTGTTTTTAGACCTGCAAAACATTGCTATTTTAGATCACTTCAATGAGATGAAATGGTCTAGCTGACTATAGTGTCCCTTTAACAGACTCTGCTCCACATGAGGATGTGGTGTGAAGCTCCTCCAAGTTATCATCCATATGTGTCAACAATAAAGTAAGCATCAACATTTTAGCAGTGATACTGTCCTACTCTGGCAAGTCTCACCCCTTTTTTGGTAAGGCATTGTGTTTGCATAGTTATTTACTCAGCTACATATCACATAATGTTGAAAAGAACAAAAGAGGCTAGCTTGCTACATTTATAGAAGAGCAACGTTTTGGCAAGTAAGAGGATCAACATGGCATTTGAATGGGTTCCAGTGCTATATCACATCACTTATGTAAAAGAATAGTAGTAACATTAAGATCCTACTGCACCGCACCATGGTTCAATGAAGTTGACCGTCATTCTTTTTCATTGCTATTTTCTATGTCTTAGTTATATTGTTCACATCCTTGGACCTTCATTTGCTAAATAATTGCTTTTTAGACCAATAGAACCTAATGTTTTATTTTTGTATCCCAATTAGACAATAGAACACCTTGGTATGAGCATATACCATGCTTTTAGGTATGAGAAAATGGACACTCTCAGCCTATCATTGCTGCTTCCTCGGTGCTCGAACTAATGCTTCTGCATTAGCCCAAGCATTGGAAGAAAAGCAGCTAATCGGTGTCTGTGGACAATTTATTTCTGTTAAACCATTCGAAAACAGTGTAACGTCAGATGATGCCAATGGACTCCAGGCACCATGACTACTTCATTGAAATAAAGTGGTTATGGAGTGTTAGTTTAAAATAGATAAAGTACAGCAAATATGCAGTATAATAAAATTATTTCACTGTTGGCTCCATTCAGAGCTAAAGTTCAGGTGACCCAATTCTATAAGGCAACATTTAACCTCTCGCTTGCCAAACCTGTGTTTATCAGAGGCTGGTTAAATTTAAGACCCGCAGTTACAAATTATAAATATATTTCTGAGCATCTTTAAATGAAAAGTTTTATATCAATTTATTTTGTTCCTTCACTTTCCCAAATGTAAAAAAAAAATTGGTTATCTACCTGAGTGCCATATGGTGTTATACATACATACATGTTTCTTTAAATTAAACTATTTTCTTATGCTGCGTTTAAACGTCTGACTAAAGTATATGCTACAATCAAAAGACAATGACATGTGAATGCAATTCGTGATTTGCGTTGTATTAACTACATTTTATATAATAGTGCTCACAGTGAAAGCCTGACAGGGTTATACTGAATGGAAAAAAAAGCTTTAGAATTCAGCTTCATAAAAACCCTAAACATGCCAAGATTGTCACTTTCTGAGAAATTACTGCATGTCATTATAACCCATCCTAAGGACAGATTCAGGGCTGTTTGCAATCTGTAATTAAAATAAAATCTCATTTATCTATCCGAATGTTGCAAGAGCCTGCAATTGATAGAGCTGTGTATCTCTCAGATACAGTAAAAGTTCAATATAAGTGCAATTTATTATTTGGTACAACATGTTTCTTCTCTATTCAGTGCTTCTCTGCAAAAGTTTTTAAAAATATTAATATTCAATCTTTTTATCTCCTTTAGCCAACGTTAGAGTGCAGTGGGGGTTGTTACCCATTTTTTTTACATTTTTGGAAGTAATGAACTAACCACATGATCATGGCGGTATGCCTTATATTTTAATTATTCTAAGTTGAAACTTTATTTAGGAAGTTTGCTTTTGTATTTTTCTGTTTGTTTGTTTGTTTTTGCTATGATGGTTATGTACAATGTTCCGTTTATTTCACAATTCTGGAAAAATAATTTATGGCAGTCCAAAACGATTCATAAGAAAACTTTACTCCGATGCTCACAGCTTAGAAAAATAAACAATGGGTTGGAGCCAGCAGGTATCCAGTTAAAAATAATTTTTAAAAAAATGTTTAGAGATGACCCAATGGTTTTGTTTCTGCTATTCCTTCACTCCACTGGTGACAATGTGAAAACACTTGGACCATGGATGCTCACCCACATGTTCCACCATCCCTTAATATGTGAGATAGGCAATTATTAATTAAATTGGACCTCTATTCCTTAGTGAATCTGTTCTAGGGGCTTCATCCTAGTAAGTGCCATATGAGGGTATAACAAATACTAGGCGCCATGGTTATCTGTAAGACTGGAGAAGCCCTGGACTTGGATAGGCTCACCTCACATGTCCATGACTCCTCTAAATTGTTCCATAAAATTTGGGATTCTTAGCTGAATGGAAAAGCATTGTAGACTTGATTTTTTTGCCTACAGCCCCATAGGCTTTTTCAACTGATGATGCGTACCTATGGGTGAAAAGTGTTGTGATTATATAGAATGACTTTTTTTTATCTGTTTTTAATTTTGTGTGGTATATTACAGTATTCATTGTTTTTACCCTCAAAATTTTAGGTTTATTTTTCAATGTATTTTTTAGCCTGCATTTTATTTTATTAATCTAAAGGAACCTCTACATAAACCTACATATATCCTTGGTGGGGATCATACCACCCAAGCTGATATCATTGAGCAAAATGTGCTCTTGAAATTGTGAGTAGACTTTATATATATTTTTTTAAAGTATTATTGTTTAAAATAGTGAGCACTATATGTCGTTTCATTCGTTTCATATGCCTTTTACATTGTGAACATCTAAAGGGGACAGCTCCGGATTTATTCTTGAGTGGGGATTGTATCACTCAGAACCCTATCTAAGAGCTAATTGGAAGCTATCTCCTTGTGAGTGTTTTTTTTTATCTTAATTTTACCTAAGACATTGTATATACTGGATAACACTATTGGTGGTTTATTTTGTGTTTTATTTCATATAAGACAACAACAACAGAATTCCTCATCTGCACTAAAGTTTTGTTTACTTGAACACGAAGGAGGATAACAGACTGACTTCCATAAAAAGCACTATCGTCAAAAGGTTCTTATCTCCAAAAAATACTTTTTTGCTGGTACTCTTTAATATTGAAATATCTCAATATTTGTATACATAATATGATTATCTAGTATTTCTTATTTGGCGCAGTCTGCTTTTTCTGTATTTATTCCTTGTTCCTCTTGGGTTAATAGGGTAACCAAGTAACAGACCTTATTCTTCTGCCTTTGGTGTTAGCGCTGTATCTCCCCCTTTTTTTTTTTTTCCTGTCGTAACTGACATATTGGTTTTCCTACAATAGCATAAATGGCTCACAAGACACACTTCATTTTCTTTTCTGTTCCTGTTTCTTGAGAGGTGTCAGACAATCCATTATTTTCTGGACCCCTTTCTCTCTCTAGCTCTTCTTGAGAACCTTCTCCTATCTTCTTTTTCACTTTCTTCTTCTTTTATTTGGTTCCCACCCAGTTTGCCCAGCTCACCCTGTCCCCTTACCCGACCAAAGTCAGTTCCTTGATAGCTCCCACAGGCAAAACCCCTCTATACAAACAAAGTGCTTTCCCTGGGCCAGATGCTTCTTTCCCTATTACTCATCTTTATATGGCACCCAGCCCATGAGGAGCATCCCCTACATTCTCTGCCCTCCTGTCCCAATCTTCCCCACACCCACTGGAGTATTAAATAAACATAGGGCAGGAATGTTTAGTGTACATGACACTGCATGATCACAAAAAAGTAATTAATGATCTTACCAATATAATATGATGGTACACCGTATATATTAAGGAAGAACCTATGGCAATAGATATGCATGATTGCTGCAAAAAACTTGCAGTAAAATTGTAATTGGCTAGCTCAAGACAAGGTGCTGCAGCAACTAAAGAAAGTTAATATAAACAAATTCCCAGGGCCTGATGGTGTTAATCCACGAGTACTTAAGGAACTAAGTGTGGAAATAAGTAAACATGTGTTTTTAATATTGTAATATTCCTTTCTTTCAGAAAGTGTTCCAGATGATTTTGCTGATGATACTAAGATATTTAACAGGGTTGATGTTCCAGGAGGGATAAGCCAAATGGCTAATGATTTAGGTAAACTAGAAAAATGGTCAGAGTTGTGGCAACTGACATTCAATGTAGATAAGTGCAAGATAATTCATCTTGGACGTAAAAACCCAAGGGCAGAGTACAGAATATTTGATAGAGTCCTAACCTCAACATCTGAGGAAAGGGATTTAGGGGTGATTATTTCTGATTTTTGAAAGGCAGGCAGACAATGTAATAGAGCAGCAGGAAATGCTAGCAGAATGCTTGGTTGTATAGGGAGAGGTATTAGCAGTAGAAAGAGGGAAGTGCTCATGCCATTGTACAGAACACTGGTGAGACCTCACTTGGAGTACTGTACATAGTACTGGAGACCATATCTTCAGAAGGATATTGATACCTTAGAGAGAGTTCAAAGAAGGGCTACTAAACTGGTTCATGGATTGCAGGATAAAACTTACCAGGAAAGGTTAAAGGATCTTAACATGTATAGCTTGGAGGAAAGACAAGACAAGGGGGGATATGATAGAAACATTTAAATTCATAAAGAGGGAATCAACACAGTAAAGGAGGAGACTATATTTAAAAGAAGAAAAACTACCACAACAAGAGGACATAGTCTTAAATTAGAGGGACAAAGGTTTAAAAATAATATCAGGAAGTATTACTTTACTGAGAGGGTAGTGTATGCATGGAATAGCCTTCCAGCTGAAGTGGTAGAGGTTAACACAGTAAAGGAGTTTAAGCATGGGTGGGATAGGCATAAGGCTATCCTAACTATAAGATAAGGCTAGAGACTAATGAAAGTATTTAGAAAACTGGGCAGATTAGATTGGCCGAATGGTTCTTATCTGCCGTCACATTCTATGTTTCTATGTTTCTATGTTTCTATGATTGGAGGAAGGCAGATATTCAAAAAGGGTTCAAAATCCTTGCCTGGAAATTATAGACATGTGAGCTTAACTTCTGTGGCTGGGAAAGTATTTGAAAGGTTATTAAGGGTTAATATTCAAGAATACCTTGAGAAAAATGTGGTTATCCACAAAAATGGTTTTATGAAGCACAGGTCATGTGAAACTAACTTGATAGCTTTCTATGACGAAGTAAGTAGAAGTATAGATCAGAGTGTTGCAGTGGATGTGATCTATTTGGATTTTGCCAAGGTGTTTGATACACTACCACACAATAGATTAGTGTTCAAACTCAAAGAAATCAGTCAAGATGAACATTGGCTTAAACATAGAGTACAAAGAGTTGTCATTAATGGTACATTTTCAAGCTGGACAGAGGTGGCAAGTGGTGTCCCTCAGGGGTCTGTTCTGGGACCCCTTCTATTTAACATATTTATAAATAATGATGCACCAAACTGTTCGCCGGCGAATAGTTCCTGGCGAACATAGCGTGTTCGCGTTCGCCACGGCGGGCGAACACATGCGCGGTTCGATCCGCCCCTTATTCGTCATCATTGACTAAACTTTGACCCTGTGCCTGACAGTCAGCAGACACATTGCAGCCAATCAGCAGCAGACCCTCCCTTCCAGACCCTCCCACCTCCTGGACAGCATCCATTTTAGATTTATTCTGAAGCTGCATTCTTAGATAGAGGAGGGAAAGTGTAGCTGCTGCTCATTTGATAGGGAAATGTATAGCTAGGCTAGTGTATTCAGTGCCCACTACAGCCCTGAAGGACTCATCTGATCTCTGCTGTATGGACAGCCCCCCAAAAAGCCCTTTTTAGGGCTAGAACATCAGTCTGCTTTTTTTTTTGTGTAATCTAATTGCAGTTGCCTGCCTGCCAGCTTCTGTGTCAGGCTCACAGTGGATACTGTACCCACTTGCCCAGTGCCACCACTCATATCTGGTGTCACAATAGCTTGCATTTAAAAAAAAAATGTTTAACTGTAATAGATTAATTAGCAGTTAGTTGTCTGCAAGTGTCTGTGTGTCAGGCCAACAGCGTGTACTCTGCCAGTGTGCACAGTGCCACTCATATCTGGTGGCACAATAGCGTGATTTAAAAACCCCACAAACTTTTTTTTCACTGTAATAGATTGAATAGCAGTTAGTTGTCTGCAAGCGTCTGTGTGTCAGGCTCACAGTGGATACTGTGCCCACTTGCCCAGTGCCACCACTCATATCTGGTGTCACAATAGCTTGCATTTAAAAAAAAAAAATGTTTAACTGTAATAGATTAATTAGCAGTTAGTTGTCTGCAAGCGTCTGTGTGTCAGGCCAACAGCGTGTACTCTGCCAGTGTGCACAGTGCCACTCATATCTGGTGGCACAATAGCGTGCATTTAAAAACCCACAAACTTTTTTTTCACTGTAATAGATTGAATAGCAGTTAGTTGTCTGCAAGCGTCTGTGTGTCAGGCTCACAGTGGATACTGTGCCCACTTGCCCAGTGCCACCACTCATATCTGGTGTCCCAATAGCTTGCATTTAAAAACCCAAAACATTTTTCACTGTAATAGATTAATTAGCAGTTAGTTGTCTGCAAGCGTCTGTGTGTCAGGCCAACAGCGTGTACTCTGCCAGTGTGCACAGTGCCACTCATATCTGGTGGCACAATAACGTGCATTTAAAAACAAAAAACTTTTTTCACTGTTATAGATTGAATAGCAGTTACTTGTCTTCAAGCGGGTGTGTCAGGCCAACAGCGTGTACTCTGCCAACCTCTGCCAGTGCACATTGCCACTCATATCTGGTGTCACAATAGCGTGCATTTAAAAACAAAAAACTTTTTTCACTGTTATAGATTGAATAGCAGTTAGTTGTCTGCAAGCGTCTGTGTGTCAGGCCAACAGCGTGTACTCTGCCAACCTCTGCCAGTGCACATTGCCACTCATATCTGGTGTCACAATAGCGTGCATTTAAAAACCAAAAACTTTTTTCACTGATATAGATTGAATAGCAGTTACTTGTCTTCAAGCGGGTGTGTCAGGCCTACAGCTTGTACTCTGCCAACCTCTGCCAGTGCACATTGCCACTCATATCTAGTGTCACAATAGCGTGCATTTAAAAACAAAAAACTTTTTTCACTGTTATAGATTGAATAGCAGTTAGTTGTCTTCAAGTGGGTGTGTCAGGCCTACAGCGTGTACTCTGCCAACCTCTGTTACTGCACAGTGCCACTATCTGGTCTCACAGTAGCTTGCACGCATAGTAGCGCTAATCCCCCCAAAAATGACAGGCAGAGGCAGGCCACCCCGCAGGGGCCATCGTGGTCGTGGTGCTGTGATTCCCTTTTGCCCTATAATAATGCCCAGTTTTCAGAGGCCACGTACACTGAACTTGAAAAGTTCTGAGGACATAGTTGACTGGCTAACACAGGACACCGAATCTTCTACAGCTTCCGCTCGGAACCTTGACGCACCATCCTCCTCCAGCTTAGCTTCGGGCACCTCTCAAGATACCACTCACCCGCCTGCCGCCGCCACCAACACTAGCACCACAGCCGCTTTACTTGGTATGTCAGAGGAGTTATTTACACATCCGTTTGAAGAAATGAGTGATGCGCAACCATTATTGCCAGAGGATGTAGATAACAGGGATATGTCTCTGGCAGGCAGCATTACACACATGGACGTACGGTGTGATGATGATGATGTTGTACCCGCTGCTGCTTCCTTTGCTGAGTTGTCAGATACAAGTGAAGCGGTTGATGATGACGATGCATCCATGGATGTCACGTGGGTGCCCGCTCGGCAAGAAGAAGAACAGGGCAAAAGTTCAGATGGGGAGACAGAGAGGAGGAGGAGGAGACGAGTTGGAAGCAGGGGGAGGTCGTCGCAAGGAGCTAGTGGCACAGTCAGACAGCATGCATCGGCACCCGGGGTCAGCCCGACAGCACGCCAATCAACGCATGCTGTGTCCACCACCAGAATGCCATCATTGCAGAGCTCAGCAGTGTGGCATTTTTTGTTGTGTGTCTGCCTCTGACAACAGCGATGCCATTTACAACCTGTACCAAAAGAAACTGAGTCGTGGGAAGTCCAACACCCACCTAGGTACAACTGCTTTGCGTAGGCACATGATCACACATCACAAACGCCTATGGGATCAACACATGAGTACTTGCAGCACACAAACTCAAAGCCGCCATCCTCCTCCTGGTCCAGCATCTTCAGCCACGTCAACCACTGCTGTCCTCCTTGCCCCCTCTCAACCATCCGCCACTCCGTCTCTCGCCTTGAGCAGTTCTCGCTCATCTGCCCACAGTCAGGTGTCTGTCAAGGACATGTTTGAGCGTAAGAAGCCAATGTCAGAAAGTCACCCCCTTGCCCAGCGTCTGACAGCTGGCTTCTCTGAACTATTAGCCCGCCAGCTTTTACCATACAAGCTGGTGGAGTCTGAGGCGTTCAAAAAATTTGTGGCTATTGGGATACTGCAGTGGAAGGTACCCGGACGAAATTTCTTTGCACAAAAGGCAATCCCCAACCTGTACTCGATTGTGCAAAAGGAAGTCATGGCATGTCTGGCACACAGTGTTGGGGCAAGGGTCCATCTGACCACTGATACCTGGTCTGCAAAGCATGGTCAGGGCAGGTATATCACCTACACTGCGCATTCAGGGCCGGCGCGTCCATAAGGCGGCATAGGCGGCCGCTTTAGGGCGCACCGGCTCTGGGGGCACCAGATTCCAGTGACCGTCAGGAGGGAAGCGCTCCCTCCTGCCAGGTCACCTCCTGGACCCCCGGCGGGCGGCAGCGTTCTAATGAGAGGCGGCGAGGGAGCTCTAACCTGTCTGCTCTGCTCCCTCGCGCGCCGTGTGCTGATGCTGCGGGAGCCGGAATATGACGTCATATTCCGGCTCCCGGCATCAGCAGACAGCCCGCGAGGGAGCAGAGCAGACAGGTTAGAGCTCCCTCGCCGCCTCTCATTAGAACGCTGCCGCCCGCTGCACTGAAGCCCCACTGGACCCCAGGGACACATCCACACCAGCTCTCCAGGTAGGGAGGCTGGGTGGATATTAATATTTAATTGTGTGTGTCTGAAAGTGTATGTGTGAGTGTCTGTGTCTGAAAGTGTATGTGAGTGTGTGTTTGTGTCTGTGAGTGTGTGAGTGTGTGTGTCTGTGAGTGTGTGTGTCTGAAAGTGTGTGTGTCTGAAAGTGTGTGTGTCTGAAAGTGTGTGTGTCTGAAAGTGTGTGTGTGTCTGTGTGTGTCTGTGAGTGTGTGTGTCTGTGAGTGTGTGTGTCTGAAAGTGTGTGTGTCTGAAAGTGTATGTGTGAGTGTGTGTGTGTCTGTGAGTGTGTGTCTGTGTCTGAAAGTGTATGTGTGAGTGTGTGTTTGTCTAAATGTGCGTGTGTCTGTGTATGTGTTTGTCTGCGAGTGTGTGTCTGAAAGTGTATGTGTGAGTTTGTGTGTGTGTCTGTGAGTGTGTGTGTCTGTGAGTGTGTGTGTCTGAAAGTGTGTGTGTCTGAAAGTGTGTGTGTCTGTGTCTGAAAGTGTATGTGTGAGTGTGTGTTTGTCTAAATGTGTGTGTCTGTGTATGTGTTTGTCTGTGAGTGTGTGTGTGTATGTGTCTGTCAGTGTGTGTATGTGTTTGTTTTTGTGTGTGTATGTTTTTCTGTGAGTGTGTGTCTGTATGTGTTTATGTGTGAGTGTGTGTATGTGTTTGTGAGTGTGTCTGTGTATGTGTTTGTGAGTGTGTCTGTGTATGTGTTTGTGAGTGTGTGTCTGTGTATGTGTTTGTGAGTGTGTGTCTGTGTATGTGTTTGTCTGTGAGTGTTTCTGTGTGTGTGTGCCTGTGTATGTGTTTGTCTGTGTATGTGAGTGTGTGTATGTGTCTGTGTGTGTCTGTGAATGATTGTATGAATGTGTGTGTCTGTGTGTTTGTGAGTGTCTGTCAAATCAGTGAGAGTATGTTTGTGATTGAGTGTGTGTCTGTCAATGAATGAATGAGTGTGTGTCAGATCAGTGAGTCTGTGTCTGTCAGTGACGTCTGTGTGTTTGTCATTGAGTGTGTGTGGCTGTTAGTGTGTATACACCACTGAGTGTAGCGTGGCGGAGCGGAGCGCAGTACTTGAGCTTCTGTTTCCTGTACCCGGCCAGACTGAGAGGAGGTGCTCACTGAGAGAGCACTTCCTGTCAGTCCAGCCAGGTACAGAAAACTGAAGCTCCTGTAGAGGGTCTGCTCTGCAACGCTACAAGACAGGTAGGAGGCACACCAGGAAGGGGAGTGTGACCGCTAAGAGAGTGGGGGGTGCACCAAGGGACAGAGAGGGGAGGGGAGAGAAAAACCAAGGGACAGGGAAAAGAGGGGGGAGGGGAGAGGAACACTAAGGGATGGGGAAGAGGGAGGGGCTGGTTAGGAGGCACATAGGTGAAGATGTTAATTTTAGAGGGGGGCAGAAAAAATTATCTTCGCCTATGTACCCAAAAATCCTTGCACCGGCCCTGTGCGCATTGGGTAAACCTGCTGACGGCTGCCAAGCATGGAATGCGTGGCTCTGCAGAGGAGTTGGTGACACCGCCACGACTTGCAGGCAGGCCTGCTGCCACCTCCTCTACTCCTCCTACTCCATCCTCTTCCATAACCTCCTCGGCTGAGTCCTCTTCTGCTGCTGCGTCTTGCTCTACATCAACGGCACCCCCCCAGCTCCCCAGGTACTATTCCACATCCCGGATACGGCAGTGTCACTCCGTCTTGGGTTTGACTTGCTTGAAAGCAGAGAGTCACACCGGACAAGCACTCCTGTCCGCCCTGAACGCACAGGTGGAAAAGTGTCTGACTCCGCAGCAACTGGATATCGGCAAAGTGGTTTGTGATAACGGAACAAATTTGTTGGCGGCATTGAAGTTGGGCAAGTTGACACACGTGCCGTGCATGGCACATGTGTGTAATCTGATCGTACAACGCTTTGTGCATAAGTACACAGGTTTACAGGACGTTCTGAAGCAGGCCAGGAAGGTGTGTGGCCATTTCAGGCGTTCCTACGCGGCCATGGCACACTTTGCAGATATCCAGTGGCGAAATAACATGCCAGTGAGGCGCTTGATTTGCGACAGCCCGACACGTTGGAATTCAACACTCCTAATGTTCCACCGCCTGCTCCAACAAGAAAAAGCCATTAATGAATATTTGTATGACCGGGGTGCTAGGACAGCCTCTGGGGAGCTAGGATTTTTTTTGCCTCGTTACTGGATGCTCATGCGCAATGCCTGTAGGCTCATGCGTCCTTTTGAGGAGGTGACAAACCTAGTCAGTCGCACCGAAGGCACCATCAGCAACATCATACCATTTGTTTTCTTCCTGGAGCGTGCCCTGCGAAGAGTGCTGGATCAGGCCATAGATGAGCGTGAAGAGGAAGAGGAAGAGTTGTGGTCACCATCACCACCAGAAACAGCCTTATCAGCAACGCTTGCTGGGCCTGCAGCAACGCTGGAAGAGGATTGTGAGGAATAGGAGTCAGAGGAGGAATGTGGCTTTGAGGAGGAGGAGGAAGACCAACCACAACAGGCATCCCAGGGTGCTTGCTGTCACCTATCTGGTACCCGTGGTGTTGTACGTGGCTGGGGGGGAAGAACATACCTTCATTGAGATCACTGAGGAGGAGGAACGGGAAATGAGTAGCTCGGCATCCAACCTTGTGCAAATGGGGTCTTTCATGCTGTCGTGCCTGTTGAGGGACCCTCGTATAAAAAGGCTGAAGGAGAACGACCTGTACTGGGTGTCCACGCTACTAGACCCCCGGTATTAGCAGAAAGTGGCTGAAATGTTACCAAATTACAACAAGTCGGAAAGGATGCAGCATTTGCAAAATAAATTAAAAAGTATGCTTTACACAGCGTATAAGGGTGATGTCACAGCACAACGGGAATCTAACAGGGGAAGAGGTGAAAGTCATCCTCCTCCTCCCACGACCACGCCGGCAAGGACAGGACACTTTAAAGACGTGTTGTTGATGGAGGACATGCAGAGCTTTTTAAGTCCTACACATTGCTACAGCCCTTCGGGATCCACCCTCAGAGAACGACTCAACCGACAGGTAGCCGACTACCTCGCCTTAACTGCAGATATCGACACTCTGAGGAGCAATGAACCCCTTGACTACTGGGTGTACAGGCTTGACCTGTGGCCTGAGCTATCCCAATTTGCGATAGAACTTCTGGCCGGCTCCGCTTCAAGTTTCCTGTCAGAAAGGACCTTCAGTGCAGCAGGAGATATTGTCACTGAGAAGAGAAGTCGCCTAGGTCAAAAAAGTCTAGATTACCTCACCTTTATTAAGATGAATGAGGGATGGATCCCGAAGGGACTGACAGTGGGCGATACATTCGACTAAAAAAGGCCTGATGAGATGAGCTGCCTTGGGCTAAAAATGGTGACCCTATGTAGGAGGAACAGTCCCTATTCTGCTTTGTGTCTGTGTGTATCAGGGTCCCTGAGGACAGGTGTCAATCCATATCTGCTAAGTGACCCTATGTAGGGGGAACAGTCCCTATTCTGCTCTGTGTCAGTGTGCATCAGGGTTTCTAAGGACAGGTGTCAATCCATATCTGCCAAGTGAGCCTATGTAGGAGGAACAGTCCCTATTCTGCTCTGTGTCAGTGTGTATCAGGGTCCCTGAGGACAGGTGTCAATCCATATCTGCCAAGTGACCCTATGTAGGGGGAACAGTCCCTATTCTGCTCTGTGTCAGTGTGTATCAGGGTCCCTGAGGACAGGTGTCAATCCATATCTGCCAAGTGACCCTATGTAGGGGGAACAGTCCATATTCTGCTCTGTGTCATTGTGTATCAGGGTCCCTGAGGACAGGTGTCAATCCATATCTGCCAAGTGACCCTATGTAGGGGGAACAGTCCCTATTCTGCTCTGTGTCAGTGTGTATCAGGGATCCATAGGATAGGTGTCAATCCATATCTGCCAAGTGACCCTATGTAGGGGGAACAGTCCCTATTCTGCTCTGTGTCAGTGTGTATCAGGGATCCTTAGGATAGGTGTCAATCCATATCTGCCAAGTGACCCTATGTAGGGGGAACATTCCCTATTCTGCTCTGTGTCAGTGTGTATCAGGGTCCCTGAGGACAGGTGTCAATACATATCTGCCAAGTGACCCTATGTAGGGGGAACAGTCCCTATTCTGCTCTGTGTCACTGTGTATCAGGGTCCCTGAGGACAGGTGTCAATACATATCTGCCAAGTGACCCTATGTAGGGGGAACAGTCCCTATTCTGCTCTGTGTCAGTGTGTATCAGGGTCCCTGAGGACAGGTGTCAATCCATATCTGCCAAGTGACCCTATGTAGGGGGAACAGTCCCTATTCTGCTCTGTGTAGGTGTGTATCAGGGTCTCTGAGGACAGGTGTCAATCCATATGTCAAGGTGTCAATATGTCATATGTCAGGTGTCAATCCATATCCATTGTGATTTAGGAATGTTAGGTGATTTATGCCCTTTATGGATTAAAACCAGACTCTACGTACTGCCCCAGGAGGCACCTCTAGACTGTGTAATTTTCCATGGGAGTTTTGCCATGGATCCCCCTCCGGCATGCCACAGTCCAGGTGTTAGTCCCCTTGAAACAACTTTTTCATCACTATTGTGGCCAGGGTTTTAAAATTCGCCTGCCCATTGAAGTCAATGGCGGTTCGCCGGTTCGCGAACGTTTGAGGAAGTTCGCATTCGCCGTTCGCGAACTGAAAATTTTATGTTCGCGACATCACTATTTATAAATGATCTTGAAAAAAAGCATTGAAAGTCATGTTTCAGTGTTTGCAGATAACACAAAACTATGTAAAGCAATACAATGTGAGCAAGATATTACTTTGCTGCAGAGGGATTTATATAAACTGGGGAACTGGGCACTCAAATGGCAGATATAATTTAATGTAGAGAAATGCAAAGTTATGCAAGTCGGCGTAAAGAATGCACAAGCAACTTCTACCCTTATTGGAAGTGAATTAGGGATAACAACAACACGAGACTAGATGCATACTTGCAAAAAACGAATATTCAATAATATAATTTTTCAACTGTAGGGTAATAGATTCTTGATCCAAGGATAAATCTGACTGCCATTCTGGGGTCTAGTTTGTTGCAAAATTGGAAGTACTTCAAACTGGTTTTTTGCCTTCTTTTGGATCAACAGGAAAACAGCGAATGTGAGGAAGGCTGAACTTGATGGACAAGTCTCTTTTCAGCCTATGTAACTATGTAACTACATCCAGGCTCTAAGTGTGAGTGAGAATTGATCATATCCTACTCTCTTTCCATTCATCTCACATGCTGGACCTGGGTAAGTAGATGGGCATAAGGGAAAACAAGGGGAGACACATACAACGGGTAACTAGGGCCTGGAAAGACAAATGGGGTAAGTAGAGATACAAAAGAGGATGATGAGATGTTGAGGGACACACAATGGGAGAAGTTATACAAAAAGGTACGAGAGGCAGGGCCGGATTAACATAGGGGCTGATGGAGCTGCAGCTCCAGGCCCAGGCCCATGGAATAGGCCCATTTAAAAAAACAAATTGACTTTTTTTTTTTACACACTACTCTTAGGTTTGCCACCTGACTGGTATTTTACTGGCACAGCTGGTATTTGAGGCTGCCTGGCCAGTGCCAGTATTGCAGTTATACAGGCAATACAAATGCAGGTATTTTCTTCAGTATAAACGGAAATTACTCTGCAATACCAGCACCGGCCAGTAGGAGAGAGGCAGGGATAGGAAGTTACGGCATATCCCTCCCTGCCTTTCTCTACTACTCACTGGGGTAGCAGCTACACAGCACAGAGAGTCCAGACAGGAGGGATGGGGGAGGGATGGGGGAAAGGCAGCAGGGAGACATGGGGACACTGAGACACTAGGGGACATTGAGAAACTAGGGAACACATGGGGACACAGACACTAGGGGATACTGGGAGACCTGGGGACACTGAGACACTTGGGGACACTGGAAAACAGGGGAACACTGAGAGAAATGTGGACACTGAGACTCATGGGGACACTGTGAGACATAGGGACATTGGGAGACACTGAGACATTGGGACACCGAGACACTAGGGACACAGTGTCCCTAGTGTCTCAGTATCCCCTAGTCTCCCAGTGTCTGTGCCCCCATGTCTCCCAGTGTCCCTAGTGACTCAGTGTCTCAGTGCCCCATGTCTCCCAGTGTCCCCAAGTGTCTCTCAGTGACATGGGGACCCAGTGTCCCCAAGGTCTCTCAGTGACATGGGGACACAGTGAGACATGGAGACACTGGGAGAAATGGGAACACTGAGACACTAGGAGACTGGGCGACATGGGGACACTGACACTGTGATACATAGGGACACTGAGAGACTGGGTGACTTGCGAGACTAAGACACTGGGAGACAGGGAGACACTGGGAGCAATCCGTCTATACAGCAGAATCAAACTGTGAGTAGTTTGTTGGTTATTTTACAGAATTTTCTCTTATGTCACTCCTTGTGATCTACATCATGTGATGTCACGCATAACTAATTAATTATTCAAATGTATAAGGCTAGTATTTTTTTTCCAAGAAAGGTGGCAACCCTAACTACTCTTCACATACTCTTGCTTAAAGGAACACTAGAGGGTCAGAAACACAATCATGTATTTCTGACCTTATTATGTTAAAACCACAATTTAGCCCCCCTGGCCCCCTCTTGCCTCCCTAAATATAGTAAACTCTTACTTGTATTCAAGTATGCAGCTGCTGGCTCTGTCCCTGTCTGCCTCTGAACTGACTCTGTCTGCTGACATCATCAGAAGTGGTGGTCTGCGCAAATTACAATGCTTCAACATAGGATTGGCTGAGACTGTCAACTAAGCAGATCAGGGGCAGAGCCAGCACAAGTCAAACATAGCCCTGGCCAATCAGCATCTCCTCATGAAGTTAAACTGATTCAATGCATCTCTATGAGGAAAGTTCAGTGTCTGCATGCAGAGGGTGGAGACACTGAATGGCGGTGCTGCACACTAGGCAGTACTGCCCCAGGAGGCACCTCTAGCAGCCATCTAAGGAGTGCCCATCAGAGTTATTTTCTCTGAAAAGACAGTGTTTACTGCAAAAAGCCTGAAGGTAATGATTCTACTTACCAGAACAAATGCAATAAGCTGTAGTTGTTCTGGTGACTATAGTGTCCCTTTAAGTTTGGAAGCTTAAGAGGGATGCATGAGAACAAAACCTGTGTGGACTGGCTGACAATAAAATAAGTTTAGATAATGCAAACCTTGGTCTCTCTAACACTGTGGCATGTCCCCTTTCTTCTACACTCACTACATACACATTTTCTCTGTCCCAGAATATATACCAGGAATTTCTGCCTGTTAGTAAGAAAGTAAGGAGACAAGTGGACACCTGAGTGCTAGGGGACAGTCCTTAGAAAGCGTGGAGTAGGCGCATCATTTGATGCATTTATGTCAAGCTCAGGTTGCTGTCTACATACTATGCCCATAGTTGGACAGCATTCATGCCAGGCTGGCCTTCCAATTCTTTGGACAGACATGCCCCCTTTTTGGGCATGTTCACCCCTTTTGGCAGGTCTGGTCACGTGATTTGTGTCTGTGGCACACTCATTTACCCTGCCCATTGGCTTCCTGCTTCACTGGACACTGCTGGTAGGGGATATGGATTTACTTGAAAGATGAAAGCATAAATTAGAGAGAGATTAGCATAGAGTATGTGTTTTCTTATAGCTGCATCCTTTGAGTTTCCCTCTAGCACTAACTCCATCAGATACATGATACTTGGGAGGTATGACTGTTTTAGTGTTTAATAAGTTTCTGTAAATAGGCCCCATCATAATTGTCAGCACCAGGCCCACTGGGCTCTTAGTCTGGCCCTGACGAGAGGGAAGAACAGTCACCAAAGACAGTGTCTGAGTAAGGAGAGCCAAATCTTTTTATTTTATTTTTTTTTATCCTGAGAGAAACAACAAGGTGCCGAATAGCCTAGGTTTACTCTCATCTTCAACATGAGTTTGATACATTGGTATTGATAGAATTTACTGTGATAATCATTGATTTTATTCATCTTCCACATTGAAAGACCAGATCTATGAATAACCTGCAAATCCTCAGGATTCCTCACACGTAGCAAGGAATGCCGTATACATAAGAAGCAATAGTTGGATAATCTAGAAGAGAAACGGTTGCATTATTAGTGCCTTTTTCTGTATGATTGCGGAGAGCCGAAAAGGCACCGCGAGCGAGGGGCCCGGGTCCGGACGAGCCCTTTGCACTTGCAGTCCTCAGGAAGCGCTAGGAGCATCCTTTAACGGAGGTACCCAGTCGCGGTGCCAGGTGATCCGTTACAGACAGGAACCCTAAAATGTTAATAATTCAAATTTGTATTCCTATAGATTTACTGTTCTATAAAGTATTTCTGGGGAAAATGACATTTCACCGCATTGAGATATTTCTAGATAAAGTTATATGGCAGTATTGGACACTTTAAAGGGAAACATGCTGGTAATGTGGAAACATAACAAAATGACATTATGGCAAATGTATACATTTGAAGATGACAGTGACGATGACAATAGATAAATCAGGGATCAGCTAGACGGAACAATTAAAATGTTGAAAGAATGTGATGGAATTGGAATATTAAAATACCATTCTATTCAGTCACAATTTGGTTGGAATTGTGTTGACTGAAGTTCGACTGGAATTAGCTTTTTTTGCACGCTTTTGGTTTTCGTGAATCATATTTTCTGAATAATTTGCATTGCTGAAATTCAAGCTGGCTGTACCACCACATGGATGAAATTTGGTCAACCGAACAAAACGATTTTGCATAAATTGGTCAGGCCTAATCAAATTTGCAGTATTTTTTTTTTTTTTTTTTTTTTAAAAGACATTATTAATTGACAATTGAGGAGAGTTAATACCGCTATATGACAAATGGGTGGAGATATTGTGGGCATGTAATAAGAGTTGTTTTCATGGAGAGACCTACAGTTATTCTATAGTTGTTTATAATATTGTCAGCTGCTGGAAGTGTAGTATTCTCTCTGCCTCAAATCTCCATGCATACCCCATCGCTGTTTCCTCTCCTTTCACTCTCACTGTACTCACTGTCCCTTTTTCCTCTACAACTTCCTGAAAAATGGTGGTGTTTGCAGTTGTTCTTAATTGTTACTATGGTTACAATGAGTGCTTCATGACTGGAAAGGTATCATTATATTTCTACTCACTTGTTCTTTGAAAACATAATCTCTATCCCTTTGTCAGTTTATTAATTTAAGCTGACATTTTGTAATGGTTCACGTAAGAAGCTTTATTGATCTCTTGTTACCATTTCTGTCATGTCATACAAAAGTATAGACTGACTGGTTGGTGTGGAAATAGGTGATCCTCCGTACTTTATCTTTCAAGATTCTTTTCTTTCAGGAAATGTACCGAACGATTAAAGAAAGGCAGATGTGCTCCATATATTCACAAGGAATTCAAAATTTACCTTAACTTCTGTGGCTAGGAAAGTATTTCAAGGGTTATTAAGGAATAACATTCAGGAATTCATTGTGAAGAACATTGATATTAGTAATATTCAGCATGGTTTAATTAAACATAGGTCATGTCAAACTAACCTAATTGCATTCTGCGGAGTAGGTAGAAGTATAGGTAAGGTTGTTGCAGTGGATGTGATCTACTTGGATTTTGCCAAGGCATTTGATAGGTTCCTCACAGTAGGTTAGTGTTCAAAGTAAAATAAATTGGTCTAGATGAAAATCCTAGTTCTTGGGTTGAACATTGGGTACAAAGTAGAGTACAGAGAGCTGTTAGTAATGGTACATTTTCAAGCTGGACTGAAGTGGTAAGTGGTGTCCCTCAGCGTTCTGTTCTGGGACCCCTTCTATTTAACATATTTATAAATCATCTTGAAAGAATCATTGAAAGTCATGTTTCAGTGTTTGCAGATGACACAAAGTAATACAATATGAGCAGGATACTGCTTTGCCACAGAGGGATTTAGATTGATTGGGGGAAGGGGCACTGAAATGGCAGATTAAATTTAACGTAAAAAAAATGCACAGTAATGCACTTTAGGGTAAAGAATGCACAAGCAACTTACACATTAAATAGCAATAAATTAGGGATAACAACACACGAGAAGGATTTGGGAATTGTTATAGGCAACAAACTAGGCAACAAAATGCAATGTCAATCAGCAGTTGCTAAGGCCAGAAAGGTTTTGTCACGTATAAACAGGAGCATTAATTCTCTGGATGTGAATATAATTTAGCTTCTTTATAAATCACTAGCAAGACCACCCCTTGAAGATGCTGTGCAATTTTAGGGCTCTGTTCTTAGGAAGGATATTATGGCACTAGAAAAGTGCAGACAGGCTACAAAATTGATAAAGGAATGGAGCATTTTAGTTATAAAGAAAGTTTAACAATTTAAGATAGCATTATCTAAATATATTCAGGGACAATACAAACCATTGTCTGAAAATATGTTCATAAACAGGGCTATACGTAGGACACAAGGTCAGACATTTAGACTGGAAGAAATAAGATTTTGTCTAAGACAAAGGAAAGGTTTTTTTACAGAACAATAAGGATTTGGAATTCTCTATCTGAAGAGGTGGTTTTATCAGAGTCTATACAGATGTATAACAACTGGATAAATACTTGTAAAAACATAATATACTGGAATATAATTTGTAATAGTTTCTTGACCCAAAAAGATATCTGACTGCCATTCTGGGGTCAAGAAGACATTTGTTCCTAATTTGCTGGAAAATTGATGTTCCGTATATACTCGAGTATAAGCCGAGTTTTTCAGCACATTTTTTGTGCTGAAAAACCCCAACTCGACTTATACTCGAGTCAGTGTCTGTATTACGGCAATTTGCATTGCCATAATACAGACAATGGGGCTGTGGGGGCTGCAGAGAGTTTACTTACCTCTCCTGCAGCTCCTGTCAGCTCTCTTCTCCTCCGCGCCGTCCGTTCAGCACCTCGGTCAGCTCCCAGTGTAAGTCTTGCGAGAGCCGCGGCTCTTGCGAGACTTACAGTGTGAGCTGACAGAAGAGCTGAATGGACGGCGCGGAGGAGAAGAGAGCTGACAGGAGCTGCAGGAGAGGTAAGTTACAACTCTGACAGCCCCCCTCTCCCCCCCACCCCCCCACTGAACTGCCAATGCTGGACCACTAGGGAAGGAGAGCCCCCCTCCCTGCCATGTATCAAGCAGGGAGGGGGGATGAAAAAAAATCTAAATAATAAAATATTAATAAGTAAAAAAATAATAATATTACAAATAAAATAAAATAATAAAAAATAACAATAAAAATATTAAAATAAAATAAAATAATACAAAATAATAAAATAAAATATTAAAATAATTAAAAATAATAATAATAAAATTGCCCACCCCCCACCAAGGCTCTGCAACACACACACACACACACACTGCACTCATATACACACACTGCACACATACTCATACATACACTGCACACATACACATACACACACTGCACACATACACACACACTGATCACACACACTGCACACACACACTGCATTCATACACACTGCACTCATACACACACTGCACTCATACACACACTGCACTCATACACACACACACTGCATTCATACACACACTGCACTCATATACACACACTGCACTCATACACACACACTGCACTCATACACACACGCTGCACTCATACACACACGCTGCACTCATACACACACACTGCATTCATACACACACTGCATTCATACACACACTGCATTCATACACACACTGCACTCATATACACACACTGCACTCATATACACACACTGCACACACACTGCATTCATACACACTGCACTCACATACACACTGCACTCATACACACACACTGCATTCATACACACACACTGCATTCATACACACACGCTGCACTCATACACACACGCTGCACTCATACACACACGCTGCACTCATACACACAAACTGCACTCATACACACACACTGCATTCATACACACACACTGCATTCATTATATACACACACTGTAAATAAATATTCAATTAAAATAATTTTTTTAGGATCTAATTTTATTTAGAAATTTACCAGTAGCTGCTGCATTTCCCACCCTAGTCTTATACTCGAGTCAATACATTTTCCCAGTATTTTGGGGTAAAATTAGGGGCCTCGGCTTATATTCGGGTCGGCTTATACTCGAATATATACGGTACTTCATACTGGATTTTTTTTGAATCAACAGATGTATTGAATCTGAATTTTTTGAATCAGCAGACCTGAGAGAGGCTGAACTTGATGGATGGATGTCTCTCTTCAGCTTTATAACTATGTAACTAAAATATTCTGTTGTCTTTTTAATTTTCATTAAAGGTTTTTTAGCAAGTGACATCACAGACACAACACAGTTCAGACAAGGCACAAACAGGGCAAAAAATGCAAATGAAGAGGAAAAACAGAAACATTTTTTTTTTTTGTACATACTTTGATTAAATGCTGTTATCTGCAAAGGTAAATGTTCATTTAGTGCACTTATAGTCATGTGTGTAAGGTAGCTCTACTAGTAAAGTTGGTATTTATCCAGTATATTGAATGATGCAATAACGTCTGTAAATTCATGTTTCTGCACCCTGCCTAAGTACTGAGCCATTTAGACGTGTCAAGCAGAAGAGCCAGAGTCCATTACTCTGCAGTCAACAACCTTAGCCAGTTTTTGCAAGAAAATAGGTGTGATGGTCAAGTGATGCTCAACATCTTCAACATTTCACAAAACCATTTTAAATGCATACCAAGTAAATTGCATGGGACAGTTTAATATCCTCAAACCGACTTGTATTAATGTTTGTATGTAACAAATACTAAGCAAGGTCTGAAATCCATAGGGAAAAAAATACTTTTTTTTCTAAAGTAAAATGTCATGGGCAAATTAGAGCAGTACACTACCCAAGCATGCCTCATCTATTTAATGCTTTATGTCGGTATTAAAATTGCATTAAATCAGAATAATTTGCATCTAAATTTACTTTGTGTCTGGAATTCTAACAACTAAATATAACATTAAAATGTAATTACACTGTTTAAAGTCAAAGAAGGTTAATAATGTGATTTTTTTGAGCTGCTGTGGATCTGTTGGCATATTGAGTAGAATCACTTAGTGAAATCACTGACTGGAGAGACAAAATGACATGAGATTTCTGGGAATGCAAGAAATAAACGTGGATACAGTATGCAGAAATAGACACATAAACACAGCCCACACACACATTCACACCCCTACAGGTATCCTCAACAATCACTTCCCCCACAGTCACCCCACACACAGCCATCCCTCCACACACCCAAAAAATATAATATACACAGTCACCCCCACACACAATCACACTACACAAACAGTCATCCCTCCATACACACAATCATCATCATATACACAGCCAGCTGTCCCCCATGAACACAGTTCATCACAGATACACGTAAACAGGTATACATGTTAAGCACATTTATGGATTGACATAAACACAGATATCCACTCATTCACACACATACAAGAATATTCCCTGCCATGCAGTGGGTGAAGGAGAGAGATAAGGGCTGTAGTGGATGCAAGAGAGAGAGATGATGGCTGTAATTAGGGATTGGGGCAGTAGTTGGTGCAGGAGATGGATAGGGGCTGAGGTTTGTACATGGGGTGAGGGGCTATAATGGGTTATGGGGTCTTAGGGGAAGTAGTGGGTGCAGTAGTGGTGTGTAACGGACCATTTCGCTCACAAGAGGATAAAAAACGTTTAGGCGATAATCCCCTTTCCAGATGGACCAGCAGCTACTGTAAGCACCAATCTCCCGAACTGCAAACTGCACGAATTTGCCAACTCCCGAACAAGAGGCACACGAACACTGGAAGAAGCCGAACAGGAAAAGCCCTATGAACAGCTTACACTCCTGGCAGTCAGCATACAATCAAATTCCCCCCAAGAATGAGACGACACTTCACTTTGAGGGTTAAGCAGGAACTCCTTTACTGGGGCTACCTGCCCGGCTTTTATGCAGGTCTCCCACCTGGTGGACACTCCCCTAGGGGACCAGATGGGAAACTGGGAAACATATAGGACACTGACCAATCACAGACATACACCTTTAAACAATCCCACAATGCATTACAATCCCTCCTCTCTGGCCTGGAGAAGTAATCCAATTATCTCCAAGGACAGAGGCAAACTCCATTACACACATGGCAGACAAAAAGACAGTAAAATACATAAAATTACCTACGGATACATTTAGTACATAAAACATATACATTCTACATATCCCCAGATAGCTTAGATCTGAGCGCACATTATTACCGAATGGCGCTCAGATCACTTACATACGCCAATCCAATCCAATCGCCATGGAGCCAAAGTCTTTCACATAGTCTTTTCGTTACACAAATTGGCTCCATGGCTTAGCTATCTGGGGTTACACATTCACATGTCCAAAGTACCGAATGAGGTGGTGTTCGACCCCATGAGCATGAATAGGAACCAGGGGCGGACGGCCCAGCGGTGTTCGCGCAAATAAGTGTCCATTTTCAGTTCCATAGTTTGAGCGCTGAACACCGCTGGCCGTTCGGGACTTGTAAAATGGCTTCTGGGTGGTCAATTGGCGGCACACTCCAGCTCCCAGGTGTTCCATCGTTTGGTAGTTTGGTCGGTAGCTGGAATCTACCGAACACCCCGGCAGAAAGGCACGAATAAGCCTTTCTGCAGGGAAAATGAAAGGTTTAACCGGCAGGGCTGTAGCGGACTGGACCCTGCACCAGAGTCTGCCCCAGTTTCCTGGAGGGGACTGCTTGCTCACCTCCTGCCCAGTGATCATGGTCCCGGGAAGATGGGACCCTTTAAAGAACTGCATTTGGACATATTGTACTTTATTGTACTGTGCTGGCCTTTTAACAACAGTGAAGGGAAATACTGAAACCTTTTGGACACTTCCTCTTCCCCTCCCCCGGATCCATTGTTCTCAAGCAGGGTGTTGTCCCAGGGACACTGCCAGACTCTTGTGAAACTGGTTTGGGCCGGAAAGCCATGCTGGCAGTGGGTTTTAAAAATACTTGCCTGTGTGTATTGTACGGATTGATTGGTTGTTCTGTAAAACCCTGTGGGCTGTACTGTGTTTGGGGATTGGGAATAAAAGAGGCTGTATGGGCCAGGACAGGGAGTTCCTGTTTTAACCCTCAAAGTGAAGTGTCGTCTCATTCTTGGGGGAGGATTTATTGTATGCTGTTCCAGTTTGACTGCTAGGAGTGTAAACCTATTCATATGGTTTCCTATTCAACTGTATACATCATTCATATGCTTGAGAGGATTTATATGCTTCTTCGGTTCGGTGATTGTGGTGGCTGCCAGAGTGCTTGGAGTCCTCAGGAAACGCTAGGAGCATCCTTTAACGGAGGTACCCAGTCGGGGTGCTAGGCGATCCGTTACAAGGGCCATAGTCCAAAGGGAGCAGACGAGCAACCAGGCTCCTCCAGTGCACAGTGGCGAAGTTGGTTTCGCCACATGGTGTATGGGCTGTAGAGGGAGCATGGAGTAATAGGGGCTGTAGTGGGTGCAAGGGAATATCCATGCTGTAGTGGGTGTAAAAGGTAATGGGGATTTAGTGGGTGCATGAAGTAATGGAGGCTGTAGTAGATGCAAGGGGTAATATGGGCTGTAGTGGGTGCAAAGAGTAATAGGGGATGCTGTTGGTTCATGGGATATTGGGGCTGTTGGGGATGCATTAGTTTGGGGCTTTAGTGAGCGGAGGAGTATTGGGACTGTAGTGGGTACAGGGGGGTAATAGGGGCTGTGCAGAGTTAAGGGGGTAGGGCATATAGTGGGTGCAGGGGCAGTAGGGGCTGTAGTGGGTGCAAAGGGTAATAGGGTCTAAAGTTGGTTCATGGGGCTGTGGTGGGTGCATTGGTTTGGGGCTGCAGTCTGTGCAGAGGGTAATGAGGGCTGAAGTGTGGGCAGGGGTAATAGGTGCTGTATGGGGTGGAGGGACTAGCGTCTGTAGTAGGTGCAGGGAGGTAATAAGGGCTTCTGTGGATATATTAATCCTTTTTATATTCTTTTCATTCATTTTGTAAATACTGGTTAGGTGCAACACAAATAAAAATGTTAGAGGGTTACTCCAACCAAAACACTGTTTTAGGAAACACTGTTTGTAATGTTTGTACAGAAGAAAAAAAGGTGGGGGGGCAACGTAAGCATACAGTTATCGGTACAGTGAGTCATGGCTTTAGAATACCGATGAGGGTGTTGATTAGAAGCTTCGCTGGGGTCTTCGTCTTCATATATCAGGTCGGGTGAGTACGAAGTGTGACATAGGTTGTTGATGATAATGTTCACCAGGTCGTTTCTGGCAGTTAAGATAGTTGTATGTTCCTGGGCTCTATGGGTTCAGCGTGTAACAAGGTGGGGTTCTTTCAACGTTGGTAAGAACCCAGCTAGTGGTTTGGTTGGGTATAGTACGCAAGGTTGTGTTGTTTACGATCTGTTGGGTTGCCTAACCCCTTTACTCTTGCCCATTCGCTAGGACTCTGAGGTTACACTCTTTTTTATTCTAACTTTTGAAATTTTTTTACATGAGCAAAATCAAAAAGAAGAAAAGTTCATCTGTACCTCCTGACAAAAGGTATTAATATGTACCGTGATTGGCCCCTGTTGCTGCATAAGTTACAAGGACATCAAATCAGTGGAGAGTCTAACCAATGGCAGGTGACAGGAGATCGCTGCAGGTTATAAACCTTCCAAATATTTTTTTTAAAAAGGAGATATCCTCCACTTAATAGAGAAAACCATGTGTCCGATCTAGGAGAGTTAGAATCTCCAAAAATGGTAAATGGAGAAAGAAGAAAAAAAGTTGGGGCGAAAAGTGAGAAGGAATGGAAGGTGGAAAGAGAGAGAAGAGAAAGAGTGAAGAATATATAAATGAAGCAGAGAAAATAGTGAAGCAGGGAGGGGGAACAGGAAAGACAAGAGTGAAAGAGACAGCCTAACCTATCCAGGACTGTGGACCTGTCTATGTGTCCAGAAGACATAGCAAGCAAGTCCTCCACCTTGTATGACAGTCCTCCTGTGTACAGGTACATAAGCCCTCGCAGAAATGATGTAGCAGAAGGCTATAGAGAGTGTGAAGTGTCACGTAGTTGCAAAGACATTGAACAAAACTAACAACAAAAAGAAGGATAAAACGAACTAAAGATGAAATAGGACGGAAATACTATGTTCTGTTTGAGAGTCTGCATAAGCCTGCAATTCTGACCGAGCCAGGAGTGACCTTCTCGGTCTCTCCGCTCTGCCCGTGACCACCTCCGTTGTCCGCACCCGTACGGCCAACTCGCACTTGCAGGACTTCTCGCGGGCGGCTCCCTTCCTATGGAATAGCCTGCCTACCGCCATCAGACTCTCCCCTAGTCTTGCATTGTCAGGGTTCCAGGGGCGGCTCTTAGGGGAGGCTGCAAGCCGCTCGCAGCACTCACCCTGGGTTCTTTGCCGCCCGCGGTCTCTCCTCCTGTGTAGTTCGGCGAGCGGCGTCCTCACTGCCTCGCACGCCGCTCGCATCCTCCTTCTCGTCCCCCGGCGGCAGCGTGTGTAACGCTGCATGCTGGGAGACAGCACATTTATGCACATGCCGGGGTCAGCCACGTGACCCGGCGTTAAAGTCACAGTATGACAATCACAGTGGGAGGTATAGATATCTCCCACGTGTGATTGTTAATTCTGATTGGAAGTTATCCAATCAGAATTAACCACAGGGTTTATATACTTACCTTCCCTGCCCCTCAGTGCCCTGTTGTGGTCTTTGATACCTGTATTGCTGTTTGCTTGTAGTTCTCGCTGGTTACCGATTATTTGGCTTGTTTCTCTGACTCTCCTGTATTCTCCATCCCTTTGACCTCGGCTTGTTTCTCGTTCTCCCGTTTTCTGGCTCCCCTTTCTCGGCTTGTCTCCTGACTATTCTGTGTGTGCTTAGGCCGGCCACTCTAAGGTCCGGTACGGCACCTTTTCTGTGTCTGTGTGTGTGTGTTAGCATGTTGGGTTCCCCGAATCGTGACATTACAACAGGGCCATAATGGAACCTGCTGACATTCCACAGCTATTAGTTAATCAGGAGGCTAGAATGGATGGTTTAGACCACCGTATGGATCAGTTTGCCCAGGCTTTACAAACCATACTGGCTCGTACTGCACACTTGCAACCTGCCGTTCAGGAGGCTGCTGCTGCTGTGCCTGAACCCATTCCCACTCCAGTACCCGTTCCTGCTAACGTAGTTCATATGACGCCGCCACAGCGCTATAGCGGTGATCCAGCATTGTGTCGTGGTTTCCTCAACCAAATTGATATCCATTTGGTGATGAATCCACGTTCCTATCCCAGTGACAGATCCCAAATTGCCTTTTTGATAAACCACTTGTCTGGGAAAGCTTTGGCATGGGCCAACCCCATGTGGGAGAATCCGTCTCCTATGTCCTTTGCAGATTTTTTGACGGCTTTCAAACGCACGTTTGATCAACCTGGTAGGGTTGCCTCTGCTGGCAAAGCTCTGCTTAGGGTTCGACAGGGTAACAGGTCCGTAGCGGATTATACTATCGAATTCCGCACTCTAGCAGCTGAAGTGGTTTGGAATAATGATGCCCTCGTAACAGCCTTTCAGGAGGGTTTGGCTGCCTACATACTGGATGAAGTAGCATCCAGGGAATTGCCTGTTCTTCTGGATGATGTTATAGACTACATAATTCTTATAGACAACCGTATAAGAGAGAGGCGTAGTCAAAGACGGATGAATACTCAGGTGTTACCTGCTCTCCCCAGTACTGCATTACTTGCTTTACCCGCTCTTAGACAACCATCCCCCGAATCCATGCAATTGGGTGCTACGGGGTTAACTGAGGCTAAAAGAGCTTATCGTAGAAGGGAGGGGTTATGTCTTTATTGTGGAAAGAGGGGGCACCACTGTAATGCCTGCCCTAAATTACAGGGAAACTCCAGCACCTAAGGCCTAGAGAGGGGTCGGCCTCGGGTGTTATGACTTTGTCCCCTCACGTGTCCATCTCTAGACCGTTTATTACGCTTTCTATTCTGGTCAATAAAACCACTATAACAACTAAAGCCTTGATCGATTCAGGTGCGGCAGACAATCTTATGGATGAATACTTTGCTAAAACCGCTGCCCTGACTTTGATCCAAAAGGCCACACCCTTGGCCGTTGAGGCCATAGATGGTAGACCACTTGAGAAACCTCTGGTGACCCACGAAACCCAATAAATAATTATGTCTGTGGGTGCTTTGCACAAGGAAAGGTTAACCTTCCAAATAATTGACTCTCCTACTGCTTCCATCGTTCTGGGTTTTCCCTGTTTAGTGAAACACAACCCAGTGCTGGATTGGGGTTGTTTAGATATACTCTCCTGTGGGGAATCTTGTCAACAAGACTGTATGGCCCATGTACGTCCTGTTTGTTTACTCAATGTGCCCACGGCTAAACCACTTTCTGTTTCTGTCCCTTCTGTGTATGCAGACCTTGCATTGGTTTTTGAAAAAAGGGAGGCAGATAAGCTACCCCCACACCGTGACTATGACTGTGCCATAAACCTGTTACCGGGCACTCTGCCACTTAGGGGTAAGGTCTACCCTCTTTCAGAAAAAGAAAATCAGGTTATGGAGGAGTATATAAGGGAATCCTTGAGGAAAGGTGTTATCAGAAGGTCCTCCTCTCCTGCTGGTGCTGGTTTCTTTTTCGTTGCCAAGAAAGAGGGTGACTTACGACCATGCATAGATTACAGGGGTTTAAACAATATAACGATCAAGAACGCTTATCCTATCCCTCTCATCACTGAGTTGTTTGATCGTGTCAAGGGTTCTAGATATTTTACTAAACTAGACCTCAGGGGGGCTTATAACCTTGTTCGTATAAAGGAAAATGATGAGTGGAAGACAGCGTTCAATACACGTAGTGGACATTATGAGTATCTAGTCATGCCTTTTGGACTGTGTAATGCTCCTGCTGTGTTTCAGGACCTCATAAATGATGTCCTTAGGGACCTACTGCATGTCTGTGCCGTGGTATACCTTGATGACATACTTGTATATTCTCTTGATTTAAAGTCACACCATACTCATGTGAGGATGGTGCTTAAGAGATTGTTGCAGAATGGTCTGTATTGCAAGTTAGAAAAATGTTTGTTCGATCAGACTTCTGTGCAATTCTTAGGGTATGTCATTTCCGAACAGGGATTCAGCATGGATCCTTCTAAATTGGAAGCCATACTGTCCTGGCCTCTTCCCCAAGGACTTAAAGCTATACAGTGCTTTATAGGGTTTGCCAACTATTATCGGAAGTTTATTAAAAACTTTTCATCACTTGTTACCCCTATTATGAAACTAACAAAAAAAGGTTTGCACCCCAGGGTTTGGACTTCTGAAGCCCTTGAGGCCTTCGAGACTCTCAAAAAGGGATTTGCCACTGCCCCTGTGCTACACCATCCTGATCCTTCCCTTCCCTTTGTTATGGAAGTGGACGCTTCTGAATCAGGTGTAGGAGCAGTGTTGTCCCAAAGGTTATCGTATGACGAACCCCTCCATCCCTGTTGTTACTTTTCTAAAAGGCTGTCTGATTCAGAGAAGAATTACGATGTCGGGAACAGGGAACTATTGGCTATTGTGATGACTTTTAAAGAATGGAGGTACTTATTGGAGGGATCTAGATACAAAATTTTGGTTTTAACTGATCACAAGAATCTCTCCTATATAGCAGATGCCAAAAGATTGTCCTCTCGGCAGGCTCGATGGTCTTTATTTCTTTCACGCTTTCAGTACGTTATTACATATAGGCCTGGTTACCGTAATGTCAAAGCTGATGCTATCTCCCGACAGTACGAACCTTTAGGGTCTATAGCTCCCGCTCCCGAACCCATTGTACCAGCGTCTCAGATTATAGCTGCTACTCATTTGGCTATTTCGTCTCCTTTCCTTGATGGTATCAAGACATACCAAACCCAAGCACCCTCTGAGACACCCGTTGGTAGACTATACGTGAAACTAAAAGACAGAAAAAAGTTGTTAGCTTTATTTCACACCGCCAAAACTGCTGGTCATCCGGGGATTACCAAGACGTACAAGGGTCTCCTTCAACAGTTCTGGTGGCCTTCACTTAAACAAGATGTGGTGGATTATGTGCAGGCTTGTCGTGTCTGTACACAGTGTAAGTCGCCTAATGATAAACCCCGGGGACTCCTGATGCCCCTGTCTGTACCCAAGAAACCCTGGACCCACTTATCCATGGATTTTATTGTGGATCTTCCTTCCTCTGATGGACAGACAGTAATTTTGACTGTCACAGATAGGTTCTCTAAAATGGCGCACTTTATTCCGCTTAAGAAACTTCCTTCTGCGGTTCAGTTGGCTCAGGTGTTTGCCAAAGAGGTGTGTTCCGGTTGCATGGTATACCATTGGATATCGTATCCGACAGGGGTTCTCAATTTGTCTCTCGGTTTTGGAAGGGCTTTTGTGCTGAGATGGGGATCTCCTTGTCGTTTGCGTCCTCCTATCATCCTCAATCTAATGGAGCTGCTGAGCGGGCTAATCAGTCTGTGGAGTTGTATTTACGCTGCTTCACGAATGCGCACCAGGACAACTGGTCTCATCTTCTTCCCTGGGCTGAGTTCGCCAGGAACACTGTGACACATTCGTCTACTGGCTTAAGTCCTTTTATGGTTGCTTATGGGTTCCAACCCTCTGTCCTTCCCGGTGTATTCTCCGACAAGGGAATGCCCGCTTTGGACGAGCACCTCACCTCCTTACGGAAGATGTGGGATCAGGTCCATGCTGCTCTCTCTCGTGCAGCGGTTGCTCAGAAGAGATTCGCTGATCGCCGTAGGTGTGCGGCTCCTACTTATGCTCCGGGTGATAGGGTTTGGTTGTCCTCTAGGAATCTCCGCCTCAGGGTCCCCTCGATGAAGTTTGCGCCCAGGTTCCTTGGTCCCTATAGGGTATTGCGTAGGGTCAATCCTGTGTCCTACTCCCTGGCCTTGCCTCCTTCCATGCATATACCGAACACCTTTCACACCTCCCTATTGAAGCCCTTGCTCTGTAATCGGTTATCTGGCCCTCTCAGGCAACCCGATTCCCTCCGCGCAGTCTCTAGTGACGTGTACGAGGTGGCTGCTCTCCTCGATTCTCGTTTTTCTCGGGGTCGGTTGCAGTACCTGGTGGATTGGAAGGGTTACGGCCCTGAGGAGCGGTCTTGGGTCTCTGTTTCTGATTTGCACGCGCCCTCTTTGGTTCGCTCATTCCATGCGCGTTTTCCTTTGAAGCCTTCTGCTTCCCCCCCTCTGGGCGGTCTTCGAGGGGGGGGGTAATGTCAGGGATCCGCGGGCGGCTCTTAGGGGAGGCTGCAAGCCGCTCGCAGCACTCACCCTGGGTTCTTTGCCGCCCGCGGTCTCTCCTCCTGTGTAGTTCGGCGAGCGGCGTCCTCACTGCCTCACACGCCGCTCGCATCCTCCTTCTCGTCCCCCGGCGGCAGCATGTATAACGCTGCACGCTGGGAGACAGCACATTTATGCAAACGCCGGGGTCAGCCACGTGATCCGGCGTTAAAGTCACAGTAAGACAATCACAGTGGGAGGTATAGATATCTCCCACGTGTGATTGTTAATTCTGATTGGAAGTTATCCAATCAGAATTAACCACAGGGTTTATATACTTACCTTCCCTGCCCCTCAGTGCCCTGTTGTGGTCTTTGATACCTGTATTGCTGTTTGCTTGTAGTTCTCGCTGGTTACCGATTATTTGGCTTGTTTCTCTGACTCTCCTGTATTCTCCATCCCTTTGACCTCGGCTTGTTTCTCATTCTCCCGTTTTCTGGCTCCCCTTTCTCGGCTTGTCTCCTGACTATTCTGTGTGTGCTTAGCCCGGCCACTCTAAGGTCCGTACGGCACCTTTTTTGTGTCTGTGTGTGTGTGTTAACGTGTTGGGTTCCCCGAATCATGACATGCATCTTTTAAGAAGTGCCTTAAAACCCATCTCTTTAGGAAAGCTTATGGCCTCCAAGACTAACCCTTACCTCACATACCTGTCTCTTGCCCTCTCCTAAAGGGCAGCCCACCTTATTTGATTGCAAATTCCTGTCCTAATGTGTTTTACACCCCACCTCCTATAGAATGTAAGCTCGATTGAGCAGGGTCCTCTTCAACCTATTGTTCCTGTAAGTTTATTGTAATTTTCCTATTTATAGTTTAATCCCCTCTCATAATATTGTAAAGCGCTACGGAATCTGTTGGCGCTATATAAATGGCAATAATAAATAAATAAAAAATAAATCAGCTGGTTTAAGTTAAAGCACTGCATAAACAAAAGATTGGCCCCATAGAAGTCTGCAATGTAGACAATATATCTTCTGACAGCAGGATTACCGCTCTAGGATGGGGAAGATCACCCATCCTTCTGTATAGACGAGGGGAAATGACCAGTTCCAGCTCTGGAGAGGACTGAATTGGAGCCACAGAGGAATGATGAGTACAAACTGTCCTTTCATCTAAGGCAAAGGAAAGTTTTTTTACAGGAAGAGCAATAAGGATATGGAATTCTCTGCCTGAAGAGGTGGTTTTATCAGAGTCCATACAGATGTTTAAACTGCAATTGGATAAATACTTGCAAAAACATAACACACAGGGATATAATTTCTAATTAGTGGGGTAATAGCTGCTTGATCCAAGGAGATAACTGACACTTTTTGCCTTTTATTGGATCAACAGCAAAAGGCTGGGGAAGGCTGAACTTGATGGACTAAAGTATCTTTTCAGCTATGTAACTATGTAACTATGTAACTATGTAATACTGCATGTTTAAAAAAAAAATTAATTGGCTGAGATCCACGTTATGCGGGTGTAGCGGATACATTTTTAGTGATTGAATGATTACAGTTTCTGTGCTACATAATGTAGACTCTGGAAGCATTAATAGTATTTTACTCTAAATAACAGGACAGCTTTCTCGGAGCACAGTGCAGTAGTGGGGGCAGAGTGCTACCCACTATACCGAGGGAAATCTACCATACTTTCACAGAGACGCTGGCAAGTGAGGGAATGAAAATAAAAATATCCAGGTTTAATGGGTATTATGCTGAAATGTCAGCCTGACTGAGAACACGTCTGCAGAGAACTAGCTCAGACACAGAACTGTAGCAGCTGATGACATTTTAAGTTTGTCGAAAGAAGGATTAAGGCAGGTCAGGTTCACAATGTATGGGCTCGCACTCAGCTGCCAAGCAGGCTTACTCAGAAGAGAGGAGGGTGACCCAACCTCATGCCAACTAGAATAACAATTATCATGAATAAAACGGAGTCTTTTGCAAACCAAGTATAATTTCTCTTTTCTGTTATCATTCAGTTTATTTTTTCACTAAACAGTTAAAGTTTTACTTTAACCCATTTTAACACACTTGTGTTTTTATCTTAACCCCTTAAGGACCAAACTTCTGGAATAAAAGGGAATCATGACGTGTCTCACATGTCATGTGTCCTTAAGGGGTTAAAGAGTCCTATTGAGCATTTCTAGGTAGCCCCCCTTATGATAGAGAAGCATTTGACTTGAGCATTTCACCAGTTCAGAGCGCATGCGTTTGCTCTGAGCCGGCGAGGAGAATGAGGGAAACGAAGAGGGAGGGGTTTTGCACCACATTGATAGTATGCAGCTGATGTGGGATTATTTAAAAAACCTTATTGTACTTGTATTCAATTATTGCACTAACTCCATTTTAACTTCATACTGTGACAATCCTCCATTTTGTCCTCCTAACCTGACTTCTTCAATACTCCATTTTGTCCTCATAACCTAACTTGTTCATTTTAAAACTACCTTACATGACAGAATTTCCCAGCACATCTAATACAATAGAACAAAGACTGTATTTTCTATAAAGACATGATTAACACAGAAATTGCTGACTTTTCCTTAGATTTGCAACATAGTATAGTTTGAAGGCCATGAGAACACAGTAGTAATGAAATGTTCTATTCATAAGAGACCTTGCACCTGGCCACGAGGCCTGAGATCACCGACCGTGTAAAATGACGCTCAAGACCCCTTGTCCCCCACCCGTGTCCAGAACAATCCCACCTCTTGGTGGGTGGACACGGGACTAACCACTTAGTCTTCAAGCCAATTAATAATATTGATAGGTGGACACTAATCCCGACACTTAACAATTAATCCAATTAATGATGTTTATTTGCTGATATTCTAATAATCAATGATGACGTAAAATGTCTCTTAAAAGGACCTGCGCGTCCGCTTTTTAATCACTTGCCAATAAATTTTCTCGAAGTTATTTTAACCTGAACCTTGTGTGTCAGACTTAATTACTTCAGCGTATATACGCAATTTATTTTATTGATTTGGACAGGAACAGATAGACATTTAAACAGTTTGGTTTACTGCTAAAAAGTACCATAACAACTTGGCGCCCAACGTGGGGCATCGGGCTATGTCCGGCCGGTGAGCCGTCCTAAGGAAGACAAGGGTGGACGGAGGAATCCAGGGGGAAGGAAAGGAGATTGATCACCTCCAGGTACACGGTAGAGACTTCTGCAGAGCCACCGGTATGTTCCGGCCCCTTTGATTGACCCGTCCACGTGTCTGTGACTGCTTCCCGGGAGGACATCAAAGACAGGTAATATCTTGCCCGGTGTCTCGTTACTCATTTGTTTACCTGCATTTTAGTCTATCTGTTGCCTGGGTGTGTTTGAATTGTTTGCCTGTTTCCCCATTTTGAGATAAAGGGGGGGTGGACCTGCAGGGGATTTGCCTGGGGTTCTGTCTTGCTTGTTTTCCCCTTTTTGGGATAAAGGGGGGTGGACCTGAGGGGACTTGCCTGGGTCTTCAGTATATCTGTCTATCTGTTTGTATTTTACCCCCCTTTTGGGATAAAGGGGGGTGGACCTGAGGGGATTTGCCTGGGTCTTCTGTTGCCTGTTTTACCCCTTTTAGGAACCACGGTGCTGTGGTTGTAGGGAAAAAGGGGGGTTGACCTGTGGATGTGTTCCTGGGGGTCATCTTTTCCTGTTTAACTCTTTTAGGAGCCTCGTGGCTGGGGCTGTAGGGAAAAAGAGGTGTGTTGGATCTGTGGAGATTGTGTAGACTCATAGTTTCCTGGGGATCCTTCTTGTGTCACTTTGATAGCCTAGCTAGCTTCTCTGTGCACGTTACTCTGCTTGCAGAGTGGTGGTACCCTCCAGCTTTGAGCGCTGAGCTGGAGCTATTCCAATTTTTATTTTTGTGGTGTGTGAATTCGGGCAGGCATTGCTGTCTTCATCACCACGGAGTAGTGGGACTTATAAAGTGGGTTTTTATAGGGGCACTACAGGGGTGAGGGTAGCGCAGACACTATTAGTGGGCTGCTGTGTCGAGGGAGGCATATGGATTTCGGACCGGTGTTAGCTGTTATCCTTTGCCGTTGGTAGTAAGATACTACGGGATTGAGGGTGGTGACTTTGGAGTAAGCACACGAGTAAAGGAAAGGAATTACTGTTGGTTTTATTTGAACTGTGATGCATGCACTGTATTTCAACTGTATTGTTGTCTTGTTTGTTTAATGAGGAGTCTCATGTACTCCTGTGTCTGTCTCTAAGGATTTTTCCTTGCCTTTCATCTTTCCTACACCTTCTATATTATTATACTATCCACTCCCATTCCTCTTAAAAGAGAAGTGATTGGTCACACACTTCTCACCTCGCTCCAATCCGTGTCTACCACCCCGGGTAGGCGGATTCAGTGACTAGTCTACGTTTTGGGAAGACGCACCTGGGAAAGTCCCACGATTCTCAGGTGGCAGTCGAGCATTGTAGACGTTCCTGTTCAATTTTCCTTCTCTCTCTCTATATCTAGGACGCTGGTATAGGGGTAAAGGGACTATGGGACAGGATTTAGATAAGCCCAGTAAGGGCTGGTTAGCATGTGATTTAGTAGAGAACAGAGAGGGTGAAGAGATGGTAAGGTGTTGAAAAGATTGCAAAAGTATGTAAAATTGCTGTACCGACATGTGGAAGATTGCAACCAGAAAGTTGGCGCAAGTTACTAGCAGAAATGAAAGGCAAGCTTACAGATAATGATTTATTAAAGACTGCTGAAGCATGGTACAGAGTGGCGAAGGCTATTCAGTTAGAAGGTTGGGTTGAGGAAGAGATAAATCACAAAGGTGTGAAATTGTTTGTGTATCATAAAAATTGTGTTGCTGGGGTTTACCCTCAGCCAGCGCCCCAAAATGGCGCCCAGGGGATGTCTATCCCCAAGGTTCAGTCAGCCATAGGTGATAGCCAGCTGACCATGTTCCCCACTCCCAATCCTCCCGAATCCCATCCCATCACCTCCCCTGTCTGCCCGGTCCTGAATTCTGACGGATCTTTCTTTACCCCTTCCCCTTCTCTAACGGTCCCATCATCCTCAGCCATCCCCACGCTCCCTTCTATGCCTATTCCTAACATCTCATCTGCCACCTCCTCCCTGCAATCCCTCTCCATGGTTAATCCCCTTCCATCAGCACCCGCCCAACTAACTACCCCTCCTTCCCTTGCTGCTACTCCTCTTTCTGCATCCATCCCCACTAATCCCGTCCTGACTCCTCCCATAACCAGCTCCGCCCCAGTCCAATATCCTACCTCCTTAACCGTACCTGCCCACCCTACTCTTTTGCCCTCCCCTGCCTGGCCCTACCCCTTCCCATATCCCATGGCCCTGCCCTACCCTGGTTACCCTCCCTTTCCCCAAGCCACTCCCCAAGTTCCGGTCATGCCCAGTCCGGCTCAGTCTGCCCCGGAAGTGCCCATATCAAACATGGCCGCCGCTTCTTCCCTTAATCCTGAAGCAACTCCTTTCCCCGCCTCCAATATGGCGGCCCCCAGTTCAGCCCTGATGCCGGTAATCCCCGGTGACTACCTGTCCCCAGGTTATGACTCGCTAGCCACCCCTGCATCTGGGGCTCAATCCCAACCACCGATCCTTTCACCTCATGCGGGCCCTGCACCGCGCAGGAGAGCCAATATCATAGAATTCGATGATGACGAGATGGACAGGGTGTCCCATGTCTCATCGGAGCTTGCTGCAGGAGCCCCAACTCATCGTTCTATCGATGATCCCTTCGGCCACAAGGGTCGGGGAGAACGGGCCCCTCCTAAATATGTTGCTTTCAATCCCACTCAAGCTAGTGCTCTAATGAAATCACTCCCTGACCCAGAAAAACAGCCTATGCCCTTCTACCGAGGGATAGTTCAAATTCAAAAGACTTATTCAGCCGCATGGCGTGATCTACTGAGCATTTGTGCTATTAAAGCAGGGGATGCATATTGGCCAAGCATGGCCCGACACCTCAGTACAGATCTGCTCAGCAGCGATGTTGATTACCCCTCTGGAGTAACTTTTTGCACCCAATTGAGAGAATGGGCTAAGGACAAACTTGCAGATCAGGCTGCTGGCCTTACTGATGTTATTCAAGATAAAGGAGAATCAGTGGAAAGGTTTCATGCAAGACTGTATCAAATGTTTACAGATTTGGGGTTTGATCTTACTGACAAGATTCATTCACAAATGCTGTCAGGTGCGTTTGTCCAAGGTGTTAAAGACTCTATACGCAAGGGAATCATTGCTGCACGCCCTGAATATAAGGTTGTTCCCCTGGATACCCTACTTTTGGTTGCTAGGGGCTTAGAATCTGCCCAGACCCCCAGAAGGCCAAGCTCTGCCCCTCTTATGGTATCACGCAGTACCCCTGTCCCCAGGGGCACCAAACCAGAGGATGGTTTCTGCTTTAATTGTAAAGCCAAAGGACATTTTAAAAGTGACTGCCCAGAACCCAAGAGAGAGCCAAGAAAACCATCCAGGCCTGCCCCGGCCCCCAAAGCCGAGAAAGAGGTTCCGATAATTGAGGAACCCGATGATTAGGAAATTGGCAAGCCTGTGTCTGTAACCCCTGTAATGGCAGTGTCTACAGGGGATAAGGGGGGGCCACTTGCCACAGTGACTTTGCCCATTGAAGGCCACCCTACCACATTCCTAGTTGACACAGGTGCAGCCCGTAGTGTTCTGCGAGAGCAAGACCTGCCAGACCCATCCTTTTTGTCAAATATTGATGTCTCTTGTGTTGGAGTGGATGGCCAGCCGAGACATAGCCCTTTAACAACTCCACTCCGAGTTGGCTCCAGCCTGCTAGCTCGCTTTGTGGTATCCTCCACATGCCCAATTAACCTGTTAGGTGCTGATGTTCTCTCACGCCTGCAAGCATCTATCACCTTCACCCCGGATGGGCAAGTAGAAATGTCCACACCCCTATCTGAATCAGACACCTCAGCCTTGTGCTCCTTGACTCTAATGCTGCATTTAGAAAAGCCCCACGTTGGGCGCCAAGTTGTTATGGTACTTTTTAGCAGTAAACCAAACTGTTTAAATGTCTATCTGTTCCTGTCCAAATCAATAAAATAAATTGCGTATATACGCTGAAGTAATTAAGTCTGACACACAAGGTGTGACAGTTCTGGGCTGCTTAAGTGACATGTGCTGAGGGTGCAACTAGCCCCAGCTACAAAAGTGATGTACAAATACAGATTTTTACCACCATGACAACTTCAAATTGCTGAAGTGGTCATGGTGGTTGGCGTAACCCTTTAACCCCTTAAGGACACATGACATGTGTGATAAGTCATGATTCCCTTTTATTTAGAAGTTTGGTCCTTGGGGTTAAGATGAGTTAAGACAGTTTTACAAAGTACTTGTAAATGTAATTCGCAAGTAACACAATTGGAAAGTAAATTGCTAACTTACGCCGGTTATAGAATTTCTGCAGCTAAGCTATTTTGGTCTAAATGTTGTGATTCAGCTTACCATAACGTACTGTTCATAATTAGGGGTTTGTTGCTAAACACCAAAATTATACTGAATTGAAAGTGGAATAGCTAAATTAATTGTTGTGGGAAAAAAGTCTGAATTTAACATTTATGGTTTTCAATTCAGTATTTACTGAATAAACAATAAAGAGGTATTTTCAATTTTCTACTATTTGGGTAGAGCCTTTTTTCTTAGCATCCCTGTTTGGGCTGGGGTTGATGAACTTATATGATTTTGTAAGAAACTGCAATTTTTAAAATTACATTTTGACTTGATTTAACGTTTTGACAGTTGAAATTCAGTTAGCCAAACCCGATAAATCTGGGAGCAGGAAACAACAAAAATACAGGGTGCGCTAGGTGGAATTGGAGGTAATATAAAGGACAAGTCTCTGAAAATACACAAGGGGGTCTTGGGTAGGTCTTCTTAGATTCTTGATGAGGTCCTCAGTGGTTGATATGAAAAACAAAATTAGACAAAAAGAAAGAACAATAGTGCACAACCGTTAAGGATAATGTCACGGGCAACACAGAAGAGAAAAATGCCAACTCACAATCAGTAGAGCTATGCCCAGCTCTAGGTAAAACAGCATACAGTGGTATTTGAAACTCCCCACATGTAGGATATAGCTGGACAATAGGTGATTCTTCAATACTTTGTACAACGACTCAAATGTGTGTCAGCATATAAAAAACATAAAGGAAAAAAGCAGACCAATGGTACAATAACGTATGATACCTGCAGCTACAGACAAACACTGAAGTCCTGAGAGTGCCAACTTATAATAAAAAGAGCTATAACCAGCTCTAGGTAAAACAGCATACAGTGGTATTTAAACTCCCCACATGTAGGATATCCTTCTGGTGATGTATGGAGTGCAGGATTTAGGAAAGACAAAAGCACAAAAGAGGGCCCATAGTGTTCTCAGTGAATAAAATAGTGCTAAAAGGTAAAATTAAATGTACTTACAATAAATAGAGCAGCCACACTGCTCTATTAACCAGACGTGAGTGGAATAATCCCCACCTAAGGATTTCTTTGTAGTACTGGATCTCAAACTCCTGGATGTTGTTGGAGGTGACGAAGATCCCGATACCTATACCGCCTATACCGGCGGTGAGGGACCGTGCTGCCAGCCTTCTTCGTCATTGGCTTTATCTTCATCCCCATAGGCATCGGGGATCTTCGTCACCTCCAACAACATCCAGGAGTTCGAGATCCAGTACTACAAAGAAATCCTTAGGTGGGGATTATTCCACTCACGTCTGGTTCATAGAGCAATGTGGCTGCTCTATTTATTGTAAGTACGTTTCATTTTACCTTTTAGCACTATTTTATTCACTGAGAACACTATGGGCCCTCTTTTGTGCTTTTGTCTTTCATAAATCCTGCACTCCATACTTCACCAGAACGATATCCTACATGTGGGGAGTTTAAATACCACTGTATGCTGTTTTACCTAGAGCTGGTTATAGCTCTTTTTATTGTAAGTTAGCACTCTCAGGACTTCAGTGTTTGTCTGTAGCTGCAGGTGTCATACGTTATTGTACCATTGGTCCGCTTTTTTCCTTTATGTTTTTTATATGCTGACACACATTTGAGTCGTTGTACAAAGTATTGAAGAATCACCTATTGTCCAGCTATATCCTACATGTGGGGAGTTTCAAATACCACTGTATGCTGTTTTACCTAGAGCTGGGCATAGCTCTACTGATTGTGAGTTGGCATTTTTCTCTTCTGTGTTGTCTGTGACACTATCCTTAACGGTTGTGCACTATTGGTCTTTCTTTTTGTCTAATTTTGTTTTTCATATCAACCACTGAGGACCTCATCAAGAACCTAAGAAGACCTACCCAAGACCCCCTTGTGTATTTTCAGAGACTTGTCCTTTATATTACCTCCAATTCCACCTAGCGCACCCTGTATTTTTGTTGTTTCCTGCTCCCAGATTTATTGAAGGGTTTGAGGGTTGCCCTTCCCCTCAGGTGTGCAGCTCCTTTCACCTTTGTGATCAGTACTGTAGCGCTGTTCCACCCCAAATTCTATTTCTCTTTGTTAAACCCGATAAATATGTTGGCAGCCTTACTTCAGGGTAAGTAATGGAAACCATGTTAAAGGATAGGATTGTTGAAAATCTAAAAACACATAGATTTCAAGATCAATGACAACATGGGTTTACTTCAGGGAGATCATGCCAAAGTAAACTTATTGATTTGTTTGATTGGGTAACTAAAATAATAGATCAGAGTGGAGCAGTAGACATTGCTTACCTAGATTTCAGTAAGGCTTTTGACACTGTTGCACATAGAAGACTTATCAATAAACTGCAATCTTTAAGTTTGGATTCCAATATTGTTGAATGGGTTAGGAAGTGGCTAAATGACAGGCAACAGAGGGTTCTAATTAATGGAGTATATTCAAAGCATGGGCTTGTCACCAGTGGGGTACCTCAGAGATCTGTACTTGGACCCATTCTCTTTAATATTTTTATTAGTGATATTGCAGAAGGTCTTTATGGTAAGGTATGTCTTTTTGCTGATGATACTAAGATATGTAACAGGGTTGATGCTCCAGGAGGGATAAGCCAAATGGAAAATGATTTAGGTAAACTAGAAAATTGGTCAGAGTTGTGGCAACTGACATTTAATGTGGATAAATGCAAAATAATGCATCTTGGACGTAAAAACCCAAGGGCAGAGTACAGAATGTTTGATAGAGCAGCCTCAACATCTGAGGAAAGGGATTTAGGAGTGATTATTTCTGATTACTTAAAGGTAGGCAGACAATGTAATAGAGCAGCAGGAAATGCTAGCAGAATGCTTGGTTGTATAGGGAGAGGTATTAACAGTAGAAAGAGGGAAGTGCTCATGCCATTGTACAGAACACTGGTGAGACCTCATTTGGAGTATTGTACGCAGTACTGGAGACCGTATCTCCAGAAGGATATTGATACTTTAGAGAGAGTTCAGAGAAGGGCTACTAAACTGGTTCATGAATTGCAGGATAAAACTTACCAGGAAAGGTCAAAGGATCTTACGGAAAGACGAGACAGGGGGGATCTGATAGAATCATTTCAATTTCTTCGCGGCCATCTTTAGTTTAAATTATTCCATATTTTCCCAGATCTTCTGCTGGATCTGTAATAATTAAAGTCCTTCCCTTATGTGGGACTATTTATTTTGTGGGAAATCCCTATCTATACGTTATATTATTTTTCCGTAGTTGTGCTATTATATCTTGGAATTTCTTTCTAGATAGCTATGTAGCTGCTGATAGATCTGGATAGGTAGGTAATCCATTACATTTTTCTTCTTTGGGTCTCTGATATCTGATCATCTGTACCAATTTGTCTTTAATGAGGCAGTTCATAGGAAATGTTATGTTTGTGGTTCCCAACATGCCTTTTATTTGACTCTGATGTGTGTCCACGTCTTACGACGTTGCATACAAAGGTGGCTGCCATTGCACAGGCCTCTGATCCCGTGATAGGGGACATTGTGTCCATGTAACAGTGTGTGAAGTGTGTTGAATGAGTCAATCCGTAGACCATAAAATGTGATAGAAAAAATGAAAAAACTGTGTATAAAAGGCGCTTATAAAATATTGAAAATAGTGTAGATGCTACAACACTCTTGTGGGGGTCCCTCACACCCACCTCAAATTGTAGAAACTAGAAGAAAGGTAGAAAAGCCAGAGGCAGTTCACCTATATGAGTGGAGCATACAGTGATAATAATGGATACCTACCCTATAACAAGGGTCGTCTAGTCCTGATATTGTTGCAGTATCACTTTAAATTCAGCGTATATATACATAAAAAGAAAAACATATACAGGGAAATAATAGTGCAAATCTGTATGGTAATTAACCGTTGTGCAGTGATCAAAACAGAATGCTAACTCACATTTTTTAGAGCCTAAGATGGGATAGGCTCAAATCACTTGCGCTTTAGTACCGTCTGGTGGTACTTGTCCCCTTTTTTTTGAAGCGTTGGTGGAATCCCTCAGAGATAAGAGATACAAAGAAAACGTAATAGGAGATAATATAGTGTAGTAACTTAGGTTATAAAGGTGAGTATACTGTATCTTTAAATAGGTGCTCACCTTATTCAGAGCCAGGTACTCGGCTCTGAGTTTACCAGCTTGAGTGTCAGTAAGGAGACACTTTCCCTTCTTGGAGCAGGTTTGGTGAAGATCAGAGGAGACTTGAATTAAAAATAAAAATTTATTTTGCCAGCAGGCAGTAAAATACAAACAAATAAAATAGAATAAAAAAATGTCCCATAAATGTCCTTCACTTCCGAGACGCGTTTCACCCTACTTGAGGGCTTTCTCAATCGGTTGGAACACCAACCAACGATAAAATGTGATAATCCAGCAGACATACGTAAGGTAAGTGAGACACGAGATAACTGAATGTGACGGAAATGAGGAACTGGCCTTGTCATACAATACAGAGGAGGACGAGTGAGAACAACAAAAGATCTGTACTATAAAACATAATAGTCTATTGCAGAAAACATTCACTGACAGTAAAGAAAATGTTATTGTTAAAAAATGTGAAGGTGTTTGTAAAGGTCATGCAAGCCTGAAGGACAGATGTATCCATTCACACTGGCATAATAACGCCACTTGTCACGAAGGACAACACTGTTTTTCATGTTTTGTACCGAACTGTAACAAATCTGGACACAGCATAACCCTCTTCTATCTGATGGTCAATGTCCCTTTCACATGCCAGTCACTTGCCACTCACGCGTACAATGCTTTGTGGGCAATGTACATTGAATTACGTATTAAAATACAATTCACAAGGAAAAGGCAATTAAAGAGAAACATTTCCAGGGAAATTCTAAGAGACTTATTTATATTTTTCGAAAAAAGTTTATTGGACATCAAAGTACTTTTGAGTTTTGTAAAATGACAGTTCAAGATTTTTAATACCATGTTTACTTATCCATGCATTTTAGAAATAGATATTTGTGATATATAAGAAACTAAATTAAATGTACAAATCCACCCCTCTTTACCCTGCAGTCAGCATAGAGAAACCATAAAGTGAAGAGGAGAAATGAAACAATGTGTATATGTCTCCCCTTCATTTGCAATGTTTGCCCTGGCTGTGCCTTGGCTGAAAAAGATTATGTTGATTGCCAAATATTTGAATTTAAAAGAAAACTAAGTATCCTATGAAACAAATAGTGAACAAAAGTTATTATTGATTTTACATGTTTATTCAATAATATAAATTTCAAAGAAATAATGGCTCCCTTTTAACCCCTTAAGGACACATGACATGTGTGACTGTGTGACATGTCATGATTCCCTTTTATTCCAGAGGTTTGGTCCTTAAGGGGTTAAAGGACTCCCAGAAACTGTACCTTAGATACAGAGATTTTAGAGAGGCTGTGTGTAAGGAGGACACAGGTGAGATAGTTAATTTTGTTGTCTACAGCCTCACAACACATTATTATATCAGCCATCATAATAATGAGCGGAAATAGAAGCTCCCAGCTGTAATTCTTACACTTCATTCATGTTTATCGTGATCACAGCCAATCATACATTGCAGGACATGAATTTTGATTTACAAGGAAGAGAAAAAAAAAGTCAGTGTCGGTAAGCCCCGAATAATAAACGGTTCAGCTCTCCACCTTTATGCAGATCTGTCACTTTTGGGGGTCTTTGCATATCGAATGTGACAGATCAGGTTAGGGTCTGCTGTCTGTAGTATGCATGGGAAGGTAGGTTTTATTTACCCAAAGCTGTTCCTCTTGGCTGCTGCAATCTTCTTCTGGGGGACCTCTCAAGCTCATGTTGCTTCACTTGCCGGGAGCAGCCTCAGTTCTGTACTCTTGAAGTCTATGGATGATCCCACGTGACCGTGAGAGCCTCGATAGATCAATGCCTAAATCCCATAGTTGTCACCAGTGACAGTTGCTGGAATCAGACAAAAGCTAAAAGTGGAGCTTTGGTTTGTAAACTTTTGTCAACCTCAGGCTTGTCCATAGGAGGGGACAAACTTGTCCCAAAGTATCTATGGCTTGTGCTGGAATGTCAATAAATGTAAATGCTGTCAGGATCAGTATTATATCTGATTATATCTGTAATAATACTGAAAAGTGACAGAGCCTCTTTACGAGGTCCAAGCAATCCTTATTTTGTGTCTCTCTGCAATGTTTCTGTCAATTCTAGTGTTTGTCAAGTCATGGGCAATAGTGAAATAAATAAAATATGAACATAGAAGGAAAGGTTCATGAGCCATCATGTAATCAGGTTACTAATAGGGTACTAACGTGAGAATTTTAAAATTAATTTTACATTTAAGGGCAGAGTAGAGGAAGTGAAAACACAGTTGCCTTTTATCCTATTAACCCTGCTATTTTTACCTTAAATTTGAAATGCACATTGAATTCACTTTGAACTTATTGAATATCCCTGCAGGGAGCAGAGTGTATAATGTCACAGAATTTGAAGTGAGCATTGCTAAGCACATGCTCACATTTATTCCCTTTGCACTAAACTGGATTGAATTGAAAGCAGAATTTCTAAATATAAAGATGGACAATATGTGGTTGTAGCTGCAGTGGAGAGTTTTTTCAAGTTAGATAGCACTAGAGTTTTTTTTAATACCTTTTTTTTAATTAATTTTACAGTTTTTGTATTTTGTACTTTACAAAGTGGGCAGAATGGGTAAAGATGGCCTTCATTCCAATGCTAATAGCAATCCTATGTTAGACTGCCCATGAGCTTACAATCTAGAATGTATTGTGTGTTGAGACCATAGGCTTTAGGCAAGGAATGCAATTGTTAAAGTAATATAAATGTATACATAATTTAGCCATTTTAATGCATTTATTTTAGTTGCATTTGTGTAGAGTGAGGCGCAGTATGCAGCAAACTTCAGAGAATAATGGAGAGGTTATATTGACCAGCGGGTCTGTTGGCTAAGAGTCCAGATGGCAGAGGTTCATTGACAGAGGAAGACTACGATCACAGTAACACAGTATTGCAGTAAAGTGTAAGACATATAGCAGCATGCACCTAAACCATGTCACTGCTGTACTTTCAATACTCTGCTGGATTCCCTCTGCTGTCCCAGGGTCTCAGCTAAGCCCCGGGTTGATAGGAGACTCATTTTTTCAGGGGGACACCAAGCGTGAGTTCTTGACTTGGACGGTGCTGTCGAAGCAGCTGATACTCTGAGCCTCTCAATGGCCTCCCTTTGAGAACATGTATTAGAAATGTAGATACCTTTCAAATAATTTTTTCTCAATGGGAAGCCAGGGATAACTTGACAGAGTCACCAGCGCTCAAACCAAGGCTTTCCACATTGAGGGCCAAAGGACAAGAACTGTTCTTTTAAGTGAAATGTATGGAAAATTTGAAACATAACAACAATAAACTCAAGATACGTTGGTGAATAATACAATTAGGCATATATCGTCAAACACGAATACCGCTAAAGTACCACAAAAACTAACACTGTTTAACAAAATAATAATAATAAAACATTTTATGAAATTATTTACTAATCCGTAAATTGTGGAAAATTTACAAGGAAATTGTACAATTTAGGCCAAAATAGACAAACTGTGAAACTTCCACAACACCAATATTTCCCGCTCAATTATTGCTGCCTAAAATTTATTTTCATTTAGTAAAATGTGAATAACTTATTTATATTAATATTTAGCAAAATGACCCTCCCCCCAAAAAAAAAAACATATATAACTGTTTACACAGTAAGATCTGAAAATATATTAAATTGGAAGTCATCATTTTACTGGTAACAAATCCACTTTAAGAAAAAATGATGTAAGGAAATTGCATTCTACAGCTGTCAATCAAATTTAAAAAAAAAAAGATTATTTTTTGGAAAGATAAAGTCATACACCTATACATGCAATGTTCCAAAATGTTTTTTTTTTTTTGTTTATGTATGTATAACATTTTAAAACATATATCAGCTGTAGTAGTTTTAAACATGGATTTAAAAAGTTAACTTTTAGTATCAGCAAAATAGCATCAGTCCAATTAAAATACATGAAATTCAAATGGAATCATCTGTAACAATTAATTGTTTTGATTAAAACCATCATATATTCTGTGCATGATATTATTACAATAATAAGCTTTGTGTTTTTTATGTGTTTTTTTGTTTTGTTTTTTTTACCATACTGCTGCTCATTCATTCTGTGCTATTAGCGTGGTGATGTTGCGGTCCTCGGTGACGTTCCTAATGAAGCTGTCATTGTCATTAATTACTTGGATGTAAATATAAGCTGCCTTTATGGTGCAAAGGTCACCGACATCCATTGTCAATGAACGTGGAAGATGCACAAAAGAGGACAGGAGGCTTGCGCATTCTTACTGAAATTAGCTATTACAATGCAAACGAAGGAGCCAGTCACAGCAAATTAGCCAAATGAATGGGTAACAAGGTTTCATATTCTTAATTTTATTAAAACATTCTAATTACACGTTGACATTTTTCCATCTCTTTCAAATTAAAAACAAAGTGTAAAGTAGCCGGGGTGTATAACAACAATTAAAATAAATAATAACAAGGGAAAAAAAGTGAATATAAAGTCTTCGGGGAAAATAAATAAGAAATGGTAAAAGCCTTTCATTTTACCTTCAGGAAAACAGTGAATTAAGGACAAAATGTATCCGTGTTTTCAATGTATAACTTGGATATTTTCTAGATTCATTTATTTTGGAATTAAAATTTTGAAAGGCGGTTGTGAGGTGTAACCCAATGTTTGATGAACATCCTGAAATAATAAAAAGGTTCTTATCCTGTCATGTTTGAGCGGAGATCTTCCTTGAATGCAGAATGAAACGGCAGCTATTCTTTCTGTTATCTGTTTTATATAGAGGATAGATAGCAGTGATGCATGTGTTATAGGAAATGAATGCCTTTGATGTGTTCTGGAGGAATCATAATAAAGCACAAGACAAAAGATTGAAAAAAAAGAATAGAACTGATGTTCATCATGCAAAAAAACAACAACAACAAAAAACAGCATAATGAGTTAAACCACAGATATTATCTTATCAGCTAGCAAGCAAACTATTTTCTTATAGGAACACACCAATCACCAGGCTGTGAACTTACCTAGGGTCCACCAGTCATCTCCTCTTATGCTGCTAGAAGCTGCCGTGCAGGGCTTAACTCATTGGCTGAGAGTGCTCAATTGACTCTCCCAACCAATGAACTGTCCATGCATGGCAGGGTTCTAGCTTATTGGACCTAACAGGAGCTCCTAGCATAAGCTTTCAACTTGAGAAGAGGCTGTGACCAGCGCGCAGTGGACCCCATGTATGCTGTTAAGCCATTCGGAAATGGTTTAACTATTTACCCTCCGAGGGAACCAGGGCACATCGGGCCATAATGGTTTTGGTGCTTGATTGTTCATTTAAGCCATATTGATAGACTGACTGGGTTATCAGATAGTACAACACCCTATTTATTTGCTGGGACAGAAAATACACATAAGCGTTTCCAGACATTCTGGATATATTGGATGGTATTTAAGAAAGATATTTTAAAAAAGGACACAGATATAATGATATATATTTGAATATTTTATACATAGTGTGTATATCTGAGATTATAGTCTTTATTAGAAGTCAGAAAGGATACACAATTATAAGGGCAAACTCTGCAATGCCATTCCTTTTTAGACTTTATATGAACAAATGATGCAAAAACACAACTTAAAAGGAAAAACAAAAAGTATAGGCAAATGATGCAGCAGACAGATTTGTCATAGCGGAAGAGGATTTACCGATCAAAAGCCTCTGATTACGGTCTATACATATTTTTCTGTAAATTCCTGTACAGCAGGGGTTTATGGGATATGTATAATACGGCCATAAATTACTGTAGTTTTAAGCAACTCACCACATGTGCTGCCCTTTCAGCTTCCCCATTGGAAAATTATGGCCAAACAGTGGAATTCTAATCCTTGACCTGGCTATCAGGAAGTTGTGGACCTGGCAATACTAACTGCCCAACTTCATGATACAACCAAGCCAGTCTACAAGATTTGGTACCCTTGGCTGAAAAGAGGCATATTAACTTTTTGATACCTCTTTATTTCTCATCAACTCTAGTTTTTTTGTTTTGTTTTTTTTTGTGCAGGGAGTTACAGATCATCATCAAACGCCACAACAGCATACATTGGTATATTCAGGCTAGACAGTGACATGAGTAATTGCACATTTAAAAAAAAAGATATTTTTTTTTTTTATAAACAAGCCTAGACTTATAGCAGTAGTTTAGCACAGGTGGGATCATGTCTAGAAATGGTTCTACCCTATTTTTAAATTAATAAAACATGCTTATGCAGGGTATGTCAGTGAATGGGTAGGTAATCGTTACATTAAAACATGGTACGTGTTCTGACATGTAAGTTTAGAGAGACATAGCTTAGGTAAAAAAAAAAAAAGGAAATCGTAGGTAAGGCAATGCTTTTGAGTGAGTCAAACTTAGACAAACTTTTAAACTGAAAATCAGAGTAATAAACACTATTGGATTCTCTTTGGGAAAGTCACGCTGCCCCCCGGGCTCAGCTCCACTGAGCTGCTGGATACGATATGCTGTCAGGCTTGCTGGGTCACCCGAGCTTGTGGGTTTCCTGCCTCTGACATGTTTTTAGCGTGAGCTGAGACCTGATGTGAGGATGGGTCCGGTAGGTGCCACTTTGCCAGCCCAGGGCCCTCGGTACAGGCTCCATGTATGGCCGTCAACGGGATTTCTGGCAAGTGTGTTGCTCTAGGTGTTGGGCTGCGGTTCGAGGAATGTCCTCTAGGGGCTAAAGGCCCAGGAAGGCTGTCGTGGGGACCAGGCCCAAGCCCTGGGTACAGAGGCTAGGCATTCCAAGATTACTATTTTGAGTGTTGAAGGAGCTTCACAGCAATAGTCCCATGAGTGGAGGTGATCCTGATTGCAATGCTGCCTGTGAGCGGTGAGTGTGGTCACGCTCGATGTGGGCCTTGAGATTGGGTACATGTACCTGGGCACAATGCACATCCCACGGGAGGTATGTTGCTGAGCTTTGACTCCATCCAGTAGGGGCCGGGATAATCCCCCTGGCCCATTGGGGTGGAGTCGGGGCCTGCAAGACGTGTCATAGGGCTGTGGTATGGCAGCCAGGCCTGCGAGCAGGGCAGCGGCTGTCTGCCCTGCGTCTCTCCTGAGTAGGCCACAGGCTCCGAAGTTTTGTACTGTAGGGGCCCCAAGACTCCCGATCTCTGAGTCCACGATGGCACCAACCGTCTCCTGTGCACTTTAGCGGACTTTTCCTCTCGATTGTCAGCGGTAAGGCCATTGTTTCTGCCAATTTTAGTAAGATTCAGCAGGAGCCTCAGTGGCATGCGACCGGTCATCATGGCGGTCAAGCCCCCTCCGACTATAGGTTTTTTGTTTTTCTGTGGTGCATGGATATCCCCATATGTTCTTCTTTCTATATCTTCTACCCCTTCCTCTCCCATGCACTCAGACATGTATTTTCCTCTTGTCTTTCTTCCTTTTAATCTTTGACTTGTTTCCTTGCTTTCATCCTCTTTTCTTCTTCTCTCTTTATTCCTTATGTCACTGTTATTCATAGTTTTCTTCACAAGGCCACCCTTTTCCCCCTTATCCCTTCCTTCAATCCTAACTCCCCCAATTCTTCATGAAACCTTGATCGGAAGTCAGAATTACAAAGATTTGGCACCATCAGTTTGAGCAGTTAATATTTTCCATTGCTCCTCTCTATCCTCATTCCACCATTTCTAATGCTGTGGTGGCCTTGTCAATCTTTCAATTGTTTACCACCCCATCCATAGCCCTTTAATTTAACCAAATTCCGTGGTGTTTGCCTATCTTTTTTGTATACCAAAGACAGGGTATTTAAAGTGGATCCTTCAAGACCTATCATGTCCTGCTACTTTTAATAAGCACAAATAATAGAAAATGCGGTACAATCCCCACTGACAGATATGTTATTCTAGAAGTCAGTCACTCAGCATGTAGTTGGATATATACAAATATATAAAAGGCAAACAATAGTGCTCTCAGTAAAGCTGTACACTAGTAATTATAAAAGGTAAAAGTAATCTACTCACATTTCAATCTACTCTCATTATATATATTTTTTTTAACCTTTGGAGCTATCATGTGACCTCAGATGAGGTCCAAGGTTACTGATGATGTCATAAAAAAAATATTATAATGATGGAAAACTATCAAGCTCACTTTCTAAAATATGTTTTTTTTTTACTCCTCTGTGAACTAAAAGTTGGAGGAAGGAAAAAATATATATTTTTTAACCTTTGGACCTATCATGTGACCTCAGATGAGGTCAAAGGTCATTGATGACATTGTTATGATATCATTTTGGTGGCAATTTGGTCAATCTGAACCTCAGATCACCCTATATAAACCCCAAAGTGCCAGGCCTCTTCTATTTACACTTGAGAAAGTCCTAAGTATGTGAAATGCCTTGTGTTATACTAGTTATTTTAAGCATTAAAGATATTTGGCATTCACCTAATTTCTGTGTCTGACCATTTATTATATTTATGCTTTTAAGGTTTTTTTTGTTTGTTTTAGTTTTTTTTTTTTTTAAATCTTTTACTGTTCCTGGCACATCTATACCACCGTTGTCTACCTACTACCTGTATCCTGGTAAGAACTACCCTTAAGAGGAGCTACTCTACATTATATTCCTGGTGGGGATTGTACGACCCAAGCGTCAATACCTGATCAAGTGTATATTGCTCCACCACATGTGAGTAGATTACTTTTATTATTACTAGTGTATGCTTTACAGATAGCACTATTGTTTGCCTTTTATATCTTTGTATACATCGACCTACATGCCAAGTGACTGACTTTTAGAATAACATTACTGTCAGTGGACATTGTACCGCTGATTTTATAGCTCTACTAAATGTGAGTGCTACATCATAGACCTCTTTGTTGTTTGTTCTGCACTTTGTACTAGATACTCTGCACCATTACCGGTTATCTTTCTTCTTTATTACATATATCTGCCACCATCAGAAGCCTGGATGATTGGCAAGTAAAGAATACTCCAAGCATCTGATATTCTATTGGACTTTTTATTTTGGTGCAACCTGTACATATATTTCATATTATCCTGCTTTTTTGAATCATGTACATTGTATCTGATTTTCACTGACCCACCGCTGGGATTGTTGTATTTTTGCACTCTTTGTTTATGGTTTTGTTTATTTGTCTTCTATTGTTACATATTTCTGTAGTATTGATGAAAATCCAAAGATTTAAATAAAATTGGAATAATAAAAAAAATAAAAAAAAAGACAATTAATGGCATAGTATAAGCCATTTATAAGAAATAAGACCAATGTATAAACTCTGTGAAGGCTTTGATTTATACATCTACACAGAATAATTAGACATTATTATGAATACAAATAAGACAAGGTAGGTCTTATTACTGTTTTGACCACTTCAAAAGCTGGAAACTGAATATGGCGCAAATAGACAAAAACAGTCAGGGAGCACGACTACAACTACAAACAAAGACTTCAAAGGCAGCCCATGCGTTGCCAATGTCACATTTCACTGAATGTAATGATGTGTTGAATAATGGTGGCTTTTATAAAATATACAACTAGAAGGCAGTTGAATTTAGCTTCCTTAAAGATAGTCAGACATCGGAGATGGCTTGGGGCATGAAGAGGGCACCGGGAGATACGTGTACCACTTCAGATCGGAGGATATATTTAATGCATATGCAACAATTACCACCTAGCAACTTGCCTACGAGAGAAAACAAGTACAGCCTGAATGTTCCATTTGCTTCCCCTCTTAGAGATATGACAAGGCCTATTGCTTGTAATCATATCATCAAGTTAATTAATTTGGGTAATTGCTGATGTCTAACATTTTACATTGGGAAAAGAAAAAAAAAAAGAGTCATGAGTTTTATGTGCTCCTCTGCAGGTTTGTTGAGCCTGAGCAAATCCTTTGATTCTGTTTGCAAATACCGTATGTATTTTTAAAAGCAATCATTCCAGTGTTTCCTCTAAGCATTTTTTTCAAATTTCCCAGCACTGGAAAAATTACCAAATTAATTTTTAGAATCAGCTCATTTTTATAGCTTGTTTAAGAATCAACAGGAATCAAATGAAAACGTGTTGGGATGATTTCAAAATTTTCATTTCTAGTTCATTAAAATTTAATAATTGAGGGGACACAACCAGTCTGTTTATGATGCATCTGTTACATACAATCCCTAATTTAGTGAAAAGCAGGGGAACATTAAAGGAATGTAAAAAGTTTTGATCACAGGAGACTTGCAAGTTGCAATTGTACACCATACAAAGTATCCTAAAACACAAATTAGCATAAGTGTAGTACAGTAAATACATTTTAAAAAATTCACACCAGATATACTACACTAATTTGTTCCCTGAGGTCCCTAAGTGGGGGAAATGTTTAACAAGAACCACCATTTTTTTAAAAAATTAAAGTCTTTCCTATATCCATACATGGCTTTAATCCCTTGCTTACATCCTGCTGATCAGCCCTTTCGGCAGGTGGATTGGAGACATCTAGAAGGGAATTCGCTCCCCAGTATTGGGCGAGGAGCCCTTTATGCAGATTCATAACTTCTAAAACTTGTAAGTGCAGTATATTTGGCACAATTTATATGTATTCCAGTAGTGCACGGTTATGTTTATTTGTATTTTAATAAACAATGTATTTTATGTGTGTATATATTAGACATGTGCAATTCGTTTCGGTCGGAATGTAAATTCGGACGAATTTCGGGCAATTCAGACATTCGGGTACTTCCGAACGTCCGAATAGATTAATAACTGAATTGCCGAAGTCCTGAAGTTCCAAAATTACCGAATTTGCGAAGTGTCGAAGTGCAGTATTGCCTAAGAACTAATATACTTACCCAGTGGAAGAATTAAGAATGTTACACTGTATACAATTTTAAATACAAAGTATACTAACATAGCCAGGATTCAGCTGTAAGCATTTGCAACACTTACAACAATCAAGTAACATACATTCATGCCGGGCGAGTGGGGGCTTTTAACCTGAAGGGGGAACCTATTGCACCCCCCCCCCCCCCGGCCTCCAACTCTGAACGACGGGTGGGGGCCCTACAGTAAAATAAGGGTGGACACCTAATTTCCTCCCTTCCTGGCCCCCACCCCTGAGCAGTGGCCCTAAATACGAATAAGGGTAGGACCGCTCAGGGTCCCCTCTGAACGGTGGGTGGGGGCCTTAAATACGAATAGGGGGGGCCCTAAAAAAAATGTTACCCCCCAGGTGACTAGGGGTCCCCAAACCCCTAGTCACCCCCCTCTCAGAAAAAATGTACCTAGATCTGAATGAATTAAATATTCTTCTGAAATACTTTGTTCTTTACATAGTTGAATGTGCTGACAACAAAATCACACAAAAATCAAAAAATGGAAATCTAATTTTTAAACCCATGGAGGTCTGGATTTGGAGTCATACTAAAAACGAAAGTGTAAAAACACACTACAGGCTGATCCAATGCAATGTAATGTCCTTAAAACAATTCAAAATGATGCTCAGTAGTGTGTGTGGCCTGCACATGCCTGTATGACCTCCCTACAACACCTGTGCATGCTCCTGATGAGATGGCGGATGGTCTCATTAGGGATCTCCTCCCAGACCTGGACTAAAGCATCTGCCAACTCCTGGACAGTCTGTGGTGCAACGTGACGTTGGTGGATGGAGCGAGACATGTTGTCCCAGATGTGCTCAATTGGATTCAGGTCTGGGGAATGGGTGGGCCAGTCCATAGCATCAATGGCTTCGTCTTGCAGGAACTGCTGACACACTCCAGCCACATGAGGTCGAGCATTGTCTTGCACTAGGAGGAACCCAGGGCCAACCGCACCAGCATATGGTCTCACAAGGGGTCTGAGGATCTCATCTCGGTACCTAATAGCAGTCAGGCTACCTCTGGCGAGCACATGGAGGACTGTGCGGCACCCAAAAAATTGCCACCCCACACCATTACTGACCCACTGCCAAACCAGTCATGCTGGAGGATGTTGCAGGCAGTCCCCAGACTCTGTCACATGTGCTCAGTGTGAACCTGCTTTCATCTGTGAAGAGCACAGGGCGCCAGTGGCGAATCTTGGTGTTCTTTTGCAAATGCCAAATGTCCTGCACTGTGTTGGGCTGTAAGCACAACCCCCACCTGTGGACGTTGGGCCCTCATGGACCATTTGAGTAGACACATGCACATTTGTGCATTGTGCAGGGCTCTGGCAGAGCTCCTCCTGTTCCTCCTTGCACAAAGGTGGAGGTAGCGGTCCTGCTGCTGGGTTGTTGCCCTCCTATGGCCTCCTCCACGTCTCCTGATGTACTGGCCTGTCTCTTGGTAGCGCCTCCATGCTCTGGACACTACGCTGACAGACACAGCAAACCTTCTTGCCACAGCTTGCATTGATGTGCCATCCTGGATGAGCTTCACTACCTGAGCCACTTGTGTGGGTTGTAGACTCTGTCTCATGCTACCACTAGAGTGAAAGCACCGCCAGCATTCAAAAGTGACCAAAACATCAGCCAGGAAGCATAGGAACTGAGAAGTGGTCTGTGGTCACCACCTGCAGAACCACTCCTTTATTGGGGGTTTCTTGCTAATTGCCTATAATTTCCACCTGTTGTCTATCCCATTTGCACAACAGCATGTGAAATTGATTGTCACTCAGTGTTGCTTCCTAAATGGACAGTTTGATTTCACAGAAGTGTGATTGACTTGGAGTTACATTCTCTTGTTTAAGTGTTCTCTTTATTTTTTTTTTAGCAGTGTATATTTAAATTATGGAGTTCTATTGTATCTAATCAACAGCCTCCTGGGAGGTTTCTTTGGGAAGCTGATACTAAGTCCCACCTCCTGGGAGGTTCAGTTATGTGTTTGTTTTTACTGGTGGTGGGAACAGTATGTGTGTGTTCTATGTGTAATTTACCATTACCAGCCAAGCAAAGTGAAGCAGTAGCTGAACATTCAGTTAACCTGCCTAGACCTTTACTAAATGAGGACATTGTGTAGCAAACTGGAGATTCAAAAGGATAAGGAGCAGAGAACAGTGAAAGAAATAGGAAGACAGCATGAGCAAGAAATACTACATTTACACACATTTTGATTTTATATTTAACATTTTAAGCAGGATACATCTGTAAGAGCAAGGGATTGTCCCTTAGTACAAGTGAGAGTAAAGTTCAAGTAGAGGGTACTTAATGAGAGGAGATGGTGGAACAGAGACAGAGAAAACGTTTAATTACTGGCGACATTAGGAAAGAAGAGAAGGATTAGATGTACACAACAGACTTATCACAAGCTAGCACATTTAGCTATTTTATTGTGACTGGAGATTTATAAAAAGTCAGTTATACAAGAGACATTAAAAAAACTAAAAATATTTACAAAAACAAAATAAGTCAAGTCAGAAAATATTGTACAAATGAAAGTTAAAAGGGATACTGTAAGCACTATAAACCATTTCATCTCACTGAATTGGTTATGGTGCCCAGAGTCCTCAGGCTTACAAACTCCTCAGAATGGGAACAGAGACATTTTCAAAAATTCATGTTTCCCAACTATCTTCATACTGGATTTCTAAATATACCTTTGGCAATGGACACTTTTAAATATAGCTTTTTCCCCCCAAAAGGATCAGTAACCAAAAACCAGCCTGCAAAGTCTAGCAGAGCAGGGAAGGGAGTTCCACGGGAACGGTGCAGCCCTAGAGAAGTCTTGAAGGCGAGCATTAGAGGTGGGAGTACGCGAGGATAGACGTAGGTCTTTGGAAGAGCAGAGGGGCCTACTTGTGCATTAGGGAAGATATTATGCCCCAACAGCAAATGACAAGCAATACGGTACACAAAGATTAACTGTTGTAGGCAGGCACAGTTTTATGATAGAGTAATAACATACCAGGCTGACATATCGAGAAGGAAATTCCTTGCCATTTATGATCAAACAAACAAAAACAAGAAAACTATCTAGGCTTGCAGAGTATGCAAAGAAAGCTTAGAGGAGGGGTGTCCAAAAGTACAGACATCCCAAGTCTCCCGGTAGGTACTGGTATTCTTTACCCCCTTGAGCCCAGACCTTGTAAGGAGCCACTACTGCATATCCAATGGCCCTCCTCCTTATTGCAGTAGGGATGTGAGCCCACAGGTTAATTAATCTGCTTTCATTATGTAGGCTGACCTCTCTTAACAAAACCAAGCATAGTAAGAAATTCAGACCTCTGTAGCCCTCAGTTTCTATATTATACGCATGCTTCGGAATATACGGTCAGGACTGAATCAGGTCCATTTTGATTTAAGGGAACACTATAGTCACCTAAATTACTTTAGCTAAATAAAGCTGTTTTAGTGTATAGATCATTCCCCTGCAATTTCACTGCTCAATTCACTGTCATTTAGGAGTTAAATCACTTTGTTTCTGTTTATGCAGCCCTAGCCACACCTCCCCTGGCTATGATTGACAGAGCCTGCATGAAAAAAAAAAAAAAGCTGGTTTCACTTTCAAACAGATGTAATTTACCTTAAATAATTGTATCTCAATCTCTAAATTGAACTTTAATCACATACAGGAGGCTCTTGCAGGGTCTAGCAAGCTATTAACATAGCAGGGGATACGACAATCTTAATTAAACAGAACTTGCAATAAAGAAAGCCTAAACAGGGCTCTCTTTACAGGAAGTGTTTATGGAAGGCTGTGCAAGTCACATGCAGGGAGGTGTGACTAGGGTTCATAAACAAAGGGATTTAACTCCTAAATGGCAGAGGATTGAGCAGTGAGGCTGCAGAGGCATGTTCTATACACCAAAACTGCTTCATTAAGCTAAAGTTGTTCAGGTGACTATAGTGTCCCTTTAATGTCTGCCATATTTCAGTGAAGAAACAAATGATATGATGCCAGACTAAGCTTGAAATCACTGGGATACAAGACTGCCATCTAGAGGATGACAGCGGTAATTATTTTTGTGAAAATTATTTAATGGGTCATTAACCGAGAGTTGTCAGGGACACACTATGCCCATTTGAAAGTTTAAGTCAAAATAATAATTTATAAAAAAACGAAACAAGATATCCATCTATTTCCAGCTTGTGTATATTGGCATACAATACAATTTCCTGATCAGTTCTAGACAACTCATAGCTTACAGTATAACAGTTTTTTTCTTTTTTAAGTAGTTGCAATCTATCCTCTCACTTTTTTACAATTTCGGGGTAAATTACAATCAATGCTTAGATAATTAACCACTCGGTCATAGTGCAGGGATTTATTGCAGTGATGGCAAAGACCGCCATGCAGTGACTGGTTAAATCCCTGCTGGTACCAAGGAATCAGAGGTATCTTGATACCTGGGGTACCCTCTGAGCTGGGGTCAGAATTCGTGGCCTCTGAATGATCTATGCTTTATTTGAACAGCTCAAAGTGAGCGCTACAATCAAAAGATTTAAATCCCCACTGTTACTGCAGTGTGAGCAGGGCTAAATTCTGGTTTACACCAATAGATACATTGGGCTCCCCTCAGTCTAGGGCCCACTAAAAATGGCTCCAGATGACCGACAGGTGAGCTGCAAGCTGAGCTCAAAGTGAGATCAGCATGCAGCTCTTCCAATGAAAATCAGTACTGCATGTAGTCCTTTAAATCCATAGAGAGCACTGCATGTAGTCCTTTAAATCCATAGAGAGCACTGCAGCGGAGCAATCAAGCTCAGCAACATTGCTTCTCTCACTGGATCTGGTGATTGGGATCCAGGGTATGAAGACCCTAAATGGTCTCTTCATGCCGCAATGGCATTTTGATCAGTGTTGGGCTTTGTCAGTTGCCCACTTCTGATCGCAAAGCAATGGGCATACTATATACAATAGTAACGGTAGGTTTTTAGAGCTTGTTGTATAGTGGGGAAAAAGCAGCTTGAGCAACCCGTAAACAGTATACAGGGGAAAAAAAGAAGTAGTGCCTTGTAACAGTATATATATATATATATAAAAATAGATGACAAAAGGGTGGAATATAGTATGGTATGTCTTATTTGCTGAGAACAAGCATAAAATAAATACACTTACAGTATCCTGGAGCTATTATTTAGCTCCAAGTTAGAAGACCTGGGCAACAGAATACTGCAAAATTATCAAAGTTTATATAATGGAGGGTATATCTGTACTATCGCCGTTAGAGAAAAAAAAAAAAATTACAGTAAGTAAAATGCATTTGACCAAAACAAAGTGAGTATAGCGCTTTAAATAACAAGTCGGAACTTACCCCTCACAAATGTATAGTTTTAAACAGATGTACATAAAATATAGCGCGGCATTGTGATGCCATACGGATTATAAAAGCGAGTAAAAACTAACTCACTTTTATAAGCCTTATGGTATCACACAATGGAGTGCTCACAGAGGGCCTGACAAACCAAATTACTGATAGAGGCCAGATTAAGATCATGAATATGTACATTTCAGACCTTAAATGGCATTGGGGTCCTGTAAGTGGCTGGTGGACATGACATTCCTGTTAGGACAAGCATCCTCGTGGTCAAAACGGGTATAACAGTCCTTTGAATACCCTGGACCGTTTGAACTTGGTGCCAAGAGACGGCTTTCAGTTTGCACAGCACAGGCAAAGCCCGTAAAGCATGATCGGGAAATATAATGCACCACTCATCCCTACAAACCAGGCCAGCTAATAACCGAGTTCGTTCTGCTCCCTGAAAAGAGCTTATAGCACAAGGGGTGGTATCGAACTTTAATTTTTTTTTATTTCTACAAGACTTGAACATCCCTAACGTACTGTCACTGTACACAGGGAAAATAATCCAATAAAACTATTAAAGAAATTGGTGCCAACATGGCTATATAATAATTTAACACATCCTTGGTGGCTGTCACAACACTTTTCATTTGACAATTTTCAAGGTGGATGAACACACACTCCCTGACCTTCAGTGAATTTTTATGATTAAACAGCTTGAATGTCTAGCTCACGTGTCACCTGACTGCCATGAATCGAAAAAAAAAACAATAAGAAAGTAGACAGACCGGCAGGAAGTCTTCATATTGACGTTTGCTAGGCCTAAGCGAGAGCACTCTTCCAATATGGTGTCGGAGATGGATGACAATTTCTGAGATCCTTGGATATTCCTTACTGCTGGGAGAAACCACATGCTTTATTTAAAAAGCTCCATGGTCTGTTTGTGGACTCTTCTGCATAAACTCGGACTCTCCACCAATCCACTGTCCTTGGTACCTGTGAGTTCTTCATCATCTCTTCATTGGAATACCTCACAAATTCAGGTGTTTGCACAAATGACTGCACAATACTTGCCAAGTGGGGACTCACACATGAAGTTCTCCAGTCTGGTCTGCCAATCTGTTTGTTATTCTGCCTATTGCCAGTTTGATTTTTATTTACTAGATCTTCCGAAGTAATTGTAGTTGCCACATATATGTGATATGACACTTGGCTACTGGTAAGCTTACTTTACTATGCATAATCTTGTAGAGGTGTAATTTAGCCTCCTCGGAGACGCACCTACTGATATTGCATTTACATCTCCTTGAGGCAAAGGTATTTTATAACAAATTATTTAATTTACATTCAGAAAATCACATTAACACACTGTGTCCACATTAGAGATATCTACTCACTGTACTTTATTCTATACTCCTTACATGTATGTAATTTTAAAAGAATCTAAATAAAAAAAAATAAAGTCCTAGAACTTCAAAAGATTAACTGAAACCCTAGACGTACCAGGCATTTTATTGATCAGGACTAATACGGAATTTATTTTGACTTATTTTTCTTTAGCTGCATTACCTGCCATCCCCCACCCCCTATTTATCTTTTTAATTAGTACATATGGATGCCCTAACTTATGGTGGATCAAACGCCCTCAGTCACCAACCCAAAAACTGAATACAATATACATGGTCACATAGGGTTGATGAGCAGATTGTTGTGATGGAAACATTTTTTGTTCTGTAACTGATTTAAAAGAAAAAAATAATGAAAGCACCTGCTACATCAGATGTTCTTACTTTAAAGAGCGAGCGCTGGTGCTTAAACAAGTTATTTCAATTCTTACAATGTATATATTCACAGAACAGGTGCTGTCAAAGAAAAGCCAAAAGCCAAAAAAAGACTTTGCTAAATCTTTAATAAGGCATAAATTTACACCAAATCGGTTGTCATCCATTTTACACAACAGAGTTAAACTGTTTTAGATCTTTCAGACAATACGTTTGGAAACAATCCTCCAAAATTAGACGCTCTTTCTTGAGACCGATTGTTTGTAACACTTTGAAGAAGGAAAAAGGTCACATTTTCACAATATAAATGTATTAACCTTACGAGAACATGTCTGCTTGTGAAATAATTTGGCCTTTAACAGAACCAACTTACAGGAAGGCACAATAAAAGGAGATTTCAGTATATGTAAGGGTGCATCTGTGGACTATTAAGGGGAAATAGAACATAATTTAAAAGACAAATTAAATAAGTCAATACATTCCACACAGTCAATAAAACAGCTGCACACATCCGTAAACCATTTCAAAACAAGTATTGGTAAGCTAACTCAACCACAGAACTGGAGAATACAGCTGGTTAGTTTGGTAGTTCACAGCCGATAGTTCAATTTCCACAGAGGTTTCAAGTTTCTGTCTGTATAGGAGGGAATTTGGAAAACACCTACATCCTGGATTGCTGGGGTGCCCGGATGACTGTGTTCGTGGACACTTGGCGCAAGTATGGTTTATGTTAAACTCCTTAAGGATTTTTCTGAAGGCATAATAAAATCCTTAGAGAAATGGTTTAGTGTTTAAGTTGTCACTTCTGCACTTCATAAATAGCTCTGAGAAGACCAGCTGTCAATAATGGGTGCAAGAACCCATGTAGATTTTAGTCTTGAGGACCAGTAATACCAGCCTGTGTCTTAAACATGTGTAAAGGATGGGAGAATATTTTTTTCGGTGAGTTAACGAGTTAACTCAAAACTAGTGCCATGGGAAGCACTACAGAACTCCCAGCACTTTTGTTTTCATCAGAAATTAACAATTTGTAAAAACAATAAATAAAAATGAAACAGCTCGTTTAAAGTTAGAAAACAAAATAAAAATCTCAAAAAGTCTGAGTGCTCTCTAATATAGCAGTCTTTAAATGAGGATTTTAACTGTTCAGTTATTTTCACAGGTATATCACACTTATTCAAGCTTGATACATGCTTCGCATGATATTTCTACTTTCCCATCACTCGATTGGAACAGTAAAGAAATCATTTGCACGCTGAAATCTCCTTTAGAATGTGCATTGGAATATTTACTAAAATCAGCAAATTTAAGTGGAAGTAGCATATTGGCATTAGTATTTTTCTGACTTGTGTAATAAAGATTGATTTGTGCAGATCACCAAAAAAAAAACAACATAAAATACAATATCCAGATACACAGATTCCTACACTCAATATACAAAGTGCTTTATTTTAATTGCACATACGTTTTTTTTTTTTTTAATTCAAGTGCTTGGCCACGCACTGTTTTTTTCCAAGAATTTGGCAGTGACTCAAACAAATTTGAAAAAGGGTTAACTCCACAGCCACTAGACAGCCACTAGAGGGAACTTCCTGATTTATAGCAAAGATTTTCTTTGCTAGAGCGTCGCTGGACGTCTTCACGCTGTGTGAGGACCTCCAGCGTCGCTCATTTCCCCATAGGAAAGCATTGAAATTCTTTTTAAATGCTTTCCTATGGGGAGCGCTAATGCGCATGCGCATTAGGTCTCCCCGGCCTGTGAACGGGATCAGTCTCGCCCACCGGCGGACGGAGACAGTAGGAGGAGCGGCGCGGAGGATGAGACATCGTCACTGCCTCAGGTAAGTGACTGAAAGGGTTTGGGGGGTGGGAGGGAGAGGGAACCTCTAGTGCCAGGAAAACGGATTGTTTTCCTGACACTGGAGATTCCATTTAAGCTGAAGGTACAATATTCATACATCTGGCTGAATTCCTCCTCCAGAAAAAAAAAAATATATATATATATAAAAAGAAAAAAGAAGAGATGGGCAGTTTGTTTATCTAGCAAATATTTTCTCATTTGTGTAGTTGGAAAAAATATGCTTATTATTCTGGTCAAAAAATGATGCTGGCACGTCAAGCTATTTTCTCTCTCTCTTTTTTTTTTACAATACATACTGCAATATTAAAAAGATACAAAAAAAAAACAAAACGAATCCTTAAATTCCTAATCTTACTCAATAGAATATGTTGTGACATCTAGCTGGAAGCGTATCACGGTACCCTTTTTAAGACATAAGCACAGTACATCACCTTAGTAATAAACGAGAAAAAAAAAAAAAAACTGCGGTTGATTACCATATATTTTACCCAAGTGCAAAGGAGCTTCAGGCTCTACAGTAAATTGGTAAGCAGGCTCCACTCATTCAAATGCACACACACAAAGGTTATTCTATAGAAAACAATGCAAAACCAGTGATTAGTTAGAACCACTCAATCACTTCTGCCTAGAAGAAGACCTCACTTTATGAAGTTCACGTGCCAGGAAAGAAAGGTTTAGAACTATTAGTTTTTAATATATTTCGCTTCAAAAAAATAAATAAAAAAAAAGTGGAGTGTCACTTTAATAATTGGGGAATGTGAACTCCCACAAAGCAGTATTCTGTTTTTGGTAGTTTCTTAAACTATTCTGCTCTGTCATATACTGGACGGGGAATGAACCAATACATAACAGGGAAAATAGGCACAAAAGTAAAATTGGGACAAAGTTGTAAACATGCACAAACGATCTCCATGAAAACCAGTGGATTCAGTAGGAAAAAGGGTTTTCATGGTAATTCAGAGTTTCTGAAAATTGCCTCACTTCTTTGACACTTTTATAAATGTCCCCCCATTGAATACATATATTTGATTGGCAAAACAAATACGTGTAAACATTAAAAAATACACAGATCTGATGGTTTGTTTAACTGCCGTTAACAGGAATCACTAAAAATGACAAGAAAACTTCAACAGCTGTTAAGTCAGCAACCAAGTGCCAGGAAATGCTGTCCTGATGACGGAGAGAAAATATGTATACTTCTGTTAGAGGCCATATTAGGAATGGGAAAACCTAAATATACGAATAATAGACCATGTCACTCTATTATGAAAGGCAAATTTTAACAGGAAGCACTCTGAAGATCCAACCACACCAGTAACCAAAGACCGTGACAAAGATCTGGAAATTCAGATCAAATTTCTCTCTGCGATTCTACCAAAATGGGACTAACTGGAAGGCAATCAAGTGTCTGTTACAGGAAGACAAAGGCAGTTTGTATAGGAGTACTGCCCAATTACTGCAGTTATAACATTACAAGAAGAATCACTTGAGGAAACTTATCTACTAAGTAACAAGGCCTGTATGCTTTAACAGGCATACAAAATACAGGAACCATATAGAAGCACACTAGCCATAAGGGGACAGAGCATGGTACAAGTTATAGAAGTGCCCTTATTTCCATTATAGAACGTTCCTTAAGCTCATCCTCATTTTAAGCTAGTACATGTAATGAGTAATCTCATTGTAAACACAAAATGGACCAGTCAGCAAGGAAGGTCTCCCACCTCTAACATGCTACGACTGGTAGTTCCTCAGCAAAGATTCAGTCTCAAAACGGACCCTCTAAGTAAATAAGCATTAGTTTTCAGAGATTAGCAGCAAGGGTCATTAGGTTTAAGCGTGGTATCCTTGAAGTACGGTACGCACAGGGATCTGAAGGTGGTACTCCTGTTGGAATACAGCAATGGCGCTCTTTACTGTGGAACTTAGAGGTGGACTCTCAGGACATCTCGAGTAGCAACTGACCGGTTACAATTCATGCACACAATAGTGTGTGACTTTTGTTTTTCAGACAAGCATGGCCGACACATGAGATGTCCGCATGAAAGTTGATAGATTGGCTCAGTCTTGCAGTAAAGCGAAAATGTCCGCAAGCAGGAGGCACATCCTTGGATCAAAGCACTTCGATTTTGCTCTGGAAAAGAAAGAGAAATGAGAAAACTAAATACAAATGAACATCCTGAAATATCAGTATAAAATCAAATAGATAAGCAAGTTTATACTTCCAGCAAAGGGCAACTCCTTTAGCAAAGAGTCATATTTCATCATTCTTAAATATACCATGCAGTCATTGAGAAGAAGCACGCTTTACATTTTCTTGAAGTAACTAAAATAATGTGCAGAGATTCAGTGTGTCGTGAACAGGGTTTGGTATACTAAAATCCCTTAAAATGTTATATTACGTACTTTGTACATAGACCCTAACCTTTTAAAAAATATTTAAAACCTTATATAAATTAACAAAATATATATTTATCTTATCGTGAAGACTATGTAGCACGTTTTCCTTTTACACAGAAATATTACAACCAAAGTGTATGTCTAGAACATAAAACTTAGGATAACCACAAAGTCTCAAACAGTATGTATAATAAAATAAATAGTGAAAAGAAGAAGAAAAACACAAAAAACTGCAAATTATGTAGATGAGGCATAGGCAACCTTCGGCACTGCAGATGTTTTGGACTACACCTCCTTTGATGCTTTGCCAGCATTATGGGTGTAAGAGCCTTATGGGGGATGTAGTCCACAACATCTGGATGCCGAAAGTTGCCTATCCCTGATGTAGATGCTCGCTCAAAGTCCTTTATACCTATAATCATTCTTTACCAGAATTCATTAAGATGTTTGACCTAAAAATGTAAGCATTTTGCTAATGTTCTCTATAGTGCAGTAATCACCATAGCAGTGCTTCTACAAAGCTACCCAAGTATAATTTTCCCTGCAACCAGGATGCTCCCAGAAACTCCCAATATATCCCAAGAGAATACCAGGTATGACAGAGGATGAATTCCATGGCATATTGACGGCACTTTCCACTGGTATTCCCTCCTGCTGTCCCTTCGTAAACCTAGCAGTGTATGAAGGCATGGAGCCAAGCGTTGCGGACAAGGCAAGATCCAGGCTTTGTGCCAGCTTTTGCTCATGTGATAGAGAATCTGTTCGCATGGATACAAAAGTGAAAGAAATGAGTTACTTTCTGGAAACATTGGGAAAAAGTAGGACATTCTTATTTGTTATTAATGGTGAAAAGACCATGAAATGTCTGCAGTGTTAGTGGGTAACAGGGAAGGCTCAGTCTAAAAAGTGCTGAGCCGCAGTCTGGGCAGGAATGGTCTGTGGTTCATTAAATGGTATAAAGTGATAGCAGCCACGGTATCAGTTTAAAACACAATTCCAATCATCACTCTTAATGATGGGACACAGAAAACTTATCCCATAAACCTCTGCTAGAGAGGGTTTAAAAAAAAACCAAAAAAAAAAAAACGTAATTTTTATATAGAGAACTACATAATCGTGAAGAACATGTAAACAACAAATTATTACAAACTATGTTTATTTAATTAGTAGTAATGAGCAGATCATGGTAGGTTAAAGCAGATTAATAAAACAAGTCAGCATTACCTGGAATACTAGCAGAGCAATCCATCTGTGAAGAATGACATTCATTATCAGTTTTCATCTTCTTTGTGTTAAAATCAGAGGTATATGCATTGAGTCCACTTACAGCAGAAAAATAAGTTTGTACATTGTCCTCATTATTGTCACAGTCTTCCATAAACTCAACTTTTCTTTTCATGGAAGACAACGCTACAGAGGAAGGAGCTACAACTGCCCCGGATTGTTTTCTTCCCAGTATATTAGACCCTGGAATACTGTGCTGCAGAAGAAAATAGTCTATCCTGACCTTTAGGGTTGGGTGATAAACAGGTTGAGATTGCTGGCTGTAGGGTACCCCTGTAAAAGGATCACTTGGCATCCTGCCCCATGACGCTTCACTTTGGTTACATTTATCTAGTGTGCTTTGGTCAATAACCTTACCGGACGGGAGCAGCATGGGTAATGTCATAATCTCCAGTGTTATGGGGTCCAGAAATTCTTCAGGAACATCTCGAAGAATATTGGCTAGGTCACCAAGACCATGTTGTGCGTTTTCAGAGTTAATGTAAGATATGTGGTTGCTTTCCATTGGGGAGGAAGGATTTTGTTGTCCAAAACCATTAGGAAGGCTCAAACAGGCAACTTGATATACGCCCTCTACCACTTCTTTGGGACAAGTCTTTGATGGCTGGCCCCATACCTCCACTCTTTTAAGAGCACATAGAGCACCACCACCTACATGAGTAATGCAGATCTTTAGCTGGGCAATACTGCTGAGTGAATATGGACCTTTGCTCCAGAGATCTTGGCATGATGACCCATGGTAAGACATCACATAATCTGTCTGATGGAATGGGCGCCTGGGCTTAAAGCCTCGATTATTAAAAGTTACTTTGCTTTGATTTTTGAGCAAGACTTTCCCCACCATCAGAAAGTCGTCTTTGTTTTGAAGCTGGTCGCCCATAGCAGAAGCAGATGTATAGATGTCCATTCCAGAAAAGTTATGGTGGCCCCCAGATGAGGTGTCTATATTAATCCTACATATATCTACATTAAAGGGAAAATAGATAATTATATGTAAGGGGGGTTTAATGAAATATTCACAGCGAAAACCGCGATTCCTTTTGGCAAGATCCTCTGAGATAAGATTATCCACTTCATAGCCATCTGCACTTATCTAAAGGAAATAAAGATGTGGTAAATACAAGATATATACACACACACACACACACAGTTATAGGATATACAACAATGTATAAAATATATTTTACATAAAATAAAAAAGATGTCAATCATTCACTGCCCCAGTAAACACCATTTATGATGCATGTATTGAGTGCCTCTGCAGTACTTTTATCCCCAGGGCAACATCTCCACATGAGGCTCAGGCTGAGGAAACCATGAACACGTTACAGGACACAAAATAACATGTCTTACAGCAGTGCCATTCTGCCTATATTCTGGCCAGCCAGTAACGTAGACACAGAGAATGCATGAAAATCAACCATTCAGAAGATGGAGCCATTTGAAATACCTTCCTCCACAAAGACAGGTAACCCAAGCCAAGACAAATGTGGAAGAGGATGAAGGCAGTGGTCCCAGTCACTGAAGACAGGATTAATATTCCATACAACCATTTTGCTCAGTCACTGCTACGAAAACCAAGATTATAAGAACTCTGAGAATGGAGAAAAAAGGGTAATCCAGACATGGACCCTGTGCATAGATTTGTATCTTTGCTTGCACCTATATGTGATTACTTTGCTTAGAGGTGCATCAGCTACACCTCACTGAATAAGCCCAAAACTATTTGGGGTTACTGTATTTCCCATTGAGAGAGAACTTTGTGATATTTCGGTTCTGGACTGCCCTTGTGGGTGGGATCAGTCTGATATGCTTCAGAATATGTTCTCTCTGCATTGGCACAAGTGAGCAAAAACCATTTTAAAACCTGAGCAGGGATTTAGTGAAGAGTAAGCTACTGAATTTCTATACGTTTTTGTCTGTTCTCAGAGTTCTCATATTATTTGTGTTTGTTACTATTCTGCTACATGATCCAAATTGCTAAAAAAAAAAAAAAAAAAAAAAATCCTTTTTTTCCCTGTGAAACTAACATTTAATTTTCTGGAAGCCCCTTACAACAAGCATAATTATTCATCTTTGTAAATCACCTTGGACATTTACTCCAAGTAAGATACATGGAACAAAATAAAGTCAAGAGTGATCCTTTGCAATTACCACAACAGCGTCAATACAATGACACCATCTTGGAAAACCACTACAGTAAATTTTTTTTAACTTTTTCTTTTCATAAATTAACACTGTGAGCAAGACAGAACAAGTGTAAATACAACGAAGTCACTAAGCAATAAAGTATTCAGAACTTCCCCCACTCCCAAAAAAAAAAAAAAAAAAACACACACACACTTACCTTGCTGCACACTATTCTCGGCTTAAACTGAGGAAGGCAAACGTTTATAACCATCCTTACTGATCAGTTAAGAGGATCTTCAAAAATCACATCTGCAGAAAAAAAAAAACAAGAGAACACATCAAGCACTCTAAGCTTGGAAATATTAATCAAGTTACTTCCTTATACCAACTGATTTAATTAAAATGACAATTAACTTATTTCATGTGCCTTTCTAAGTGATGAAATCCCTTACTCAACAATACTTGCAAATTACACCTGTATAACGATCTAAATAAACACATGACTCAAACAAGGTGGGGACACTGTAAAGTAGCACAGCATCACCTGCTGTTACAGCAATGTCTTTACAGTCAGAGAATTCATTAAATCTCAAACATTGATATATTACCTTGTGAGAAGCACAATCAAAATGGTATTAAAACTGTATTTTTAATAAAGAGGTGATTATATATATATATATATATATATATATATACACCTTCATAACTATATAACATTGATTTCCTCAGCCCCTATGGGGTAGTTGTTTAGATTTGTTGTCACTTCCAAATGTATTTAAAGCTCTTTAGAATCTCTGATGCTAATTACATTAAGATGCCCTGGTGTCTCCTTTAACCCCTTAAGGACACATGACATGTGTGACATGTCATGATTCCCTTTTATTCCAGAAGTTTGGTCCTTAAGGGGTTAAAGAAAAAAATTAATATACACACACACACACACACACACACACAAATTAGAGATTAAAATAAATAATAAAAGACTCCAGGACAGAAGTTCCTTTTTCTTATATTTAAAATATATATATATCTATTACAATGTAAATATTTATTGAGATATTTCTTAATGCTCTGGAAGAGAGATTGCCGCATCATCAACTTGCTGCAAAAGTGAAGGTACACAAAGTGATAGAAGCTCTACTTTCAAAAATATAAGATTTGAGGGGGGTGAGAGCTATAAAAGACCTCCTCTTCAGAACAAGCTTTTATACCAAAGAAAGCTAGAATACCCAGACAATCATGTCATGCAAAATTAGCAAATATTTAGTTAAAAGTATTTTTATTTAATCAAAGTGCAGCCAGAAAACTAGCACGGAAGAGACATTGCCAGATAAGAATTACAGCTTGGCTAAAAACTATAATGAGTATTGTGCGTTTTTTGTTGGCAACCTCGGCACAGACCACGAGATGTACGAAAACAAGGGCTTCTCGATGGGTAAAACTAGCAGCACATCAAGATGAAAGCAAGCCTTTATTAAATGACATCATGAAAAAAATATCCACTAACTACAGTGACAAAAGGTAATACAGTTTAACAAAACGCATCACATAAGCGCAAACAAAAGTAGAGACACGAATTTAGCACAAGAAAGAAAAATAGGCGATACATTGGGACATTCTGCAACTTGTTTTGTGCTTGGGTAACACTCTTGAATGGATCAGCTGCATATTGTCTATACTTTATAACCCGTTCACCTATTGTGCCATATATTGCTTTAGATTTGTATCTTTGTTTGCACTTAAATGCGATGATACCTTTGTCACTATAGTTAGCGGCTATTTCAAGTAATTTTTTATTTATAAAGCGCCAACAAGTTCCGTAGCGATGTACAATGGGTGGACTAACAGACACGAATTTGTAACCAGACGAGTTGGACACACAGGAACAGAGGGATGAGCTTACATGCTAGAGGGACTGGGGTATAGTGACACAAAAGGTAATGGTAGGGTAGAAAAGTACAGTAGGTTGCTAAATTAGTACTCACTGAGGGCTTAGTGTATTGTTTTGATAACAGTTGCAGGAGCAGAATCAGGGTGCGGGGAGAGAAAGCTGTTCAGTTTAAATAATATGCTTTTCTAAAGAAATAAGTTTAAGATTTTTTGAAGGAGTGAAGATTGGGTGAAAGTCTAACAGAGAGGGGAAGGGCGTTCCATAGAAGGTAGGAGTACGAACAGAGGTTAGACGTAGGTCTCCGGCAGAGCGTAGAGGCCTAGACAGGACATATTTGTGTATTAGTGAGGATAAGTAGCTGAGAGCAGATTTGTAAGCAAGTATCAGGATATATAACAAAGACTTATTTAATAGTGACTTGCTTTCTTTAAATTGTGGTGTGTTGCAGTGTTCACACAGACACACAAACTATATTTCTTTTTAACCACTAGAGGGAGTGGTTACTCAAAAATCTGCATCCCACTGCTCTAATATACCATTTTAAGTATGCTCCCATCTTACCTGTGGTCTATCATAACACATGGGTAAAATTAGCTCAGGGCATGGTGAAGCATTTTATACTTAAAAGCCAAAAATATTTAACCCCTTAAGGACACATGACATGTGTGACATGTCATGATTCCCTTTTATTCCAGAAGTTTGGTCCTTAAGGGGTTAAAGGCATACAATACCTAACCTGGTAATGCTTACAGAATATGGGCATGTATAGCTCTGGTGCATAATCCACCCATAGCGTCGCTGGAAGTCCCATAGGAAAGCACTGAATAATGCTTTCCTATGGGAAGTTGTAATACGCGCATGCACATTAGGTCTCCCCCCGCTGGCAGAGGAGCGTGGGCGGAGTCTGACCCAGAGCCGGGAGACAGTCGTTTTAACCCCTTTAGCGACGTGGAGGGGGGGGGGGGAGGGGGAGACTCCAGGATCCTCTAGTGTCAGTAAAAGGGGATTGTTTTCCTGGCAATGGAGAATCCCTTTAAGCAAATTTATAAAAGTCATGGATGCTGGCCTTCTTACTACAGCTTTTCTTTGATTCCACACGCATTTGCACCTGCTACAGCAGAAGAGGTTTCTGATCTGCTCAGGTCCTCCCGCCCCATCAGCTGTTTCCTCAATCCTATTCCTTTGTCTCCCTCTCACTAAAATTTTCAATCTCTCCCTTTCATTTGGCACTTTTCCCTCACCCTTCAAACATGCAACTGTAACCCCAATTCTGAAAAAGCCCAGCCTTGACCCCAACTCCCCATCCAACTACCGCCCTATATCGCTGCCATTTGCCTCCAAGATCCTCGAGAGAGTTGTGTACGACTGACTGACTTTCTCAAATCCAACTCTCTGCTTGACCCCCTTCAGCCTGGATTCTGTGCTGGTCATTCTGTCGAAACAGCTGTGACCAAAGTATCCAACGATTTAATTGCTGCTAAATCTCACGGCCATTACTCTATCCTAATCCTCCTTGATCTTTCCGCTGCCTTTGATCACTGTCGATTCTCACAGAGAATGACTGGAGCATGGCCATTGGTGGACAGACATTATGGGCATTGTCATTTCTGATTCTCACAGAGAATGACTGGAGCATGGCCATTGGTGGACAGACATTATGGGCATTGTCATTTCTGATTCTCACAGAGAATGACTGGAGCATGGCCATTGGTGGACAGACATTATGGGCATTGTCATTTCTGATTCTCACAGAGAATGACTGGAGCATGGCCATTGGTGGACAGACATTATGGGCATTGTCATTTCTGATTCTCACAGAGAATGACTGGAGCATGGCCATTGGTGGACAGACATTATGGGCATTGTCATTTCTGATTCTCACAGAGAATGACTGGAGCATGGCCATTGGTGGACAGTCTGGCTGAAATACAGGAAGCAGGGAGATCTGACACAATTAGAGAAGGGGCAGAGAATATGATCAAAGTTAATATTAAATCAGGTATTTCTAAAGCTCATTTTTAAACTATTTAAAGAAAAAAAAAAAAGCACTTTGTGACAGTAGGTTAACGGTTAGGAAAAGAAAAAAAAAATGAATATGCCTTTTTTGCCTATACGGTTCCTTTAATAGCTTTCTAGATCCTGCAGGACCCTCCTGTGTGTCAATAAAGCTCCAATACAGGGCAGAAAGGAAAAAAAATATAATAACTTTTAAAGAAAGTTACATCTGATTGAAAGTGAAATCCTTTTTTTTTCCATGCACGCTGTGAGTCGCAATCAGAGTAGCTGTGGCTATGGCTGCATAAACAAATACATAAGTGATTAAACTCCTAAATGTTAGAGAATTGAGCAGTGAAACTTCAGACACATGATCTATACACAAACTGCTGTATTCATTTTTAAATGGGGGACCATTCAGAGATTACTCCAGTGAAACCCCCCTCCCCAATGGGCACGAATGCCTACTCTAGGCAGACCAGCCAATTCTGGCCCACCCACCTTGATTACATACCTCCATTAGGTTACTGTAATTCTTACAATTAAATATACTTTTCAGAAACTACAAAAGAAGAAAAAAAAAAAATCTTATATTTTAGAGAAAAATCAGAGCCTCCCCCCACCCAAAAAAAAAAACAGAATAATGTATGTGAAAATGTAATTTAATATTTTACAAAACCTAGGCAAGCATAAGATAAAGATAAGTACAACGTGATGATACGTTTAGCTCAAATTAGAACCGAATAAGACTCAATCCACTGGGCACATAGATGAAATTATATATTTAAAAAAAAATGTTTTACATATTAAGCTACAGGTAACTTGATATCTTGTTTGAGACTTCGATAAGGGAATAAAAGTTCACCTTGATTGCATCTACACTCAGGGCAGGTAGCTTAACATTGGAAAATAAATGTTAGACTGCAACAGTAATGCATTAAATAAAATGCAGATTTATGATCTATTGATAAGTGCTACTGTTTAGTAAGAAGGCCACATATGGGGCACATTTATAAAATTGCCACCAACGGGGGGAAAAACAATATCCAATAGAAAGATGCCATTATCATAGTGATAAAGCAATTGCTGCACGTTTAATACAGCGCCCGACTATACTGTCAGAAACGCTTTAATAAATCCTTCACATTGCAGCGTCCATAAACATTCTATGCCACCAAGAACGAGCCTGATCTTTTAACTTATCCGAAGACAAAGAGCACAATGTTAAAGCAAATCGTTTTTTCCCCAAAGTTAATTACATACAATTTATACATTTTATTATATAATCCATTCATGAATTAAATAAAACATTTAGAATGAAGATAATTTGATTGTACAATTAATTTCCTATATAAATACAAGGCCATTTGGGGGTACAGTCGGGCCTACAATGCTTATTCAAAGCAGGCAGCTTGTTGTCAATGAATCACAGCAACAGGACAAAAAGCACACATAAGGTCTTGAAATATGTCAGTAACTACTACTGTATTCAGCAATGGAGATAACGTGTGATGGTATCCTCTCTGCTGCACCCCAGCGCATACTGAAATAAGTGAAAGATGTTTTCCCAAAATGATCACAGAAGAAATAAGTAAGGCAACTTTCGGCACTGCAGATGTGGACTACCTGTCTCGACAGTGTGGGCAAAGCATCATGGTATATGTAGTCCAAAACATCTCTAGTGCCAAGGTTGCCTACTCCTGAAATAGGCAGTTTACAATAATGTATTGGGTTGGGAGGAGGGGGGGGGGGGGGGGGGTGGTCACAAAACACTCATCAAGGAATTATGTTTACTATATGGGTCAACTGTCATTTAGAGCACCAAATAGTTTTTGATGTAAATAAGCAAGTTTTTCAGATTTTGTACGTTTCATTAGAGGAATCCACTCCCAGTAGGGAAGCTCAACTACTGTGTACCCTAACTGACGCAACTGTCTTCTCTTCAGATTATGGAGTCCCAAGAGGTGATGTTTGGAGGCATAGCAGTAATGATTCCTATGAGAAACCTGAACAGCCAGTTTTGTGACATCAGGATAAAGTTTGGGCAAGATAACTGACTTTTTGGTTGAAGCAGTTGGCATAGTCAAAACCGATAAAAGATCATCAGTAATAGGTACACCAATTGAAAAAATTCCATTTTCTGGTGCATGCAACATCATTTTCTTTTGATCATCATCATCATCATGATGATGCTTCACGTTGGTCTTCATCTTCATGGTTTCCTTCCCTACTTTACATTCAAGTTTGCTGTCCAAAAGCTGATTTAACAGGTCATCAGTGATGTGAAGGCCAAGAGGTTTTAATTGAGGCTTTTCCTGCTCGGGAATATCTATGTTTATTGGTATGGGTTTCCTGTTTATATCTAAATGTATTTCCAAATCACTTGATCTGGTGTGGGGTAATATCATATGATTTTTCACATACGGAGGACCACCCAATATAGTCTCCAGTAACCCAGCAGCTTCAATAACCTCAGGCTTTAAGCAGATATCCTGATTGGCAAAACTCCTCAGCATTTCAGTGACTTCTTGCTGCAGTTCTGGAGAAAGATGTTTACCTTTGTAATCTTGGCATTCAAGGTCTACACTCCTATCTAAAGTGAAAAGATCCTTCCTGAGCTCAAACAAGTTATTTTTTGTAGCCAGAGTAACAAACTTGTCACTTAAGGCAATTTCAATAAGATCAACAGGATATCTCCTGGCAAAGGCGAGCCCCAACAAACACGTTAGAAAGTGCTCTGGAAACTTTTCAAACTCTTGCAGCCTCTTGCGTATTTGATTAGTGATTACGGAATAAAAGTGTTCAGAATTTGGGGGTTCATAATTAAGAGCACCAAAAGACCACAGAAACTTGGCAAGGTCTTTGCTTCTACAATATGCTATTCGTTCAGGAACTACAGCAGCTATAGCATTCATAATATTCTCATCCAGATAATGCAATGCTGTGCAGGACAGAGCAATGTGCATGATGCCTTGAATACCCATAGTGGAAATACGTTGAGGGACAACCTGTCCAAGTTGTTTTAAAAATGCCAAGTGATCCACATGAGTAAATCGTACCATTTTAAGAATGCTGACTAAAGCAAAATTACTAATTTCCTGCATATTAGCAGAAACCTTATCTCCAATTTTTCTCATAAGGTATTCAGACAAGCCATTTTGTGATTTGAAGAAACCTAAACAGACTGCACCGATTTCTTCAAGGTTAACCGAATCCAGATGTCTCAGCACCATGGATTCTAGTTTCTGCATCAACTCTCGAGGTGCCTGTCTGCCTTCACCAATTATGTAAATCAGCTGTATCAACTGAGGCAAAGTGAGATGTTTCCAACGCAGCTGCATGCAGCTGTACAGGATATCCAAAAATTGTGGTACACTTCGCCCCAGGAACCTCCACATGTCAGCAACCAACAACAACTCTTCTGTGGTCATGTTCCATACACGGCAACTGAATTCTGTCTGATACACATTCAACATAGAGTGAGCTGGGGGGATTTCTAGGCGTATAAAAGAACCAAGAATATTTAAAAGTTCCAAGTTGGAAAACATCTGGATATTTTCCACACTGTATCGACAAAGCATGGCAAATTTAGTATTTTTCCGAATCACAGCAATTTCTTCTGAGGGCAAATAACTAAGTTTTTCAAAGTATGCTGAAATTGTTGTAGGGGTAAGATTGCTTTTGAGAATGGTGACCTTTTGTAGTAAATTCTGACCTTCTTCTATAGATGTAGTTGTAGTCAGATCAGAAGTTCTATAGCACAAAGCCTTGTAATCAGGTCTAAGCTGCTGGAAAGTCCTAGGGTCGTCTTTGGTGCTATACATTTCGGGAACGTAACAGTCTATAGGTTCTTTTTTCTGTTCCCTCTCTTTCGGCTTCTGTGTGGTTTTATGATGCACTGTATCTGGACTGCCAAATGCCAAATCTAGAATGTTGTTCTTTGTACTAGATAAGCTTCGTGAGCAAGTGATGCTGTAAGTATTTTGAAACAGTTTGGCATTACTTGCAGCATAATCATTTTCCAAAGGATAGCTCTCACACTCATCAGTAATGTGCAGATTGTGCCTCTTTATACCAACATATGCAGATGGGTTGTAAAGAACTTGGGACTGCATTTTGCTCACATCTCCAGGTTTCTTGTCCTCTGAAGCAGGTGCATCATTTGAAGGATAAAAAATATATCCTTTCCCATGTTCATTTGGAGTTTTCTTCTGTGGCCATCTCACTGTGGATGAAAATGTTGATGCTTGGTATATCCCTCCACGCAATCGTCGGCATATCACAGTGGCCATGGATCCCACAGTAAGGTGTCCGGACGCTGAAAGAAGGGTAGATGGAGAACGGTGATGAGTGTCTTCGTTGTACAGAAAAAAAAATTATATTTCTTGTATGTGTCATCATAACCCACACCACAGTAAACTTAAAATTTAACGTCCAATTCAAGAAGATAAAAATTTGTTCAAACATGTCCAATAATGCTCCTATGTCCTGCAGAGCATACTTTCAGGGTTCAAGGTCTCCAGATTTTGCATATAACTTAAAGGTAATTTAGATTGTAAAAACAAGTCTCACATCCCCATGGTTGTTGGCGAACCGAAAAAAAAAAAAAAAAAAAGTCTGAAGGAAATTCAGATTGTACCTGACAAAGGGAAGAAAATTATTTACTGGCTCCAAAATAGCAGTCCATTCTCCCCTTGACTCGAAAGGTTAAAAAAAACAAAACAAAAAAAAAAAAAACTATCCCACCAAATGTACACCTCATTAATAGATTAATGGCATGTGGGGACTATGATAACACAAGATATTTAGGCAATGATTTCTAAATTATTGCTTACTGTGAAGAATCCTTTCATGAATGAAACCTATTTTCTATACGATAAAAGGAGTGAACCAATGAGCTGTTCCTATTCGGCCCATTGGCGCACCATACAATGCCCTACTAAAACTTTTTTAGCCACGGATTTTAAAACATTGCAGCATACCAACAAACTCCTGTTCCATGGTGTCCTCTATAAACACTAGCACCCACAATTACTAGTTGTATTCAATGTAACAATGCATTATGCCTACATGTTGGGATTCATGGACGCCACAAAGAGGTTGAATTTATACAGAATTTATTTTCAATACCATTAAAGGGACGTTCCAGCGCCAGGAGCCTCGTGAAGCCGCACCCCCTATTTCGTCAAAATGACGAAATAGGCGGCCGCGAACAATCAGACGCTTCCATCCGGAAGCGTCATTGCTCCCTTGTGCGCATGCGCATTCATGCTGCCCTATGAAGTCCTGAGCGCACTACCGCGCGTGAGCGCAGCCGCGAGCTGACTGACAGCTCAGCTCGCGGTCTTTGCCCGCCTCCTCTGCTGACAGGCAGGAGAGAGAAGGTGTGCACACAGTGCCTTCTCTCTCCTGCACACGTCAGACGTATTTTAATACGTCTGACGTGTACATGGCCTTTTTAGGGCCATACATGATAGGAAGTCCCTCTAGCGCCGTCTGAGTGACGGCCACTTGAGGTATTCCTATCAATGTAAACACTGTATTTTCAGAGAAAATACAGTGTTTACATTAGATTGCCCGCAGGAAGCTATAGATCTCACCTGAACAACTACATTAAGCTGTAGTTTTTCAGGTGACTATAGTGTCCCTGTAACTGTATGAACCAAACATTTTCTTTCTCTTTCGATATTCTTTTACAGGGGACAAGTCCACTTAGAAGCACATCATTCCAAGGCTTGTTCCCAGAGTGCTGGGCAGTAAATATTGATTTTTTAACAAGGTTTGTGTGTTTCCAACGAAAGTAGAACATAACACTATGAAAGACATGCAACGGTGTGGATCTGCACAATGACTACTTTATTGAGATAAAGTGGTCTGAGTGACTTTAGTGGTCATTTACGCTGTGCTTCTAGTAAGAGCAGATAAGTGGTACCCAAAACAGTCCCCAATGATCAGAAATCAAAACAAGCTATTATGCAAGAGAACACAAAAGAAAAAAAAAAAAAAAAAAAAATAGGAAAACAAAATGCATATATCTGTACATTTATATCCTCTAAGTCAGTGGTTCCCAAAACAGTCTCATGACCCAACAACAGTCCAAGTTTTGTTAGTATCTCGATGGAGATAAAAAAATAAAAAAAAAGTAAATAAATAAATGTATGGTGGGCCATGAGAACCGGTTTGGGAACCATTGCTCCAGGTAGTCATGTCCTTTGCTCCTGTATGAATGTTGTGGGGGGAGAATGGGGGAAATAAGATGGTGCTTTCTTCTCAGGAATTCTATTTGAATGTTTATATAGGCCAGGGGTAGGCAACCTTTTAGCAGCACTGTGCCGATATAGGATTGTGATGTCCCGTAGCGTGCCGATCCTATTTTTTTAAATTGAGGTGTGTATGCTGCTGTATTCTGCTTGTGTTATTTTTACTGTAATTGCTTTGTATCGTTGTATTTGTGCGTATATGAGCTATTATATTGTATATGTGCACAGGGCCGCCATCAGAGGGTGACAACCCACTTTCTTTCTCTGCAGACATAGATAGCGAACATCGCTATCTATGTGTGCAGCCGCGGGCCCCCGGCTCCCTGTTACCGCAGAGGGGGCCCAGGCAGCACACAGCCTCTTCTCTTCTAATAACTCTCGTGAGACCCGGTTGCCAGGGCAACGCTCCGCGGGTCTCGCAAGAGTTATTGGAAGAGAGGAGAGAAGAGAAGAAGCTGTATGCTGCCTGGGCTCCCTCTGCGGTAACAGGGAGCCGGGGTCCCCCCACCGGACCACCAGGGATGGAATCTCCCCCCTCCCTGGACCCAGGTAAGCAGGGAGGGGGGAGAAACATTTAATTAAAGTTAAAAAAAAAAATTAAAAAATGTATGTGAAAATGCCACATTCAGTCCTGCATCATTGTCAGCGGACAAGGCAGGGCGTGAGCTGGCCTGGGAGGTGGGGGGGGGGGGGGGGAGAGGGGCAGACCTTGTGCTTTGTCAGGGGCCCCAAAATTTCTGATGCCAGCCCTGTATGTGCATTAGTAGTTTATCGTATATGGTACATATGAATGTGGGCTGTGTATGAGGGCTGCTTGTGGAATCGTGTGTGGATGGATATGTCACATTGTGTTTTTGGTAGTGTGTGGGGGCTGTTTGGGGTATTGCATGTGAGAGGCTGAATGTGGGATTGTGTGCATGTATGTGGATTGTTAGTGGTGTTGCGTTAGTGGGGATTGTGTGTATGTTTGTGTGTGGGCTGTCCATATTATTTGTATCAGGGGAGGCTTATTCTGCAGGTCTGTGTATATCTAGCAGTGTGAGTGGCTTCCCTGGGTTCCAGTGGAGACCAGGCTGGCCAGGTACAGGTCAAGGACAGGAGCTGCAACAGCAGCTGCAGGCTGCTCTACTACAGTGTGGATTCCCATTCACAAGTGCTGGGAGGAACTGATCTGAGGTCACTTCCTCTACATTCTGCAATGCATAAATTGAGGATTTTCCTTCACCACCTTTTCGTATTAGCAGATATCTGAAGTTTCACTGAGACTCCTTATAGGCCAGAGCCTGTTTGGCTCTAGCAGCCTTGAGTGCTGTGGAAAGACACCACTAGTGCCGTAGGTTGCCTACCCCTGATATAGGCTTGCATAACATATTTGCAAAGCTCTGTTGTATGTTATGTTTGCGTTAAAGTGAACTTGTCATGTGTATTGCACAATAAAACAAGGCAGAAATGACAAAGTCTTCTTAAAGGACCAGGAATGTTCTCTAGCTGGATTCTTCTTTGTATTTTCCTTTTGCCCATGAATTATTTTCTTGCATCCGCAACAGACTATATAAAATGTTCTGTGAAGAAAAAAAATAGTAATTTTCCTAGATATAGTAATATGTGAAAAAGAAAAGGAGGGGGGTGCTATAAAAATAGTATCACAATATTTGGGTCAACTTCCGTGTTGTGAGGTCACTTCCGGGCAGCCCGGAAGTGACCTCACAACACAGATATTGACCCAAATTTTACCCGGGAATTCTGAAGTTTACCGGATCTATTTAAAGAGACTGTGATCGTTTGTATAACATGCACCTTGGAAGAAGACGAAAGTCGAAACACACAACGCCCTGTATGTTTTTATTTTTTGTTTTATTTTTATGTAATAAATCTCTCTTCATATACTGACCCACTTGGTTATCCGAGTTGTGATGTGACCGGGAGAATATTTGTAAATATTTGAAGCCGACCCCACTTGATGAGCGAATACAGTTAGAGCCTGCTATTAAGGCTCTACGGATCGTGAGTGACCCAATACTGTTGATATACAGTTTTTTTTTTATACAGTATTATGCTATGTGCATTGTGTTTATATCTTTTAGATTGATCCAGCAAACCATTGATTGAATTACTGACGTACAAATAAGTATAATATTGTGATACTATTCTTTATAGCACCCCCTCCTTTTCTTTTTCACCTTTTTCACCTGTTGTATTTGTGTAGTGCCTTTGGTGATTTACTTGGCACTTGGGGGTTGTTGGTGTCTACTTTGTTATTTTCATTAATAGCGCCAATCAACCCGTATATATTTCCGTAACAGGGAATATATTTAGTTTATCTATAGTAATATGTGAGATCTTACTAGTGATAGGTCCACTTTAGCTTAAATGCCAATGTGAACATTCATATTCTTAATACCCCACTAATACTAAAATTATCCAAGTCATATGAGAATTAATCATTTGAGGGAAAAAAAAAAAAAAACTTGATATTAAATGTCAAAATCATGATGAAATCATTTCTATCAGCAACGGCACCGACGACAAATTCTAAACATACAAGATGTTAACTAATGAACACAAACATATCAAAAGAAACAACAGCACTAGAACATACATATGTGATACATTTATACATATCTGCAAGGATTCCCTTGTTTTACCCCCTTATCTGTCTGGTCAGTAGTAGGTTGATTCCAATCAGAAAGATATAATGTGAAAAGGGGAGGAGGTATTAAGAGGACTGGGTAATTTTATTGAAAACTATAAATACTTATTTTTTATTTATTATTATTCCTACCTCCAATCTTCATAATCTTTATTGTTGGTTAGTATACCTGTGTATAATGTCTAACCCCCTCCCCCGCACAATATACAGAGTACAGCCAGTTACCCACCCACCCCCAATATACAGAGTACAGACAGTTACCCCCCCATTATACCCAGTTACCCCCCCACATTATACCCAGTTACCCCCCCCACATTATACCCAGTTACCCCCCCCACATTATACCCAGTTACCCCCCCCCATTATACCCAGTTACCCCCCCCCCATTATACCCAGTTACCCCCCCCCCCATTATACCCAGTTACACCCCCCCCCATTATACCCAGTTACACCCCCCATTATGCCCAGTTACACCCCCCCCATTATACTCAGTTACACCCCCCCCATTATACTCAGTTACACCCCCCATTATACCCAGTTACACCCCCCATTATACCCAGTTACACCCCCCATTATACCCAGTTACCCCCCCCATTATACTCAGTACAGCCAGTTAGCCCCCCCCCCATTATACACAGTACAGCCAGTTACCCCCCCCCCATTATACCCAGTTACCCCCCCCCCATTATACCCAGTACAGCCAGTTACCCCCCCATTATACCCAGTACAGCCAGTTACCCCCCCATTATACCCAGTACAGCCAGTTACCCCCCCATTATACCCAGTACAGCCAGTTACCCCCCCATTATACCCAGTACAGCCAGTTACCCCCCCATTATACCCAGTACAGCCAGTTACCCCCCCCCCATTATACCCAGTACAGCCAGTTACCCCCCCCATTATACCCAGTACAGCCCATCCCCCCCCAGTATACCCAGTACAGCCCACCCCCCCAGTACAGCCAGTTCCCCCCCCCATTATACTCCGTACAGCCAGTTAACCCCCCCCCCCATTATACCCAGTACAGCCCATCCCCCCATTATACCCAGTACAGCCAGTTACCCCCCCCAGTATACCCAGTACAGCCCACCCCCCCCAGTATACCCAGTACAGCCCATCCCCCCCAGTACAGCCAGTTCCCCCCCCCCCCATTATACTCAGTACAGCCAGTTACCCCCCCCCCCCATTATACCCAGTACAGCCCATCCCCCCCGTTATACCCCCTCCTCCCCCGTTATACCCATATACTCGGTACTGGGAGATAGAAGGTGACATACACACTCCCCGCTGTGCTCAGGCCGGCTCTCCTCCTGCCCTGGCGAGTCACTCCCAGCAGACGGTCTGGCGGGCGCACAGTGATGACGTGTAGAGTGTAAACCCCAGAGCCCCAAACAGCAGAGTGTGCGCCGTTATAACGCTCTGTCTCCGGCCCGCAGAGGGCGCCGTTCCCATCCGCCCCACACTAATTCACCAACTACTTAACCTCCCGGGGAGAGGCCGCCAGCAGGGGAGCGGGAGGAGGCTGCTTTCGCTCTAGTGTAGGAGACGGCACGTGACGGAGGCGGGGTTGCATGCAAGGTGGAGCTATGCCTCCCTACACGTCGTTCTAAACGCTAGAGTTGTGTTCCCAGCAGCGACATGGCGGCCATCTTTGTGGAGGACACAATAATGCAGCATGTGCTTGTGTTTCTTGTGCGTAATACTGTATTTCCTCCCAGTAGGTTTCCAGATTACTAACTGGCTTAGAGTAAGATGGGGGATTTTTAGGTCTTCAACTAAAAATAAAATGTGTATTTAGGGCATAGTCATATATTTTGGTGAGCAAGGTATCTAAAGCGTAGCTATATCCACCGTGGGGTTTATCTTCACACATTATGTACGCACAATATAATATTGTAAAGCGCTGCGGAATATGCTGGCGCTATATAAACGCCAATAATAGAAACATAGACTGTGACGGCAGAAAAGAACCATTCGGCCCATCTAGTCTGCCCAGTTTTCTAAATACTTTCATTAGTTCCTGGCCTTATCTTATAGTTAGGATAGCCTTATGCCTATCCCACGCATGCTTAAACTCCTTTACTGTGTTAACCTCTAGCACTTCAGCTGGAAGGCTATTCCATGCATCCACTACCCTCTCAGTAAAGTAATACTTCCTGATATTATTTTTAAACCTTTGTCCCTCTAATTTAAGACTATGTCCTCTTGTTGTGGTAGTTTTCTTCTTTTAAATATAGTCTCCTCCTTTACTGTGTTGATTCCCTTTATGTATTTAAATGTTTCTATCATATCCCCCCTGTCTCGTCTTTCCTCCAAGCTATACATGTTAAGATCCTTTAACCTTTCCTGGTAAGTTTTATCCTGCAATCCATGAACTAGTTTAGTAGCCCTTCTCTGAACTCTCTCTAAAGTATCAATATCCTTCTGGAGATATGGTCTCCAGTACTGTGTACAATACTCCAAGTGAGGTCTCACCAGTGTTCTGTACAATGGCATGAGCACTTCCCTCTTTCTACTGCTAATACCTCTCCCAATGTGGTGGAATCTCGGTAAAAATAAATTTAGTAGGCCGAGATTACCACGTGGCATGTGTACGTGCATATGCTGACGTATCGATCAGTTGGTTGCACGAGGCAAGATACGATCAGTAGTGTACGGAGCATGTGCAAGAATACAGGATGTAGTATTCCCCCTCCTCCATTGTGCTGGACAAGCCATGCGGTCAAACAGGAAGTTAATTCTTATTTGTGTTGATTGGTTAAGAGAATGTGCGGGTGGAGCTTAATATGGGAGGAGTTATGTGCCTATATAAGGAGCCTGCACTATTGTCCGGGGCTCAGAATTTGCTGTATTTTGGTGACGCTAGTCCCTCTGAGTCCCGATCGGTGATCCAATAAAGAATCTCTTCCTTCCTGAAGAAACCTGTGTCCATCTCTCTGTGCTTGGCTTCCGTCAGTTTCTCCGGTATCATTTGGTGCATTGGCCGGGAAGCTCATCGTTCAACGGTAGCTGAGAGGCAGAGGCGTGAGACGGTCTATCTTTGCCCACGTTCTCTACGGCTGCACCCCTGAACTTCTGCGTGGACCTCCCTTCGTCTCGGCGCCACTGGTCTGTTGTCCAGGAGATCATCGGCCTCTACGTGAGAAGTGCTGGGGTGTCCCCGTCGATGAGTGTGAACTCAGGTTCAGGAACGAGGAGGTAAGACAACTGCTGTTTTAGACGGCAGGACCCACTAGGGGTATACCGATTGTGCGGTAGGCCCAAAGGGGTTTTGAATCTGTGTATCTGCCCCCTCTGTCGGAGGGAAGGAGCGAAGGCGCACCGCTCGATCGAACGCTCTTTAGTCAGACCGTTTGATTTTGTTAGTCAGGCGGGGCTCTGGTGTAAATAGCCCTAGCCGGACACCGGTGTCTTGTCTAGACTAGCGTTCTAGGGTGTATATTTTGTTCGCTAGGTCGGAGGGACCGGGAGACTAAGCGGCGTCTGTGTAAATTCGGTTCGCTAGATCTCATCCTATCTGGGCTAAGTGGGAAGGCGTGTAAATTTGGAACCCACTAGACTTTTGATAGTGCGACTAAGAGGCGTCTGTGTAAATTCGGTCCTCTAGCTCGCTATATATGTGGTGATTGGGCAGTGTGGCTAACCAAAACGTATGTAGATTGTTTTTAGGTAGTCCATTCAAGGTACTGGCCAATAGTTTAGTTGAGAATTGTAAATGTGTTAACGATTGTTTAGTAAAGTGTATATCTTGTTAGATAGCGCGAGCTCAGCCGTCTAGCGAGAGTGTTAATAGTGTGTTGCTGTATTATAGTGCACGGTACCATAACCCTGTATATTTACTGACACTGTATATAAGTACTAATCATTGTCGTCCATTGCATGTTTAACACCATAACCACTAATAATTGTATTGTGACCTTAACTTGTGCTTTGACCTATGCTAACCGTACTGTAACCGCTATTTGTAAAAGACGATGTTACTGGGGTGTGTTATAGACGGGTAATTCGTATATAGAGAATTATAGCGTGGGTGACTGTATAGTTACGCCAAAGGGCATAATATTGATTATCTAGTGACTGGTGTAACAGCTGTGTGTGTGTACGGGAATTCCCTGAGTGTTTATTGTTATTGTGTACGTTTCACTTGGTAACCGTACCACGTGGTGCTGTTGCCAGAGGAAACGGGTGTGACTGTTGAATAGTACGCGTGTATAGTATTCGTTGTCGACGACGTTCCATTGTTAAGTATGGGTGCGTCGCAGTCAACGATTCCGGATCCCTTAGGTTGTATGGTGAAGAATTTTAAAAAGGGATTCAAAACTTGTGATTTTGGGGTTAAAATGTCTCCTGTACGTTTGGTCACTTTGTGTACTAGGGAGTGGCCTACTTTGGTTGCGGCATGGCCGCCACGTGGCAGTTTGGATCCAACTCTGGTACAGCGCTTACACGTGGCTGTATCAGGTAGGCCTGAACTTTACGGCCAGTTTCCTTATGTTGATTGTTGGCGACAGGCCGTAAATGACTCGCCAAAATGGCTCCGGACATGCCACGAGGAGCAATGTCGCCTCATGGTAGCTAGGACTTGTTCGTCCACTAGGACTGGTGTTAGGCCCATTTTGGACACGCCCCCTGAGTCCGAGATCCCTTTGCCGCCCCCTTACTTTCCGTTAAGAGGAAGTGACGCAAACGCAGGAAGTCCTGCAGCCCTCCCCTCATTACCCCCATCCACTTCCGCTTCCTCCTCCAGTACAGGATCCACCCCCCCTCGTACTAAATCTCCCCTTCCGGAATCAGAACCAACCCCCATTAAAAACGAATATCCTGATTTGGCGCCACTTCAGACTTCCGGTCAAGCTTCATCTAGCTCGACTCGAAGTGTTCTATTTACAACCTTTTCCCAAAACCAAGCTCCCACATCCCCATACCCTATTTCTCCCCGACTGGAACCTATGACTGACGCCCCTCCACGTAGCCCCATACAGACCCGACAGTTGACCGGTGCCCAACAATTAAGACACTATCAGATGCCTCTTCGTCTGAATCCTGGGCCAGCCTATATCGATGCCGCAGGCCAAATGGCACATGCTGACCCAGTCTTTGTATACGTCCCATTCACGACAACCGATCTTTTAAACTGGAAGACCCACAATTCCTCGTATACTGAGAAACCACAAGCTATGACTGATCTGTTCACCTCAATAGTACAGACACATAACCCGACATGGGCTGATTGCCAGCAGTTATTAATGACTTTATTTAACAATGAGGAAAGGACAAGAATAAATCAAGCAGCCATTAAAGCACTAGAGGATAAAGCCCGTACTTTAAACCAAGCCAATCCATCAGCATGGGCCGCAACACATTATCCCAACACCGATCCCGATTGGAACGTAAATGGTGCTGATATGGCTCAACTCAGAGCCTATAGAGACGCTATAATTGCTGGCATGAAAGCCGGAGGAAAGAAAGCTATTAACATGTCGAAGACAGTTGAGGTGATTCAGAAAAGCGATGAAGCGCCCAGTGTCTTTTATGACCGATTATTGGAGGCATACCGCTTGTATACCCCCTTTAATCCGGAAGACGCAGATAATTCCCGAATGGTGAACTCCGCCTTTGTCAGCCAAGCTTACGGAGATATTAAGCGCAAGCTACAAAAGTTAGAAGGGTTTGCAGGTATGTCAATCACCCAACTAATGGAGGTAGCGAATAAGGTTTATATGAATAGGGAAACAGAAAGTAAGAAAGAGGAAGAGCGCAAGATGCGTAAAAAGGCTGATATGCTGGCGGTAGCGATCGCAGGCGTAGATAGACGGGGCCCAGATAGAGGCGATAGTAGATGGAATGAGGAACCTCTAAGTAGAAATCAGTGCGCATACTGTAGGGAAGAAGGGCATTGGAGAAATGAGTGTCCTCGAAGAGAACAGTGTGAGAGAGACAGACCTAGGACAGGTTACGGAAACTTTAGAGGCAGAGCGAGAGGTAGAGGAGGCCCCGGAGGGAGTAATGGTAATAGAGGGAGTAATGGGAACAGAGGAAGTGTTAGGGAAGACAGGTATATTCCAGCAGCGCAAAGGTCCCGCGATAGAGAAGGTAGGGACTTTGTAGGATTGGCTGACACGGTCATGGAGGACTATTGATACCGACCGGGCTCCATCCCCCTTGGTCGAGCGGAGCCTATGGTCGATGTATCAATAGGGGGGAAAAGGAGTGCGTTCATGATCGACACTGGTGCTGAACATTCAGTGGTGACTAATCTAGTTGCTCCTCCATCTGGAAGGACTATTACTGTGATAGGAGCAACTGGAAGAAGTGCTGAAAAACCGGTTCTTAAAAGTCGACTCTGTACATTGGGAGGCCACGTAGTAAAACATCAATTCCTTTATATGCCTGAATGTCCAGTCCAATTGCTGGGACGTGATATGCTATAAAAATTACAAGCGCAGATTACGTTCCTACCAAATGGAACAACATCCTTAAAGTTTAATGGACCTTCAGGTATCATGACATTATCCGTACCAAAGGAAGAAGAGTGGCGACTTTATACAGCGTTGACTAGCCAAAACCCTAGGAGTGATGAGACATTATTTAACATACCAGGAGTTTGGGCAGAGAACAACCCACCAGGACTGGCCCGCAATATTCCACCTATAAAAATTGAACTAAAACTTGGGGTTTATCCAGTGAGCCTAAGACAATACCACATCCCGCAGAAGGCTAAGAAGAACATCCAATCCTATCTGGATAAGTTCATACGGTATGGTATCCTAAAATTCTGTACTTCCCCCTGGAACACCCCATTGCTGCCTGTTCAAAAGCCCGGTACAGATGAGTATCGACCTGTGCAGGACTTGAGAGCAGTCAATGATGCGGTTGTTAGTATACATCCAGTTGTACCCAATCCATATAACCTGCTTGCTTTAATTCCGGGCGGGGCTACTTACTTCACAGTCTTAGATCTCAAAGATGCCTTCTTTTGCCTCCGAATTGCCGCAGAAAGTCAATGTATTTTCGCTTTCCAATGGGAGAACGCTGTAACGGGCTCAAAACGCCAGATGACTTGGACAAGACTGCCCCAAGGGTTTAAAAATTCACCTACCCTATTTGGTTCAGCCCTAAGTCAAGATCTACTGGATTTCGAGTCCATCCCAGGAGAGTGTGTATTGTTACAATATGTATATGACTTGTTGATAGCAGCAGTTACAAAAGAAATCTGTCAGCAAGCAACGCACGATCTACTACACATTCTCTGGAAGGCAGGATACAAGGTGTCTAGAAAGAAGGCTCAGTTGTGTTTGCCAACTGTCAAATATCTGGGATTCCATATCTCTGAAGGTCAAAGAATTATGGGGCCAGAGAGAAAAGAAGCTGTCTGCCAAATACCAATACCCAAGAATAGAAGACAAGTGCGAGAATTCTTGGGGGCAGCAGGCTTCTGTAGGATATGGATTCCCAGCTATGCGATACTGGCAAAACCTCTGTACGCAGCTATCAAAGGTACAGAGCACGACCCCTTCTTATGGACCCAAGAACAGCAAACGGCATTTGAAGATGTGAAGAAGGCTTTGATGAGTGCCCCAGCATTAGGTCTACCTGATCACACACGACCATTCTACCTGTATGTACACGAGCAAAGAAGAATGGCTGTGGGAGTATTGACACAGTACTTGGGATCATGGCAAAGACCTGTTGCCTACATGTCTAAGCAATTGGATGCAGTGGCCAGCGGACTTCCACCTTGTCTAAGAGCCGTAGCTGCAGCCGCCCTGCTAGTAGCTGAAGCCGATAAACTCACTCTGGGTCAAGAACTTTATGTACGAGTCCCACATGCAGTACAGACGTTGTTGGATTACAAAGGAAATCATTGGTTTAGTAACAGCCGTATGACCAAGTATCAAGCAATGTTGTGTGAAAACCCAAGAGTGCATTTAGAGACTGTAAACACCTTAAATCCAGCTACCCTTTTGCCACAACCTACTGAAAGTCAACATGATTGTTTGGAAGTAATGGATGAAGTATTCTCAAGTAGACCAGATCTTCGTGATTTTCCCATCCAGAACCCCGATGTTCAATATTATACCGACGGCAGTAGTTATGTGAAAGAAGGGATCCGCTATGCAGGATATGCAGTAACAACAATAGACAAGGTGATAGAAGCTCGGCCACTGGCGAAAGGAACATCAGCACAAAAGGCAGAATTAATAGCACTAACACGAGCGTTACAATTGGCTGAAGGTTTAAGAGTGAATATCTATACGGACTCTAAGTATGCGTTTTTGACCACTCATGCCCACGGAGCTTTGTATAAAGAAAGAGGACTACTGAATTCAGAAGGAAAAGAAATCAAATACGCAGCTGAAATCCTACAACTATTGGAAGCAGTGTGGGAGCCGAAAGAAGTCGGTATCATACATTGTCGAGCGCATCTGAGAGGAGATGGTGATGTAACCAAGGGAAATCGGATGGCAGATAGTGCAGCTAAGCGTGCTGCTGAATCAGGAAGACAGGAGTATGTGGGGCATATAGCTGCTCTTATACCAACTCCACTGTCCCAATGGACTCCAGTTTATACAGCTCAAGAAGAGGAGTGGTTAAAGACTGAACCGGGAAAGTATTTGGAGAACAAGTGGTATCAGCTAGAAGATGGAAGAATAGTCATACCAGCATCACTAGCGGTAGAAATTGTCCAAAATTATCATAACGGGACACATTCTGGGAGAGACAGTACTGAAGAATCTCTCAGAAAACATTTCTACATACCAAGATTGTCCAACTTGACTCAGGCCATTGTACGAAGATGTGTAACATGTGCTAAAAATAATGCAAGACAAGGACCATTAAAGCCACCAGGAGTCCAGTTTATGGGGGGACTCCCCATGTCCGATCTACAAATAGACTTTACAGTGATGCCTAAATCGGGTGGACATCGTTACCTGTTGGTAATTGTGTGCACCTATTCAGGCTGGGTAGAAGCATGTCCTACTCGTACAGAGAAAGCAGGAGAAGTTGTAAGATTCCTGCTACGAGAAATAATACCCCGATATGGACTACCCTGTTCTATAGGATCGGACAATGGTCCAGCTTTTGTTCATCAGTGCCTACAACAACTGACTCATATGCTTGGTATAAAGTGGAGGCTTCATACTGCATATAGACCCCAGAGTTCTGGTAAGGTAGAGAGAATGAATAGAACTATTAAGAACCAGTTGGCTAAAATGTGTCAGGAAACCCAACTTAAGTGGAACGTTCTCTTACCCATAGCTCTATTGCGAATCCGCAGTACCCCTACCAGAAGGATGGGCCTCTCTCCTTTTGAAATCATGTATGGGCGACCACCTCCCGTACTTGGTAACTTAAGGGGGGATTTGAGTCAGTTGGGAGAAGGAATTACCCGGCAGCAGGTTGTAGAGTTGGGTAAGACTATGGAGGAGGTACAGAAATGGGTACAAGATAGATTACCTGTGAATATTTATCCCCCTGTTCATAGTTATCATCCAGGAGATCAAGTGTGGATTAAAGAGTGGAATAATGTACCGTTAGGGCCCAAGTGGAGAGGTCCTTATGTTGTTCTTTTGTCTACCCCTACAGCGATAAAAGTAGCCGAAGTGACTCCGTGGATACATCACTCCAGGGTTAAACCAGCAGCAGTCGATTCTTGGCAAGTTACAGCAGATCCAGAGAATCCCTGCAAGATCCGGTTAAAACGCACTACTCAGTCGGAGTAACGAGGAATCGTGTGGATTACAAATTTTATTGTTACAGGGATTTGGTGCGTGAGTGAGAAGGCCATAATAAAGCCTGTCCGCTTACCAACACATAGTATATAAGCCAGGAAAGTCTCGAAGGGACACCTGTGAAGACGAGCAGAACTCCATTCCCTGCAGCCCTCACATCCTGGAAGCTGAGGCGCCTTCGCACGGACGAAGACTGAGGATGACGGCGAAAGATGTGCTTTTGATAGTGTTTATTTATATGTGTTTTTATATTCAGGAAGGTAGAGGTACCGACACTCCTAGCTGTGAGGTATGCATTAAGACTACGAGAACAGGTAACCATATTTCCCAAACCCTAATTTGGCATTCACAATACGAGTGTAAAGGAGATGTATCGAGATGTAGATACTTAAATATAGACTATAGTGTGTGCCATTTAGGAGTAGGAGAACCTAAGTGCTTCAGTCCGGAGTATCAACCTCGTACAATTTGGTTGACTCTCAGGAATGGAGATCCTCAGGGGACCCTAATTAATAAGACGGTGTTAGAATCCGTACATTCTTCGGGTGTTCTGCTATTTGATGCGTGTAAAGCGATATCGAGTGGTAGAAAGCCGTGGAATGTATGTGGGGATTTTAGATGGGAGAGGACGTATGGGTCTAATGATAAATATATTTGTCCCAGTAGTAAAAATAAATATGTAAGTCCTAGATGCCCAAATAAAGACTATAACTTTTGCCCATATTGGTCTTGTGTGGGGTGGGCGACTTGGGGACAGACAGTAGATAAAGACATGATAGTGACTAAGTTGCCGACTAGCCCATATTGTAAGTCTATGGAATGTAATCCCATCCATATACTTATAAATAACCCCGATAAGTTCCTAGACAAATATGGCAATTTATTTGGGTTTCAGATATACGGGACGGGTTTAGATCCTGGGACATTATTGTTTATAGGGATAGAGACTTATACGGTATCCTCCCAAACTCATCAAGTATACCATTCCTTTTATGAAGAGATGAGTATAGATAATAAGATCCCCCATAATGCTAAAAACCTGTTCATCGATTTAGCCGAAAGTATTGCCGGTAGTCTTAATGTTACCAACTGCTATGTGTGTGGAGGTACTAACATGGGAGACCAATGGCCTTGGGAAGCAAAGGAGGTAATGTCCGGTTCTGAGGCAGTTGACCAATTAATATCTACACAAGCCGATTATCATATGAGTGTTAGAGGTAAATCTGAGTGGAGATTAAAGACCTCCATCATAGGTTATGTTTGCATAGCAAGGAAAGGAATAATGTATAACACTTCTGTAGGAGAATTAACTTGTCTAGGGCAAAAAGCTTATGATGATGATACAAAGAATACAACTTGGTGGTCGGCTTCAAATGTCTCAGAACCATCTAACCCGTTTGCTAGATACGCCAATTTAAAGGATGTGTGGTTTGATCTATCCATCACATCTACCTGGAGAGCCCCAGCAAATTTGTACTGGATCTGTGGTAAGAAAGCCTATTCGGAGTTGCCACAGGACTGGGAAGGGGCATGTGTGTTGGGTATGCTCAAACCATCCTTCTTCTTGTTACCGATTGAAACAGGTGAGACTTTAGGTGTTAAAGTGTATGATGTGAATCATAGGAAGAAAAGGGGACCCATAGAGATAGGCACCTGGGAAGATAATGAATGGCCTCCCCAGCGTATCATAGATTATTATGGGCCAGCCACGTGGGCTGAGGATGGTACCTTTGGTTACAGAACCCCTATTTATATGCTCAACCGTATTATAAGATTACAGGCGGTGGTTGAGATTATCACTAACGAAACATCACAAGCGCTCAATCTTCTAGCGAAGCATAACACCAGGATGAGGACAGCAGTCTACCAAAATAGATTAGCCTTGGATTACCTTTTGGCAGTAGAGGGAGGTGTATGTGGGAAGTTTAACCTAAGCAATTGCTGTCTTCAAATAGATGACGAAGGGCAAGCAATAGCTGAGCTTACTAGCCATATGGTTAAACTAGCGCATGTGCCTACTCAGGTATGGAAAGGGTACAATCCAAGTAGTTGGTTTGGTAGCTGGTATGAGTGGTTTGGAGGGCTTAAGGCAGTGGTAGGTGGAGTCCTACTAATTTTAATGTTGTGTCTACTCCTGCCGTGTCTTATACCCTTAGTAGTTAGGTCTGTGCAAAGCCTGATAGGAAATATAGCAGAGAGGAAGGCTGCTGCACAGATAATGGCGATTTATAAGTATAAGGCTTTAGATCAGGGAGAACCAATGCAGGAAGATGAGTGTTAAAAGATTCACATCATAAGATAAGTCTGGTCTGGTTCAAAGTAACTTGCGGTGTATGCAAACCAAGGTTAAGTGATGCCTCAAGTAATTGTGAAATATCAAGAGGCATCAAAGGGGGGAATGTGGTGGAATCTCGGTAAAAATAAATTTAGTAGGCCGAGATTACCACGTGGCATGTGTACGTGCATATGCTGACGTATCGATCAGTTGGTTGCACGAGGCAAGATACGATCAGTAGTGTACGGAGCATGTGCAAGAATACAGGATGTAGTATTCCCCCTCCTCCATTGTGCTGGACAAGCCATGCGGTCAAACAGGAAGTTAATTCTTATTTGTGTTGATTGGTTAAGAGAATGTGCGGGTGGAGCTTAATATGGGAGGAGTTATGTGCCTATATAAGGAGCCTGCACTATTGTCCGGGGCTCAGAATTTGCTGTATTTTGGTGACGCTAGTCCCTCTGAGTCCCGATCGGTGATCCAATAAAGAATCTCTTCCTTCCTGAAGAAACCTGTGTCCATCTCTCTGTGCTTGGCTTCCGTCAGTTTCTCCGGTATCACCTATACAACCAAGCATTCTGCTAGCATTTCCTGCTGCTCTAGTACATTGTCTTCCTGCCCAGTGCAGGTATATATTTTGTGAAATTTCCCTGAACATACATTAGAGGGATTCCTTGATCTGGTGCGTATGTCTATGTTCAGGGACATTTCCCCGAACATAGACGGGCACAGCAGAGCAGGGAATCCCTCAAATCTATGTTTGAGGAACGTTCCTGAGTTCCCCGAATTGTGAGTTTTCATAATTTTATATATCTACAGATAATGTTGAGGGTTTTGTAGGTTAGTGTTAGCATTTTTAATTGGATCTTGAAGGTTACATAAAGCCAAAGTAATATGGCAAAGGACTTATATGTAAGAGTAGCGGTCGGTCAGGAAAATGAGCATGGCAGCAGCATTTATTAAGGACTGAAGAGGAGCATTGTGGGTGAGTTGTATTGGTCAAATTGGGAAATGATGAATGCATGAACAGGTGTCTTAGTTGTAGCTTAAGTTTGAAAGGGTGTAATCGAGCAATATATTTAAGGTGCAAGTTACAGGATTTGGAGACAGACTGGATGCGAGAAAAAAGGTAAGACCTGAATCAAAAGTAACTTCAAGGCAGAAGGCATGAGAAATTGGGGTCATAGATGTCCCATTGATGTGCAGTTAGATAGATGGAGAAGCACTATTAAGGGGGTGATGAGGAGTTCCGTTTTAGATAACAGTAAGGCATGGAGATGGAATAGAGGCAGTTTGTGAAGTTTTCTAGGAGGACAGGAGAGTAGAGGTAAATCTGAGTAACATCTGCATATATATGGTATTCAAATCCAAGAGTTAATCAGGTTACAGAGGGAGGCAGTGTAAAAGAACAGAGCCCTGGGGAACACCAACTGAGACAGGCAGTGGAGAGGACATAGATACGGAAAAGTAGGCACTAATAAGCATTCAGAAAGATAGCATGAAAACCAGGAATATACAGTGTCACAGAGTATGTGGGATGCATTTCCTACAAACCTCACCCAGCTATTTGGCTGAATAGTAAAATAACCCTAAACTCCATTTTCCAGGACTTGGAGGTGGTTTAGCCCAGACTATTTACCCAAGAGTCTTTCATTGTCTCGTGGTACGTATAGTGCAAAGGAAGTGATAATATTGTAAATTCATGCTTATTTAGAGCTGGATTAGGAGTTTATTTGCGTACCATACTGTGTCCATCTTGTGCTTTGACAGTCACCATTTCTTTCATGACCATTGTCTATTCTGCTAATTGTATTTGTATGAATGACCAGAGTTTAAACATAGCCATAGTCAGGGCCGCCACCAGAAATTTTGGGGCCCCTGACAAAGCACAAGCTCTATCAGTAGATGTAAATGGAATTCATGGTGCTCTATCAATAGATGTACATGTAATTTTGTGGTGCTCTACCACTAGATGTACATGGAATTTGTGGTGCTCTATCAATAGATGAACATGGTATTCATGGTGCTCTATCAATAGATGAACATGGTATTCATGGTGCTCTATCAATAGATGAACATGGTTTTCGTGGTGCTCTATCAATAGATGAACATGGTATTCGTGGTGCTCTATCAGTTAATGTACATGAACGGTAAACTATTGTTTTTCTATCGATAGATGTAAATTAAATTTGTGGTGTTCTGTCAGTTGATAAACATGGAATTCGTGGTGCTCTGTCAATAGATGAACATGAACTCATGGTGCTCTATCAATAGATGAACATGGTATTCATGGTGCTCTATCAATAGATGAACATTGTATTCGTGGTGCTCTATCAATAGATGAACATGGTATTCGTGGTGCTCTATCAATAGATGAACATGGTATTCATGGTGCTCTATCAACAGATGAACATGGTATTCGTGGTGCTCTATCAATAGATGAACATGGTATTCGTGGTGCTCTATCAATAGATGAACATGGTATTCATGGTGCTCTATCAATAGATGAACATGGTATTCATGGTGCTCTATCAATAGATGAACATTGTATTCGTGGTGCTCTATCAATAGATGAACATGGTATTCGTGGTGCTCTATCAACAGATGAACATGGTATTCGTGGTGCTCTATCAACAGATGAACATGGTATTCGTGGTGCTCTATCAATAGATGAACATGGTATTCGTGGTGCTCTATCAATAGATGAACATTGTATTCGTGGTGCTCTATCAATAGATGAACATGGTATTCGTGGTGCTCTATCAATAGATGAACATGGTATTCGTGGTGCTCTATCAGTTAATGTACATGAACGGTAAACTATTGTTTTCTAGGGGTTGATGTATATGGAAAGACGCTGACTCTATAACAGTGAATGTTGGTTTATTCTTTCTACTCAGAATGAGTACATTTGTGGACAATTTCAGAGTGACATAAGGCTGACTAGTCCTGGGCTTAAAGAGGTAGGATATAGGCTGATATAGGCTGAAAGAAGGCAAAATATCCAGTTAAAGTGCTTCCAATTTTGCAACAAACTAGGAAAAAATTCCCTCTTGACCCTAGAGTGGAACAAACTAGGAAAAAATTCCCTCTTGACCCCAGAATGGCAGTCAGAACTCTCCTTGGACCAAGAAGCTATTATCCCACAAATTAAAAATGATATCCTTGAATATTATGATTTTGCAAATATTCATCCAATTGTGTACAGTGTCACGAACGCACCCTACTCCAAGAGTGTGCGTGACGTAGTTGTGGTGGTGAAAGGGTTAAAGTACACTATTTGTCTGCACTAGACCGGAAATAATGACAAAATCCCCCTTTTAACACCACCCACACTTAAACATAATAATATAACTATTACTATCTTAACGCTGCCACCACCAAGACAATTTATAAATGGGGTGCCTTGGTCCCCCAGGTAAATCAATAATAAAACCCACCAAATATTACTTAGCACAATATCTATGTAATTACGAAAATACTAACTAGTCTCTTCAGGTAACGTGATTCTTAACCAGACAAAGGTAGAACTTAATAAATGAATGTTTATTATGAGCAAAAATAGTCACAGTGCATATAACAATATATGATAAACAAGTTATTTACACCAACAACAGATAAAAACAAAAAGGATAAAATACAGAAGTCCTAATTACTCACTTAGGTTTTTCAAAGTACAACTTCTGTCCAGGGGGTCTCTGGCAAGGAAAGATGGTGACTCACTCAAAATTAGATCTTGGCCCCAAGCAAGTACAAACCACCCTTCAGGTTCACAGGAGATATACCCTGTGGAATTATCACACCCCACCCAGGGGCGTACCTATAGTGATTCCAAGTGACCACCTCCTTTGTTCCAGAAACAGCAAGCCAAATATAAACTTTTTGGTTTTATCTCCTCTACTGTACCTGCCACAGAAATAATAATTGCCTCTATGAATTTGTTATTGTTTTCCCATTCCATAGACATGTTGCACGCCCCACCTGCGATCCAATAGGACAGACCTCACAATTCCTGTCACACGGTTTAAGTTGTGCAACTCATGTTTAGGCTTAATTAAAAGACTGGGCTTGTCCCATTCCAAATATAATACAAATTAGGCTTTATTATTATTCTGTGGGGTAAATATGAATGTTTTTGTCCTTCCTTTGGGTATGATACTGGAGCAAAGCTAAAATGGTATTTACATTTCAAAGAGTTTCACTCAGCACTTAATGGTACAGGCCAAATGGATGAAGAGACATTCAGACTTTTCCCAAGTGTAGAACCTCACACCTTGCAGAGCCTTGATTACTTCACATCCATATTAGTAAAACCCTTTCAACCTTGCCATGCCATCCACACTTCCCCTTCTGTCATCCAACCTCTGTGGGGGTCCCAGCTTCAAAAGATGTAACCCCTGTTGACCTCAGCAATAGCATCCTTTTGTGCCATTTACTACACAAATGGCATTAAAGGATTATATTTCATAATGTAATACTAAATTATGCACCCTTGCCGTGACACCTCCCCCAAATAAGAGAAGCAATGGGAGGAGGCTCCTATGCCTCGACCTTGCGCATTAGGTGGAGTCTTCCCCCTGGCGGGACAAACCATCAGCATTGCCATGTGTACTTCCCTTCTTGTGCTGTATGGTAAACTCATATTGCTGGAGAACCAGACTCCACCTGAGGAGTTTCCCATTTGTCCCAGCCACCCTATGTAACCAGTGTAGGGGGTTGTGATCGGTAATCACGGTAAACTGGCGCCCGTACAGGTATGGTTGCAGTTTTTGCAAGGCCCAAACTATGGCCAAACACTCTTTTTCTACAGTGGCATAGGCCACTTCCCTAGGTAGCAGCTTCCGGCTGAGATACACAATAGGATGCTCATCCCCCTTCTCATCCACCTGACTCAGCACTGCTCCCAGGCCATAATTAGAGGCATCGGTCTGTACTAAGAACCGTCTGTGGAAATTAGGGGCCTGTAGTATGGGAGAATCAGTAAGGGCCTGTTTTAAGGAGTTGAAGGCCACTTCACACTCAGGTGTCCACTTAATCACTCGTGGAAGTGCTTTCTTAGTGAGATCGGTTAGGGGTTTGGCCAGGGTACTATAATGTGGTACAAACTTCCTATAGTACCCAGCAGTACCCAGGAATGACATCACCTGCTTTTTGGTCTGGGGGGCAGGCCAGGCCATTATAGCCTCTACCTTACTGGGCTCAGGGCGAAGCGTCCCCCCTCCCACTCTATGCCCCAGGTACTGAACCTCTGTCATGCCCAGTTGGCACTTATCCGGTTTTATAGTGAGCCCAGCTGCTGCTATGCGGTCCACAACTTGTGTTAAATGGAGCAGGTGTTCCTCCCAAGTATCACTGAACACCGCAATATCATCCAGATATGCTACCGCATGCCCCTCCTGTCCCTCTAGCAGGTGATTAACTAGACGTTGGAAGGTGGCAGGGGCATTTTTCATCCCAAAGGGCATCACCTGGAACTCATATAGCCCAAAGGGAGTGATAAAGGCCGATCTCTCTTGCGCTTCAGGGGTCATGGGGATCTGCCAGTACCCTCGGCTGAGATCCATAATGCTAAGGAACTTAGCTCCAGCTAGTTGGTCTAGCAATGCATCAATGCGTGGCATAGGATATGCATCAAATGCAGTTACCAGGTTCAACCGCCGGTAGTCCACACAGAATCTAGTGGTCTTGTCCTTCTTGGGGACCAGTACCACTGGGGAGGCCCAGGGGCTGTGAGACTTCCGGATTACACCCAGCTCCATCATTTCCTCTATTTCCCTCCTAATGTCTGCCTTCACTTCTAAGGATACTCTATAGGCAGCCTGTCTGAGGGGATGGTGATCCCCAGTGTCCACGTTATGGGTTACTAGGCGTGTCCTGCCAGGCTTCCCTGTGAAGAAACTATGGTAAGGTCTAAGGTCCTCAAATAGCTGACTCCTCTGTCCCTCTGTTAGGTGGGTATTAACCTGGGCTACCTCAATGCCCTCTAGATCCCGGGTTGCAGCCAGTAGATCCACAAGGGGATCAGGTTCTTGCTCGTCCCCAGGCAGACTACATACGGTTAACACCGTAGTCTCCCTGTCATAATAGGCTTTAATCATATTTACGTGATACACCTTTTTCCTCCTTCCCCCCTCATCCAGGGATACCACATAGTTCACATCATTGATCCGCTGCAGAATAGTAAATGGACCCTCCCATGCTGCCTGCAATTTGTTCTGCTTTGTGGGTATCAGCACAAGAACCTTTTGACCCACTCCATACACTCTTTCTCGGGCATCCCGATCATACCACCCCTTCTGCTTGGTTTGGGCAGCCCTCAGATTCTCACACACCTCCCCCATGAAAGTCTGCATTTTGTCCCTAAACCGGAGTACATAATCTACAATAGAGGTTTTTGGGGCCCCCAACTCTCCTTCCCACCCCTCTCGGATCAGAGCTAGGGGGCCGCGCACTCTACGTCCATAGAGGAGCTCAAATGGGGAAAAGCCTGTGGATTCCTGTGGCACCTCCCTGTAAGCGAACAGGAGGTGTGGCAGGTATCGCTCCCAATCCTTCCCCTGTGACTCTACAAAGGTCCTCAGCATCTGCTTGAGGGTCCCATTAAACCTCTCACACAAGCCATTGGTTTGGGGGTGGTAGGGGCTGGTCACTAGATGTTCTACCTGCACAATTTTGCAGAGAGACTGCATCAGATCAGAGGTGAACTGGGGGCCTTGATCGGTTAGCATTTCTCTGGGAAATCCCACACGGGAGAATATGCTTAACAGAGCATCAGCCACCTTGTCAGCCCTGATGGATGATAGGGCTACTGCCTCTGGGTAGCGAGTGGCGTAATCTACCACGGTTAATATATATTGCTTGCCCGAACTACTGGGAATGGCAAGGGGACCGACAATATCCACAGCTATTCTCTCAAATGGTTCCCCAACTATAGGAAGGGGTATTAGGGGGGCCTTACCTACTTCCCCAGGCTTTCCCACCCTCTGACACTCAGGGCAGGAACGACAATAATTTGCCACATCTGTGCCCATACCAGGCCAATAAAAATGGTGGGACAAGCGAGACTTAGTCCGCGCCACCCCTAGGTGCCCAGCCATGGGGATGGCGTGAGCTACCTTCAGCAGCTGGTCCCGGTACCTCTGAGGTACCACCAGCTGCCTTTCTGTTACCCAATGCTCCTGCCCCATAGTAGGAATGGTTTCTCTGTATAACCTCTCATTATCCCAGTACACTCTCTCCCTATCCCTGTCTGTGAGTGGCTGCCTAGCACGTTCCCTCAATACCTCTAACGTGGGATCTGTCTGTTGGGCCTGCTGGAACTCAGGACACCGCGCCTCGGTCTCAGAGTCAATAGGGGGCTCGGACACAGATTCCTGCCCCTGGACTACAGGAAGGGATGGTAACAAGGTGCGAGACTCCCTGGTTCCCCCATATGGGTGCCCTCCTGTTGACATACGCCCTGAGTCTGCAGGCTGCGGCAGGCCCTGCTCCCTACTCGGGTAAGACCGCTGCCGGGTTACCACAGCTACAGTGGAAACCTCTGTCTCCCCCTCCTCATGATTTGCACTTGGCACATCCTCACAGGGTACCACAGACAAGTTTGGTTCTGGCACAGACTGATACACACACTCACTCTGCCCTCCCTCCCAATGACTCTGTCTTGGCACACTCTCACATCGTATTGCAGACATATCTGGTTCTGGCACAGACTGGCACACATGCTCGCTCTGCCCTCCCTCCCAGCACAATTGTCTACATACCTTGTTACACAATTCCACAGACACCCTGGGCTCTGGCACAGACTGACATACCTTCTGACCTCCCTCCAAGCACAGTAATTTACATAAACATGTGAACCCTGTCCTTTCCACAGCAGGGCCCCTACAGGGCCTTGGTTGGTAACACAGATCACTCTCAGGCACATACTGGGATAACAACCTACCTAAGTCGGTACCAAGCAATACATTTGTAGGAATATTATCCGATACCCCCACATTTCTGAAACCCTTCCCCGCTCCCCAATCCAAATATACGCGTGCCATTGGCACTGCAGGACGTATTCCCCCAATCCCTTTTACGGCTAAAGTCCTGCCAGGAATGAAGTCCTCAGAGCGCACTAGCTCTGGACGCACAAGAGTCACATCTGCCCCAGTGTCCCTGAGTCCCACAGTTACCTTCTCTCCCACTGTAACAGGCTGCAGGTTCACATTATTGTTGCCCTCTGACTTGGTCACGAACAACACAGAAGATGGGGCTCTTGCAGGTTGAACCCCTCCGGATGAGGGTGCTGGCCTCCTTTTCTCTGGGCAGGTATTACTCAAGTGCCCCATTCGGTTGCAAATAAAACATCTGCGACTATCTCCTTGCGCAGACATGACACTAGCTCCCCCTCTCCCTGAGGTAGGAGCTGAAACAAAAGATGGCCCGCTAGGCCTGGTGATGGGGAGTCGTGGTGGTGTGGTCCTCCAGTTGGATGTTCCCTTGGCAAAACCTCTGCTCCGGTCCACTGTTGCTCGATTGGCAGTGTGGACATCCGCCAGCTTACCCGCTTCCAATGCTGTTTTGGGGTTCCGGTCCAGCAGCCATTCCTGTACATCGGCTGGGCAGAGCTGCAAAAACTGTTCTTTTATTAGCAGATCTTGCAAACCTTCTAAAGTGGTAATTTCCAGCCCTGTAGTCCACTGTCGGAATGCTGTCGCCAGGTGCCCCACAACTGCTGCATAACTTTCTGTAGGATGCTTTTGCAAAGTCCTGAATTTCTTTCGGTACACCTCAGGAGTGAGGTTGTACCGTTCCTGCAAGGCAGTCTTAATCGAATCATAGTCCTGGTCAAATTCTGCTGGAAGCGCAGCAAATGCTTCCAGGGCAGGACCTCTGAGACCAGGGGTGAGGTATTTTGCCCACTGGTCCTTTGGTAGCTGGTACTGCCTGCAAACCTTTTCAAAACTGCGCAGGAAAACATCCAGATCGCCATCTTTGTCCAAAGTTGGAAAATTCTCTGCACGTGGTTTGGGTGCAGAAGAGTCTCTGGAATTTATACTTATAGGGGAGGCAGTCAACCTCTCCAACTCAGCCATTTTTAGTTCATGCTCTCTGGCAGCTTGTCGCTCAGAGGCCTCTCTCTCAGCCTGCCGCTCAGCAGCCTCTCTCTCCCTCTCAGCTTGGCGCTCTCTTTCAGCTTGGCGCTCAGCAGCCTCCTGATATTTAAGGATAAGCTGTAGTCTTTGGTTTGTATCTGCTGAGTCCACATATTTCAACACAGTTTGTAAGTAAGCATCCAAAGGATCTCCAGATCTCGGTACATCATTGACAAAAGCTGCAGGTATCTCCTCTGCAGTGTTTGAGGCATCATTTTGCACCGCTTGTTGCATATCATAGTCCACCAGTGCTTGTAATAGTTCCTCTTTTGATTTTCCCCGACAGGGAATAGATCTCTCCCGGCAAAGCTGGTCTAGCGCTGCCTTGGACTGTGCCTGGTACTCCATTTAGTAAATAAAAGATAGCAAAGAAAAAACAGAGAAGGGGGGGGGGGACTGTTGAGGTGTAAATATATTATATATGCACTGAGTTCAGCCTTTGGAAATTGAGACACAATTTCTTTTAGTGCCTGGATTAACCAACAAATCCAGCAACGCTAAAATCTGGTATAAAAAGATGAAAAATCTTTCTAATTATCCCACCGCTATGCCACCAATTTGTCACGAACGCACCCTACTCCAAGAGTGTGCGTGACGTAGTTGTGGTGGTGAAAGGGTTAAAGTACACTATTTGTCTGCACTAGACCGGAAATAATGACAAAATCCCCCTTTTAACACCACCCACACTTAAACATAATAATATAACTATTACTATCTTAACGCTGCCACCACCAAGACAATTTATAAATGGGGTGCCTTGGTCCCCCAGGTAAATCAATAATAAAACCCACCAAATATTACTTAGCACAATATCTATGTAATTACGAAAATACTAACTAGTCTCTTCAGGTAACGTGATTCTTAACCAGACAAAGGTAGAACTTAATAAATGAATGTTTATTATGAGCAAAAATAGTCACAGTGCATATAACAATATATGATAAACAAGTTATTTACACCAACAACAGATAAAAACAAAAAGGATAAAATACAGAAGTCCTAATTACTCACTTAGGTTTTTCAAAGTACAACTTCTGTCCAGGGGGTCTCTGGCAAGGAAAGATGGTGACTCACTCAAAATTAGATCTTGGCCCCAAGCAAGTACAAACCACCCTTCAGGTTCACAGGAGATATACCCTGTGGAATTATCACACCCCACCCAGGGGCGTACCTATAGTGATTCCAAGTGACCACCTCCTTTGTTCCAGAAACAGCAAGCCAAATATAAACTTTTTGGTTTTATCTCCTCTACTGTACCTGCCACAGAAATAATAATTGCCTCTATGAATTTGTTATTGTTTTCCCATTCCATAGACATGTTGCACGCCCCACCTGCGATCCAATAGGACAGACCTCACAATTCCTGTCACACGGTTTAAGTTGTGCAACTCATGTTTAGGCTTAATTAAAAGACTGGGCTTGTCCCATTCCAAATATAATACAAATTAGGCTTTATTATTATTCTGTGGGGTAAATATGAATGTTTTTGTCCTTCCTTTGGGTATGATACTGGAGCAAAGCTAAAATGGTATTTACATTTCAAAGAGTTTCACTCAGCACTTAATGGTACAGGCCAAATGGATGAAGAGACATTCAGACTTTTCCCAAGTGTAGAACCTCACACCTTGCAGAGCCTTGATTACTTCACATCCATATTAGTAAAACCCTTTCAACCTTGCCATGCCATCCACACTTCCCCTTCTGTCATCCAACCTCTGTGGGGGTCCCAGCTTCAAAAGATGTAACCCCTGTTGACCTCAGCAATAGCATCCTTTTGTGCCATTTACTACACAAATGGCATTAAAGGATTATATTTCATAATGTAATACTAAATTATGCACCCTTGCCGTGACATACAGTTTCTGATAAAACCACCTCTTCAGGCAGAGAATTCAACATCCTTATTGTTCTTACTGTAAAAACCTCTTGACTTTGCCTTAGACAAAATCTTCTTTCTTTTAGTCTAAATGCATGACCTTGTATCCTATGTATAGTGCTGTTTATGAATAGATTTCCAGACAATGGTTTGCATTGGCCCCAAATATATTTGTATAATTCTATCATATCCCCTCTAAGACTCCAGTTTTCTAAGCTGGACAGGATTGAAATGTGTTAACCTTTCTTCATAACTAAAATGTTCTATTCCTTTTATTAATTTTGTAGCCCACCTCTCCACTTTTTCTAGTGCCATAATATCCTTCTTTAGCACAGAATGTGAAAATTGCACAGCATTTTCAAGGTATGGTCTTACCAGTTATTTATAAAGAGGTAACACATGGCTTGCATGATTAAATTTTGTCTCTGTATTTTGTAATTTTTCAGCTGCTTTTTATTACAGCTACTCCTTCCAAATACATATTTTCTGCTCATTAAAAAGAGCCACCTGTGACCGTGCGACCTACCCGCTCATAGACTCATCATGTTATAGAGTACATGTTTATTCCACCGCCGCTCTGTCTCCGCAGACATAGTTCAAACCACTCTGTTGGTGCTTGGCCTACTTGTGCATTCAGTATCCTGTAAACCCAAAATATGTAGAGCAAGCATGTAAAACTCGTGGCCTAGCAAAGATTTTCATTACTAATAGGGGACAGAGAAAATCACTCCTGAGGAAGTGGGGGGGTGCCACGAGGTGCTTATTGATGGAGTGTAACAGTGGACTGAAGTGGTGGCCAGCTAGCCACCTAGGGGCACCCCCAGAGCAGTCCTTACTGTTAAGGCAGAGTAGGCACCTGCTTTTCCCACATTGTAGGTGAATACGCTAGTGAAATTTACCAGGCCAGGGGGAGATGAAGTCTGTTCTTCCTGCTCCCTCGCGCGTCCTCTGTGGTGATGCTGGGCGCCGGACTATGACATAATTCTGGCCTGGCATCACTAAAGTGTGCATGTGAGGGAGCAGTGAGGAGCAGGAAGGGAGACCTCCAGAGAGAAAATCCCCACTTGACCACAGGGAGAGGCCCTACACCAGCTCCCAAAGGTAGGGAGGCTGGATGCGCCTCAAAAAATAAATCAGCAATAAATTAAATGATTTGTGAGTGTGTTTGCAAGAATGTGTAAATGTGTGTGTTTGTATGTCAGTAAGTGTGTGTGTGTGTCTGTCAGTGAGTGTATGTGTGTCTGTCAGTGAGTGTGTCTTTCAGTGAGTATGTGTGTCTGTCAGTGAGTGTGAATGTGTCTGTCAGTGAGTGTGTTTGTCAGTAAGTGTGTCTATCAGTGTGTTTGTTTGTGAGTGTCAGTGAGCGTCTCTGTCAGTGTGTTTCTGTCAGTGAGTGTCTGTCAGTGTGTGTTAGTCAGTGTGTGTCGGTCAGTGTATCAGTCAGTAAGTGTGTCTGTCAGTGTGTGTTTGTGACTGTCAGTGAGTGTGTCTGCCAGTGTGTTTCTGTCAGTGATTGTCTGTCAGTGTGTGTCAGTCAGTGTGTGTCGGTCAGTGTATCAGTCAGTGAGTGTGTCTGCCAGTGTGTGTTTGTGACTGTCAGTGAGTGTCTGTCAGTGTGTTAGTCAGTGTGTGTCGGTCAGTGTATCAGTCAGTAAGTGTGTCTGTCAGTGTGTGTTTGTGACTGTCAGTGAGCGTCTCTGTCAGTGTGTTTCTGTCAGTGATTGTCTGTCAGTGTGTGTCAGTCAGTGTGTGTCGGTCAGTGTATCAGTCAGTAAGTGTGTCTGTCAGTGTGTGTTTGTGACTGTCAGTGAGTGTGTCTGCCAGTGTGTGTTTGTGACTGTCAGTGAGCATCTCTGTCAGTGTGTTTCTGTCAGTGATTGTCTGTCAGTGTGTGTCGGTCAGTGTATCAGTCAGTGAGTGTGTCTGCCAGTGTGTGTTTGTGACTGTCAGTGAGCGTGTCTGTCAGTAAGTGTCCGTCTGTGTGTGTCAGTCAGTGTTACCGGCTCAGTGTTTGTCAGTGTGTGTCGGTAAATGATTCAGTCAGTGAGTGTATTATTCCAAAATGTGTCAGCTTGATAACTTGAGGTACATTTTAAACTTCAACACCATAAGCACACAGAAGAAAATAGATACTTATTTGAGCCATATAAAATATTGCATTTTGATCGACTGCAAATAATAGATTAGTTAACAAATTAATTGCATCCCCGAATGTTACATAATGATCAGTTTCTGGTGCAATTCAGCAAAAACATGCATCTCCCATAAAATTTGCACATACAGAGTTTTCAGAGAAGAAATAAACAAAAATAAATATTTCCCCAATTCGCTCTCAAATTTATTTTAATATCAGCTTTCTTAATGTACAGCTGGCAAATCTTGCTGTCAATCCATTTACAAACATACACTTCACATTAGTATTGCTAACATAAATGTGTACACATATATACAGAAATAGTAACTATTTATATCAAAGTACACTTGTCTGAATGACATAGCAGCTTATCAAATAGAAATTCAATTCTAACTTAGGAATCATTTCACATACTTAAAACTGCCAGTGATTTCTCTCTTTACACTTTAATAAGTTCTTGCTTATTTGCTTCACTCTAACCTTAACCTTCTGAGTGTCAGTCAGGGCTGAGTGACCCATGCACCAGCACTAAAAGGGTTAATGGTCAAACGAACACCAGCAATAAATAAAATACACAATAGCATATGGCATGGTATTCAAAGGTGAAACATTCAACAGCAAATTGAGTGATATGGTTTAACACCTTGTCACCAGGAAAGCACTGACAATAAATAAAGTAGTTGTTTTTTCTTTATATATATATATATATATATTTAATCTTTTTTTTTTTTTAACAGCAGCGACTACAAAATTAAAAGAACAGAAAATAGGCTTTTCACAGATATTATTCTCTCATAAACATCCTGTGTTTTTCTTTTTTTGTTATTCGCAATTTTCATATAAAATTAAATATGTACAATTATTTGTCTGCTTATAGAATAATTTTGTCTCTTTATAAGTTTTGTGCATGCACACACAGGCGGCTGGACACATGCGCACACATACACACTCTCGCGCACACACACACCTTATTGCAAACTTCCTTGATGCTCTGTGCCAGGGGTAGCCAATGAGTAGCCCATCGTCAGGTACTATCTGGCTATTTTACAAATGCTCCTGCCATATTAATCCTTTGCTAAAACAGGCTCTCTCCAGCTGTTTTGCATATACCTATTCCATTAGGCTTTTCCAGCCAAAAAGGTAAGCACAAGTCCCAAATGTTCTAGAAATACCCGTTACAAAATTATTTGCCAGCTAACAGGTTACCATCCAGCTGTTTATAAATAGTCCTTCCAAAATCCAGCTGTTTTGAGCATACCCCTGCTCTGTGCAGTCAACTCTGAATAACTCTTTTGGATGCAATACACTTAAAGTGAAGGAATTACAAAAGGGACTTTTATGATCCAGGCTTCCCCAAACCTCCGGCCCCCCAGATGTTGCTGAATTACAACTCCCATGATTCTCAGCTCTCTATTTCATTCATAGAATCATGGGAGTTGTAGTTCAGCAACATCTGGAGGGCCGGAGTTTGGAGAAGCCTGTTAAAAGTTAAAAAAAAAAAATGTAAATATAACATACTGCACCCCTTTTAACTGGATTGTCACTTCTCGAACAAATTATACCCTTGAGCAAAACCATTGAAAATCATTAATAGCTCACGTTAACATTATTTTATGTGATGCTTCTTTTTCTTTTAAAATGTATATTAAGGATTAAGCAAGTGATATCACACTCCTGTTCAGCCCAGGCACAGCCAGGGATAAACCTGACTCCAATAACTGAAGAGCAATTCTTCTATTGAGACAATTAGAAATATTCTTATCTCTTATATTGGCTCATCTAGCCCTATACGTAGATTTCATTTGGGTTGTAATTATTGGTTTACTGTTTGCTTTTAGTTTTTGTACTATATTATTAAGCAACTTAGTGCTTTTTGCTGTCATGTATGACATCACACCTACTTTGCAAGAAAGAGGCATGTGCTGTGTGTAGGATATATACTGTTCCTGTTCAGGGTTCTGATTGGTTATTGCAATGTTCTATTTATGAAGTTAATGTCATGTTTGTTTATGTTTGTTTTCTTTGCTGCAATGAAAGCAAGCAAATAAAGTTTAAACGGACACTACATTCACCAGAACAACTACAGCTTAATGCCGTTGTTTTGGTGTGTATAGCCTGTCCCTGCAGTCATTTTAATGTAAACACTGTCTTTTCAGAGAAAAAAGGCAGTGTTTATTTTCTGCCCAGGGACAGCTCCAGTGGCAGTCACTCAGACGGCCACTAGAGGTGCTTCCTGGATGCAGCACTGATGTTCAGCATCTCCACACTCTGCATGGACCTGCTGAATGAGTCAATGCTCTCAATGAGGAGATGCTGGTTGATGCCAAGCGGCAGTTTGCCGAGCATACGCGGAAGCCTTCTGGATTGGCTGAGATCATCAAGTTCATTGATCTGCAATTAGGCTTAGAACACTCTGATTGGTTGGTTTAAGCCAATCAGAGTGCTCTGTGTCATTTTACACAGCGTGGGAAAATTCCAAAGAACTTTCCCACGCTGTGTAAAATGACACGGAGCACTCTGATTGGGTGGCTTGATATCCACCCAATCAGAGTGCTCTGTGTCATTTTACACAGTGTTGGAAATTCCAAAGAACTTTCCCACGCTGTGTAAAATGACACAGAGCACTCTGATTGGCTTAAACCAACCAATCAGAGTGTTCTAAGCCTAATTGCAGGGCGTGGCAAGGCTTTATAAGCCTTGACCCGCCCTGCGGAGCTCAGTACGCGGCGTGCCCTCGAAGGGTGAAGAAGGATTAATTTTTTTTGCGCTCGTTTTTTTTTTTTTTTAAGTGCGACGGTTATATTGGCTTTTTATTTGGCCTTTTTGGGGGCTGAAGAAAGAAGATTTTAGAAAAAAGAAGACATCTAATGGTAAGTTTATTTTTATTTATTTACAGGTTTTTAGCTTTATTGACTCCCCCCTCATTATTTTTAGGGTGAGGGGGGTAGGTAGGGGGACCATTTTTTTGGGGGGTGGAGGGGGTGACTAGGGGTTTGGGGGCCCCTAGTCACCTGGGAGGGGACATTTTTTTTAGGGCCCCCACCCGCCACTCAGGGGTGGGGGCCGGGGGGGAGGACATTAGGTGCCCCCCTATTGGTATTTAGGGCCCCCACCCGCCGATCAGGGGTGGGGGCCAGGGGGGAGGACATAAGGTCCCCCCCCCTTATTCTTGTTTAGGGCCACCGCTCAAGTGGGTGGGGGTCCATCACTATTGTGGCCAGAAAGAGTCCCTGTGGGTTTTAAAATTCGCCTGCCTATTGAAGTCTATGGCGGTTCACCGGGTTCGCCCGTTCGCGAACATTTGCGATAGTTCACGTTCGCCGTTCGCGAACAGCAAATTTCATGTTCGCGACATCACTAGTGACATGTCATGATTCCCTTTTATTCCAGAAGTTTAGTCCTTAAGGGGTTAAATGCCTTTAGTGACTATCATACTGTCAGAAAGCCTCTAGAGACACTTCTACAGTTTACAGAAGAATGAAACTTGGCTATCTCAGTCAGATCGTCTCATAAAGACCATCTGATTGGCGCGTTTTGCTACGCATGCGCACTAACCGGCCAATGGAAAAGCATTGAATTGGCTGAGATCATTAACATTGATAAACTCAGTCAAGGAGGCATGGCCAGCCTGGAGCGTTGGATAAGAGGTAAGTAGAGTATCTTTTAAATCCTTGTGAGAAGGGGGGCGGCCACCTAAACGGTGACTAGGACACTATAGCACGTTTCTATTCCTAACGCTATAGTTTTCCTTTAAGATCTAAATAGCCAAATTGGAAACATAGGAAGAAGGCCAGAATAGTTATGTTTTTGGTACTAGACACTGTGCTAGCTATAGTGTACCCTTAACATTAGACAAAGTTTCTTGAATTGAATGGCTGGCAGAGGATTCTGGGATTTGTATTCCAATAACAGCTAGTGTGCCATGCTGTATAGCCCTATGCTATACATTGAAAATTAAATCAAATAGCTCCTGCATTTATCTCTGGAAATGTTTCTCCGATCACTAATTAATCTGTAATGGACAAATAATATGTAATAATATGAACAAAGGGCAGTAATACATAATTTAAAAGGTTAATAATGATGTGCAAATGATAAGATGATACCCCAGTGAGGTATGGAGCATAAATATCTCAATTTTCTATACAGCCAAAAATAAGATAGATATGTAGATAGAGAGAAATATTTTTTTTAAATTGTCTCCACTTATTCTAAATTGTGACATCAAAGTGCAGTGTGTGTGTGTTAACTCGCACACCCTGATTCTGGTAGAACATTCTAGAATATGGACCGAGTGACTGGCATCATGACATGCACACATGGAATGTCATGCCCTTTAGAATTATATGTCTTATAACCCCATGGTCCCCATGTTGAATATTAGGAGGTGTATTGTGAGCCGATAGGGGCGCTATATGATGATGTCATAAACAAGGCACAGGAACAGCAAATAGAATACCCCTAATTATTGATCTACCCACTGTTAACATATCTCAGCATTCACACTGGTTAGGTGAATGAGTCTCTTAATCTACCACATTTATTAGGACCAAACATTTACCTCTAAATTAGTGCTACATGCAGCAAGACCATTTTGTGCATTTCCCAAAGTGTTTTTAATTCATGATACAATGCTGCCAACAGGGTATTTCAGTGCTAACAGTATGTGTTATGTGTTTTTGAAGTGGAATGATGCATTTACCAATTTTTGATGATAGATGATGCTTTTGAAGAGCTACACACATCAAACTGTACTCCAGCACAGAGATAACCTGTTATTTCCTGTGATAGCTTCATGGGTTGTCTGTGATGGGCATATTTAACATGACAATGGCCATCTTTACAGTGTATGTTTCATGCCAAACATGACAAGTGCCCCTTTCTATAGTTCAATTGTTTGTACACAAGCATACTGTTCTAGGGTTTTTCAATGTTCACATTCTCTCTTTAAAGGACCACTTTAGTGCCAGGAAAACAAACTTGTTTTCCTTGCACTATAGGGTTATTAGGTACCCCCCACCCTCAGGGCCCCCCCTCCCGCTGGGCTGAATGGGTTAAAACCCCTTCAGGCACTTACCTTTCTCCAGCGCCGGGCTCCCTCGGTGCTGGGGAACTGTCCTCCCTCTGCCGATGTCAGCTCTGAATGCGCATACGCAGCAAGAGCCACGAGCGCATTCAAACAGCCCATATGAAAGCATTACTCAATGCTTTCCTATGGACGTCCAGCGTCTTCTCACTGTGATTTTCACAGTGAGAAATGTGGAAGCGCCTCTAGTGGTTGTCAGTGAGATAGCCACTAGAGGCTGGATTAACCATCAGTGAACCATAGCAGTTACTTTGAAACTGCTAAGTTTACATCTGCAAGGTGAAAACCTGGGGAACCTGACACCCAGACCACTTCATTGAGCTGAAGTGGTCTGGGTGCCTAAAGTGGTCCTTTAATCATGGGACCCATCTGGATACTGTTTAACACCAAAGTCAATTTAACAACAAGACACAGAAGGCAGTTCCCTTTCAAAGAGACAGTTGCCTAGGGCTCCATAGTTTTGAGGACATGACAAAAGCTTAGTAAGAATAATCCATCTCACCCATGATTACTTAAGGATTTCCATTTTTGTGTTTGTAGTTGAAAATGCTTTCTATTATAGTTGAATGCCAGTTGAGGTTTGGCATGTAAATAGTACAGTCCTAAGCCATAATACATATCACTCAGCACTTCCCATACATCTTGTGCCACATGAATCTCGTCGAGTGTCTATAAGTTCAGCACTGTCCAGAAAGTATTCATTAACATTTACACAAAATATTCCTATCTATATTTTGCTAGCTTTTAGAGCATCAAGGACTCTCTTTGACGCTGGTTTAGTAAACAAGCACACTCACAATTCAATGCAGCATGGTTTGTGAAGTCAAATCTAGCCACCACACCTCTATTCACTGTGCACTGTGGACTAGTCCCAATAGCAGAGCCATTTCACTGCGCAGATTAAATAGATGCATTGCAGATGCCAGGACATGTTGCAATGCGGCATCGGCTATTCAATCTCGTATACTTCATTTTATAGTCTGGGAGTTACATTGGTATTCACTGAAGGAGGTTTAAGCATGAAACTCCTCAAGTAGCAAATGTGGGCAAGATTTCAAAACGCTGGAAGAATCTCCATGGAAACCAATGGAATGTTCCTACTAATTATCCCACACTTATAACGTTTATCCATGGTTGTCCTTTATATGTGTGGCTCCCAGGGTCATAAAAAGGCAGGATAACTCTTGAAATATATGGCCTTAAAATATACGGACCAGCCACCAACAGTAGCTAGTGGAGTGTAGCTCTCCAGCTCTCTCTAAAGTAGTCATGTGGTGATATAATCTCTCCCAGCAAATAATAGTCTTAGAAATATTATTTTACATAGGGGTTTAAGTTGCACAAGGAAACCTGCAAGAACCCATTAAACAATGGGAGCTGTTGTCAAAAGTCTACATTAGAGTTATCCCAAATTTAAATGAAACACTTTATTTAACTGAATTTTGTCCCTCCGTAGACTAGTGAACCATTTTCATGGTATGATATATAAACTAGAACAACATTTAGCAACTCAGATCCTATGGGAGTAAAGACCTCTCCTAAGAAGCCACAACGCCTTTTACCACCTTTTGGTTAACAATTGGATAAAGTGAACTGCGGGACATCAGTGAAAAGTATTTTGATCCTAGATAAACTGAGATATGGGTGTTTATTAACCAAGCAAATTCATAGGTCATTTTGACCTTGTATGTAGAGAGCTTTCACATGAATATAGAGATTTCTATATGTTCTACTGCATCAGTTGTATTCACAGTAAACAGTGATTAGAATTCTTCAAAGTGTGCTAGATTTCATATCACATCAGAGCTTCCCTCCGCTAGCCAATATGGCTAAAATAACCCAGGATCCAAGTCACTTTGACCTTTTCCCATAAGTTCACCCCTACCACCCCCAAAACAAAATAAAACAGTAACAGTCACATAGCTGTATCCCGAAAGGGCTGCACAGTGTACTGACAATACCGGTAAACAGGACACTGAGAATGCCAATCGCACAGGGCAGTACCAGCGGGACAGGGCACCATATGTACTGTTAGTACAGGAGACTGGCAGTACCAGTAGGGAAGGGCACTGAGAGTGCTAAGCGTACATGGCAGTACCAGCAGTGACATATATTCATAAAACGCACAGGGTTGTACCCCAATTTCAGGGCGCACGAGCACAGGGCACTGCAAGTACTGACAGTACAGGCACTGGCAGCACCAGGCATCAGCAGTACAGGACATCGGCAGTACTGGCAATACAAGGCACCAGCAGTAGAGGTTACTGCCATTACCGGACGTTTAGAGCACCGGTACTGCATTGGCACCATAAAAACTACCAGTACAGGGCACCGGCAATACACTGCACTATGCAATGTGCTGTTCGCCTGGTAGGTAGAGAAAGGTGCAGTCAGAAGGGAGAACAGACAGAGAGCATTATCAGCGGCATAACAAACAGTATACCATTTTTCAACTGCAGTTGGATTACAGCAAGCACTCGTTCCTCAGCTCATACATCTCCTGAGTACTCAAAGGGCCTGCCAATTGCAGAACCCTTCAGTACAAAGAGATTCCTTTGAAGATTCTTCTCTGGCTAACCGTGAGCTGGAGTAGGTAGCACATGCACAGTGAGAAACTAGCTGTGTAGAGTAGGTCCATTTGTATTAGATCTCTGTGGACTCTATTCTCTCTAACCTTGAAGGTGTCCAGGGTTTTTTATCTTCAGCTGGTGGTGTAGTGACTTTATTGGTTATTTCATTGATCTTTTGCTCCAACTGTTGATTTTTCTGATACATCTCTACATAGTTGAGTTGTAGCTGTTTCTGATACTTAATCACTCTCTCTTTTTCTTCTTGCCAAGTACGCCTCTCATCTTCAAACTCTACCACCTGATGATCCCTTTGCTGTCTCTCTAACGACAACTCCACCTGAAGACTTTCTATATCCCTTTTCATGGAAATTACGCAGTCTTCACTTTGACGTTTCATCTTTGCCTCATCACTCTCACACGCAAGAGTGAGCTTCTCGTTCATTTCTGTGTTATATGGGTTTTGACCAAAGTTTGAGAGGGCTTCCTTCAAACCAGCGATTTCCTGTTCACATTGACTTAACTTTTCCTTCATTTGTTGGGCTTCACTTTGCTTCCTCTGCATCTCATTCTCGCAGATCTCCAGGCTGACACTCTTTGAGCTATAAGAATCCTTGATGGAAGCAATCTGTTCCTCCTTTTCCCTCAGGAAAGCCTTAGCTTCCTTAAGCTGAGTTCTCAGTCCTACTATCTCATTTAGTTTTTGAGAGACATCTGATTGAGAGTCCTTAAGCTGCTGCTTCAATAGGGATATTTCACCAGCTTTCTGGCATACCTGTGGTGGTGAAAAGCAAATGATAAAAAAAATTATTTAATACAAAATTTGTTCACTACCCAGCATAATCTAGAACCACCTTCCAACATGTTTATACCTAATGATTTACATGATTTAGAGTCTATATATGTTTCTTTGGTCTGAACTCTGACTGTTGATGGTCAATGGTTTAGTCTAAATTTTAGACTAAACCATTGACCATCAACAGTCAGAGTTCAGACCAAAGAAACATATATAGAACACTGATAGTTTACTTGATTAGAGATTGGCTAGAGCAGACTGGGCAAATGATAGATTACCAGGTGTTGAAGAACAGTAATTGTCATGCTTTGCCAGTTTAGATACTGTTCTATATCTGCTGGAGAGTATAGGGGAGACTTGCCAAAGAATGGTCATAGTGATTTGCACTTTAAATTGGCAATTGAAGCTCCGCCATCAGGGAAGAGGCTGCATCCCGCAGTGTCAATCACCTTGGCTACATCTTAAAGTCAACTCATAATCACCTTTCAGGTCTGCTATGTGGTCTGTGTTCCACAGGTTTCCCTCTTCTGTACCTCAAAGGGTTCCTCTCACATCATTGACTTTTATTACAACCTGCCGTATAGTTCTGTGAACTAATTCTGTGATCTGGATGGGGACAGCCTTTCTCTCATAACTAATATATATGCCCCTTAGTGAACATATGTAAAACCATGCAGATTTCTCTTTAATATGGCTCTGTCATGAGAATATCATGTATCAAAGTTGCAAAACTTGCACCATCATACAGCAAAAGAATATGTACAGCTAGCATCAGTCGGTTCAGATGTCGTGTTTCTATTTACATTGTACATTTAAAATTTACAGCTATCCTTCAGGAACAGGGGAGTTTGCGCATGATCAACAAGTTCAACACTGCATTCCCTCAACTGAGGAAATGACTGGGTCTGATTAAATGCTTATATGACATGCTCACAGCAGCATAACTGCAAGCAGGTAAAAGATAGTCACAACCCCTAATTACAGCTAACCGCATATGGCCTGTTTAAAAGTAAATAATAATCTGTTCGGAACATGGTTTTGAATCGATTTTGTAAAGAAGATCTCAAGTGATAGAACTAGTTTGATATGATTTAGTTTGTGGGATTATGCAAGGACCATATTTTATATTTATAGCTCCTGCATGGAAATCTAGCCCTACTGTTGAATAAAAAAAAATCGTAATATAAAAAAAACTATGGTTTTGATTTTTAAACAAGTATAGGAAGGAGTTGATAAGTGAATATATTTTGGCCTGACACTCAATAATTCTATGTTCCTAAGCTTTGATACATTACTCATTACAGTTCCTTGCATAAGTATTCAACCCCCATGGATATTTCCACATTTCCTAGTTTTACAACCTTAAAATAAAATTTAGAAATGAAAAATAATTAAAATTAGTTTGTTCCATAAACATTCACCTTCATTAATATGAAGTCATAAATAAATGTGTGTGCAACCAATAACGTTCATAGTCAGTGGCGTCTCCAGGATTCATATTTAGGGGGGGGGCACATGGTGGGCCAGGGACAAAGGTAGGGGGGCGGTTATAAAGTAAGTAAGAGAGAGAGAGAGAGAGTGTGTGTGTGTGTGTGTGTGTGTGTGTGTGTGTGTGTGCATGCGTGTGTGTGTGCGTGTGTGTGTGTGTTGTGGTGGGGAAAAAAGTGTGGATGAAAACCCTTTCCACCTGAAGTAAGTACTACTGCAAGGGATTCTGGGTAGGCATATGCAAGTGAGCTCAACAAAGAACTCCAATGAATCCATGTATAAAGTGGAATTATGAGACAAAATTGTTGTTCTTTGTTGAGCTCATTTCCATACTCCTACCCAGAATTCCGTGCAGTAGTGAGAGCACTGTTAAAGTGAGATTTCTGTGGCAAAAAGCATGTCTTATGGCTTGACTTGTGTGTGTATTTGTGTTTTGCAATGTATTTGCACATACACACACAATCCCTTAATCCCTCGGAGAAAGTGCAGTCTCAGCCAGGTAGGTAATGTGTCACACCTTAGATGTAGCATGTTCTGTTCAGCTCGCATCTACCCCATGGATTGAAGAATCCATGTCTTTTCTGCCCCCCCCCATCCCATTCCATTTATGTCTTTTCTTCCCCCTTCTTCCATGTCATGGATGATGTAGTGTGTATTGTAGGCAGTGTGTGTATGTGTGTGTGTAGTGGATGCAGTGTCTGTGTTTGTGTAGTGAATGCAGTGTGTGTAGTATATCTAGTGTTTTTTGTGGTGGATGCAGTGTCCGTAGCAGTGTCTGTGTAGCGCATGCAGTGTTTGATAAGTGCTGGGGGAGGAGCCGTTTAAATTAAATTGAGCTTATCCCCCCTCCCTGCCTCTTACCTGTGGGCTGTAAGGTGGAGACAGTGTGTAGGAAGGTGACAGTATATGGGAGCTGTGTGTAGGAGGGTGACAGTATAGGGGAGCTGTGTGTAGGAAGGTGACAGTATAGCGGGGCAGTGTGTAGGAAGGTGACATTGTAGGGGCAGTGTGTAGAAAGGTGACAGTATAGGGGGGCAGTGTCTAGGAAGGTGACAGTATGCAGGGGAAGTGTCTAAGAAGGTGACAGTGTGGCAGCAGTGGCGTACATACCGGGGTCGCAGGGGTCGCGGCTGCGACCGGGCCCGGCCCACCAGGGGGCCCGGCCGCCCTGCGACCCGGTATGTATGTCACTGGGCCAGCCTCTTCTTCTGGGGGGCCCAGGAGCCGGCCACCTCCGGGCCCCCCGAGGCTGGCCCTGCTGTCATCCGGCTGGCCGGTACTGCGGGCGCGCGAGGGAGCACTGTCTCCTGGGTGCTTCCTCTTCAGCTCCCTCGCGCACCGCACTGATACCGGAGCCGGAAGATGACGTCATCTTCCGGCTCCGGCATCAGTACGCGGCGCGCGAGGGAGCTGAAGAGGAAGCACCCAGGAGACAGTGCTCCCTCGCGCGCCCGCCATCCTGCCTGCCCACCGGGTGACCGGCCCCCCAGGAGCCCAGCAGCACCACTGGACCCCAGGGAATCCCCTCAGCTCTCCCACAGGTAAGGAGGCTGGGGGGATTTAAAAAAAAAAGTGTTTGTGAGTGTTAGTGTTAGTGAGTGTGTGTTAGAGTGTGAGTGTATGTTAGTGTGTGTTTGTGAGTGTATGTTAGTGTGTGTTTGTGAGTGTATGTTAGTGTTAGTGAGTGTGTGTTAGAGTGTGAGTGTGTGTTTGTGAGTGTGAGTGTATGTTAGTGTTAGTGAGTGTGTGAGTGTGTGTGTGTTTGTGAGTGTGAGTGTATGTTAGTGAGTGTGTGTTTGTGAGTGTGAGTGTATGTTAGTGAGTGTGTGTTTGTGAGTGTATGTTAGTGTTAGTGAGTGTATGTTAGTGTGTGTTTGTGAGTGTTAGTGTGTGAGTGTATGTTAGTGTGTGAGTGTGTGTTAGAGTGTGAGTGTGTGTTAGTGAGTGTGTGAGTGTATGTTAGTGTGTGAGTGTGAGTGTGTGTGAGCGTGTGTGTGTTAGTCTTAGAGTGTGTGTGTGAGTGTATGTTAGTGTGTGTGTGTGTGTGTGTGTTAGAGTGTGTGTTAGTGTGTGTGTCTGTTACTGAGTATGTTTGTGTGCATCTGTTAGTGAGTGTGTATGTATGTCTGTCACTGAGTGTGTGTCTGTCAGTAAATGTGTGCGTCTGTTCATGAGAGTCTGTGTGTGTGTGTCTTAAGCACTTACCTTTCTCCAGCGCCGGACTCCCTTGGCGCTGGGAATCTCTCCGCCTCTCAGCTCCGAATACGCATGCGTGGCAAGAGCCACGCGCGCATTCAAACCGCCCATAGGAAAGCATTATTCAATGCTTTCCTATGGACGTTCAGCGTCTTCTCACTGTGATTTTCACAGTGAGAATCGCAGAAAATCCTCTAGCGGCTGTCAATGAGACAGCCACTAGAGGCTGGATTAACCCTCAGTGAAACATAGCCGTTTCTCTGAAACGGCTATGTTTTCAGCTGCAGGGTTAAAACTAGAGACCTGGCACCCAGACCACTTCATTGAGCTGATGTGATCTGGGTGTCTGTAGTGGTCCTTAAAGTGTATGTGTTTATGCATGCACTGGCGTACATACTGCGGTCACACAGGTTGCAGCCCTGCGACCCGGTGCCCGCCGCCATGTGTTGCGGCCCCTGCCCGCGCAGCGTAAGCGCGCGCGCGGGGGGGCCCACGGATCAGTTTTCGCACCGGGGCCCCATGGGTTGTGTGTACGCCACTGTGTGGCAGTATGACAGTATGGGGGGCAGAGTGTGGGGTTAGTAGTGTGGATAGGCAGACTGAAGAACAACATGCCCTCAGACAACTTGAATGGGGTGTGTGTATAGTGGATGTAGAGTTAGAATGTGTGTAATGGATGCAGAGTGTGTGTATAACGAATGCAGTGTGTATAGTGGTAACAGATTTTACATTTGTGTAATGGGTGTAGTGTTTGTATTAGATGCAGTATGTGCAGCAGATGCAGTGTGTGTGTTTGTGTAGTGTATGTAGTGTGTGTATAGGGAATACAGAGTGTGTTTGTGTAGTGGATGTAGTATGTCTTTGTGTAATGGATGTAGTGTGTGTAGTGGATGCAGTGTCTGTGTTTGTGTAGTGGATGTACTGTGTGTATTAGATGCAGTGTCTGCGTATAATGAATGCAGAGTGTGTGTTGTACTAGTGTATGCAGAGTGTGTATAAAACTAGTGTATGCAGAGTGTGTGTTGTACACACACTGCCAAAGCAGTCCGAGCCCTCCAGGACCGCCGGGCCTGTGCCAACTATCATGGTTGTTACCCCCTGATGGTGGCCCTGCACACACTCACTGACAGACACACACACACATTCACTGACACACTCACTGACAGACACACACCTACTGGCAGATACACACTGACCATCACACACACATTCAATGACAAACACACAGACGTCAATGACAGACATAGACTCTCACTGATTTGTCATACATACATTAACTGACAGATACACTCTGTCACGATTCTGGGAACCCAACACGCGAACACACACACACACAGAAAAGGTGCAGTACCGGACGCAGGTACAATAGGTTCAGGAGTCGGGCTAACAAATTCTAACGGTTCATGCTGTTGAGAGATAGCGTCAGCTTTGGCATTACGGCAACCAGGTCTATAGGTAATAACGTATTGGAAGCGTGAAAGAAATAGAGACCATCTAGCCTGCCGGGCAGATAACCTTCTAGCATCATCTATATAATCTTATAACCATAACTTTGTGTCTAGAACCCTCTAATAAGTACCTCCATTCCTTAAAAGCTAACACAATAGCTAATAGTTCCCTGTTCCCAACATCGTAATACTTTTCTGGATCAGACAACCTTTTAGAAAAATAACAACAGGGATAAGGGGTTTGTCATACGACAACCTCTGTGACAGCACTGCTCCCACACACGACTCAGAAGCGTCCACTTCCATTCCATAACAAAGGGAAGAGAAGGATTAGGGTGGTGCAGTACTGGAGCAGAGGCAAATGCCTTCTTGAGAGTTTCGAAGGCCTTAAGGGCTTCAGGAGTCCAAACCCTAGGGTGTAGACCTTTTTTAGTCAGCTTCGTTATAGGAGGGATAAGTGGTGAAAAGTTTTTTATACATTTCCTATAATAGTTGGCAAATCCTATAAAACGCTGGATAGCCTTCAATCCTTGGGGAAGTTGCCAGGACAGTATGGCTTCCAATTTAGCAGGATCCATACTGAAACCCTGTTATATCCTAGGAATTACACAGAGGTCTGATCGAATAAACATTTTTCTAACTTACAATAGAGTCCGTTCTGTAATAACTTTTTAAGCACCATCCTAACATGGTTATGGTGTGACTTCAAATCAGGAGAATACACAAGTATGTCGTCAAGATACACCACGGCACAGACATGCAATAGATCCCTAAGGACATCATTTCTGAGGTCCTGAAACACAGCAGGAGCATTACACAGTCCAAAAGGCATGACCAGATATTCGTAATGCCCACTGCGCGTATTGAACGCTGTCTTCCACTCGTCATTCTCCTTTATACGGACAAGGTTATAAGCCCCCCTGAGGTCTAATTTAGTGAAGAACTTAGAACCTTTAACACGATCAAACAACTCAGTGATGAGGGGGATAGGGTAGGCGTTTTTATATTGTTCAGACCCCTGTAGTCTATACATGGCCTCAAATCGCCCTCCTTCTTTGCCACAAAGAAGAAACCAGCACCAGCAGGGGAGGAGGACCTTCTAATAAAACCTTTACTTAAGGATTCCCGTATGTACTCCTCCATGATCTGGTTTTCTTTCTCAGAAAGAGGGTAGACCTTACCCCTAGGAGGCATAGTACCCGGTAACAGGTTTATGGCACAGTCATACTCACGATGTGGAGGTAGCTTATCTGCCTCCCTTTTTTCAAAAACCAAGGCAAGGTCTGCATTTACAGAAGGGACATAAACCGAAAGTGGTTTAGCCGTGGGCACGTTGAGTAAACAAACAGGACATACATGAGCCATACAGTCTCGTTGACAAGATTCCCCCCAGGAGAGTATATCTAAACAACCCCAATCAAGTACAGGGTTGTGTTTAACCCCTTAAGGACCAAAATTCTGGAATAAAAGGGAATCATGACATGTCACACATGTCATGTGTCCTTAAGGGGTTAACTAACCAGGGAAAACCCAGAACGATGGAGGCAGTAGGAGAGTCAATTATTTGGAAGGTTAACCTTTTCTTGTGCAAAGCACCCACAGACATAGCTATTTCCTGGGTTTCATGGGTCACCAGAGGTTTCTCAAGTGGTCTACCATCTATGGCCTCAACGGCCAAGGATGTGGCCTTTCGGATCAAAGTCAGGGCTGCGGTTTTGGCAAAGTTCTCATCCATAAGGTTGTCTGCCCTGCCTGAATCGATCAAGGCTTTGGTTGTTATAGTGGTTTTATTGACCAAAAGAGAAACCGTAATAAACGGTCTGGAGATGGACACATGAGGGGACAAATTCATAACACCCGAGGCCGACCCCTCTCTAGGCCTTAGGTGCTGCAGTTTCCCTGTACTTTAGGGCAGGCATTACAGTGGTGCCCCCTCTTCCCACAATAAAGGCATAACCCCTCCCTTCTACGGTACGCTCTTTCGGCCTGAGTTAACCCCGTAGCACCCAATTGCATGGGTTCAGGGGATGGTTGCCTAGGAGCGGGTAACGCTAGTAGTGCAGTACTGGGTAGAGCAGGTAACACCCGTGTATCCAGCCGTCTTTGACTACGCCTCTCTCTAATACGGTTATCAATAAGAATCATATAGTCTATAACATCCTCTAGAAGAACAGGCAATTCCCTGGATGCTATTTCATCCAGTATATAAGCGGCCAAACCCTCCTGAAAGGCTGTTACGAGGGCGTCATTATTCCAAACCACTTCAGCTGCTAGAGTGCGGAATTCGATAGTGTAATCCGTTACAGATCTGTTACCCTGTTGGACCCTAAGCAGAGCTTTGCCAGCAGAAGCAACCCTACCGGGTTGATCAAACGTGCGTTTGAATGCTGTCAGAAAATTTGCAAAGGACATAGGAGACGTATTCTCCCACATGGGGTTGGCCCATGCTAAAGCTCTCCCGGACAAGTGGTTTATCAAAAAGGCAATTTTAGATCTGTCAGTGGGATAGGAACGTGGATTCATCACCAAATGGATGTCGATTTGGTTGAGGAAAACACGACACAATGCTGGGTCACCGCTGTAGCGCTGTGGCGGCGTCATATGAACTACATGAGCAGGAACGGGTACTGGAGTGGGAATGGGTTCGGGCACAGCAGCAGTAGTCTCCTGAACGGCAGGCTGTAAGTGTGCAGTACGAGCCAGTATGGTTTGCAAAGCTTGAGCAAACTGATCCATCCGGTGGTCCAAGCCATCCATTCTAGCCTCCTGATTAACTAGCAGCTGTGGTATGTCAGCAGGTTCCATTACGGCCCTGTTGTAATGTCACGATTCTGGGAACCCAACACGCTAACACACACACACAGAAAAGGTGCAGTACCGGACCTTAGAGTGGCCGGGCTAAGCACACAAAGAATAGTCAGGAGACAAGCCGAGTAAGGGGAACCAGAAGACAGAATAACGAGAAACAAGCCGAGGTCAAAGGGTAGGAGAAAGTCACAAAGTCAGATAAACAAGCCAGAGAGTAGTTCAGTAGCAATACTAGCAAGCAAAGACCACAACAGGGCAGGGAGGAACAGGAAAGGTAAGTATTTAAACCATAAGGTTAATTCTGATTGGATAATTTCCAATAAGAATTAACAATCACACGTGGGAGATATCTAAACCTCCCACTGTGATTGAGGCACTGTGCCTTTAACGCCGGGTCAGGTGACTGACCCCGGCATGTAATATATTGGGCGGTCTCCCACCGTGCAGCGTCATGCATGCTGCCACTGGGGGACGTGGAGGAAGACGCGGACGGCATCCGAGGCTGGAAGGATGCCGCTCGCCGAGCCCACGAGGAGGAGGGAACCGCGGACGGCTGGAGGGTGAGTACCGCAAGCGGAGTGCAGCCTCCCCTCGCAACCGCCCGCGGGATCCCGACACACTCAATGACACACACACATTCACTGACAGGCACACAAACATTCAATGACAAACACAGACTCTCACTAATGTGAAAGACACTAACAGACAGACACATACATATTAACTGACAGACAAATACACACACACACACACTCACTGACAGACACACACACACACATTCACTAACAGACACACACACACATTCTCTGACACACCTTCACAAATTATTAATATTATTATTTTAATTTGTCCACCCAGCCTACTTTTGGGAGAACTGGAGTGGATCTGTCCCTGGGGTCTACTGGGGCAGCTGTGAGGCAGGCAGCTGTAGGCACATCAGAGGCAGTGAGGGAGCTGTAATCCTCCTGCTATGCTACCTCGCACGCCGTCTACTGATGCAGGGAGACGTAATAGGATGTCCTATTCCGGCTCCCGGCATTAGTAGATGGCGTGTGCGAGGGAGTAGAGCAGGGGGATTACAGCTCCCTCGGAGCCTCTGAGGTTCTTACAGCCGCCCGCCTCAGGGGTCCATAAACAGCTTCCTCCATGACAGGAGGGAGCACTGGGGATGTCCATGTGGTCATTTTGGGATAGATACAGCCAGGGCTAGCCTTAGGCCATTAGGGGCCCTGTGCGAAAAATAACACACAAAGGCTTACAGTTGATATTGTTTTGATAGCTCCATGATCTTTTCTTGAAGCCATTTGTTTAGACCAGGGGTGCCCAAAAGGAAGATCCCCAGATGTTTTAAAACTACAGCTTCTGTGTTTTCCTTTATCATTGGCATTCTAAAGATATGCAAAGCATTATGGAATTTGTACTTCTACCACATCTGGGGATCTACCTTTTGGGCACCCCTGATCTAAACAAATGGCTTCACGAAAAGATCATGGAGCTATCAAAACAATATCAGTATAAAATTCTAGAGAAGCACTAGTCAGGGTTAGGTTATAGTAAATGTGCCAATTCTTCCTAGCAATACCTCTAAATACTTATTAAAACAAGGAAAGACTATGGCACAATTGCATCTCTACAAATCCCATTTCTAGTTTGACCTAAGGTATGTAGAAGACACCACAAAGCCTAGATCTCAATCAAGAGAGCTGCGAGGCCAGAGGTAACTGTAGTGTAAGGAATACAACTTTGTCTTCCTAACACAATAGTGTCTGCGTATAATGCGTATAACTTTAACTAGTTGTAAATTACATATAGTTGTGTTTCTCACCTCCCACTTTGTTTCTTCTATCTTAGGGAGGAATTCAGCCTGTTCTTTCTTGAAAACCATGCACTTCTTCTCCATTTCCTCCCTTTGTTGAAGGAGCTGTGCAACATCTTCTTGAAATTTTTTCTTTTCCTGTTGAAGTTTAAATACCTGCAACTGTAAAGCTTGCTGGGCCCTTTGTGCTTTCTTCGAGACCTGTTGAAGTTTGTTGGCATAATTCTGTCTCAAGTCCTCCATTTCACGTTCCCAAATTTTCTGCTTCTCCTCGAAGACTTGGAAAATGGCCGCCTCACTTTTGTCCAAGTTCCTCTTCATCTGAATGACTTCCTGTTCCTTCTCCCACAGTCGATCTTCCAAGTCTTGAATAATGTCATCGCTTGAAGGCGAGTGAAAACGCAATGTTTCATTGAGATGATTTATTCTGCTGAAAGAGGAAGTGCTTTTACTGGAAGATCGTACACTTTCTGAGGTAGATATGCCGTTATAACCCACTATATTCTTTTCAACATAGTTAGTCCCAATACGATTTATATGGCTTGTTGACGCACTCATTGGGCCAACATGTTGGCTGTAGCCAGTCCCATAAGTTGGTAAGCTTGTTAGTGAATTTCGACCAGAATCTGACAGACCCCCTACTTGGTTGGATGACCGATTGTGGCTACTCTTCTCGTGTCCACTTTTCATTGCAGCTGCACTGTTGCTGTTTCCGTGGTTAGAACTTTTACTGTTATCAGTTGCTGAATTGTTCAGGGGTGGACACAGATTTTGCATGGAGTGAAAGTTTTTTGGAACCACAGGTTTAAAAGCAGAAGGTCTTACCAAAGTCTCATTGCTCTGTAAAAGACAAAATACTCAATTAACATATAGTAGCCCAGTGACAAGAACACATTCTTCTACATATACTTCCATATACGTTACCTGTGATTATCAAATAATATTTTAATCTTTGTATCATGATTTTTTATTTTTGCAAAAGACAATAAAAGTCAATTAAGGGTCTCCTTGTCAAAAATACATAAAGACTCTAAAAATTGTTCTGCTGGTGCAAAGCTTTGGAATCAGAAAAAAAGGTCCTACCAAAAATTGTTTACGTTTAAGTTAAAGGAACAACACTCTGAGCTCCATAGCAGCTTCATCAAAATTAACTTGTTATGGTGCCAGGAGGCCCTTGGCTTTACCTTAAGTAGCTAAACCATTCCCAAATGGTTTAACTCCAAAGTTTTTGTTCCTGCTTAAAATGTCTTTGCCTCTCTGACTTTCTGTTTTCTAAAATTCTCTAAACCGGAAAACTGTTGCAGAATCAGGCAGCGGCACCGCTTATTGGTTGAGAGCGGTCCGCTGACACGGTCAGTGAATCCCCATTCATAAAACTGGCTTTTAAAAAGTAAGTTTCTTTTCAAGACAGTTTTATGAATATAGATTCACTGATTGGCTGGGTGCTGACCGCTCTTAGTCAATCAACATCACCACTGCCTAATTCTGCAAGTGTCTTCAATTTTCGAGAATTTTAGAAAACAGAAGGGCAGAGAGACAGGGAGAGTTGGCGCTGGAACATGGGCTTTGGGGTTAAACTGTTTGAGAAAGGTTTAACCCCTTAATGTGAGCCAGCACCAGGGACCTCAAGGCACCATAACAACTTAATTTTGAAGTGTCTAAGCTGTCCCTCTCATGCTAACAAAGAAGACAAAAACAAACTGACTGCAGACCTCCACGCAATGAAGAGCCAGAGCCGAAGAGGGGTTTATTCACAACTAGTAGAAAAAGTATAGTGTTGAATTGACAACACAACTGAACATTTTTGGCCGAAGTAGCCAAACTGGAAAGAAATAATTTTGTTCTGTTTTTTTTAGATATTTTAGCTTAAAACGTTGCAAACATTTTGTCAATTATCCAGTGTAGTGAAGACACCCTTTAGAAATGCTATAAACAGTCAGTGAATGCTATTTTTACCTGACAAATTTGTAACTGGAAAAATATTAACTTTGTTTGTGCACTTTATGTTCTGGAAAGTAAACTGAGACAGTTTTGCAGCTTTTTGGGTAATATGAAAGCAAGTTTTTTTTGTATCTGTCAGCATTCATTGACACTTGTTCATTCTTTTAAACAATGCAATATGACAAGTTTATAATACCTGCTGTAGAAGCATTTCTGCTGGCTTTTGTCCTGTCCTTTTCTTTTATAAAATTTGATGAAAACAAACAAATGTCTAAATGATGAAACACCATTGAAGGGTTCTTTGTGTACAATTTCCTGTGTAGAATTCTACATGTAGGGCAATTATTCCACCTCTAACATCCCACCCCTCAGCGCTCTTATGTCTAATAAAACCATACATTATGCTTCTCGCAGAGGAGATCTATGTGGCTGAGCTGCAGTGCGTCGTTGGTCTGTGCAGGCTACCGAGCTGGCAAGAGCTCCTGACAAAAGCTCCAAGCACACAACCTCCTGCCCCTCCTTATAATCTGACTGTATCTCTCACATCTCCTGACTGCTGCTAACATAGCACTGCCTCTCATAGAGTTATAAACTATTTAAACAAGGGTCACCAGCCTGATTTTTCTTCTTTCCTATTCTTCATGTACTCTTTACTTCATTACTGTATCACTCTCTGACTATGAATTCTATTTCCATTCCCAATCTAAAAGCGTTACGTCATAGCTATAGGGCAGCGATGGGGCAAACTAACCATGATAAAGCTAGCTGAGTATCACATCAAACACGGGGTCTCCTGGTGCTGAAACTGACCTGGTCGTGGAGATGTATTTATTCGGAAAGATAGAAGCTGGCAACATCTGTGTTACGTTTTACTGCAGTCATAAATGACCACTAACCACCTGCGCAGTCTTATGACGTAGCACTTCTTCACGTTTCTCAAGGGATGCTTAAGGAATGAGTAAATAAAGGAGTTTTATTAAAGGAATATCTACTCTGCATGATCCATGCTTCATAGGCATTCCTAACTGAATAGGGGTCATACCCTATAAAAAATGTAGATCGGAGATACAGTATCTCACAAAAGTGAGTACACCTCTCACATTTTTGTAAATATGTTACTATATCTTTTCATGTGACAACACTGAAGAAATTACACTCTGCTATAATGTAAAGTAGTAAGTGTACCGCCTGTATAACAGTGTAAATTTGCTGTCCCCTCAAAATAACTCAAGACACACCCAATAATGTCTAAACCGTTGGCAACAAAAGTGAGTACACCCCTAAGTGGAAATGTCCAAATTGGGCCCAAAGTGTCAATATTTTGTGTGGCCACCATTATTTTCCAGCACTGCCTTAACCCTCATGGGCATGGAGTTCACCAGAGCTTCACAGGTTGACACTGGAGTCCTCTTTCACTCCTCCATGATGACATCACGGAGCTGGTGGATGTTAGAGACCTTGCGCTCCCACACCTTCAAGGATGCCCCACAGATGCTCAATAGGGTTTAGCTCTGGAGACATGCTTGGCCAGTCCATCACCTTTACCTTCAGCTTCTTTAGCAAGGCAGTGGTTGTCTTGGAGGTGTGTTTGGGGTCGTTATTGGGGCCCAGTCTCGAAGGGAGGGGATCATGCTCTGCTTCCATATGTCACAGTACATGTTGACATTCATAGTTCCCTCAATGAACTGTAGCTCCCCAGTGCCGGCAGCACTCATGCAGGCCCAGACCATGACACTCCCACCACCATGCTTGACTGTAGGCAAGACACACTTGTCTTTATACCTGGTTGCCCATCTGAACCAAATACGATTATCTATGTCTCATCGGACCACAGGACATGGTACCAGTAATCCATGTCCTTAGTCTGCTTGTCTTCAGCAAACTGTTTGCGGGCTTTCTTGTGCATCATCTTTAGAAGAGGCTTCCTCCTGGGACGACAACCATGCAGACCAATTTGATGCAGTGTTTGGTCTAAGCACTGACAGGCTGCCCTTCCCCCCCTTGAACCTCTGCAGCCATGCTGGCAGCACTCATACGTCTATTTCCCAAAGACAACCTCTGGATATGACGCTGAGCATGTGCACTCAACTTCTTTGGTCGACCATGGCAAGGCCTGTTATGAGTGGAACCTGTCCTGTGAGACCACTATATGGTCTTGCCCACCGTGCTGCAGCTCAGTTTCAGGGTCTTGGCAATCTTCTTATAGCCTAGGCCAGGCATAGGCAACCTTCGGCACTCCAGATGTTTTGGACTACACATCCCATGATGCTTTGCCAGCATTATGGGTGTAAGAGCATTATGGGGGATGTAGTCCACAACATCTGGAGTGCCGAAGGTTGCCTATACCTGGCTTAGGCCATCTTTATGTAGAGTAACAATTATTTTGTTCAGATCCTTAGAGAGTTCTTTGCCATGATGTGCCATGTTGAACTTCCAGTGACCAGTATGAGAGAGTATGAGATCGATTACACCAAATTTAACACACCTGCTCCCCATTCACACCTGAGACCTCGTAACACTAATGAGTCACATGACACCGGTGAAGGAAAATGGCTAATTGGGCCCAATTTGGACTTCTCCACATTGGGGTGTACTCACTTTAGTTGCCAACGGTTTTTAGACATTAATGGCTGTGTGTTAAGTTATTTTGATGGGACAGCAAATGTACATTATTATACAGGCTGTACACTTACTACTTTACATTGTAGCAGAGTGTCATCTCTTCAGTGTTGTCACATGAAAAGATATAATAAAAGATTTACAAAAATGTGAGGGGTGTACTCACTTTTGTGAGCTACTGTACCTTTTTAGCTTTTTCAGCAATTAATTAAAACGGGAGAAATATATTGATTGTGCATGGGAGTCCATGTAAGAATAATTGCAAAATGAACTAAGGTTCTGAGAAATATATAGATCTCTAAATACGTTTGAATCACAACTCCCTGGATTCTTGGCTGATCTTTCACTGAGGTTCATGGGAGCTGTACTTGAAATTCATTTGAAAAAAATCTGAGTTTAACAAATATCCCTGTAGGTTACCACCACTGATCCTCTCCTATTGCTCTTCCTTTGTCTTCTTGCATTACCAGCAAGTCTTCCAGAAACATACAATAAGAGTAATTGTAGCTTCCCATCTGGGAATCAGATGTTCCTATTCCAGCTTTACACAGAGTGGCTACTGGGGTTAAAGACTCTAAACTGAGAATGGACTCTAAACTGTTCTCACTCACATTCCCACACATGTCAGCTTTCATCTTCTCATTCTTGCGCTGCTCTCCGTTGATGTACATGGAACTGGAGTTCTTCTCTGTCTTGTAAGTTTTTTCTTCCCCCGAGTAGCGGTTGGAGTACCCATTCCTGGAGCTGTCATTCTGCTTCAAGCTGTTCTGAGTCCTGGTTCCTACACTCTTCATTGCAAACTCTTGGTCATTGGCTACGCCGCTGCCGACACTTCCCATAGTGCCCTGGGATGGAGAGTCAGATGATCTACTGGCGAAAGAGTGGAAGGACTCTTGGCTCTGGAAGGCTGTGTCACTGTGGACGGATCTTGCCTCTAGCTTTGCCATGGCTGCACCGATGGAGAGATATGATGTGAACCAGTGGCACTAAAAATAAAAAAGACACAAATACGAGTCTCATTACTTATTTGTTTTAGGAAATTGTTGCAGCAAATGACCATTACCAACAATTCCACTGGAAATAATTCTAGCTTAATACTAGGATACAGGACCAAGTTTAATTTTTAGCATAAATAGGTGTGAACGTTACATTAAGATGTATTTTTTTTTCCGTCTGTCTTCTGTGTCTATCAAAGTACTATTGGAGTTTGTGAATCATTAAAGATGTTAATGATTTGCAGAATGTTCAATGTTAATTCCCACATCTGTTAATCATTTGTTGGCTGAGAGGAACACTGGTCACTCAATACAGTGTCAGAAATTCAAAGGAAATTCAAAGCTATTTTTCCTAAAATTTAAAAATCAACTTGAATTCACACTTTTGTGAATAATCATGCAGGCGATTAAAGCAGCCAAAAACCAGACATAAACAGCTTATTGTACAGCTTTCTTCCAAGCAATTATAGATCAATATTTCAATATACACAAGAGCAGCCATAATTCAGTGATAGAACACCAATAATTATCGCCAGGGGCGTTGTTAGGTGTCAGAAAGATCTGACTTGCTAGATATCAGAAAAAGTTCATTTGTTGTTTCCTCCCACATATATTGACTTAAAATCCCCCCAAACCAGCCATTTACTATGCCCTAAGTTCATCCTGAAAATGTAATGTGTTCTATGAATCACATTTTTTATTGAATTCAGAGCAGTACATGACATATTTATATACTGCACACCTGTAATAACCACACACAATGCTGTATTGACCCTTCAACCTACTGTATTAAAACCCTGCATTCACAGTAATACCTCCACATTGTGCTGTTTAGTTAAAGGGTAATCAGTATTCCAAATACAGTATAGTGCCCTCTGGTGTGTGTCCCCGTTGCATCCCACCCATCTCCGCCATACAAAGGTTTCAAAAACTATTTTGTCACCTAGTTTTGGGTTGGCGCTGCGCCTCTTCCAACATTATCCGACAGGGTACCTAATGTACATGGGCGGCGAGCGCATTAGGTCATCCCCATAGATAATTGCCTTAATGCTTTCCTATAGGGATTTCACTGATACTGGGTGTCCACATGCAGAGTGTGAGGAAGTCCAGCGTCGCTTACAAGGCTCAAAGTTCATTAGAATGCTGGAAGCACTTCTAGTGGCTGTCTGACTGACAACCACTGCAGGCAGTATTAGTCCTCCAAAGTAATCAATGCAGTTTCTCAAAACTGCAACGCTTAACATTCCAAGACTAAGTGGGGCAGGGATACTGCACCTAGACCACTTCAATGAAATGAAGTGATATCAGTGCCTATAGTAAAATTTAACTCCAAATCTCTCCAAATCGAAGACTCTCTGAGTATTACAGGAGACTCGGGGCTAACAATGATTTGGTGCCAAAATTCAACTCAGGGCTTTTCGAGACCCCACTCAGTGCTCCAGCCCCTGTCAGTCCACTGCCCTGCAATGCTCCTAATTATCACTTAGCGTCTAAACTCATCTGGTTACTTTGGTTTCATTTAAAATATGTGAAATCTGTAAGTGCTAAAGAAATGCAGTGTTGGACTAATTATAACGCACTAATGAAATGCAAAGATTTTGAGGTTTATTAACAATGTACTCAGCACAGTGTAATAATTTTAATGCTGTATTTACTAAGAATATTCAGTGCTAGAATGATTTATTACAGTGTACTTTGCAAATACAGCACTACAATTATTAATAGATGGTTATAGGCTGTAATAAGTGGGGGGATGTAGTAAGTGGGGGGACTGATTAACAGCCAAACTGTATGCTAATGAAGTGTTATTGTGTTCTAATACAGGTATTCAAGACCCATTCTACCCATAGGCAATAATGGAGTCCACTGTGAAGCACATGGCCTTTCACCAGGCAAAACCAGTTGGGTTGTTGATTGTAACAGATACCCTGTGCCTGGTCATTAGATTTATAACATTGTTACAGTTGAACTCTCAGTACTATACCCCAAACATACGAATTTGGAAACTACCAGCTATGTTAATTTGTTCATATAACCGAACAAACAACCGAACAAACGGTCGAACGAGAGACCACCCAGACCAGTCATTTGCCGCCAATTGACTCACTGACTCTGTGTCAAACCGCAACTTCAACATTCTAAGTGGTTCACTGGGTGGCCGTCGATTCGTATGTACGAACACGTGGCGGCGGCCATCTTGTTTTGCCGAACGCGTCCAGTGGGATTTGGTCGTCGAGTATCTGGAACTGTTTCCAGGCACTTGAACTCCCGAACACCGCTGAGACTTCCAGGACCATTTATATTTGTGCTAATTCATCTGAAGGAGGCAGCGTTCGGTAAAAACACTATACGAAGGAGGCGGCACACGACCATCAAACTCATGAACACTGTGAATGGTTGTTCTGTATTTTTAAACATACGAAAAGGGACCAGCCGCACCAACTGAATGCATGGAACTATTTTGGGCAGGAGCCTCGTGTGCGGCCGGGCATAAATGGGACTTCCACCTATCTCCCGAACCCTTGAACCAAATCGTATGATTTTTCAATATGTTGGTCCCATAATTATGCCCTATCAGAAAATATAGGTTTTATGGGTATTGAATGTATGTTTATAATATTTCAGAAAATGTGTAAAAAGTTTAATTTTTTCGCTTGGAGATGATTGATTTGATACAGTAATTAACTCAATTACAGTTGCAAGAAAAAGTATGTGAACCCTTTGGAATGATATGGATTTCTGCACAAATTGGTCATAAAATGTGATCTGATCATCATCTAAGTCAGAACAATAGACAATCACAGTCTGCTTAAACTAATAACACACAAAGAATGAAATGTTGCCATGTTTTTATTGAACACACCATGTAAACATTCACAGTGCAGGTGAAAAAAGTATGTGAACCCTTGGATTTAATAACTGGTTGAACCTCCTTTGGCAGCAATAACTTCAACCAAACGTTTCCTGTAGTTGCACATCAGATGTGCACAACGGTCAGGAGTAATTCTTGACCATTCCTCTTTACAGAACTGTTTCAGTTCAGCAATATCGGGTTTAGGTCGGGACTCTCACTGGGCCACTTCAGAAGGCGTATTTTCTTCTGTTTAAGCCATTCTGTTGTTGATTTACTTCTATGCTTTGGGTCATTGTCCTTTTGCAACACCCATCTTCTGTTGAGCTTCAGGTGGTAGACAGATGGCCTTCAGTTCTCCTGCAAAATGTCTTGATAAACTTGGGAATTCATTTTTCCTTCGATGATAGCAATCCATCCAGGCTCTGACGCAGCAAAGCAGCCCCAAACCATGATGCCCCCACCACCATACTTCACAGTTGGGATGAGGTTTTGATGTTGGTGTGCGGTGCCTCTTTTTCGCCACACATAGTGTTGTTTGTTTCTTCCAAACAACTCAACTTTGGTTTCATCTGTCCACAGAATATTTTGCCAGTACTGCTGTGGAATATCCAGGTGCTCTTGTGCAAACTGTAAACGTGCAGCAATGTTTTGTTTGTACAGCAGTGGCTTCCTCTGTGGTATCCTCCCATTAAATCCATTCTTGTTTAGTGTTTTACGTATTGTAGATTTGCTAACAGGGATGTTAGCATTTGCCAGTGACTTTTGTAAGTCGTTAGCTGACACTCTAGGATTCTTCTTCACCTCATTGAGCAGTCTGCGCTGTGCTCTTGCAGTCATCTTTACCGGGACGGCCACTCCTAGGGAGAGTAACAGCAGTGCTGAACTTTCTCCATTTATAGACAATTTGTCTCACCATGGACTGATGAACAGCAAGGCTTTTGGAGATACTTTTATAACCCTTTCCAGCTTTATGCAAGTCAACAATTCTTAATCGTAGGTCTTCTGAGAGCTCTTTTTTGCGAGGCATCATTCACATCAGGCAATGCTTCTTGTGAAAAGCAAACCCAGAACTGGTGTGTGTTTTTTATAGGGCAAGGCAGCTGTAACCAACACCTCCAATCTCATCTCATTGATTGAACTCCAGTTTGCTGACATCTCACTCCAATTAGCTTTTGGAGATGTCATTAGTCTAGGGGTTCACATACTTTTTCCACCTGCACTGTGAATGTTTACATAGTGTGTTCAATAAAAACATGGCAACATTTCATTCTTTGTGTGTTATTAGTTTAAGCAGACTGTGAGTGTCTATTGTTGTGACTTAGATGATGATCAGATCACATTTTATGACCAATTTGTGCAAAAATCCATATCATTCCAAAGGGTTCACATACTTTTTCTTGCAACTGTATCTCCTAAGCAGAGGGGAGGAATTTTATGTAATAAATGGAAGTGTTTAACTTTGTACACTATTGGCTGTTAAGTGTATTTTTCGGTGCCCCACAAGGTCCAGTAACCTTGTGGGAAAAGTTGCATAAAAGGCCAGCCTAGCATATTAAACTCTCAGATCTGCTTAACCCTCAATACGTAGCCTCGTCTCATGTTTGTAGGGAACCTGCTTCCAGCTAAACACTAGCTCTTGTAAGAGCTCTGCTATTCTTTCTCTACTGCAGCACAGTCTCTCGCAAGGGAAAAGGACGTCTCCAACGGCATACACCCTTCTGATACACAGGGTGGCCGTTACATTGATAAACTCCTCCTCCATTCCCTTCCAGTGCAATCACCCTTCCCCCAGGAGGCACTCTGGTTCTGTTACATCCTAAGGGATTGACTGAGGGAAGTGTGTCCGGCAGAAGGAAGGGCTAACCTGTTAAAAGCCCTGTGAATAGCACATTCTCTCTCTCTTTGAATTCACCCTCCTCACTCTCTCTCTATTCCCTCCCCCCACTATACACACCCTCTCTCTCTTACTCTCAGCTGATGATCAATGGAGTGGTAACTGTATCACGTGTCTATGCCTGTTTTCTATGTTAATTTAGTTTACTTTCCATTCAATCAATGACTAGTTTTGGTAGCAGCATTTACTAGCCTAATTCAAATGTATATGTATTGTTTGCTCTGTTGATTAGCCTCTTAATAAATATTATTAAATTGCCTAAAGCAAGGAGTGTGGACTCTGACTTTACACTCGGTTTTTAAGTTATTATTTTTTGTTAATAATGTTATTATTAATTCCAAATTTACTCCAACTTACGTATTACAGTTTATTTCATAGGCTGCAATGTAAACACTAGCATTTCTCAGAAAAGGTAGTGATTACAGTGCTGAACTTGCAGAGTTGACATATTTTATAAGGAAAAACAAACTGGAAGAAGGATCTCTTAACATTATTTAAGAATCCAGTAGAACAGTAGAAACCAGTAGTTTACAAAACTTCTGTAAATATCCACTTAAAGAATTTAAAAGGTAGAGGCAAACACCTTTTGTAAACGCAAACCTTTTAAGGGCAAAACAGCTTCCAAATGGATTAAAAAGTTCAAAATGGGGGCGGGGCCAAGCAGCCGAGCTGAATGGCCGCAAATTCTCTGAACTCCTACCAAGGAACCCACAAATATACCTCACAAGACCCTAAAACCGAGCAATCCACAACTGGGGAACCCCCCATGAGACAGTGAACACACCATGGGTCGCAAATCTAAAAAGATTAAGCCTGATAAGCCTCGGATGGGCTTTGATATCATCGACATGCTGCGGCAGGCAAGTGGAACGACAAGGCCAAAGATGGCCGACTACCCAGTAACGTACTCTGACCTCTCCCACGATATGTCCCCTGATGAGGAAAACGAGAATTCCCCTACGAACCCAAGGGTAGTACAAAAGCACAACAAACAAGACGGTGCACCAGTAACGGCGGCAGTGCTGAAGGCACTCCTGGCTGATGTCCAGAAGAGCATCCAAACAGACGTCGCTTTACTCCGCACAGACTAGCAGACTAGCGGTAGTAGAGGCCACGTCCGATAGCCAAGCCCAACAGATTGCCACACTTCAAGAGGCGGTCAAGGGGCTCCAGCGACACAGCGAGCAGACTGAACGCCGCTTCTCCGCCTTAGAAGACTGGAGGCGGAAAAATAATATTAAAATTAGGGGCATCTTGGCCGAAGTGCAGACAGCGGAATTACCGCACTTCCTAAGGCGCCTTTTGGGCACTATCCTCGCCCCACGGCAAGGCAAACTAGTGGGAATAGATGGATTCTTCCAGGTGCCAAAATCCCCACGAGCACCGGAAAAGGTACCAAGGGACCTGGTTCTCCAGCTGATGAGCGGGAAAGACAAAGCAGCGGTGATGGCGGCGGTCAGAAACCACGCGCCATACAAATTTGAAGATATGTCTCTTACCTTCTTCCCAGACCTGTCGGGGAGCACGCTGGCTTGGAGAAGATCGCTCCGACCGTTTACATCACTCCGTTTACATCACTTCCGTACCTTAATGTTCCAGCATAGGGGAATCAAGCTCCAGATAAGGGACCTCGAGGAGGCAAAGGCCACACTGCCCACCCTTAACTTGCCCCCTGATGCCCTGGCACCGGCCGGGGCAGGAGAGGCAGCCCGCACTCCACACCAGTGGAACCCGGAAACAGTGATCCCCTTCTCCCCCCGACGGCTAAAAAAGGGAGGATACACAGCAGCCACCACTTGAGGACACTATGGGGACGGACAGTTATCTGATACCAAGTCCTCAAACACTGCCTAGGGCAGCAGTTAACATTACTGATTTCTCTGTTAATTTTTTTTTACACATTTTGGTTCCAGCATAGCTAAAGCACACACATATGAGAGCTCACATACAAATAGCTCACCCAAAGCTCGACAGCCTACCTTGAGCCGCACACATCCCCCCCCCTCCCCCCCCCCTCCCCCACATGCCTCTGGTAACCGGTGTACACAAAATATCAACTTGATTAGTGCTGGAGGCACACATCAGTGAACCACTAACCCACTCCGGAACAAACACTAGCCGAGACGGATACTATAATGCGAATGACAACACCTCTGCAACCTAGTTAGACCCAGGTCACAGCACACCAGTGATAATTACTAGAGTCCGGAGATAGACAGCCAACTCTTAATCATCACACATAGCCTGCTACACATAATACTCCACCACAGCGACAACACCTAACAATTAAAAATGTGCTATTCATATGCATTCCATGCTACCGTTGTTCTTTGAATGTTCTTAAAACGTTTGGTATAGCTATTGTGGCATACCGAATTTGTCTGTTAATATGTGCACAACATAAATAAAGAATAAAAAAAAAAAAGAAAAGTTCAACTTGCATTATCAAAAATATTTTCAATCACCATAATACTTATGATAAAAAATATTCCTTCCTGGATACAGACAAGCCTGATACCTCACGTAGTCAAAGCAGCTGAAGCACCTGTTATAGAAGATCCCTGATTAAATGGGATGATCTTCTTGTGGTTTTGCTATAAGGAGTTTAAAACTTTAATTGTCAAAGGGGCCAGGGTATGCCGCTGTTGACTTCTTAATTAAACCCTCCTGGGTGGCTAGTACTTGGCAAGCCACTAGACTCCCCTAAAATATTACCCTACCAAACCCTGAAACTCTGAAAGTCTCATGTGAAGCAAGACTTGCTAGTTAGAGCACTTTGATTGGGTGGTTTTGATGCCAACCAATCACAAGGCTCTTTATGATCATTGGGTGCGGTGGGGGGTGCTTTATAAAGGCTTTTTTTTTTCCTTGAGAGCTCAGTCTGCATTGAGCCTTCAGCCAATCAGGTGTGAAGGTGAGAAGATTGTTTCTTTTTCAGAATTGTTTTTCAAATTGTGTAGATTCTGTTTTTTAATTAGTTGAGTTAGGATATTTAAAGGGTTACTCCAACCCTTTGCCATTATATATACACAAGATCCGGCGCACTCACTTATCCACTAAACAGCAACTTCAAAGCGCACATATTGCATTCGTTTTTTTTTGTTTTGTTTTTTTAAACACCTAATCTAGGCAAAAATAATGGGAGTTTAATTACAGCATATGATCACACATTGCATAAGCCTGCCACAACGTCAATGTACCCCATCTTTGGCAGGGCATAATACTGCAGGGCATGATCTATACATAAGCTCAAGTTGTTTTGGTGACTATAATGTACCTTTAACTAATTAATTTGTCTGTTAACAATTGTGTAACCTTGTAACATCATAATGTTCTTTTAGCATCCCCAGAAATCTTTATAAATGTAAAAGATGGAAAACAGATCACACTACAGCTTAGTTTCAAGCTGACATTCCCATTGAGTTTTTCTTTTCACAGAAAGTTACTCCAGACATTTTTTCGCTTTAATAACTTTCCAAGTGCGCAAAGTTTAGAGTCTTTTTAGGTTTTTCACAGCTATGAACTTTTGGCTTCCCTTCTCGTACACCTCCCTGCCATGTACCAGTCTCTGTGCTGTCAGAATCAATTTCTCTGACTCGAGATTCCTCCAGTTAAATGTCTTGAGAAATTGCTGTGGATGAAAGCGAGTTGAAGAAAAGGTTATGTTTGCTCCTGTTGAGAGATTTCTCATCTCGCTTGAAGGTGGGGGATTTTGTCAGAACTTAAAATGTGCTGATGTTGAACATCGCCATTACCCAATCTCTGCCAAAATTAACAGGCTCTTCTGAGAGAAAGTAGGTTAAAAATGCAGTCTAGTGTATAGATAATTGCATCCATTTTTCATTATTTCAAGGCAAATATAATCCCACTTGGCTCACAGCAAAGACAGACGGCAAATCAATTGAAGACAGGAAAAAAAAATAACAACAAAAAAAAAACAATAAAGTAAGCAAAATTAACACAGTTGTTTAAAATTCAATTGTAACAATAGATTTGGACATTCTGTATTTACTAAGACAAATGAAATAGGAAGAGTTTCTTTGTGGACCTAAGGCTGGCCAATGTGCTTTGTGGAGTAAAGGCTAGCCAACGTGCTAACACATCTACAGATTTAAAAAAAAAAAAAAAAAAACTGTCAAAATATCCACAGCCATAGGCTGCATGTGGGACCTAGTACATTAGTATTCATGTCTCAATACTGTCGTTTATCTGGATAAACTATATGAAACATCCAACAAAAGTAAATTAAATTTTACAGACATATCTTTACAATGACCAAATAAGGACCCCACCAATGGACATTTCAAGTCTGTATCACCACTGGCTGCAAGTGGGAAATAGTATATTGCTGTTCAAGCCTCATTAGCCTTTTTCTGGATAAACTACATGGAAAATCCAAAAAAGTCAAATGCAATATGTGACCGAATACCCCTGTCACTTGTGCCCGTACCAGAAACAACAACCTGCATGCTTGTCACTTGTTTTATTTCCCCATTGTCGTCCAAAGACTATTGTCATTACCCCTGGCACACATCACCTTCCCCTCCTGGCCAACGGACTAACAGTACTCTTTTCCTAACTATAACCGGAGTCCAGACACCGAAAATACTTCAGCGAGACCTAGGTACAACTCCTCTGGAACTCCGGTCCGGCCGCGGTTAGCCCCAAATCCCGGTTAACTTCCAGTCTAGTTTATCCCCACTTTCCTTGCAGCCACAAGAGTGTTTTTTGGAGGGAAGGTGCCTCAGACTATGTATTAGAATTGCTCCTTGGGTTGGGAGCCAGAGGGAGCACCCCTTACTTCATCCGCAGGAGCTACTGACATTTGACAGGCCACAGCCTTATTTATTACGGAACTCTTTTGGGCATGGATCACGTGTGCGGTCATTTCAAAACTTTACCCCGGTGGCGTTTTGTTATTTCTTCATGGATCTGGGTGCTGTTTGGTCAAAAAGGGCGCTTAGACCAGGGCTATCCAGGGACATATAATGTGTGCATGTTTTATTATGTTTTGGGGGCATTTTTGTATGAGGCTCTCAATATTTTTTACAATTACTCAATAAGCTCCACACCAGCTTTCAAATGTATTGAGGACTTTGCTTTGTTTTCATTGCATGTCCTATTTCCTGGGGCAGTGGGCTTTTAAATTTGAGTATGTTTTTAAAGGTTTCTTCAGGATCAATTTTTTTAAAGTGACAAGATAGATTTATTACCATTTTATGCATTTTAAGGAAAATATATTTCACAGAATGCCACCTGTCCAACAAGCCCCATGTGAGCCACAAAGCAGTAGGTCACAAAACCTCAGAGAACATGCTAGTGTTGCAACATGCGTCAAACTACCGGTACATCTGGAAGCAATATCAGAACAAGAACTGTTTGATTGCGAACTTAATGAAATTGGTTTCCATGGTCAAATAAACACACGTGACCCCAATTTCACTGCTGAACCCTGCCATATGCATAATTATTGGCAGTGAAGTTCAGTAGATAGCTTTTTTTTTATTATTATTTTTTGGGCAAAGCTGGTTAATTAATACAGAGAATGAATAACCCTAATTTGTTGACCTGGGGAAGGAACGAACTCCAAGGAAATCAGGGAAAACTAGAAGTTGCTTAACAGATTTTTATTTTATCTCTGAATGCTGAGCACATTAAATACTACAATGGGACTATGAATAGCAGGGACCTTTGGAAGATAGATATTCATAATAACCCAATTTACACAGTCATTAGTTTTCAACCAAGTGTCCAATACAGTTACAATAACACACACTAATATTCACAACTAAATTGACCACTGAATTTCAAATCTGGCACGGAATCTGTAGCACTTGTGGAGCCAGAGCAAAGCAATGCAGAGGCTTCTTCCCAACTTTCCAGTTTATCGACCAACAGAAGAGTTAAAGTATGAAAAATATTTTGTACGTTACCTGCCATCCAATGCCACTGGAATCAAGATATCATTAAAGAGGCAAAATCTTAAAGAACAGAACTCTTAAAGGAACACTATAGGTACAGGAACACAAACATGTATTTCTGACCATATAGTGCAAAACCCACCATTTAGGTTGCTTACCCCCACTTAGCCCCATTAAAAGTTAATACAACTCACTTTATTTCCAGCGCGCATCCGCTGGTGCTGGCCCCGCCCCTTTGGTGACATCATCAGCATTGCCGGTTTTTAGCCAATCCAATGCTTTCCCATGGGAAAGGGGGCAGGGCCAAATATCATTTCACTGAAAAGACAGTGTTTGCATGAAAATGCCTGCATAAAATGATTATACTCACGAGAACAACTACATTAAGCTGTAGTTGTTCTGGTGACTATAGTGTCCCTTTAACATATGTTAGCAAAGTTTGCCACTAGAAAAATAGAAATCACATTATAAAGACATGCTACATGCAGTAACACTGAACTACGAGTTTAAATACATTTCAATATTTTCTTCTTAAAATGGAGTTGGAACTGAAAGGCAAATATTTTATGATCCTGGAACAGTCATACACAACAAATATAACATGGGGCAAGGGGTAAATGGAAAAAAAAGGTTTTGTCCAGGGAAATACAGAGGAATTGGCAACAATGATAATCATTGCATTACTAGTTAAAGGAACACTATAGGCACCAAGATGACTTCATCTCATTGAAGTGGTCTAGGTGCAGTGTCCCTGTCCTCCTGAACCCTCACTTCCTCAAGTCGCCCAAAGTCACACTGGTCTATGCCAATTCTGCTGACTGCACTGGTGGACATCTTATAATTTTGAATTGAAGCAAGTATGTACCTTTCATCTACAGCACTTGGCTGACCACTGCGTCTACGTTCCTCAACCTTACCCCTTTCTTGTGGTTCTTCAGAAGATCATTACAGTGCAGTGTTAAGACTGTCTCTAGTGGCTGTCTACCAGACACCAGACACATCATGGTTTGTTAGGATTAAGATACAATATGCAGTCATTTCTGGAGAGTGGATTAGCCATAGTGCTTGTGTCCCTCTCTCCAATTTAACTACAGACACAAATGTAGAATGTGCAAAAAGATTCTTAGTCGATAAAACATTTTCTTAATGTTCCAATTTAAAAATGTTGCAATTAGGAAGTTAACGTCCTCAATAAACATTTTTTGTAAACAAAAAAAAATTACAAATGTTGAAACTTGGATTCTTTCGCCAGCACAGTTAATGTGTAAACCATTCATGCCTAACACATTGATCTGGGAAGAAACTCGTTTTTCCAGCTTGACACACGAACACATCAAACAGATTTAGAGTAACCGAGAAAAACTGAGCTAGTTTGTTCTAAACGAGGCAAGCTAATAAAATGGCAGACATGCCCCCAATGAGGACATAGATTCAGTATATATTTTTTTTATAATTATCTATTTTATGTCTGGCACAATATACAGAGAAATGCACATCTCATAATTATAGATTATTGCTATAACGGTTTTATAGTCTGACAAATTGTTGTGAAAGAGGATTAGTATTATAAATTGTGAGGAGCAGATAAGGCTGCAAATTAAAGAGGGAATAACAGAAAAAGGAATGGTGGGGAGAGAGAGAGATAAACCTTACTTCTGGAATAGGGCTTTCATTAGGAGACACTAAAGGAAGTGTTACGCTATTCTGAAATATCAACTGTGGTAAAGCTCACAAAATAAAATGAACATCAACTGTCAAAGACAATATCACCTCCTCAATTATTAGATAATACAAAACATGAACTGACAAAGACAATTCTTTACATATTTTGCCATTTATTTTGTTTAATGTTTAAAGTGGTAGCAACTACCCTTTTATATGCGGATCAGAACACTCTGATAAATCACCTTTTTCTGTGTCCATAAATGTAACATACCGCGATTAAAGGGTTACTCCAACCACCATGAGCACTTCTGCTTTTAGCCGGTACAAGAGTAGTTGTACACCTCAGCCTCCATCTCAAAACTCAACATCTAAAGTCTGCAATACAACACAGAGGTCTTTTGGAACCAAGTGCTTTGGTCTGATGAAGTAAAAGTCAACTCTTTAGTTACAGTCATCAATGGTACATTTAGGGGAAAAAAGAGGAGAAACATTACCAAGTGGAAGGATCTTTAAGGATGTTGTGACTTCTGGTGGCACAGGAATATCGTGGCGGTGGATGGAGGAAAGGATTATACTAAATAGCAACAAACCCTTTAAGCTAATGTCCCAGGGAAGAAACCGAAGCTAAAAAGGGTTGGATATTCCAACCAGACAATGATCCAAAACATATGTCAAAATCAAACATGAACCATTTCAAGATATAAAAGATAACTGTTTTAAATTGGTGTTCGCAGATTTGAATGTTATAAAATATTTCTGAGTTGATTTCAAAATACAGTGAATGAGAGACATCCTAATGATATTTCTGACCTAGTATTCTGTAAAGTTGAATGGGGATATATTTTTAAAAGCCATCTCTTTAGAAGTAACTTCTATGTCACAAACCTATCTCTTGCTTTCTCTTAAAGGGACACTACAGGCACCCAGACCACTTCATCTCATTGAAGTGGTCTGGGTGCAATGTCCCCGTCCCCCTTAACGCTGCAATGTTATTTATTGCAGTTTCTGATAAACTGCAATAATTACATTGCAGGGTTACGACTACCTCTGGTGGCTGTCAATCACCCACTTGAGGCACTTCCTACTTGTTAAGCAACGTTAGGTACGCTGGACATCCTCGCACACCATTGCAGCACCTCCACCACCTCCCTGTCAGAATGCAGTCATTAAGTTCGATCAACAAAATTTGCTGTAGAGTGTACGCGGAACAATTTACAGTTCTAATGCAGAGATGCCAAGAGACAGAATGGAAGATGATTACGTTTCTGTGCAGGGTAACAACCAATATCCAATCAAATTAAACTTTATATTTCATTGCTCAGTCCAGAAAAAAGCAGGTTGTTGGGGACTTATAGACAGCACTGTCTCGCAATGTACAACACATCCATTTGTTTATCTGTCTTATCCATCTGTCTTTCTGCCATCCTAGCTAATTAAATCCATTATCTAAATTTAACGAGCATATACTTTAATTACATACAATAATATAAAGTAGATTTTAAGTATTTCAAGTATCAATGATTGCTCCCTGTTCCTTCAACCTGTATTTAGGATATCTGGAATAGCCCACATCTGTACATAATGTCTTGCATTCTTTTTTTTTTCTTCCAAAAGTTGCTATGCCAGAACAGTACTGTTCTCTGGTTACACTAATCCCCTGGGTACCTACCTGCCTGCACAGGAGATCTCTGCTGGTTAAACCCCGTAAGAGCAGGTGGTCCTTCCTACTGCTTCCTTCAGATGTTCTGTACTGGAGGGGTCTACGTTAGGCACTAACTGGACCTGTAATATTTTTACATTGTGCTCATGTACATACCACACATTCTTTGGGCCTCAGAAGGGTCACGTGTCTGGCACAACTGAGAAAAAAAAATTCAACGCTAAACAAAACTAGAATAAACAAGAATCAAGGTGATGAGCACAGATAACAAAAATACACACATGGAGTGTTATTTTTCCCAGGGCTAGTTCAAGTAGGAGTTCAACGTTCTAAACAGAAATACACGAATTTCAGAAACATTTCTGCTTAGAGTAAAACAGTAGCAGAAAGCAGAATTCTGTGATCGTATAGTAAGCAGATAAGGGTGAGGACTCAAGGGTAGCACTGTACAAACATTTAAGATTAACTATTAAAAAGGCTCACAGTGGGAGCATGTACCAATCTACATTCAGTTTATGACATAACAGTCATTATTATCAGCATATACCGCAACACCTTACTATTATAGAGAGGGGATATTAGAGGTAAAGAAGAACCTGATGAAACAAGCTTATAATCTATGAGAAAGGGAGATACATTATTATTATTTATAAAGCGCCAACAAATTCCGCAGAGCTGTAAATGGTTAAATAAATATATATTATATCTTGCCCAAGACTCTTACTGGGATTCAAAGATAGATTTTCCAGTTCGAAGGCAGTGATGTTACGAGTGACCTAACCAGTGAGCTGCCGGTAAGTGCTTAGAAGTTTATTTTTATCTGCATGACTGCAGTTTATTTGTACACCCCAGATGTGTTTGACTCACACAGCCCCATGGGAGTCATTGCATAGTGTTTTAAGACTTATGTTAACCTGTATGTCTCTGTCACCATGGTGAAATAATTATTATGGATGTGGTTAAAAGAGATTAGAACACTGAGGTACCTTGTCCATCTACTTCAAAACAAGCAGAACACATGCCAATACTGATCCAATACAGACTCAAGAAACATGCTAATATTCCTCTCCTGTTGTATTTAGATTGGGAATACCATATATACTGTTGTTTTGTACTACATTGCATAGTAGCTTTGCACCTGTATTTTTATAAATAATGGTTCATAGTTCATAAATTACTATTATGGTATCTGGAAATGTGGTGAAACACACGGCTTGTTATGCACGAATTGTGGAATATTTATAGCACTCCAATTGGTTGTACAGTGGGGCATTTTTTGTATTATGTATTTCTTTTTACATTCTTAATTTTTCTAGTGCAGTGATAAACAGACAAGCTTGTATTGACAAAAACAGACAAGCTTTACTAAAAACAAGTTTATGTCAAACATGCCGCTCTTTGTTGTTTTTTTAAATTAAATAAAAATAAAATAGAATCAAGCAAAATAAACAACTTGTTAGAGAGCATAAGAAGTAAATGTATAACATATTGTAACGTTGGTTGGGTGTCGAGAACACAGCTAGATAAAGTAGACAATTATTTCAATTATTCCCACAAGGCCCTGTAGAGCATTATATGAAAAAGAGGAACTGTGTCGATAGACCAAATTATTACTTGATGCTAAAAGGAATTTATGCAAATAAAGTGCCCCAGCAATACTATCCTGTCGGGAAAGGATCAGAGGCCAGGGAAGTGGAGAGTTCGTAAAGAGATACCCATTGTGTCCCCATCACTGGGCCCAGAATCTCTCAACATTGAAGGACAGGGCTGCCCAACTCCTAGGACTGCTCCCATTTTGCGGTGTTCCAGGCAACACCCTTGAGCCATAGCTGTGTCTGCTTGATGGTTTGTTGCGGTATTCCTTCCGTTTCTTTAGGGCTGTCTTGGTGCAGGTGAACCCACATGCCTGAAGCCTGCAGAAAATCAGCCCTTTTGTGCCTTTGCATCCCACGCCAGCTAGCAACGGGGCACTGGAATCCTCCCCGACTCCTGAATTGGTAAGTTGGTAAGAGGCATGAGCGGTTGTTGGACATTTGTCTTAGGGTGAGATAGCCTAGATCTTGTGGCCATTCTCTGTCAGAATGCTCACATAGGCAATAAAAGGTACTCAGCAAGTCTCAGTCAGTATGAACATGGATGGCAGCCATCTTGGGATCGCCAGGTAAGTGCCTTATCAGGCAGCGATTAGAGAGGTGACTAAACTGTGGCAGACCTTGTGGTTTGCTGGTCTTGGTCAGCTAGGCCAGGATCACCCCCACCGGCCCAAAGTTGGGGGGTGGGGTGGAGCCAAGGCAATTACTGGAGATCTGTGGAATGTGGAATGAGGAATTGGCTGTCTCCCCCACCTTGGTCACCCAACAGACTTCAAAGAATCTCACTGTGGATTGCACCTGGCTGATAAATAAAGATCAGTGTTGAGCACTGGTAAACACTTAGTGGACCTATTTAAGTCAGTAAGCTGCAGAGAACAGACATATATTGTGTCTTTTAGGCTTAAAGTCCCCAAGAATTTGAGGCACTCCACCACCATGCGATTGCTCAGTCAACAGCCAGGCACCGCCCCTCTATTTTTTCATTAATATTCTCAATAATTATTAAACTGTGGTAAATTCCTGCTTGTAATTTTCCTTTAATCTTGAGCAGATGTTTGATCACAGCTGCAGTATAGGCATGTAAGTAAAGAACTGGTATACGCGAGGCACAATCAAGGCAATCTGACTTGACAGAACCGCAGTAACAAAGATAGGGAAAGTAGGAGAAATATGTGAACTTCAGAAGATCCATAGAAGCAGAAATGACTCGCAGTATGTAAAATATTTGCATACCATCATTGTACATAACATAGCACCAGAATTATTATTTTTATTTTTTTAAATGGCAATGAGAATCCAGAAAGTATAGCTAAGGATACATTAAGCATTTTAAACTTTCAAACATATTCTGATCAGAAAAAAAAAATCACTTGATTGGAACACGATCATGTTTACTTCTAGGTTTTGAGGTCTGTTCAGTAAGCTGTGTTGATACACTGACATTTTTCAGGCATTCTCTCCATCTCAGTTGCTGTGCAGGTGGTTTTGACGATAGGGAAGATATGGCTACATCCCAGAATTGAAAACTCTCATATTGAAAAGCTGTTTACTGCTACCCATTATGTTAATCATTCTGTTAGATCTCCCACGGAAAGCGCAAAATGCATTTATTTTAGGGATCTTGTTTTCCGTCGGATTCCCTCCTACTCTGTGTTCCATGCAGTTAATCGTCTTTGGGGTGTAATATTTGGTCAATGTTGCTGTTTTCCCACTAATCACTTATTATAAAAACCGAAGCTGCTTTATTCACACCACAACCAAGTAGTGTCAGAGCCTTGTCTGGAGCTGCTAACAAGTGTTGGCCAGGCCAAGATGGTCCCTGACTGCGAAGGCACCGAGAGAGCATGGGCGTAGGAACCGGGGGGGATGGGGGGGACGCATCCCCCCCAGCAAATCATGCGGGGGGGGACAGGTAATGGGGAAATCCCCCCCAGCTCCGCCGGCCCCCCTTTTGCTGCAGCCGCCCGAGCGCTCTGCAGAGCGCCTCAGGCGGCTGCAGCTTTGCCCGGGCTGGTGCGTCCTTGAGGGCGCACCGCCCGGGCGCAGCCAGAGGAGAGGGGCTGACAGGAGGGAAGCGCTCAGCGCTCCCTCCTGTCACTCCGTCAATGTAGCGTGGCCTAGCCCTGTATAGTCCGCCGGTACAGGGAGCATCTGTCTCCTGTACCCGGCCGTACTAAAAGGAAGTGAACACTGAGTGTGCACTTCCTGTTAGTCGGCCGGGTACAGGAAACAAAAGCTCCCTGTACCCGTGGACAGTACAGAGCTCGGCCACGCTACAGCACAGGTAGGGGAGGGGGGAAGAAAGAAACCGGGAGGGAGGGGGGGGATAAAGAAACAGGAAGGGAGGGGGGGGGATAAAGAAACAGGGAGGGAGGGGGGGGGATAAAGAAACAGGGAGGGAGGGGGGATAAAGAAACAGGGAGGGAGGGGGGATAAAGAAACAGGGAGGGAGGGGGGGATAAAGAAACAGGGAGGGAGGGGGGGATAAAGAAACAGGGAGGGGGGGATAAAGAAACAGGGAGGGAGGGGGGATAAAGAAACAGGGAGGGGGGATAAAGAAAGAGGGAGAGGGGGATAAAGAAACAGGGAGGGGGGATAAAGAAACAGGGAGGGAGGGGGATAAAGAAACAGGGAGGGAGGAGGGGGTAAAGAAACAAGGAGGGAGGGGGGATAAAGGAACAGGGTGGGAGGGGGGGATAAAGAAACAGGGAGAGAGGGGGGATAAAGAAACAGGGAGGGAGGGGGGGATAAAGAAACAGGGAGGGAGGGGGGATAAAGAAACAGGGAGGGAGGGGGAGAAAGAAACAGGGAGGGAGGGGGAGAAAGAAACAGGGAGGGGGGAGAAAGAAACAGGGGGGAGAAAGAAACAGGGGGGGGAAGAAACAGGGGGAGAAAGAAACAGGGAGGGGGGAGAAAGAAACAGGGGGGGGGAAGAAACAGGGAGGGGGGAGAAAGAAACAGGGAGGGGGGAGAAAGAAACAGGGAGGGGGGGAGAAAGAAACAGGGAGGGGGGAGAAAGAAACAGGGAGGGGGGGAGAAAGAAACAGGGAGGGGGGAGAAAGAAACAGGGAGGGGGAGAAAGAAACAGGGGGGGAGAAAGAAACAGGGGGGAGAAAGAAACAGGAGGGAGAAAGAAACAGGGAGGGGGAGAAAGAAACAGGGAGGGGGGAGAAAGAAACAGGGAGGGGGAAGAAAGAAACACGGAGGGGGGAGAAAGAGTGAGGGGGAGAGAAAGAAACAGGGGGGGAGAAAGAAACAGGGAGGGAGGGGGGGAGAAAGAGTGACATCCATCACACACTCACACAATCATGCCACCCTTACACACACAGAACACACAATGCACCCCGTGCACACACACACACAATCACACAATCATGCAATCCTTACACACACAGAAACACACAATGCATTCCTTACACACACTCAATGCACCCCGTACACACACTCAATGCACCCCTTACAGACGCACACACTGCATCCCGTACATACACAGAATCACACCTTGCAGCCCTTACACACATATCAGGACATCCCCTACACAGGGGCGTATTAGCCGCGAGGCAAACAAGGCATTTGCCTTGGGCGGCATTTTCCAGGGGGCGGCAAAAAAAGCCGCCCCCCAAATGCCCAAGGCAAATGTCTTGTTAGCCTTGCGGCTAACAGACATGCTGGGCTGCTGCTGGGCAGTCGGGCGGCGCTGCTGGGCAGGCGGCGAGGGAGCACTTCCTTTGAGCTGTCTGCTCAGCTCCCTCGCGCGCCGCACAGTGAGGGTGGGAGCCGGAATATGACGTCATATTCCGGCTCCGCCTCCCAGCCTCACTGTGCGGCGCGCGAGGGAGCTGAGCAGACAGCTCAAAGGAAGTGCTCCCTCGCCGCCCGCCCAGCAGCGTCGCCCGACCGCCCAGCAGCCACTGGACCACCAGGGAAAAAAGAAGGCCCCCCCCTCAGCATTCCCAAAGGTAAGGAGGCTGGCGGGGTTAAAGTAAAAAAAAAAAAGCCACTGGACCACCAGGGAAAAAAGAAGCCCCCCAGCATTCCCAAAGGTAAGGAGGCTGGGGGGTTAAAGTAAAAAAAAAAAAAGCCACTGGACCACCAGGGAAAAAAGAAGCCCCCCCCCCCCCCCAGCATTCCCAAAGGTAAGGAGGCTGGGGGGGTTAAAGTAAAAAAAAAAAGCCACTGGACCACCAGGGAAAAAAGAAGCCCCCCCAGCATTCCCAAAGGTAAGGAGGCTGGGGGGGTAAAAGTAAAAAAAAAAAGCCACTGGACCACCAGGGAAAAAAGAAGCCCCCCCCCCCGCATTCCCAAAGGTAAGGAGGCTGGGGGGGTTAAAGTAAAAAAAAAAAAAAAGTGTTAATGTGAGTGTCTGTTAGTGAGTGTGAGTGTGTGTGTGTGTGTCTGTTAGTGAGTGTGAGTGTGTGTGTCTGTTAGTGAGTGTGAGTGTGTGTGTGTGTGTGTGTGTGTCTGTTAGTGAGTGTGAGTGTGTGTGTCTGCTAGTGAGTGCGAGTGTGTGTGTGTCTGTTAGTGAGTGTGTGTGTGTCTGTTAGAGAGTGTGTGTGTGTCTGTTAGTGAGTGAGTGTGTCTGTGAGTGAGTGTGTCTGTTAGTGAGTGAGTGTGTGTCTGTTAGTGAGTGTGTGTGTGTCTGTTAGTGTGTGTGTGTGTCTGTTAGTGTGTGTGTCTGTTAGTGTGTTTGCCTGTGAGTGTGTGTGTGTGTCTGATTGTGTGTGCCTGTGAGTGTGTGTATATGTTAGTGAGTGTGTGTGTCTGCTAGTTTGTGTCTGCTAGTGAGTGAGTGTGTGTCTGTTAGTGTGTGTCGGTTAGTGAGTGTCTGTTAGTGAGTGTGTTTGTCTGTTACTGAGTGTGAGTTTGTCTGTTACTGAGTGTGAGTTTGTCTATTAGTGTGTGTGTTTCTGTTAGCGAGTGTGTGTTTCTGTTCGCTAGTGTATGTGTATCTGTCAGTGAATGTGTGTGTGTGCAGGGCCGGCCTTAGGGGTGTGCGAGCTGTGCGGCCGCACAGGGCGCCATGTAGCAGGGGGCGCCGTGCGGCCGCACAGCCGATTTAAAAAAAAAAAAAAAAAAAAATTTTTTTTTTTTTTTTTAAATTTGCAGCGGGGGCGGAGCTTACCGTGCGGCGGGGGCGGAGCTAAAAGCGCCGGAAAACTGCTGCAGGGGAAGCAGGAAGGAGTCCCTGCAAGGAGTCCCTGCTTCCCCACCAGTCACCAGGAGCTGCACTGCCTCCACAATTAACTCCACAGGTAACTGTGTGATTGTCATGTGAGTGTGACTCTCTGCCTATGTGTATGACTGTCTGCCTCTGTGTGTGTGTGTGTGTGTGTGTGTTACTGTCTGTGTGTGTGTGTGTGTATGACTGTCTGCCTCTGTGTGTCTGTGTGTATGACTGTCTGCCTCTGTGTGTGTGTCTGTGTGTATGACTGTCTGCCTCTGTGTGTATGACTATCTGCCTGTGTGTGTCTGTGTGTGTGTGTATGACTGTCTGCGTGTGTGTGTGTGTATAACTGTCTGCCTCTGTGTGTATTACTGTCTGCCTCTGTGTGTTTGTCTGTGTGTATTACTGTCTGCCTCTGTGTGTGTGACTATCTGCCTGTGTGTTTTTCTGTGTGTGTGTGTATGACTGTCTGCGTGTGTGTGTATATGACTGTCTGCCACTGTGTGTCTGTGTGTATTACTGTCTGCCACTGTGTGTCTGTGTGTATTACTGTATGCCTCTGTGTGTTTGTCTGTGTGTATTACTGTCTGCCTCTGTGTGTGACTGTGTATGACTGCCTCTGTGTGTATGACTGTCTGCCTCTGTGTGTATGACTGTCTGCCTCTGTGTGTATGACTGTCTGCCTCTGTGTGTCTGTGTGTATGACTGTCTGCCTCTGTGTGTGTGTCTGTGTGTATGACTGTCTGCCTCTGTGTGTATGACTATCTGCCTGTGTGTGTCTGTGTGTGTGTGTATGACTGTCTGCGTGTGTGTGTGTGTATAACTGTCTACCTCTGTGTGTATTACTGTCTGCCTCTGTGTGTGTGACTATCTGCCTGTGTGTTTTTCTGTGTGTGTGTGTGTGTGTATGACTGTCTGCGTGTGTGTGTATATGACTGTCTGCCACTGTGTGTCTGTGTGTATTACTGTCTGCCACTGTGTGTCTGTGTGTATTACTGTATGCCTCTGTGTGTTTGTCTGTGTGTATTACTGTCTGCCTCTGTGTGTGACTGTGTATGACTGCCTCTGTGTGTATAACTGTCTGCCTCTGTGTGTATGACTGTCTGCCTCTGTGTGTATGACTGTCTGCCTGTGTGTGTCTGTGTGTGTCTGTGTGTATGACTGTCTGCGTGTGTGTGTGTATGACTGTCTGCCTGTGTGTGTGTGTATGACTGTCTGCTTGTGCGTGTGTGGATGTCTTCCTGTGTGTGTATGGCCGTCTGACTCTGTGTGTGTGTGTGTGTGTCACATACAACCAATACACGCATATCACACACTGTTAATATACCCATTACAAATATCACACATAGCATACATATCACACACAGTCATCACACGTACTATTACATACACAGACAACACAAACATAACAGCATACATGGATGACGGGGGGGGGGGGGCGCTGTGAAGATTTTTCGCACAGGGCGTCTAAATGCCTAAGGCCGGCCCTGTGTGTGTGTATTTAGAATGCGGGGCGGGGTAAAGGTTGGGTGGGGGTGGCGCGTGGGGGGGGGGCGCCTGAGTTTTGTTCTGCCTAGGGCAGCACAAAACCAGGATACACCACTGCCCCTACACACTCCACCCCCTGTGAACAAACTCATTGGTGGAACCTGAAGGTGGACCCTGAGACCCAGACCTTGAGCTGTGTAAAGGGCCCCCAAAAAATGGAGCTGCTTCCCGTTCTCACAGAACATTGATTTTTGGGACCAGTTACAAACAGCCTCCAGAGAGCCTGCTCTACACCAGACCAGTGGAGCCAGACTGCAGCTAGAGCCCATCATCATCCTCATCTGGTTGTAAGTAGGCAATCTAGCATATTATTCGTAGCACTAATCTCTAATTTACCTCACATTAAAGAAACACTATAGTCCCCAGAAGCACTGCAGCTTAATGTAGTGGTTCTGGTGTCTATAGCCTGTCCCTGCAGGCCTTTTAATGTAAACACGGCGGCACTCCAGCACTGGCGTTAGTTAACATGGCAGAAAAATAATTGGAAACAGTTAGGGGGGCTACTAATAAGGATAGGGGGAGAGGGGTAGGTAGAAAAATAATTGGAAGGGTTTAGGGGGCTACTAATATGGATGGGAGGAGGGGGAGGTAGAAAAATTATTGGAAGCGGTTCGGGGAGTACTAATATGAATGGAAGAGGTAGGGTGGGTTCGAATATGCATGGAAGGGGTTAGGGGGTACTAATATGCATGGAAGTGGTTAGGGGGGTACTAATATGCATGGAAGGGGTAGGGGGTTAATATGCGTGGAAGGGGTAGGTGGGGTTCTTTTGTGCATGGAAGGGGTAGGGGTGGTTCTAATATTCATGGGAAGGGTAGGGGTGGTTCTAATCAGGAGGATCCCGGCGCTGTATCCGGGTAAGTAAAACCCCTTCCTTGTAGTGACCCTTTAATGTTATTATTTAATCATTGATATAGCGACTGCAAATTCCGTAGCGCTGTACAATGGGATAAACAACTCCTAATTTACGGAATAAGAATATACCCGGCGAGTAAAAATGCTATCCCCCCCAGATTTTTTTGGGTTCCTACGCCCATGCGAGAGAGTGGTGGAATTTTGCCACCCTACCTGCAGGAGCCAAGCTAGGCATGCCGATTTACAATAAAAAATATACATTTCTTTTGTGTAGAGTTGGCGAACAGTAGAGTTCGTCTCCATGTAGATTCTCTGCCAGGAATGTTCACGATAAGTGCTGTGATTGCTGATATATAGAAATATAACTTTGTTATTGCTGTGCATCCATGTCTGCACCCTGTCGCAGCACCCAACTGACAAACTATCTGTACAACAAAACCAGTCATTGTGACTTTAATTGAAACACATTAAAACATTGTTTTTATATTACTATTAACCCCTTAAGGACATCTTCCACTGAGTGTGCGTTAAAGCCATTAGGACAGCATTGAAAGAGATGAAAAGTATTCTGACTGTCAAAGTGTAAGGAAAATAAAAACTGCCCAAAGCATTTAAAGAATTAGTTCGTACTGTGTCTCTGTCAGGTTGGAATCACAAGGAGGTTTAATTAGAGTCCAATAAATATTTCCATATTTTCTACACTACATTAGGGCCAAAACCCAAAATCTAAATATATAAACAATGTATTTGTAAAAAATTCAAACTAGATTAAAATTCTTCATAGAATTCAAAGCAGTTGATTGATGGGAAGTTTCCTGAGACTCACATACATAGATACTTCCTCTAGTTGCCATGGTAACTGATAAATAGGTATAGCCTCTTTTTAGAAATTACCATTTTAGGGTGATGGGAATAGATGGATAGTTTACATTTGTAGAGCTTGAGCTTCTCATTATTAACCCTTGAATTTTAATTAACTTTAGGGTATAGAAAACACCCTCATGTCTAATTTATCCTTGTATATTTCTTATACATCATACAACCACATACACTGATCAGATCAGACACAACATTAAAACCACGGACAGATAAAGTGAATAACATTGATTACATGTTTACAAGGGTATCTGCCAAGGGGTAGGATATGTTAGGCAGCAAGTTAAATGTAAGTTCTTAACTTTGATGTTTTGGAAGCAGGAAAAGTGGGCAGGCGTAAAGATCTGAGTAACAAGGGCTAAATAGTGATGGCTAGAAGACTGGGTCAGAGCATCTCTAAAACGGAAAGTCTTGTGGGGTGTTCCCTGTGTACAGTGATTGGTACCTACCAAAAGTGGTAGGACAGCGGGTGAACCGGCATCAGGGTCATGAGCACCTAAGGCTCATTAATGCATGTGGAGAGCAAAGGTTAGTCTGTCTGGTCCGATCACGCAGAAAAGCTACTATAGCTCAGATTGTTGAAAAACTTAAAGGGACACTATAGTCACCAGAACAACTACAGCTTATTGAGTTTGTTCTGGTGAGTAGAATCATTATCTTCAGGCTTTTTGCTGTAAACACTGTCTTTTCAGAGAAAATGCAGTGTTTACCTTACAGCCGAGTGATAACTTCACTGGCCACTCTTCAGATGGCTGTTAGAGATCCTTGCTGGGTCATGGCTGCCTAAAATGCATCCAAACATTCAGTATCTCCTCCCTCTGCAGACACTGAACTTTCCTCATAGAGATTCATTGATTCAATTCATCTCTAAGGGCTGTGTTTGAATTGTGCTGGCTCTGGCCCTGATCTGTCTCTTTGTTAGTCTCAGCCTATCCTATGGGGAAGCACAGTTATTAGATCAGGCTACCATTTCTGCTGATGTCAGAGGAAGTTCACAGGCAGAGGCAGCAGCTTCAGACTTGAATACAAGTAAGATTTTACTATCTTTAGGGAGGGAAGGGGAGGCAGGGGGGCTCTATAGGGTCAGGAATACATGTTTGTGTTCCTGACCCTATAGTGCTCATTTAATGCTGGCCATGATAGAACGGTGTCAGTACACAGAGTCCATCGAAGTTTTGTGCGTATGGGGCTGTGTAGCTGCAGACCGATCAGAGTGCCCATGCTGACCCCGGTCCACCACTGAAAGCACCGTCAATTAGGGCACGAGTATTAGAACTGGACAATGGAGCAATGGAAGACGGTTGCCTGGTCTGATGAATTGCGTTTTCTTTTAGGACAGGTGGATAACTGGGTGCGTGAGCATCATTTACCTGGGGAAGAAAGGCAGCAGGATGCACTATGGGGAGAAGAATGGCCGGTGGAGGCAGTGTTATGCTCTGTACAATGTTCTACTGGGAGACCTTGGATCCTGGCATTCAATCGGATGTTACTCTGACATGTACCACCTACCTAGAGATTGGATTGTTGCAGACCATATACACTGTTTGATGGCAATGGTGTTCCCTGATGGCAGTCGCTTCTTTCAGCAAGATAATACAAACCTGCCACACTGCAAAAATTGTTCAGGAATGGTTTGAGGAACATGACAAAGAGTTCAAGGTGTTGCCTTGGCCTCCAAATTCCTGTGATCTCAACCCGATTCACATCTGTGGAATGTTCTGGAACAACATATCCAATCCATGGAGGCCCCATCCCACAACTCACATGACCTAAAGGATCTGTTGCTTATGTCTTGGTTCCAGATACAGGACACATTCATTGCTCTTGTGAAGTACATGCCTTGACCCATCAGAGCCGTTTTGCAGCACTAATATTATATTAGGCAGGTGTTTTTATGGTTGTGGTTGATCAGTGTATGTGCATTCAGCTGGCACAAGCATAACATGTAGCTGTTGCTTTCATGAAAACCATGGACAGAAGGGCTGAACAAATTCCCCTAAGACTTAGGAACTCAGAAAATTGCCATTAATCCTTTGACTGTCAGAGATGTTTGCAATCAGTGTGCTGGGCGCACTGTACGCTTGTAATGGACATACTGAGCTTTTCCCATGCTCAATACGAGCCTGTGTTTGTGAGAAGACAGTGCAAGGCCCTGGCTGGGGATTCCAGTAAAAACCTGGAAGATAAAAACTTTTTACATAGAAAAGGTCCCCCCTTAACAAAAAAAAAGGGTTGAAGTAAAAAACATATTAGCCGTTTTTATTAGCTGCACACAACAATAAACACACATACACACACACACACACACACATCAAACACTATCTTCTCACACCATCACACTAACACTTGAAATTAATTTTATTCTCCCTCAGCTGTCCAGAGGTGGCGAGACAGCTTTTAATAATATCCCTTTGCTCTCTTTCTGACTCCCAACTAGGAAGGAATGATATTTGAACTGTGAGTCAGGAAGGATGCCGTACCAGAGAATCTCAAAAGTTATCCAAAAACAATTCAAAACACACATGAAATGTGTCTATATTTATTTGTCTAGTGGACCCAACCCTTCTTTTCCAACTCTGTAAAAGTTTCTGTCTGCTATAACATTTGCAATCTTTCTGTAACTTAATTTTGAATAAAGCTTCGTCAATAAAAATCAAAATAATTTTGTATTATTTGTGAGAAGAGAGTACGGGCATGTATGACCTGGACAGACTGTTTCCTACATTGGACAATCAAGAAACACGCTCCCTGGACCATTCTTTCATCCAACAGACAGCTATAAGGTGTTTGATACCAGGTGTGAGATTTAAATTTACTTTTATCATACTCCTCTACATACTTTTATTTCCAGAGTAGACCTTGCTGAACGGAGAGCAGGGGTCCATCAAGATGTCTATGATATTTAATAATGCAGAAGACAGAGGCCTTGTCAAAAGATACCCTGTTTTTAAATATCATCCTTTTTTTTTTTTTTTTTTTTTACCTGGAATTGTATGAAGAATGTATGTGAGACTTTGTATTCTCTCCTCTTGGCATCAGCTTTGACTGTTAACGTAATGCATTCACACAACACACATATGCATAGTGTTTGTAAGGCTTGATATGAATGTGTGGGGGTGGGAATCCCAGAAAGCTAAGGGGTAGTCAGCATACCTCAGGGCAGGTAATTTCATTCAACATTGGTGCAAGTTGGGAACTTATATATTATATATTTTATTTGTTTGTTTAAGTATGTGGTGAGTAGCCTATTTAATGGACCACTAAAGGCACCCAGAACAAATCGTCTCAATGAAGTGGTCTGGGTGCAGTGGTCCTGTTGTTCTAATCCTGCAATGTAGAATAATGCAGTTTTTTTTAGTAACAGACAGACAGGCACTAATGGCAGTAATCAATCGGTCATGTGACCAAATGCAGCTCATAGGAAAGTATAGAATTCAATGTTTTCCCGTGAGAAGTATTTGATTGGATGATCGTACGGGGCTCGCTGTGCATGCTCATCAGTCCCCAATGCACCTCTATGAGCCTAGGATTCAACACCTCCACAATGAGGTCGAAAGAGGCGGAATGCCAGTAGAACCAAGGGAATTTGATTTAATTATGCTATAGTGTTCCTTTACGCAAGCAAGCAAGTCTCAATCATATATACATATATAGCAGTAGGAGAGCAGGACATTAAACATATCAAAAGCTCCAGTTACATTAATTACCCAACATGAATAAGATAATGTTATTTTAGTTGATGGCTACCTGTAAGGATATACAGGTATAATAAAATAAAGGATCAGCACTAACAAATCCACAAATAATAATATTGACAAGGCAGCACAACTAAGATTATAGGGTTCCCTAAACAGTTATGCATGATATTTGTAGAAGATGTTTAATTGTAATTGTTTTATTATAAAATGATTATTGGTCACTTTTATACTATATTTGTGCCACACTCCTTTTATGTATTTTATCTGTTTTTATCAACTGCCTGGCATCCTGAATATTAACTCCAGTGAAAGCCTCGCCAAAGAATCCAGGGTGGGGATCATACCACCTGCGTCCCATACATTGAGCAGTGAGCCTGCTCGGCTAAGTGTGAGTACAATACATATACTGTTATTATTCCTGGGTTCTATATATACAGAGAGCACTACTTCCCCTTTTAAAAAAATCTGTTTTATATTACCCTGGGCTCCTTCTACGATACCACACTGAGAGACCTAAGAATTCCACCTACCCATATATCCTAGAAGTTATGAGTTATTACCACTCTACGCTGTGCATACCAGAGCTGGCCTTAGCTCCGGTAAGTGTGAGTAGGACCTATCTGTTATTATACAGCTTTAACATGCTGTGCCATTGGAACTTTTTCTTTTGTCTTTTTTTAGGTATGCATGCTTGGACTCTGAGCCGCACCTGACTCAGAACCCCATGTAGACACTTACATCTATTAAAATCCTGCTATTCCCCTACAAGTTGTATTTTATTTCCTTTTGGTTGGACTGTTTACTGTGGACTTTTTATTTTATTTTATCTTATCCCATTGTATTATACATTTTCATATTTCCAGAGATTTTTTATTGGCGCTACCTTTTTTTTTGAGTTTAGGATAGTCGAAACAGTTGCTTGCAGAGCATAGAAGCATAGAGTAGATTTCTTCTACTGTACAAAAGCAGTTTCTCTCTTTTCCTCCTACATATACACATTCCATCTACTCTACAGTATAAAACAAGTTTATCTCCTCATCTATAGTATAGAGAACAAGCTCATCTCCTCTCCTACAGCATGGAGAACCAGCTCATGTCCTCTCATACAGTATAGAATAAGTTCATCTCATCTCCTAAAGCATGGAGAACCAACTCATCTCCTCTTGTACAGTATAGAACCAGTTCATCTCATCTCCTACAGCATGGAGAACCAGCTCATCTCCTCTCGTACAGTATAGAACCAGCTCATCTACTCTCCTACAGCATGGAGAACCAGCTCATTTCATCTCCTACTGTATAGAACCAGTTCATCTCCTCTTCTACAGTATAGAATCAGCTCATCTCATCTCCTACTATATAGAACTAGTTCATCTCCTCTCCTACAGCTTAGAACCATCTCATCTCCCCTTCTACAGTATAGTACCAGTTTATCTCCTTGTCTACAGTATAAACCAGCTCATCTCCTCTCCTACAGCATGGAGAAACAGCTCACCTCCTCTCCTACAATACAAAAACAGCTCATCTCCTCTTTTACAGTATAGAACAAGTTAACCACCTTTCTTACAGTATAAAACCAGCTCACCGACTTTCTTAAAGCATAGTAGAAGTTGAACTACTGCAGAGAATATAATCCCCCGGTGACAGGATAATATAATATTTACATATACAATATATGTTAGTTCTGATTTTGTTTTTAAATTAATACTGCATCAGCAGAGTATACGTACATATGCTGCTTACACGTGTCCCACATTTTCCACAGATTATTAGCATTTATTTTGGTTTCCAGGAGCCGGCTACATTGCAGGTTTCTAGACAAGCTGCCTAATGATAGCAGACAGGAAGTCATGTGAAGGGCGAGGTATCTATCAGTGCTGGGAGGGCTCTCTGACCCTAAACGTATTAATCTGCACAATGGAATTTAATGTGGCTCAAAAAACATCATATAAAATAACAGAATGGCAAGAAATAACGTTTTGGGTTTTTAACAAATGTAATTGTCTTTGGACTGACTGCACACGCATTAAAAGTAGCTGGAGTATGGTTGATATCAGGCGTAAGGTTTTATGTTGGAGTCCGTAACACTACAATTTTATGGTTAGTATCTTGCAGTAACACTAGTGAAAATTCCGTCATTCACATCCGTCATGATTGATGGTTGTGGAATTCAATCATGGTCTCGCTCATCGCAAGATGTCATCTGTGGAAGCTCCTGTGCTATCATGGGATCCTCCATAAATTTCCCTGATGAGGCTATTGGGAAGTGAAGTGCAAGGAACTGAAGAAGACCTCAAGGAAAAAGATGGCAGTGGGCGCAAGGGACAGTTTTTTGTATGTAAACCTACCTTCTACTGCATCCCGCAGCCAACATACCCTAACCAGAAATTTCACAGATCTGCTTTAATAACTGGGAGCAGTGCTGCCTCGATTTTCCCTCACAGTGAGCAATGGAACTGAATAAAAATGTACATGGGTTACCAGAAAAACATATCACTTATAGTATAAAAACAAAACAAAAAAAAAAAACAATTGGCTAACCAAGATTGGCTAAAAAAAAAACATCAGTCACGTGGGGTCTCTATTGTTATCATTGTAGAAGTTTTAAATTCTCTGAATTTGCAGCAAATAATGACGTTTGGTTTTTTTTTATGCATGATCTATAATCTATATAACATAAAAACTGCTGTTCAACAATGACTTGGTGTGTCATTTTAAATGTTTTAATGGCTTTATATGCTTTTTTGGAACCTGTTAGAAAGCCGTTGTGTACTGTAATAACATTCTTTAGTTTTAATCCTTAGGTCAGTAAGGCTTTACTTTTCCTTTACCAAGGGCAATACAAGTCGAAAGCAATTTCTAATGACTATTTTTATCTTAGGATTATGAAGTCTGTGTGATTTAATAGCTGGTAATGGTTTATATTCATGGCATCTGGCTGACGAGATGCAAAAAAACAGAGATAAAGGAACATATTCTACGAATAGGATTTAACCAGTGAGTGCTCAGAGGCCAGCAAATTATTAAACCAGTTATTAGCAGATACTGAAAGCTTAACTATAATAGGCTGATGGTGAATCTGCATCGAGGTTTCCATTTTAAGGACAGGTAGCCAAAAAATATATAAAAAGGCTGCATAATACTAACCATAATGACAGGTTCACTCACCATATCAGATAACAGGTCCTAAAGCAATGAACATATAATTTGTCTAACGTGCCTGCATTGCCATGATTGCATACCCCTGACATCTGCATCTCGTGGATCACCTCGCTGGCACTGCCCAAAGAGGGTAGTCTCGCCCAGAAAGGGGGCAGGTCCGCATGATGAATTGATATGCCAGGCTGGGATGAATGCATGCCAGGCTAACTGTCATCCAGGTTCATCCAATGTGTCCCATCACCAACTTGATACAGAAGTAACCTATACATTAAAATAGTGACGTGGTAGAAGATATAACATGAGACTCTCCAGGAGACTTTCCCTGACAGCCTGTGAATGGTCATTGTCACAGCCTGTGAATGGAGATCTGAATGTTAGAAATAACGCCCATTCTCATTCAAGGCTTGGTCTTATCGACATCAGAATGAAGTGACATATGCAATCTATTTCTATATTCTCCCTTGCAAGCACAAGACATGCTTGCTAGAGGAATACATGTGACAGGGAGTAGGACAATCGTCTGCAGAAGGGTTCTCCTGCTCTGTTTTGTCATACATTTGTCACCATTGACCTCTACACCACCAGCATAGTATTTCTGATAACCCAATTTATGGATACATTTCATTTAATACTAAGTTGTTTGTACCATGAGTGATGTAATGTGATTTATTGATGGATAAAAAAATATATATGTTTATAAAAGTATATATGGAAATAAAATTAATATACATTTTATCTGACTATTAAGTCTGAATAATGCAAAATGCAGTTTTGCTTAAAATGTGTTTTTTTTTGTTTGTTTTTTTTAAATTCCTCCTTATATGGGCATGCAGTGTTCTATACAAAGTAATAGCAGGAAACAGTTTTAATTGTTTGGGTGCACACACCGCACAGGCATCCTGAATTGCTGAATTATGTCCCATGACCTCCTTATTCTGACATGACCCGACTGAACCTTATGTATGGATTCTGTGTAAGTAGCCTGAAACCTGTTCATTATTTCCCTTTGTCTACTGTATGGGTACCTCTTGAACCCTCTTTCTAGTTTATCTGCTGCATGAGCACCAAAATCTTAATCTTTATCTTAATAGAGTGGTATTGGTGTATGGATCATGTCCCTGCAGTTTCACTGCTCTATCATCTGCCTTTTATGAGTTATATCACTTTTGTTTCTGTTCATTCAGTCCTTGCCAAATGTGCCCTGGCTAATACAGTCTGCATGGAAAAAATAGTTATATATATTTTTTTTTAAATCAGGTGTTAACTTGCTTTAGAAATGTTTAACTTCTGCTCTGTAAATTGAACTTTAATCACACACAAGAAGCTCCTGCAGACTCTTGAATGCCATTAACAGGGCAGGAGATAAATTCTAAGTTAAACAGAATGTGCAATAATGGAAGTGTAAATATTAGACCTCTATTTACAGGAAGTGTTTAGGGAGGTTGTGTAAGTCACATGCAGGGAGGTGTGACTCACTGCATAATTTAACTCCTAAATGGCAGAGATGGAGCAGTGAGACTGCAGGCGCATGATCTATACATCAAAACTGCTTCATTAAGCTCAAGTTGTTTTGTTGTCTATAATATCTCTTTACGGCACACCCTAAGCAATAAAATCACTACAGCTTAATGTAGTGGTTTTGATGTGAAACAACTGTCTCTGCGGTTGGCCAATGTAAACCCTGAAAAGGTACTTCTGGTGACTGTCATTCAGAGATCCACTAGATGTGCTTCCTACTGCATTCCTGATTTACAACAAGAGGATTAAGTATTCTTAAACATTTAAGGAACTGATCTAATTAAAAAATATTGACATGCAAATGAAAACAGACAGGCATTAAAGGACCACTATAGGCACCCAGACCACTTAAGCTCAATGAAGTGGTCTGGGTGCCAGGTCCAGCTAGGTTTAACCCTTTTTGCAGTAAACATAGCAGTTTTCAGAGAAACTGCTATGTTTACATATGGGTTAATCCAGCCTCTAGTGGCTGTCTCACTGACAGCCGCTAGAGGCGCTTCCGCGCTTCTCACTGTGAAAATCACAGTGAGAAGACGCTGACATTCATAGGAAAGTATTGAGAAATGCTTTCCTATGGACTGTTTGAATGTGCGTGTGGCTCTTGTCGCGTGTGCGCAATCAGCGCTGATGAAGGAAGAGGGAGGAGAGTTCTCCAACAAAATTTGTTTGTTTTCCTGGCACTATAGTGGTCTTTTAAGGTTCAAACTTCACAACTAATTGCAATGGACGCTCATCTGAAAGAGATACATAAGTAAGTCTCCTTTAATCTACTGACAAACAAACCATCCTGGCTTCTTGCCAAAACCATCCTGGCATTTAGAAATAAGAATGCCATAACATCTTGACCAGTCTGTGATTCCGGGTCTAAAGTGGTCCCACCAGAAGCCTCCGTATTGTTGGAGCATAACATTCCTTCTCATTACACGCAGACCTGTATCACATGTAAGAGATGGTGTGATGAAGTGTGTATGTATTGCTGATCCTAAATCAGTATGTAAACCCTTAATGCATCGCTAATAACCTTGTATCAGTTCTAATGAAAGCTTTTTGCTGTTGTGTGAATTACTAGAAAAGCCTGTGATTCAGATCTCCATCTCTAGCTGAATGAGTGGGCTCCTGCTGAAGGAAGATAGCTGCCATGGTTACAAAGTTTCGTCCGTTGCTGCGTGCCAACTTACATGCTTCAAATAATCTTGGGAACTTTGTGATTCTCTTTTCTCTCACTTGCAATCTGTAACGATGCTGGCAAACACACAATGCCTTTCTCCTATCTCTCTTTCCCCTTTCCTGGAATGGCTACAAGTGTCAGGATTAGCGGTACTAACACCTACAGTAAATCTCGGTCTTCAATTTATATCTTAAAAACAGAGGAAGAGATTAGAGAAATCACCACACACTGATTGGGCTTGTTACTAGCAACCTTCTTCTGCCAAGTCATTCGGGGAAAAATAAATACTTATTAAAATTCAAATGTTGTGATTGTGTAGCAATTAAATTACTTTTAATATAATGGGAAGAACATTTTTTACAAAACCCACCAGCCTCAAATGTTATTCATAATGATAAGAGATTCAGTAATCAACAGTTAGCAAATACCCTGCAAAGGTTTGGAAACATTGCAGCTGATAACACAAACTAAATCAGCTACATGAATAGTTATCATGGGGAATATAGCAATATATGGTGCTTTTTTGACAGCTGAAGTGAATAGCATTGGTTATATCATTACAACATTGGTACATGCCAATGGGTGAGATATATTAGGCAGCAAGTGCACAGTCTATTTTTGAATGTCATGTGTCGGAAGCAGGAAAACTGGGCATCGAAAAGATCTGAGTGACTTTGGCAAGGCTCTCATAGTGATGGCTAGACAATAGTGATGTCCCGAACAGTTCGCCGGGAACCGTTCGCCAGCGAACATAGCGTGTTCGCGGTCGCAAACACGCGCAATGTTCGGTCCGCCCCCTATTCGTCATGGAGGTGGGAGGGTCTGGGAGGGAGGGTCTGCTGCTGATTGGCTGGAATGTGTCTGCTGACTGTGAGGTACAGGGTCAAAGTTTACTCAATGATGATGAATAGGGGGCGGACCGAACATCGCGCGTGTTCGCGACTGCGAACACGCTATGTTCGCGACCGCGAACACGCTATGTTCGCCGGCGAACGGTTCCCGGCGAACTGTTCGGGACATCACTACTAGACAACTGGGTCAGAGCATCTTCAAAATGGCAAGTCTTGTGAGTTGTTCCCAGGATGCAGTGGTTAGTACCTACCAAAAGTGGTGCAAGGAAGGGCAACCGGTGAACCGGCATCAGGGTCATTGGCAACCAAGGTTAATTGTTGCATATGGGGAGCAAATTTCTAGAATTATTTAAATGAAGTAAGGGTTGCCAAGTCGGCAGATAAGGGATATACCCCAACATTTAAAGCTTTAGAAAAACTGAGATCTTTTTTTTTTTAAATATGTAATCACATACGTCCCAACATTTTAAACGGACAAAGATGGACACTTTAATTTTAGGGGTGTGACTGTGTGTGTGGCCAGGGACAGGGCTGTTCTGAGTAATTTTAGGTGATTTACTAAAAACAATTTATGCAACTAAAATGTAATTTAGAACAAAAACAATGTATCTTCTTTACACAGACTGATTTCTAGGTATATAGTACTGCTGTGACTGGGAGTATCATTGCTGTGGAGCTCTGTTATACACTCAAACAAAGAATACTGAGCTCCTCGAAAAGAGGGGAAAGAGACATTAGAGTAAATAAGAGTGACACTAGCATGGAAAGAGGGACAAATGGCTTTTTGCTCAAATTAGGGACTGTTCCTCCTACGTAGGGACAATTGGAAGGTGTTTAGTCATATAGCTGTCATCACTTGAAAAATGTGTTTAGGGAAGATCATTGCTCTATTACAGTCAATCTTGTCATGCCGTGTGGGATTTCTAAAGATAGTTTACTCTTTAAATGCTCTTATTAATATCTTTTTTTTATATATATTTTTTTCTTTAAATGTCCAGATTTAAATCTATCTAATAACTCAGGTACTACTTTAGTTGAGGGGCTGTCTTTTTGAAGGCTGTTCTACAGGAGTTTCTGCTGTGTTTGCCTTTTTTTTTTTTTTTTTTTTACAACTCAATACATTATACTTGATTTTTGGCTGACCTCAGCAATCAGCCACGTTACGTCGCAGGAAAAGGCAGTTGAAACTCTGGTACTGTTTCCAGGAAAGGATGTTCGTAGCTTTAGATAATCGACACACTTATACAATAGCAAAACTGGACACATTTTGTAGATAATTATTAAGACATAGTATGCTAAAACACAAATACTGCTTATAACATCCATTAACAATGTGTCCTGAACATTTCCATTATTTAAACTAAACCTTATTCAGCAACGACCACTGATCACATATGTAGCGGCCATTTCCCTGCAAGACCGCTATGGCACATGAATGCAACGTGTCTTTCTAATAATTATCCAGTTAAGCTGCTGAAAACCTGGGTTTTCTTTTAATAAGAACATCATTCAGCACATCACTGAGCTCCCTTGGAGGACTGCAGTAAATGTTTACTTCAGAACAACATCCATGAAAATCACATGCAAATCTCCACAGGTATCCTGGTAACGGAAAGCACATTGTGAGATCTGCAGCTGTGGAGGCTAGCTCCTGGAAGATGCCGTACTCGATACCATTCTACGGTTACCATAACACCAACTCACAAACACGTTTTAAAAAGGCTAGTTCCAGGCATTGAAAGGCACAATGTAAGGACTTTAAATAAAATGTCTGAAATAAAAAAAGAAAATGTCCCCAAAGAGCTAGAAGGGATGTCCTGAACAAATGCTTTCACCACCTCCTGATGCTCGCCTTCAAGACTTCTCGAGGGCTGCACCGTTCCTGTGGAACTCACTTCCCTCCCCTAATGCGGCAGGGGGAGGAAATGTGATGGTTATTGTTAAGTTCTAACCCATTAATACCCATTAAGAACTTTATTCTGACAACCTTTGCTAACTGCCAATGATACAAAATACTTCCATCTAAATGTCTAAAGATCTCCAGACCCATCACCAACAAACAAACATGTTCCCAAATAGAAGATGTTAGACAAAAGGATGCACTCAGATGGGAATGTATGACTGAATATGGCATGCACTGGAAAATGGGCACAAAAAAATAACATGTATAAAAAAATGTAATTAAAAGGGAAAATTTGATGCAGCAATTATTTGTGTCATTTTATTGCTGGGGTAATTGGACCTGATTTTGCTTAAAATTTGTGCTTTGTGAATATACAGAATCCTATACATTGTAAAGGATTCAGATGCCAAAAGCACAGATTTTAATCCAGACACTGACTACACTCAAGCAAATGTTGCAGATTCCCTCAAACCGGCCGAATTCCAACTGGATTTGGCTTTAGTTAATATGAGAATTGCCATTCTGGTCGGAATTCGGACACTGCATTTTAATTTAGCCTGGCAATTTAGATATATTGTATACAGAATGATAAAATTATATCCACAATGGACTTATTTCCCCCAAAATTTCCATTGGTTACATGGCCTCAAGGATAATATGAGTAGTAAAAATGACAAAACGGATGTAAGGTAACTGACAATGAGAACAAAAGAATAAAATGATAAATGTAATCACCAAAAACAGGGCTGCATCACATACAGGAGAGCGACTTAATCATCCATATAAAAAAATAATAAAAAATGGTATGTGAGCACTCCAAAAATAAAATAATGACCACTGGAACACTATACACCAAAGCAGCAGCCGTAATTGGGGATCAGACTAAATCTAGTACCAGCACTGGGTTAGTACAAGTGAATGAAAATTACTAAAAATATATACAAAGTATATAAAACATAATTTATTGAACCTAAGAAAAAATAATAATAACATATGAATCAATATTGTAGCAGTAAAATTGATCACATAAATAAAAACACCAAAAGTCCAGAGCAAATGTCAAAGAAGTAAACACAGTGTGGGGCCCCTTACACTGCTTAAATAGCAACTGGAACTAGGAATGTGCACATGTAAAAAAATATTGTGTAAAAACCAAAGTAAGATGAAAAATAGAAAAAACGAAGCCAGATTAATACATTATCTCTACTGGAGGGAGCTCATGAAAGAGCCAAACCACCCGGTCAGGACTAAGGGAGTATATATATATACCCCCCTCTCTCTCTTTTGATTGATCAATTATGACCACTTTAAGAGAGAGAGGGTGTGTATATATACCCTACCCCTGGATAGCTGAACTTTGTCTTGAGAAAGTCCTCTAGTAAGGACGAAACGCGTAGACGTGTTTCTATCCCATCTTCTTTGCTGTATCTCCAACCCGGTCCTTCATTTACGGTCCTGGAGTGATTTTCGACTGCTGTTTTGGCGGGATCAGCATCCTCTGCACTTCTCACTTCTAGGAGTTTGCGTGCTCCCATCACCTTACTCGAAGGTCGGACGAACAGGGTACGTTGCTCTGGCTGACCCCCAGAGTATTTTTTACTCTGGGATAGTCTCACTGCAACTCCCTTAGTAAGGGGCCCCGCACTGTGTTTACTTCTTTGACATTTGCTCTGGACTTTTCGTGTTTTTATTTATGTGATCAATTTTACTGCTACAATATTGATTCATATGTTATTATTATTTTTTCTTAGGTTCAATAAATTATGTTTTATTTACTTTGTATATATTTTTAGTAATTTTCATTCACTTGTACTAACCCAGTGCTGGTACTAGATTTAGTCTGATCCCCAATTACGGCTGCTGCTTTGGTGTACAGTGTTACAGTGGTCATTATTTTATTTTTGGAGCGCTCACATACCATTTTTTATAATATGAGTAGTAACATGTGTTTGGATATATTTGCCATATTGCATCTACTGTTAATTCTACCCATCAGTTTGGTGGGACCACACTGCATTCTCAATGTGTATCTCCTCTCATGGCTCCTTAAATGGTCCCAGTAGACCAGAGTTGACCCCCTTCTTTTTAAGTTTATCATGGAGATATTACATTCATAAAAAAATAAAAATAAAACATGTGTACAAATGGGAAACACTGAAAATATATTCTGTCCATAAAGTAAGAATCTACAAATTTTTGTTTGGGGCTTCAACTCGTAAGTAAGCCGTGATTAGAAGTTTAACATAATTAAAAACCACAACCAATTACATCTTCTCACAAAACCTTACTTTAATGAAAAGGTCAGCAAACAGCACCCCTGGAGAGAGATGCACTTGATGAATATTAAATATTTTTGAAAATCTCTAAGATGTTTTTCTCTGGTTATTGAAGCCAAGAAAAAAAAACAAAAAAAAACGTGCATATAAAGGAGAAAGTCCAGTGAAATAATCAGCTGAAGTTTGAAACGGAAAACTCATAGAGTAGCAGTACTTTAATTATCTCCCCGGTGGATATGCGCTTTCTGGAAAAGTTCTGAAAGTCCCGAGTAGAATACTCTATGCTTATAAACACTCTATACATACGTGATTGACAATTTACAGTAAAGCAGTCTACTTCTCCTAAATTAGGGGAATGTACGTGCTACAGCTTATTATACTGGTTATGGTGCTACAAGATGATGAGTGTAGGACTTTGGTTTTTGAATAAACTCTTTTCACATATTTATGCAAAAAATTGAAAGATTCCCTTTCACACCCCACAAACCATCTTAAATTCATCATAATAAGTAAATTTTCACTTCTTCATTATCCTTCCAGGTGTTTGTATGGCATGAGCACACATTTAGCTATGACCACTGGTTGACACATTGAATTGGTTGTACCAAGCCACCCTAGCTGTCAGGGTCCCGCGGGCGGCTGTAAGGGGAGGCTGCAATCCGCTTGCAGCACTCACTCTCAGTTCTTCGCCGCCCGCGGTCTCCCCTTCCCCTACCTGTTGGCAAGCGGCGTCCTCACAGCGCCGGACGGCGCTCGCATCCCCCTTCTCGTCTCCCGGCGGCAGCGTGTATAACGCTGCATGCTGGGAGACCGCGCATTCATAGTTAAAGTCACAGCACTACCATCACAGTGGGAGGTATAGATATCTCCCACGTATGATTGTTAATTCTGATTGGAAATTATCCAATCAGAATTAAACACAGGATTTAAATACTTACCTTTCCTGTCTCTCAGTGCCCTGTTGTGGTCTTTGATACCTGTATTGCTATTTGCTCATGTGTCTCTCTGGTTACCGAATATTTGGCTTGTTATTCCGATTCTCCTGTATTCTCCATTCCTTTGACCTTGGCTTGTTTCTCGTTCTTCTATTTTCTGGCTCCCTTTACTCGGCTTGTCTCCTGACTATTCTTAGTGTGCTTAACCCGGCCATTCTAAGGACCGGTATTGCACCCTTTACTATCTGTGACCTGTTAGCGTGTTAGGTTCCCGAATCGTGACACTAGCTCTTCATCTTCATGTGACGATTTCACAGTATTGAAGGGGTCAGCAGCAATTTGACTCCATAGTAAGCCTTCCACTACCTTATCTCACTGTACTTTAGTAAATACCAGTGGCATGTTCAGTGGCAGGAGGAATTGACAAGACATCTTTGCTTGCAAGGCTTGCACTGTCAAGGTGCCTTCATGTTACAATGCTATGTGTAGGGACCTTATCCTCTGCTATCCATATGGTAAAAATAAAGGCTCATCAAGGAACCATGGGTTGTAAGTATGGTGGTGAGGCCACTCAAATATTGCACCGAAGCATGTGTAAGCAAGTGGCCGCTCTTGGAACATAATATTCAGAGATACATTCTAATACTGAGGCAGACTGATAGCAATGGAAGGGGCACATTGCTCACTGGCCAGAACTTAAAGGAGACATCTAGTAATGCACGTATTTATTTATTTATTTATTAAAAATTCTTAAGAAACGCAGTCTTATTACCCATAGGGTCTCGATGCGCATACCAGCAATAAAACAGACAAAACAATATCCAGCAAACAACAGCATTATAATCACATGCATTTGAACCAGGTTAAAAGTTTCATGTCATCCCATACGCCTGAGCAAATAAAACTGTTTTTAAGCTCCGGCGAAACTTCAGTAGATCATTCTCAAGTCTTAATGTCAGAGGCAGGGAGTTCCAAAATTGCGCTCCCTGAACATCACTCGTTCTCCCTCCGCACTTTTTCTTTTTAAAATTTGGAATCTTCAATAAGGCTAAATCAGCCGATCTCAAGGATCGACTGGGAGTATAGCGTGTGAATTTATCCTTCAGATAGTCTGGTCCCATACCATGGACTGCCTTATATACCAAACAACCATTTTTAAACAGAACCCGTTCACGAACGGGCAACCAGTGCAAGGCTCTTAATGATGGAGTGATATGGTCATTGCGGGCCACACCCGTAAGTAGCCTTGCAGCTGCGTTCTGTATCAACTGTAGCTTGTGTATGATGTTCTGAGGCAGTCCAATGTACAGAGCATTGCAGTAGTCCAATCGGCTACTGATGATGGCGTTGACCACCGAGATTTGATCGGAGGGGGCAATGAATCTGAAAATAGACCTCAGAAGCTTCAGGTGGTAGTGGCAAGAGCTTACCACCTGATTAATCTGAGGCTTCAGTGTCAACCTGGAATCGAGAATGACTCCCAGATCTCTGACCTTAGTGGCAGGACTCGGAGATGGAGAAAACGAGTCCGGCCATGAGGGAAAGATACTATTCACCTCCTGGTTACTGAAGATGATGCATTCAGTTTTGGAGCCATTAAGTTTTAAATAATTGGCTCCCATCCACGACTGGATATCCTGTAGGCATGAAGAAAGATTGATTTGATCCTCCTTTTTCTTGGCCAGGCGAAAGTACAACTGGGCATCGTCGGCATAGATATGATAGGGAAGCATGTGGCGGCGGATGATATGGGTCAGTGGCCTCATATAGATGTTAAACAGGATTGGAGATAAAGCCGAACCCTGGGGGACTCCACACGTCAGGGAGATGTTAGAGGAGTAAAATGTCCCCAATTTTACCCTTTGAACCCTGTCGTGGAGAATATCTCAGATCACAAACATATAGAACAGGTATAGTCGTAGTTCAAGAGGGAGGGAAGAGGAAGGTGCACTTGCAAGAGGGAGGGAAGAGAGTGGCCAGTTCTGAATGCCTCCACTTCAGAAGAGCGGAGTGGAGATGGCAAGAATGATGGTTACAAAGCAGCTGTGGTAGAGGAATTTTAGCATGGATTGGATCCAGAATGCAGGAAAGAGAAGACAGGTTACGGTGGTCGGGGACTAAATTATTAAGAGGACAGACAGGTCAAACCGCTGATCTCTAATCATATCAACCAAGCACTTTGCTTTTTATTTATTGTTTGTATTCATCACTTCTCTGAACAAGGGAAAAGATTATTGGGAGCAGTAGGAGATAAACCTTGAACCATACTGTAACAGTAATGAAGGCTGTTGACGGTGAAAAGGTCCTAAAGAATGAGTTCGCAGGGACTAAATGTGCTTCATCCAATAGTAAAACAGCAGTACGAGATCACAGAAATTTGGGCATAGCTAAAGTCTTGGTATAAGAAGGAGAGTTTGGGTGTTTTTAGAGAATTGTGGTCATGTTACACTCAGGTACAATATTTACATTCATGATAAACTGAACCTGCTTCACGCACATTTGCGGCTGAATGTCTAGAGACAGCTTCAAAGAAGGAAAACAAAACAGAAGGGACAAAGAATGTCTAAGAAGGTAGGAGGAACTGAAAGGGGGTAGAACTGAGGGGAACCTCAGTAAGGTAAATAGGTGATGAAGGATAGTTTCAAATATAGGAAGGAACCTGGGAAAATGTGCATGTACATCATTTAACTTAATTTTTGGCGATTTGCTAGTCTATGAAAATTAAACTTGACCTTATTAATCATAGTTTGTTGGCCCCGGGAGACATTTCTGGTGCCATATTGTGGTCAAGCAGGATTTAAATGTTTGATGCACCCCTGTAAATCACTTCAAGACGGATTTATTTTGCCTTCCTTGGGGTCAACAGCAACAAAAGGCATGCATGAACAGATGACCTTAACGGATTTAAGTTTTTTTCCCCAACCTATACTACTATGCATATTATGAAGGTTTTCAGCCGCAACATAAACTGAAAATTGATGAGAGCCCAGGCGGAAGTAGCAGTCCTTGCAGTGAAATCATTCTAATTAACAATCTTGGTAAAATGACTGTTCCAAGCTTTGACAGCTTGTTGTCTGGTACAAAATAAAACATGGTGAACAATATGCTACATATCAATACACAACGGAAAACTAAGAGCGTTATTGATTCAGCCATGAAACTTGTTACTGTGCAATACATGCCAATCATATTGATGTTTAACATAACAACAATTCTTACATGATAGTTCTACTCACAACAAGAATACTTTAGAAGTTTATATTAAAGGAAATAGTAAAAGGAAGATATCACCTGCATGAAATGATTTATATAATGCAGAGACACTTTTTTATGTATTCACTTCCAAACATGTCACAATTATATGAATCAAATATTAGATATGATATATGCAATTTCTTAAAACAAAATCTTTTCATTTCAATTTTTATGTCTAGTTCTTATAATTCAGATGAACTTGGCATTACATTAAAAGGACATTATAGTCACCAAAAGAACCTTAGCTTAATGAAGCAGTTTTGGTGTATGAATCATGCCTCTCGGGTCTCAGTGCTCAATTCTCTGCCATATAGGAGTTAAATCACTTTTGTTTCTGTCCATGCAGCCCTTAGTCACACAGTAACTGTGACTGACACAACCTTCACGGGAAAAAAAACAATTGTTTAATTTTCAGATGTTAACTTACTTTAGATGTTTTATCACTTTGTTTGCACATTGAAACTTTAGTCACACACAGGAGACTTCTGAAAGGTATATTAGGCTATTAACAGTGCAGGGAATAAGAAATTCTAAACTAAACAGTCAAAAAAAATGAAGGTTAAACATCAGATGTCACTTTACAGGAAGTGTTAAGGAAAGCATAAACGAAAAGATTTAATTCCTAAATAGTGATGTACCGAACTGTTCGCTGGCGAATAGTTCCCGGCGAACATAGCGTGTTCGCGTTCGCCACAGCGGGCGAACACATGCGCGGTTCGATCCGCCCCCTATTCGTCATCATTGAGTAAACTTTGACCCTGTGCCTCACGGTGAGCAGACACATTCCAGTAAATTAGCAGCAGACCCTCCTTTCCAGACCCTCCCACCTCCTGTACAGCATCCATTTTAGATTCATTCTGAAGCTGCATTCTTAGATAGAGGAGGGAAAGTGTAGCTGCTGCTCATTTGATAGGGAAATTGATAGCTAAGCTAGGGTATTCAGTGTCCACTACAGTCCTGAAGGACTCATCTGATCTCTGCTGTAAGGATAGCACCACAAAAAGCCCTTTTTAGGGCTAGAACATCAGTCTGCTTTTTTTTTATTTTATTTTTTTCTGTTGTATGTAATTGCAGTTGCCTGCCTACCAGCTTCTGTGTCAGGCTCACAGTGGATACTGTGCACACTTGCCCAGTGCCACCACTCATATCTGGTGTCACAATAGCTTAAGCTTGCATTAAAAAAAATAATAATTTCACTGTAATAGATTGAATAGCAGTTAGTTGTCTGCAAGCGTCTGGGTGTCAGGCCTTCAGCGTGTACTCTGCCAACCTCTCCCAGTGTACTTTGCCACTCATATCTGGTGTCACAATAGAGTGCCTTTAAAAAGAAAAAAGTTTTTCACTGTAAGCTAATAGCAGTCAGTGTCCTTAAAGCGGGTGTCAGGCCTTCAGCGTGTACTCTGCCAACGTCTGCAAGTGCACTTTGCCACTCATATCTGGTGTCACTATAGCGTGCCTTTAAAAAGAAAAAACGTTTTTCACTGTAAGCTAATAGCAGTCAGTGTCCTTCAAGCGGGTGTCAGGCCTTCAGCGTGTACTCTGCCAACCTCTGCAAGTGCACATTGCCACTCATATTTGGTGTCACTATAGCGTGCATTTAAAACCCAAAAACTTTTTCCACTGTTATAGATTGAATAGCAGTTAGTTGTCTTCAAGCGGGTGTCAGGCCTACAGCGTGTACTCTGCCAACCTCTGCCAGTGCACATATCTGGTCTCACAGTAGCTTGCATGCATAGTACCACTAATCCCCCAAAAAATGACAGGCAGAGGCAGGCCACCCCGCAGGGGCCATCGTGGTCGTGGTGCTGTGATTCCCTTTTGCCCTAGAATAATGCAGTTTTCAGAGGCCACGTACCCTGAACTTGAAAAGTTATGAGGACATAGTTGACTGGCTAACACAGGACACCCAATCTTCTACAGCTTCCGCTCGGAACCTTGACGCACCATCCTCCTCCAGCTTAGCTTCGGGCAACTCTCAAGATACCACTCACCCGCCTGCCGCCACCACCAACACTAGCACCACAGCCGCTTCACTTGGTATGTCAGAGGAGTTATTTACACATCCGTTTGAAGAAATGAGTGATGCGCAACCATTATTGCCAGAGGATGTAGATAACAGGGATATGTCTCAGGCAGGCAGCATTACACACATGGATGTATGGTGTGATGATGATGATGTTGTACCCGCTGCTGCTTCCTTTGCTGAGTTGTCAGATACAAGTGAAGCGGTTGATGATGACGATGCGTCCATGGATGTCACGTTGGTGCCTGCTCGGCAAGAAGAAGAACAGGGCGAAAGTTCAGATGGGGAGACAGAGAGGAGGAGGAGGAGATGAGTTGGAAGCAGGGGGAGGTCGTCGCAAGGAGCTAGTGGCACAGTCAGACAGCATGCATCGGCACCCGGGGTCAGCCCGACAGCACGCCAATCAACGCATGCTGTGTCCACCACCAGAATGCCGTCATTGCAGAGCTCAGCAGTGTGGCATTTTTTTTGTGTGTCTGCCTCTGACAACAGCAATGCCATTTGCAACCTGTGCCAAAAGAAACTGAGTCGTGGGAAGTCCAACACCCACCTAGGTACAACTGCTTTGCGTAGGCACATGATCGCACATCACAAACACCTATGGGATCAACACATGAGTACAAGCAGCACACAAACTCAAAGCCGCCATCCTCCTCCTGGTCCAGCATCTTCAGCCACGTCAACCACTGCTGTCCTCCTTGCCCCCTCTCAACCATCCGCCACTCCGTCTCTCGCCTAGAGCAGTTCCCGCTCATCTGCCCACAGTCAGGTGTCTGTCAAGGACATGTTTGAGCGTAAGAAGTCAATGTCAGAAAGTCACCCCCTTGCCCAGCGTCTGACAGCTGGCTTGTCTAAACTATTTCTTTGAAACAAAATTTCTTTGCACAAAAGGCAATCCCCAACCTGTACTCGATTGTGCAAAAGGAAGTAATGGCATGTCTGGCACACAGTGTTGGGGCAAGGGTCCATCTGACCACTGATACCTGGTCTGCAAAGCATGGTCAGGGCCGGTATATCACCTACACTGCGCATTGGGTAAACCTGCTGACGGCTGCCAAGCATGGAATGCGTGGCTCTGCAGAGGAGTTGGTGACACCGCCACGACTTGCAGGCAGGCCTGCTGCCACCTCCTCTACTCCTCCTACTCCATCCTCTTCCATAACCTCCTCGGCTGAGTCCTCTTCTGCTGCTGCGTCTTGCTCCACATCAACGGCACCCCCCCAGCTTCCCAGGTACTATTCCACATCCCGGATACGGCAGTGTCACGCCGTCTTGGGTTTGACTTGCTTGAAAGCAGAGAGTCACACCGGACAAGCACTCCTGTCCGCCCTGAACGCACAGGTGGAAAAGTGGCTGACTCCGCAGCAACTGGATATCGGCAAAGTGGTTTGTGACAACGGAACAAATTTGTTGGCGGCATTGAAGTTGGGCAAGTTGACACATGTGCTGTGCATGGCACATGAGTGTGATCTGATCGTACAACGCTTTGTGCATAAGTACACAGGCTTACAGGACGTCCTGAAGCAGGCCAAGAAGGTGTGTGGCCATTTCAGGCGTTCCTACACGGCCATGGCGCACTTTGCCGATATCCAGCGGCGAAACAACATGCCAGTGAGGCGCTTGATTTGCGACAGCCTGACACGTTGGAATTCAACACTCCTAATGTTCTACCACCTGCTCCAACAAGAAAAAGCTGGTAATGACTATTTGTATGACCGGGGTGCTAGGACAGCCTCTGGGGAGCTGGGATTTTTTTTGCCACGTTACTGGATGCTCATGCGCAATGCCTGTAGGCTCATGCGTCCTTTTGAGGAGGTGACAAAAATAGTCAGTCGCACCGAAGGCACCATCAGCGACATCATACCCAGGGCCGGCCTTAGGCATTTGGGCGCCCTGTGCGAAAAATCTTCACAGCGCCCCCCCTTCCAGTCCCACTCTCCCCCACTCCTTCCCCCTTCCTACACACACACACACACACAGGCAGACAGCCATATACACACACACACACAAACACACACAGACATAGAATGTGACGGCAGATAAGAACCATTCGGCCCATCTAGTCTGCCCAGACAGGTCACACATAGGCAGTCACACACACAAACACACACACAGGCAGACAGTCACAGGCAGACAGCCACACACACAGAGGCAAACAGCCACACACACACACAGACAAACAGTCAAACACACACTGGCAGACTGCCACACACACACACACACACACACACACAGACAGTCACACACACACACAGTCACACACACACACACAGACAGTCACACACACACAGTCAGACACACACACACACACACACACAGGCAAACACACTAACAGACACACACACACTAACAGACACACACACACACACTCACCCACATTAACAAATTTTTAAAGATTTATTTAAACACCCCCCCCCCAGCCTCCTTACCTTTGGGAATGCTGGGGGGGTCTATTCCTCCCTGGTGGTCCAGTGGCTGCTGGGCGAGCGGTGCTGGCTGGCTGGCGGGTGGCTGGCGAGGGAGCACTTCCTCTGAGCTGTCTGCACAGCTCCCTCGCGCGCCTCAGAGTGAGGCTGGGAGCCGGAGTATGATGTCATATTCCGGCTCCCAGCCTCACTCTGCGGCGCGCGAGGGAGCTGAGCAGACAGCTCAGAGGAAGTGCTCCGTCGCCAGCCTGCCCACCAGCGCCGCCCGACCGCCCAGCAGCCCGCCGGCATGTCTGTTAGCCGCAAGGCTAACAAGACATTTGCCTTGGGCATTTGGGGCGGCTTTTTTTGCCGCCCCCTGGAAAATGCCGCCCACGGCAAATGCCTTGTTTGCCTCGCGGCTAATACGCCCCTGCCGTGTGAGCTATGTCGCCGCAGGGCGCCCCCTGCTCCATGGCGCCCTGTGCGGCCGCACAGCTCGCACAGCCCTAAGGCCGGCCCTGATCATACCATTTGTTTTCTTCCTGGAGCGTGCCCTGCGAAGAGTGCTGGATCAGGCCATAGATGAGCGTGAAGAGGAAGAGGAAGAGTTGTGGTCACCACCAGAAACAGCCTTATCAGCATCGCTTGCTGGACCTGCGGCAACGCTGGAAGAGGATTGTGAGGAAGAGGAGTCAGAGGAGGAATGTGGCTTTGAGGAGGAGGAGGAAGACCAACCACAACAGGCATCCCAGGGTGCTCGTTGTCACCTATCTGGTACCCGTGGTGTTGTACGTGGCTGGGGGGAAGAACATACCTTCATTGAGATCACTGAGGAGGAGGAACGGGAAATGAGTAGCTCGGCATCCAACCTTGTGCAAATGGGGTGTTTCATGCTGGCGTGCCTGTTGAGGGACCCTTGTATAAAAAGGCTGAAGGAGAAGGACCTGTACTGGGTGTCCACGCTACTAGACCCCAGGTATAAGCAGAAAGTGGCGGAAATGTTACCAAATTACAACAAGTCGGAAAGGATGCAGCATTTGCAAAATAAATTAAAAAGTTTGCTTTACACAGCGTATAAGGGTGATGTCACAGCACAACGGGAATCTAACAGGGGAAGAGGTGAAAGTCATCCTCCTCCCATGACCACGCCGGCAAGGACAGGACGCTTTAAAGACGTGTTGTTGATGGAGGACATGCGGAGCTTTTTAAGTCCTACGCATCGCCACAGCCCTTCGGGATCCACCCTCAGAGAACGACTCGACCGACAGGTAGCAGACTACCTCGCCTTAACTGCAGATATCGACACTCTGAGGAGCGATGAACCCCTTGACTACTGGGTGTGCAGGCTTGACCTGTGGCCTGAGCTATCCCAATTTGCGATAGAACTTCTGGCCTGCCCTGCTTCAAGTGTCCTGTCAGAAAGGACCTTCAGTGCAGCAGGAGGTATTGTCACTGAGAAGAGAAGTCGCCTAGGTCAAAAAAGTCTCGATTACCTCACCTTTATTAAGATGAATGAGGGATGGATCCCGAAGGGACTGACAGTGGGCGATACATTCGACTAAAAAAGGCCTGATGAGATGAGCTGCCTTAGGCTAAAAATGGTCCACACGCTGCTGTATTTTAGCTCTGAATGCCGGTTGACTTGCGTGACTTATCCGCCACCAACTAGGGTTCAAGCCGCAATGTTTTAGGGCACCTTCTGCCTGGGAAACAAACATAAATTTTTATGGCCGCTGCTATAGCAGCGGCTGCAACAATACCTAATTGTTCAGGCATGTGTACATGCCTGTAAAATGTCGTTTGGAATCGTCACAGTTAAATCTTCTTAATTTCTTCTTGTCTTCAGTTGATTGATATATATATATATATATACGTCTTTTGTATATATAGTCTTGGGCCAAATGCTCGCCACAATAATATATGTCTATATTATTGAAAAGTAATAATACGCAATCTGACTTACGGTTTCTTCAGGTTTATTCTTAGTTACGGATACATAATAAAACAACAAATGATGTTACAGGATAATGGACATTTAACAGCAGATGGTAATTGCTGGACTTCTTTACATCCTTACATCTTTACATCGAGAGAGAACCAGAGAGAGCTCAGAGAGCCAAGAGCGAAGAGCTAAGAGCAGAGAGAGAAGAGAGCGAGACCTCGTGTCCCTCTGTTACTATATAGAAGTGCCCATACTGACGTCAGAGCATACTCTTGCCATATAAGGACAAGACCCCGAAATCCACATTCCAGAGCTCTCAGACAAAGAAACCCTTGTGACTTATTGATACCATCTGTTTCTTATGTCAATCCACACATCCATATATATATAATCAATAGAAACATAGAATATGCAATATTCTACAATGCCTAATTTTTCGGGCCTCTGGTGCTGCACTGTGGCTTCAAAAACCAAACCAAAAAAAGGCACATAACAGGGATTAAACTGATAGGAATAGTACTACTTAACACACCACTCCTATCTGGTGGCACATTAGAGTGCACGCGCAGTGCCCCAAATTTGAAGTAGGAGGACCGACCAAGCATCTTTTTCCATCTCCCGCTTCCTAAAATCAATGCCATATACACGTCCCCTGAAAGGGCGCCAGCTCGTTATTCTCTTGGGCGCCAGCTCGTTATTCTCTTTTTCACTTCACTAGGGACACTTTACTGCACTTATGGACACTTAGACCCACTCTTTGTCTTGCACAGTGTTATTTCTAGCCAGCATCTGTGATGGGAAATCAGGCAGTCATCTAAACGTTTAGATTGAGCTTTAGCTTAGAACACCCTTGAAGGTGTTTAAGGAGATTAGGGCTAGTTTAGAGGATTCTTCTTAGACCTCTCTGTGTCTTTATAGCCCTTCTACCTATCCAGCATTTCTGGAAACTAGCTAAGAGAAAGGGTGGCTGTGTGTCTGTGATACATTTAACTTTATATCACCTTATTGACACTTTATCACTCCGGTCTCCATACTCTCTGCCTATACCCATCTATTTAGAGGGAATTTCCTTGCCCCTGCCAATATTATATAATAGGTAATAGTATTACCATTATTACACAATTAGCCACTATAGGGGAATGAGTATAGTATCCCTTTGTTATTTATAAATGATACAATAAAGACTTTTGTCCATTACTCAATTTACTTTAACATAGGGTACTAACCACGGTATTATGAAGCATTACTCTGCTTTCCCTTTTTTCCTCTATTATACACCTATGCTCACTAGGATTTGTAGGTATCACTTTATTATAGTTGTCTAACCTTTTCCTATGCCAGTTTTAGATCTCCTTCTTGGGAGATTTTTTCTTTTTTCAGTTTATTAGGATACTTTCGGGGACCCTTGGTGTTGTACGTGGCTGGGTGGAGGAAGAGACCTTCAATTACATCAGTGAGGACAAGGAACGGACATGGCCAGCTTGGTATCCAACCTTGTGCAAATGGGGAGTTTGCGGTTGTGCAAATGGACTGTTTGCAGTTGTTTGCGGTGCGTTAAACGGGGAGTTTGTTCTGTTACTGTGAAGCGGGCATATCCCTTACACTACCTGATCGATATAACATCATACAGTAGGTCCCAACCCTCATTATTTTTATGGCCCCCACCCACCGTTCACGGGTGGGGGCGGGCGGGAGGACAGTAGGTCCCCCATTGTGATTTATGGCCCCCACCCACCACGCAGGGGTGGGGGCCGGGGGGGAGGACAGTAGACCCCCTTATTCTTATTTACTGAATATTCCCCTGTATAACAATGTTTGGCATTTAGTGAATATTCCCAATTCTGCTCTGTGTCAGTGTGTATCAGGGTCTCTGAGGACAGGTGTCAATCCATATCTGCCAAGTGACCCTATGTAGGGGAAACAGTCCCTATATTGCTCTGTGTCAGTGTGTATCAGGGGCTCTGAGGACAGGTGTCAATCCATGTCTGCCAAGTGACCCTATGTAGGGGGAACAGTCTCTATTCTGCTCTGTGTCAGTGTGTATCATGGTCTCCGAGGACAGGTGTCAATCCATATCTGCCAAGTGACCCTATGTAGGGGGAACAGTCCCTATTCTGCTCTGTGTCAGTGTGTATCAGGGATCATTAGGATAGGTGTCAATCCATATCTGCCAAGTGACCCTATGTATGGGTAACAGTCCCTATTCTGCTCTGTGTCAGTGTGTATCTGGGATCCTTAGGATAGGTGTCAATCCATATCTGCCAAGTGACCCTATGTAGGGGGAACAGTCCCTATTCTGCTCTGTGTCAGTGTGTATCAGGGTCTCTGAGGACAGGTGTCAATCCATATCTGCCAAGTGACCCTATGTAGGGGGAACAGTCCCTATTCTGCTCTGTGTCAGTGTGTATCAGGGGCTCTGAGGACAGGTGTCAATCCATATGTCAAGGTGTCAATATGTCATATGTCAGGTGTCAATCCATATCCATTGTGATTTAGGAATGTTAGGTGATTTATGCCCTTTATGGATTAAAACCAGACTCTGCATCAACTGTGTAATTTTCTATGGGAGTTTTGCCATGGATCCCCCTCCGGCATGCCACAGTCCAGGTGTTAGTCCCCTTGAAACAACTTTTCCATCACTATTGTGGCCAGAAAGAGTCCCTGTGGGTTTTAAAATTCGTCTGCCCATTGAAGTCAATGGTGGTTCACCCAGTTCGCCGGTTCGCGAATGTTTGCGGAAGTTCGCGTCCGCCGTTCGCGAACCGAAAATTTTGTGTTTGCAACATCACTATTCCTAAATGGCAGAGAATTAAGTAGTGAGACTGCAGATGCACAATCTATACATACTAGAACTGCTTCATTTAGCTAAAGTTGTCCCTTTAATCTTCTCCTGTTTTTGGGGGTTTATTCACAAAATCTCAGATTTGTAGAGTTCTAGTTATATCAAAGTGAAATGTATTATTAAACATACCTGCAAAATATGAAGAAAAAAAAATACATCTCGTAGCTCGTCCTTCGTCTCTTTCGAGATAAACACAGACAAACTGGTATGAAACGATTTATAACTGGCGTGCCCCCATCCTTGGGTTTCTTGTAGAAATACAAAACTGGACTGTCCCTGCTTGTGAGAGCACTAGTGACATTTCAAAGCATGGGAAAACCATTATAAAGTTTTTTTCCCTACATCGGGCTGAACTGTTGGATTTCAGGTAGGAAAATGCCTTAATCCACAGGAAAAGGGGGGAAAAGGAAATTTATTCAAGTAAAATTACATACAGCTAGGGACTGACAGAGGGATTTGCTGATTCAATTCTGGCGTGCTTTGTGACAGATTTTGCGCATCTCTGCAGTGTTTGTTGCCTCAAGCCATTTATTATAAAGGCTTTTACCACCTTAAAATCTCAGTCCTCGCTGAGCACAAACAGGTACATTTATTTTGCAAAGCTTTTTTTCAGTCACCATTTGTGTCCACCCCTTGTGGCATTAACACCCTTTGACCCAAAGCCCATGGATTAGGTGGAAGGGTGGGCAATAGCATACCCACTCTCTGTTTGCTTTAGTAGCCCCCCTTCTTGATTTTTTTTAGTTGCCCTCACCCACTGCCTATAGGTGGGGGCTGGGGGCACAGTTGGATTTCAGACATCCAGACAAAATCTGGTGTTTAATGAAAAAAAAATGCCAGTGTTCTATGGCTGAAACAATCACATTGTCTTTGTGTTGTGCTTGGAGAACAGGTTTTTTTTTCCAAACATCCATTTGTATGATGAGATTGTACCCGTAGGCATGTAGTCTACTAGGTCTTCTGTAAATAAGCAGCAAAATAGTTTATCAAGACAATGAGCAGTAGTGGAAAACATTCCTGATTATCATGGCATGGGGATCAGGTTCAGTAGCTGAAGAAGGTCCAAAGACCATGACAGGAAACTCAGAGTTAGTAATAAACGGTGGCCCTGTAATTATCCAGGCTTACTGTAACAACCCTAGGATGTGACAAAATACACAAGAGCTCCTCTCATCTAGAGGCACAGGGGAAAACTCAAAATGAAACACAGAAAGGTAAATTACGTAGAATAATCAGTCACTCCAAAGTCCAGAGCAGATATGGTATCATAGTATGTAGGACTAATACACTAATACACTCTGGAACTTAGTATCACAGATACTGGGTATCCAGTGCACCAAATTATCAGCCGACCACTGCTGCTTTGTGTTTTTACTATGAATAAATACTTTTTTTTTACCTCTGTTTCTCCGGGGGCTCTTCTATAGAAGTTCCTCTCTGGAATCCACACAATTTGTGTAACAACTTATAGTGACTCCTCACTTCATAAGAATTCCCACAACAAATGAAAGGTCCCAATTGAAAGTATACTAGGCAAACTACACAGTATTACAGATTGTATTTATGTTCACGAGGATATGCACTGAAAGGCACATTTTAGGATTTTTCTTTTTATTATGGGATCTTTCATCCATGGTCACAGTGATAATATGTTATTGTGTTGCCAACTACCCTGATCTCAGATTTCTTGTAGATAAATAACTGAATTGATATATAGAAACTACCCTCTTTAGGTGTAATTATAGCAATATGGGTTTTGTATATTGCCATTTCACAGACGATGAAGGAGAACTCTTGGTACAAAATATCTCCTATCCCTTTCTCAAACCAGACTCTGCAAATGCACGTGTCCAATGAGACCTCACAAGTGAAAGCACATTGTATATGGGTGTATACGTACGTGCATATGGCAGTCTGTCATGCTACATTGCTGCATGCTACGTGATATGTATGTAGTTTGTCAGCTTGATGACAGCTGATAAACATCTACAGTAGCACCTGCCACAGAGGTCCTCAATATATGAAGTTATTTTTTAATTCCCGTGCTTATCTGCAGCGTAATTAATTAAATTGTAGTAGTGAGATAGTTTGGTGTCACTATCAAGCGATGAAGTAAAAATAACTTGCATGAGTCAGTGATTGACTCTCCTCCAGGGAGCTGCAATTTCACAATCCCAGGTGCAGTGAGTGTAGAATCAGCTACGTTTGACTGCACTGACCTACACACCTGCAGCTCGAACAATGGCTGAGGACTGTAGGAGTTAGTCAACGAAACTCTTCAATGTACCTCTCTCTGATGTCAGGGGAAGTAGAATACCATAGGGTGGTGATAGATAAAATTGTTACCCCACTAGTTTCTGGACAACATTTACCATGATGCTCAGAAGACCCATGTAGAACATACTTGTATGCGGCGGCGGGTGGTGGCACTAGTGTGATTAGGTACTAGTGATACAATTTGTATTATTGGTGATGAGGGTGTACATGAAAAGAGCATGCCATCATGGCACAAAACAGCTATTTATGCAGCCACATAGGTTTGCCCATATACACAGCACTAAGAAAGCAGTCTATGAGAACTTCGTCACTGTTGGCATGTATAATTTAGGCCAGCTTGGCCAATTTGCCAGGCACTGAGTCATTCAGTGGCGCTTACGTGATAGAAGGACACACCAACTTTGCACCCGGGTGAATTTCCTGTGAAGCAAACTGCATGAAAACTTGCCAAAGTATTGTATGATAATATGAAGTTACTTTTAACTACACTTGCACAATAAGAGCACAAAGCACAAAATATACTGTTAATTCATTTTTTACTGTTAAATTTCTATTTATTTTTTTTACAAAAATTAGTAATTAGACATCAAAGCACAGCAATGATAAAATCACAGGTTAGTATAAGGCGGAATTAAGCTAAATTAGTATTACTATACCATGACGGCGTACCGAAGAGCTTGCAATTCACTATACTTCAATAACAGCACTATAAGAAACAACTCTGCAAAATGATGGTTAAGTATTCCTCAGACCTGCTGGACATTGTCTACCATACTCAAACGGAAAATACCATTTCACTGCACTAAAACAAATCCCCCAAAACCCTAGCTTGTGATGAAGGATATTTCACTAATCAACGAGGCAGCTATGGAGTGAAACATTTCTGTGCTTTATCTAGATCACAGCTAAATAAGTCACAGGCAATCGGTTAATGCAAATCATACAGACACATGCCTCCTCTTCCCAGTAGACATGATCCATCTGCTTATGTAATATCACAGTATCTCACAATCGCTATATAAACCAGTATATATATAAATATATATATATATATATATATATATATATTAGTTCCTGTATAATATATAAATATATGGGGATTTATATGACATATACATAAATTTGTCTATTAGTTCTATACACACATACTGTATATATGAAGCATACGTAGAAATATGCACGCAATAACATACAATTCAAACCTTATGTGTCTGATCTCAACATTCTGTTGAGTTTTCAGCCACGATTTAGTTAATTTAACCGTTGCTTAGCCCCCCTGCTCGGTTCCAGGTATCCTCTCTGCTTACCCCTGCAGACCGTCTTTCCCTGGCCCCTATTACAAGGCCCACTCCGTCGTCCCCACTGGCTTCTCCTTATAGCACTGTTTTGTCATCCTTCCCCAGTACCGCAGCCTGAATGAGGTTCTGCCAGCATCGTTATCAGACAGCAATGATCCGAGTGCTGGAGAATGCTCCCAGCACAGCATCAGCCAGCTGTATCAGCCGCTTGCCTTTCATGGCTGTATGTATGTATGTGTGTGTGTGTGTTTCTTTTTCACATTGAGTCACGTTGCTGTGTAGGACTCCGTGTTCAGCTGGGCTGCCTGCCTGAGTGGGTAGATAGGTGGGTGCAAGGCTTCTGTACCCAGCAAGATGTAATGTGTCATTTTGAGAGCTCAATTATTTCAAGAAATTATAGAAAAGACTGAGGAAATGTAGTAAATAGTAGAGAAATAAACGATGCAATTGCTGCAAAATCAAACCAAGTCAGGCATGTCCAAAATACGTCTATAATCGAGCGTTAGCAAACAAGTACTAAAAAATGTAGTAAATGCACCAAAATAGAAGTTTAATGTGAAAAATCAGAAGACCATTTTGTAGTTAAATCTGACACATCAAATGTTCGCAAAGGCAAAGCACAGCACAATGAAAGCCATAAAGCCATACTTACATCCTCCTTGCACAGTGTGATTTTAATGCAGCCGGCACAATTATTGTCTCACCAGGACCCCATTGTGTCCTCTACTGAGCTGAGGGTTTGCTGGGCACAGCATGGATAGCACCGCCTGAATCTCCCAGTATTATACAGGGGTACTATAAACCTTTTAGGTGGGTGACCCTTTCAGGGTAAAATGCCCTATTGGGCACTATGGAGAACGTCCCCCATCTCAATTTGCAGAAAAAGTTTTATTGACCCAGAGTGCATGTGCACGCTCTGGGCTGGCAAGTGGAGAGAAGGGAGTGGATAGGAGGGAGGATTAAAGAAAAGAACAGAAAACAAATATGCAAAAGAGGGAGGAGGTATGGAGCGCTTTGTGAGAGGGAGGGTGGGAGAGGGTTCAGGCAAAGATGTTCACCTCTGTAGGCATTGTGCAATGCGTGCTGATGACAGATGATTTTTTATGCACAGAATTGACAAAGGCAGCCCGGAACAGAGATCATTTGAATTTACATTAATTAATTAGTACTCTAAAACAACAACCATTATGTGAAACAGCTGTTTATCTTTCCTCTATGTGCCATCTAGGCACAACACGTTTTAAATAAATGTTATGATAATTTTTATTCTACCAGGGCACTCATAACCTATTGTTCCTTTAAAAATATTTATACGTTTTTATATATTGTCAATTCCCCCCCTCCACCCTTTTTTAAAAAAAAAATGTAAAACACTGCAGGGTAAGTTGGCACAAAACAAATGCCAATAATAATACAGGTGGTCCTTATTCAGCGACCTATGTGTTGTACGATGGCTCTCACTTACGACCAGGTGTAAGTGCGAGCCGTCATGAGGACTCCCTGCTCTGGTGCGCATATCTATGTCCGGGGAAACTTCCCCAAACATAGATGAACGCACCAGAGCAGGGAATCCCTTAACTCCTCACTTACCGACCAATTCGTTCTACGACCGGGTAAGTGAGGAGTGTCTGTAGTATATTTTTAAACAAAACTAACTTGGTGGGTGTGACGGACCACTGGCACTCCAACTGAGTACCTCCGCCAATCGATGCTCCTAGTGCTTGCCGAGTTCTCCGAGCACTCCAACCAACACCATCAGCACTGCGGACCCCACTTCCAGCAATGCAGCTGCGCCGGGGTCTCGCCGTCTCTCACCCACCCTGGATCCATGACCAGGATCCAGCTCCCAGTGGGTGAACCTCTCCTAAATCCAGAGAGCGTAGCAGGAACAATTCAAGCTCTTACAAGAGCTTACTCTGGGGAGTAAGTGATTATAGCAATCCCCACAGTGTAGGTATCCCTTCCCCTAAGCATGAGCCAAGGCTTCAAGAAAGGTGCAAGTAGGTCTGGTTTATTGAGGGCTACCTGCCCGGTATTTATGCAAGTGTCCACCAGGTGGACACTCCCCTAGGGGACCTGATGGAACAATGGGACACATATCGGATATTAGCCAATCACAGACAATACAAACAAAACACTACCACAGTGACATCACAATCCCTCCTCTCTATCCTGGAGATAATTGGGTAGTAATCAAATTATCTCCCAGGACAGAGGCAAGACTCCATTAACCACATGGTTGCAAAAAGACATAAAATTACACAATGTTACAATTACTACATAAAACATATACATGCAACATATCCCCAGACAGCTTAAATCTGAGCGCACATTATTACCGAATGGCGCTCAATCACCTACATACAGTTCAATCGCCATGGAGTCTTTTCCATAGTCTTTTGTTACACGAATAGGCTCCATGGCATTGCTATCTGGGGTAGCACTACTCACATACTGAAAGTCCCGAACGCCCTGGCAGAAATACACAAATAAAAAAGTTTGTAGTGGGACAGCGCAGCACTCTCGGTCTCTCTGGTGCAGCTAGGCAAACTGCTGGTGTTGCTTGGGGGGCAGAGGCCAGCGGCACTCTGCCCTGCTGCCAGCTCTTCCGCTGGGGTAACCCGTGGTAAGTCAGGCTCTGGACCAGGGGAAAAGGGGGGGCAGAGGCTAACAGCGCTCTGCCCAGATGCCAGCTCTGCTACTGGGAGGGTGTCAGTGGTTGGTCCTGGGGCAGTGGATGGGGAAGTTTCGCTTACCTCCTCCTCCTGGCATCCCTGCGGGGTTGGTTGGGGATCTGGACCGCCAGTCCAGCATCCCTGTAGGACTGGCACAGAGACCGCTGTCCCATCTGCGCCAGTGTGGTTAGGATTGTCTTCCCCCTCTCCCGGTATCTCCGGCTGCTGTTGGAGGGGGAGGCCGGTTGCCCCCACTCCCCAGGACGCTGGTTGCTGTAAGGTGGAGGGATCGACCATCACCTCCTCCTGGAACTCAGGCCGCCGCTGGGGAGAGAGACCGGTTGTCTCCTCTCCCGGCAAAGTATACTGCTGCTGGGGATCTGGGCAGGCTGCCCAGCATCCCTGTAGGGCCGGCTGAGAGACCTCGGTCCCATCTCCGCCTGCCATCTGTGGGTCTTCCCAGGCCAAGTCTATGAGGTCCCTCACCTCTGGTACCTCTGGCTGCTGTTGGAGAGGGAGGCCGGTTGCCTCCCCTCCACTCCCCAGGATGCTGGCTGCTGTATGGTGGAGGGATCGACCATCACCTCCTCCTGGAACTCAGGCCGCAGCCGGGGAGGGAGACCGGTTGTCTCCTCTTCCTGCAAAGTATACTGCCGCTGGGGAGCAGGACCGACTGTCCCTACTCCTGGTAGTATACTTGGTTGCTGTGCTAACCTGAACAGATGTTGGTAGCTCTGCTCCAGCTCCCATTCCATTGTGACCAGATGAATCAGGTCTGGCCCCAGGTTGTCCACTCGGGGAAGATCCAGCAGAGTTTCGTTGATGTCCCAGAGCCGACATTCTGCGGGGCATCCAAAGTCATTGCCCTCCTCAAAGGCCTCCCACAGTAAGCCCGGCCCATTATAACCCTCTCCTTCCGGCAGATTGTGGTTAGTCATCCAGGGGTTGCGCTGGGTGGCGTACCACTTTAGTGCCCAGTAAGCTCCATCCAGCTACAACTCCTTCCAAATCAGGTCCCACAGTTCCATTACCCACTCATCCAGGGGTTGCTCCCCCAGGAAAGGTGACCGCAGGTTCGTCACTGGGAAGACTCTCTCTCCGCCGCCGCTGTACCTCCTCTAAGGCCTCATACCACAGCTCCTTCCGAGTGGCATCTCTCCAGTCCAGTATGCCCTCCTCTGATACAGGCCCATCCTTCTGGGCCAAGTGTTGCTGCAATCTCCAGAGGAACTCCTCTTCACATGGGGACGCTGCACGGTCGCTAGGTCGCTCTATTTTCTTGAGTTCCTCTATAGACAGGGGCACTGCACAAGTGCTAGCGTTGCCCTCAATTATAAATACGTAACTCTACACGTTACCGGTGTCTCCGAGCTGCTGGTCCTCGCACTAGGACGCCATCCCGCCGCTGCCACCAAATGTGACGGACCGCTGGCACTCCGACTAAGTACCTCCGCCAATCGATGCTCCTAGTGCTTGCCGAGGACTCAGAGCACTCCAACCGACACCATCAGCACTGCAGACCCCACTTCTAGCGAGGCAGCTGTGCCGGAGTCTCGCCGTCTCTCACCCACCCTGGATCAATGACCAGGATCCAGCTCTCAGTGGTGAACCTCTCCTAAATTCAGAGAGCGTAGCAGGAACAAATCAAGCTCTTACAAGAGCTTACTCTGGAGAGTAAGTGATTATAGCTATCCCCAGAGTGTAGGTATCCCTACCCCCAAGCATGAGCCAAGGCTTCAAGAAAGGTGCAAGTAGGTCTGGTTTATTGAGGGCTACCTGCCCGGTATTTATGCAAGTGTCCACCAGGTGGACACTCCCCTAGGGAACCTGATGGAACAATGGGACACATATTGGATATTAGCCAATCAAAGACAATACAAACAAAACATTCCCACAGTGACATCACAATCCCTCCTCTCTATCCTGGATATACTGTATATACTCGAGTATAAGTCGACCCAAATATAAGTCGAGACCCCTAATTTTACTCCCAAAAAATGGGAAAACTTATTGACTCGAGTATAAGACTAGGGTGGGAAATGCAGCAGCTACTGGTAAATTTCTAAATAAAATTAGATCTCAAAAAATTATATTAATTGAATATTTATTTACAGTGTGTATGTAATGAATGCAGTGTGTGTATGTATGAGTGCAGTGTGTGTATGAGTGCAGTGTGTGTATGAATGCAGTGTGTGTATGTGATGCAGAGCCTTGGTGGGGGGTGGGCATTTTTATTATTATTTTTTATATTATTATTATCATTTTTTTATATTATTATTATTTTAATATATTTATTATTTTATATATTATTTCAATTTTGATGTTATTTATTTTCGTCCCCCCTCCCTGCTTGATGTGTTAGTTAGTGTGTATGCGTCTGTTCATGAGAATGTGTGTTTGTCTTCAGCACTTACCTTTCTCCAGCACCGGACTCCCTTGGCGCTGGGGATCCCCCGCCTCTCAGCTCCAAATGCGCATGCGCGGCAAGAGCCACGCGCGCATTCAAACCGCCCATAGGAAAGCATTACTCAATGCTTTCCTATGGACGTTCAGTGTCTTAGAATTGAGAAAGCTCTTCTAGCGGCTGTCAATGAGACAGCCACTAGAGGCTCGATTAACCCTCAGTGAAACATAGCAGTTTGAGGGGGGTCCACTGATCAATTTTCGCACCGGGGCCCCATGGGTCATGTGTACGCCACTGAGGGTGTAGTGTTTGTATAGGTGTTTAGGTGTATAGGTGTATTAGATTAATAATTATTAAAAAAACAAATATTCATTTCCAGGTCACAGGTGTTACCTTGCATGGAAGAGGGCATGCTGATCTCTGGTGGTCCAGTTTGCTGGGAATCTGGTCTGCACCTCCGCTGGATGCAGACCATGAGTAACTGTCTCGTGAGCTCAGACACTTCCAATGTCAGAGTTTGCTATGGTAACCGTGGTTTGGCCAGAGCTCAGGAGACGACTACTCATTGTCTGCAGCCAACCGAGGTGCAGGCCAGCGGTGCCAGACTGCCTCCCCAACATTACAGAGGGGCAGACTAAGGATTATATGTCTCTGTCAAATAATAGTATGAGTCGTTTTGCTTTGGAGCTCTAGGTTTTCCTTATGTAACTTGACATCCGTGGAATAAAAGCTGACAGTAATGGACGATTTATTCATTTAACACTGAGCTACACAGTAAAAAAAAAAAAAAAAAGCCCTCACAGTACTATGTAGTGTGTATCAGTTTTATCAAAGAACTCCACAACAATAAAACTCACAGTAATGTGCAATGCATGAGTATGTCAGAGTTCCACAACAATAAAAAAAACAAATTAATGTATATTTTGTATAACAGAGCTCCACTCTATCAAATCTATAATAATAATATCATGTAATGTTTGTATGTGTGTTTGTTATCTGTGTGTGATAGGTGTGATGGCTGTGTGTGATCAGTTCTGTATTTGCCGTGTGTCTGTGCGTGAGTGTGTGTCTGTCAGTGAATGTGTGTTTGTGTCTGAGTAATTGTGTGTGTCTGTGAGTGTGTGTGTGTCTTTGAGGGAGCATGTGTGTCTGAGTGATTGCGTGTGTCTGTGAGTGAGTGAGTGTGTCTGTCAGTGAATGTGTGTGTGTGTATGCCTGTCAGTGTGTGGGTGTCTGTCAGTGAGTGAGTGCGTGTATGTCAGTGATTATGTGTGTCTGTCAGTATGTCTCTGTGAGTTAGTGATTGTGTGTCTGTCAAATTGTGTCAAATCTGTGAGTGTGTCTGTCAGTGAATGTGTGTATGTCTGTCAGTATGTGTCTGTGAGTGTGAGTGTTTGTGAGTGAGTGCATGTCTGTCTGTCAGTGTGTGTCTGAGTGATTCTGTGTGTCTGTAAGGGAGCCTGTGTGTCTGAGTGACTGTGTGTGTGTGTGTGTGTGTGTCTGTCAGTGTGTGTCTGTCAGTGAGTGTGTTTCTGTCAGTGAATGTGTGTTTGTGTCTGAGTGATTGTATGTGTCTGTGAGTGTGTGTGTGTGCATCTGTGAGGGAGCCTGTGTGTCTGAGTGAGTGATTGTGTGTGTCTGTGAGTGAGTTAGTGTGTCTGTCAGTGAATGTGTGTGTGTATCTGAGTGATTGTGTATGCCTGTCATTGTGTGTGTGTCTGTCAGTGAGTGATTGTGTATGTCTGCATCATTGTGTGTATGTCAGTGAGTGTGTTTGTGTCTATCAGTGATTGTGTGTGTCTGTCAGTATATGTCTGTCAGTCAGTGACTGTGTGTTTCTTTCAGATTGTGTCAAATCAGTGATTGTGTATGTCAGTGTATCTGAGAGTGTGTTTCTGTCAGTCAGAGTGTGTGTTAGTCTTTAACAGGAAGAGGTGTGGCATTGACAGGAAGGGGCGGGGCAAATGTAAATTAGGGGTGCCCGAGTTCCTAGGGCAGCACAGATTCAAAATACACCACCGTGTGTGATATGAATGCTATGTGTTGGCTGTGTCCGATGTATGTGTGTATTGACTGTGTGTGATATTTGTGATGGGTATTTAATTCAAATTTTTAAAAATGCATGTAAGCTCATGTGTAAATGCAGAGTCAAAAGCACAGTCCCACAGTCCGACACACAACCACATGCACACAGTTATACACATACACTGTCAAATACAGTCACATGCACACAGTCACAGGCAGACTGTCACACACAATGACAGGCAGATAGTCACACACAATGACAGGCAGATAGTCACACACAATGTTACAGGCATATGGTCACGCACACACACAGTTATAGCCAGTCACGGATATTCACAGGCAGACAGCTAAACACACACACACACACACACACATACACATACACACAAACTTTACACACACACAAAGTTACAGGCAGACAGTCACAAACAGACATTCACAGGCAGACAGCCACACACACACACACACACACACACACAGTTACAGGCAGACAGCCAAACACAAAGTTACAGGCAGTGGCACACACACAGTTGCAGCCAGACAGTCACACACAGGTACAGACAGGCAGACAGTCACACACACACACACACACACAAACACACACACACAGTTACAGGCAGACAGCCATACACATACACATGCAGTCCTTGGTGTCTAGTGGTTGTGAAATCAGGGGCTCCTTTCGGCTTCCTCCTCAATGTGCAGCAGAAACCAGGCAGAGGTTAGTTCCATCCCGCTGCCCATTTAGTTCTGCTATAAAAAGTTTTAACATTTTACATCAACTGCTTCTGTTTTTTTTTTTTTTTTATAAGAGTTCAATTTTTTCCCCTTATTTTTAGGTGACCTATTTTCTGAGGAAAAGACAAAAACCCTTGTGCATTGGTTGACAATAGTTGAAATGCCATAGAGGATAACTGCAGGTAAATGGAATGATTTTAAATCACTGAATGTCAGATGGTTGTGCAATGTACTTGAGTGCATTCCCCTCTGGCACTCAGAGTCAGAAGTTCAGAGAAAGGTTCTAGAAGATTTGCCACTTCTTGCACATATTTGTATAGTGGTCATATAAAAAATACAAATGAGATGAAGGCCAGGGCACCAGAGTAGCTCGCTGTGCTCCACTCACAATGCTATAGAGTAGCAGAAATATTGGAATAAGCAGCGGTTTCAGCAGAAATATAGATCATACAATGTTACCTGCAAATTCTGTGTATAGAATATAGTGATAGACTGGGTGTTTAATATACCAACACCAGTCAATAGGTGGAGCGCTCAAAGTGAGGTAACTTACCCCCCTCTTTGGCTCTTTAAATAACCTGGAGGTGGGGATAAAAATAAAAAGCAATATCGTGTGATACATTTAAATAAATAGTGGGATGGAAATAAAAAAATATATAGACCCACTCACATGGTTCTGAGCCTAGCAGGATAGGCTCAGATCACTTGGACAGGCGTGTTTGGGATGACACGGAACCTTACATTGGAGGAGGATCCCATTGTGCCTTTAAGAGATAAAATGCCAAATTTGGTGCAGTATGCAGATGTATATCAATAAGGAAGGCAAAATATATGAAACTGCTCACCTGGTTCAGAGCCTAGACCCTGGCTCTGAGTTAATTGGTGTGTGTGTCTATAAGGGGAAACAAAACCCTATAGATATATAGCAGGAACACAGGATATGTTACACAGGATATGCTATATATCTATAGGGTTTTGTGTCCCCTTATAGACACACACACCAATTAACTCAGAGCCAGGGTCTAGGCTCTGAACCAGGTGAGCAGTTTCATATATTTGTCCCACGACAATCTTTTTTAAGCGCCTGAACACACAATATTTCTCTTTTTGTCAAATTCTGTGTATCACTGAAGCCCCTCCAATGTTTTATGTGTCTGATGTCAATAAGAAGATGGATCATGTATTGTCAGTAAATAAAATCTCAGAGGCTTCAGATATCCAACAGTTGAGGCTATTTTGGGGTACAAGATACAGTCTGGGTACACATCATTTATGCCCTCTGCCTGGGACATTATATCAATATCCCTTTAACAGATGAAAGTCAATGGGAAGTTCTAAATGTTCAAATTGTTTGTTCTTTCACATGGAACATCTCCATTAAAGGGACACGGTGAAATGGTTCTCCTATCATCTGTTATAGGAATATTGGTGGATGGACCTTCAAGACATTTAGAACGTTGCAGTTTTATATACTTGACATTGTTTATACTCCAATGTATACAATAAAGTGCTGAACTTGTTTTAGCTAATGTATATATAAACAATTACAATATATAAACACTAGCCTGTAAAAATTATGCTTTTCTGAGGGTTGTAAAAACTCAAAATCATTTCAATAGTATAATCTAGATCAGTGGTTCCCAACCCAGTCCTCATGTATCCCCTAACAGTCCAGGATTTAAGGGATCGCCCAGTTGTGTCTAAGGTGTTTTTAGAAAAAGAAAAAAAAACTTTAGACACAACATGGTAATCCCTAAATCCTGGACTGGTAGGGGGTACTTGAGGACTGGTTTGGGAACCCCTGATCTAGATTATAAAAAATACAAAACATGAGTTGGGAGATATTGAAACATTCTGGTCTACACATAGTTATACAGGTATTATAGTGAACCTCCCTTTACTGTGTTACTGTAATATTGTTTCATTAGGTGTAGTATTGTATTGTGTCAGTAATTACAGTAATGTAACAGCAGTGAACTTATTACCATACGAATACAGGGAATCTGCTTCCATTCACACACAATAGAATTAGCAAGGCTGGGCATCGATATTGGATGATTAAAATTCATCGCAAGGAGGAGGATGAGATTGAAGGTAGGGCTTGGTACAGGCCAATCAAGTTTCTTCCACTCTACTCGTCAATAAGCAGTGCTGTATTGACCTCACTTGGTGCAAAAGGTTTATTGTCATTCTAAAGCAGAATAGTGACTTCCCTAGACATTACTACAAATAAATCCCATAAAATGTCATTTTATGCTGTTGATTTAACCCCTTAGTGACCAGAACGTTTTTCAATTTTCTTACCGTTTGGGACTAGGGCTGTTTTTTTACTTTTCTGCTGTGTTTGTGTTTAGCTGTAATTTTCCTCTTACTCATTTACTGTACATACACACATTATATACAGTTTTTCTCGCCAGTAAATGCTCTTTCTAAAGATACCATTATTTTCCTCATATCCTATAATTTACTATAATTTTTTTTATAAAATATGATGAAGAAAAACATTTTAAAACACACTTTTTCTAACTTTGACCTCCAAAATCTGTTACGCATCTAATACCACCAAAAAACACCCGTGCTAAATTTTGTCCTGAGTTTAGAAATACCCAATGTTAACATGTTCTTAGCTTTGTTTGCAAGTTACAGGGCTATACGTACAAGTAGAACATTGCTGTTTCAAAATATATATTTAAAAAAAAAACAATAATAATAACAAAGTATTTAACCAGGAAAGGTATATTAAGATTACTCTGGTTTTCAAGTACACCTTGGGGATGTTACCTTAGCCCTGGGGTGCCCAACTAGTCGATCACGATCGACCGGTCGATGGTGGGCTGATTCTCAGTCGATCACGACGGCAGGAAGTGGGCACACAGCGCTCCCTCCTGTCAGGCACTCTGTGTAGCATGGCCGAGTGGAGTAGTGCGCACTGTGGTACAGGAACTTATGTCTCCTGTACCCTGCCGGACTGAACGAAATTGCTCACTGAGAGAGCACTTCCTGTCAGTCCAACCAGGTACAGGAAACTGAAGCTACTGTACCGCTGTCCACTCCCCTCAACCACGCTACCAGAAAGGTAGGAGACACACCGGGGACATAGGGAAGGAACACTTTGGGACAGGGGAGGGGAGTGGAAGGAACACTTTGGGACAGGGGATGGGGGCGAAAGAACACTACAGGAGGGGGGAGGGGGAAAGAACACTATGGGACAGGGGAGGGGGTCTGTCTGTAGTGAATATAAGAAAATAAACACACTATGTGACACTAAGGCTTGAATATTTTTTTTCAGGGCTGTTCCCAGTCCGGCTCTGCTGCCACTGCTTGTTTGCATGCACACAGCGCCGCACGGTAGTTAGCACATACTGGGGTCGACCATGCAGTGCTCCTATTCGCCAAAGCACAATCTGCCAACATCCACGGTCCCAGTAGGCTCCAGGCTAACACAACCGTGTGCCCTATGACTCTGGCACCAAGGGGTACAAGCCAATGCCCTTTTTATACACCCTGAATTGCATGAAAACCCGCTGCAGGACCCGGGCCTACCATTCAGAAGGGAGCCCAGAACCTGTGTGTTGTCTCCACACGATGCCCATATATCAAGCAGGGAGGGGGGACGAAAAAAAAAATATAATTAAAAAAAATAATAATAATAATAAATAATAATACAAAAAAAATAATAATATAAAAAAAATAAAAAAAATAATAATTAAATAATAAATAATATAAAAAAATAATAATATAAAAAAATAAAAAAAAATAATAATTAATAATATATTAAATGCCCACCCCCACCCCCACAACACATACACAAACACACACTGCATCACACACACTCACACTTCATTCATATACACACACTGCACTCACACACACTGCACTCACACACACTGCACTCATACACACTGCACTCACACACACTGCATTCATACACACACTGCACTCACACACACTGCATTCATACACACACTGCATTCATACACACACTGCACTCATACACACTGCACTCATACACACTGCACTCATACACACTTCACTCATACACACTGCACTCATACACACTGCACTCATACACACACACACTGCATTCATTATATACACACACTGGAAATAAATATTCAATTAATATATACGCACACACACTGCACTCATACACACACACTGCACTCATACATGCACTGCACTCATACACTCACTGCACTCATACACGCACTGCACTCATACGCACACACTGCATTCATTATATACACACACTGTAAATAAATATTCAATTAATATAATTTTTTTAGGATCTAATTTTATTTAGAAATTTACCAGTAGCTGCTGCATTTCCCACCCTAGTCTTATACTCGAGTCAATAAGTTTTCCCAGTTTTATATTCGGGTCGGCTTATACTCGAGTATATACGGTATGAACGCTAACTTTGGCCAGTGTTTGTGACTAAGTGGCTACTAAAAAAGACTCAACATACCCCATTAGCAATACCTTGGGTTGTCTTCTTTTGCAAATGGTATGCCATGATGGGGTTAATTTTCATTCCTGGGCTGCTATACGGTCTCAAAGACAACATAGGCCCAGCAAACCAATCTGGCAAATATCAATGTGCAAACATGGAAAAGCCCTACATTTGACCCCTGTACGTTTGCAAAAACCCACAAAACCTGTACATTGAGGGCACTGTTGTACTCGAGAGATGTTGCTGAACACGTATTTGGGTGTTCTTTGTCAGTAACACATAACTGGAACTGAGAATTCATGCCTAAAGTACAATGTGAGAGAAAAATAACACAGAAAACGACTACCCAAAGGTTTGACAAAGACTGGTGGTAGAATTAGTGCATGGAAAGTGTTAAAATACCACCATTTGAAATATATGGTTTTGTGGGGATAAATTACATTGGTCGGCTTCAAAAATGTGCCAAATAGGACATGGGTGCATGATGACCAGCTGTGAAAATTCCAAGTTGGAAAACTGGAAAATGCACACCCTCCAAATAAGGTCTTTTAGCCGCCACACCTGTACATGGTGGGTATCACTGTACTCTGGAGATGTTGCTGAACACACGTGTTCTGTGGCAGTATCCCTTAAAGTTCTCTGTACATGTATTCTTAAATTGCTATGTACCGTATATACTCGAGTATAAGCCGAGTTTTTCAGCCCATTTTTTGGGCTGAAAAACCCCAACTCGGCTTATACTCGAGTCACTGTCTGTATTATGGCAATTTGCATTGCCATAATACAGACTGGGGGAGAGGGGGGCTGGCAGAGCTGTAACTTACCTGTTCTGCAGCTCCTGTCAGCTCTCTCCTCCTCCGCGCCGTCCATTCAGCACCTCGGTCAGCTCCCAGTGTAAGTCTCGCGAGAGCCGCGGCTCTCGCGAGACTTACAGTGTGAGCTGATAGAAGGAGCTGCACGGACGGCGCAGAGGAGGAGAGAGCTGACAGGAGCTGCAGAACAGGTAAGTACAGCTCTGACAGCCCCCCTCTCCCCCCCACTGAACTGCCACTGGACCACCAGGGAAGGAGCCCCCCTCCCTGCCATATATCAAGCAGGGAGGGGGGACGAAAACAAATAAATATATAAATAAAATTAAAAAAAATAATAATAAAAAAAAAAATTAATAACAAAAAAAAGGGGGATAAGGACCACTATGGGAGGGAGGGGGGGTATAAGGACCACTATGGGAGGGAGGGGGGGGGGGATAAGGACCACTATTGGAGGGAGGGGGGTATAAGGACCACTATGGGAGGGAGGGGGGTATAAGGACCACTATGGGAGGGGGTGGGATAAGGACCACTATGGGAGGGAGGGGGGTATAAGGACCACTATGGGAGGGAGGGGGGTATAAGGACCACTATGGGAGGGAGGGGGGGGTATATGGACCACTATGGGAGGGATGGGGGGGGGGATAAGGAACATTATGGGAGGGAGAAGGGGGATAAGGGCCACTATGAGAGGGAGGGGGTGGGATAAGGACCACTATGGGAGGGGAGGGGGAAGTAAGGACCACTAGGGGAGGGGAGGGTAAGGACCACTAGGGGAGGGGTGAGTCAGGACCACTGGGGGGGGGTGAAGGAACACGGGGGTGGGGAGGTAAGGACCACTGAGGGAGGAGGAGGGGAAGTCAGGACATATGGGGGAGGGGGCGGCAAAAATTTTTTTGCCTACGGCGGCAAACATCCTTGCACCGGCCCTGCACACACTGCATTCACACACTGCATTCATGCACACACACACTGCACTCATACACACACTGCACTCATACACACACGCTGCACTCATACACACACACATACGCACACACTGCATTCATTATACACACACTGTAAATAAATATTCAATTAATATATTTTTTTTAGGATCTAATTTTATTTAGAAATTTACCAGTAGCTGCTGCATTTCCCACCCTAGTCTTATACTCGAGTCAATAAGTTTTCCCAGTTTTTTTGGATGAAATTAGGGGCCTCGGCTTATATTCGGGTCGGCTTATACTCGAGTATATACGGTATGTCAAAAAAATCACCAATTTGTTTTTATTTCTTTTTTAATTTGGCATCGGTTGGTGGTAAAATGGTTGCAGGAAAAGAGTCAAAATACCGCAAGTTTAATACCTTAGGTTGTCTTCTTTTGAAAAAATATATACATGTGAAGGGTTATTCAGGGATTACTGACAGATATCAGTGTTACAATGTAACTTGCGTTCCAAACAAATGGTTTGGAAATAGCAAAGTGCTACTTGTACTTATTGCCCTATAACGTTCCAAAAAAAAAAAGCTAAGAACATGTTAACATTGGGTATTTCTGAACTCAGGGCAAAATGTAGAAACTATTTAGCACGGGTGTTTTTTTTTTTTGGCAGGTGTGTAACAGATTTTGGGGATAAAAGTTCGAAAAAGTTGTTTTTTTTTCATTTTTTTATCATATTTTTTTATTTTTTATAGTAAATTATATGATATGAATAAAATAATTGTAATCTTTAGAAAGACCATTTAATGGTGAAAAAAACTGTATATGAGTAAGAGGAAAATTACAGCTAAACACAAACACCGCAGAAATGTAAAAACAGCCCTGGTCCTAAACGGTAAGAAATTTGAAAAGTGGCCCGGTCACAAAGGGGTTACGAGAGTGTTCCCAATCTCAGCTCGTTACCTGTATAAAAGACACCTAGGAGCCAGAAATCTTGCTAAATTGATAAGGGATCAAATAATTGTTTCACTCATTAACATGCAAATCAATGTATAACTTTTTTGACATGCCTCTCACTGTTAAAATACACCGACCATTAAAATTATAGACTGATCATTTCTTTCTCAGTGGACAAACATTCAAAATCAGCAGGGGATCAAATACTTTTTTCCCTCACTGTATTTGGCCAGTTCCTGTAGGCTGAGCATTGTAAAGGCTGGCTTTTCTGAAAAAACACTGTGTTTGCATTGCTGTTTATGACCACCTTTAGTGGCTGTCACTCGGATAGTCATTAGAGGAACAACCTGGGCTCCACTGATTTAATGCATCTCAATGATGAAATGCTGATTGGTCAAAGCTTTGTGATTTGCCGTGCATGCACACTAGCCACCCAACTGGCTGAGATCATCAGGATTGATGATCTCAGATAAGTAGGTGGGGCAGCAACACAGGGACCTGCATTTCACAGGATATAAGGTAAGAAAATCTGCTTTTTTTAACCCCCATGGGGCGATAGTCTAAATAGTGAGTAGAACACTATAGCATTAGGAAAACATATTTGTATTCCTAATGCTGTAGTGTTCCTTTAAATGGTTTTCAAGCCACTTCAATGAGATGAAGGAGTGACAATGCCTACAGTATTCCTTTAAGATTCAACGTTGAACACCACGCTAGGTAAGACTTGGTAGTCAACTAGATTCTTCAGTAAGATTTAGCATTACCTTGGGAAAAGCTGGTGATATATGTGTGTTCCCACGCTTGTGATAGTGATGTATAATTTCACCTACGTATAACATCTGTGTCTATTAAACTAAACTATGAAGTCAAATCTATTTGTAAATATTGCCTTTCAAACATTGTTATAGAGTGATGATGTAATGTTGCCCACTGTAGTGTTATTGCACCTTTTATAATTGTGGGATACACAGTACAAGTCTGGATACACACCACACAGAAATAATCCTGAACCCACCTAACTACCTGTAAGTCTACAGATCACCTTCACATTCACTAACCGGCCCTAAAGTCAAATATCTCCCTAAGCACCACCCAAGCCTTACCTTACCCTTAACACCCACCGAGCCAAGCTTTACCCTAACGTCACCCCTTAGTGGTATGTTTTTAACATCATTCTCGTTAATTTCATGTAATGTAGCTGTGTTTTCATGAATGCAGCCATATTACTACTTCGCCGAAAGCCAAGTAGACGTTTAAAACTCGCCGTTTCCATGGTGATGCCTTAAATGTACATATGGAATATGCATGGTTAATCTAATCTGTTTCCGAGGACTCTGCTGACACACAATAATGGTATGAGACAAATTCAGGTCATGCTGTCAGCCCACCAAAAGATCCAGTGAAGAATCACAAAGATATGTATCAGTAATCAGTCACAGAACCTTTAATAGTACATGCAAAATATCTTGCTAAGAGCCCTATTGTCAAAACCATATGTGTCCCCCTATGCTAGCTCAGGATACTGTGTTCTATGTAGTTAAAGAGATAAGCAACAAAATAACTGAACAAGCTTATCTGTTCATGCACTACAGCCAAAGAATGCCAACAATTTGTGCTGCTCTACGTTTTGAAAAATGTTATTTCCCATTTTATTACCAGAATTTCCATCTGGTATTCAAAGCATTAAGCAAGATTTAGCACCTAGAAATAATTACATGAAGCAGGGTAACATAAGGTGTATATAACAGAGCTCTCTTGAAATGGTTAAACATATTTTAAAGGGACATTACAGTAAGATATTCATAGAATGTTTAATTTTGTTCATTATGGCAGGTGCAGGATTTTTTTTCAAACCATGCAAAGAAAGGAAAAGCAGAATACAGATATTTGTACCCCAACATTGACAGCTCTCTGACTTCAGTAAATTCTCTTGAAGTGCTAGTGGAACACTATAGGTACCAAGTGGTCTGGGTGCCATGTGCCCCCCGTTTTAACCCTGCAGTTAAATGTTTTGCCATTCTGCAGGAATGACAATGTTTTCTTTGCAGGGTTAACTTGCCTCTATGACAGCCAATAGAGGCGATTCTGTAAAATAGCAGTGAAAACGGCTACTATTTAATTAAAATGATCATTGGTACAGTGATGCATTTTTCCGCGCATGTGCACTAGTCTTCCAACGCTTTCCCATCATCGATGATCTCAGCCAAAAAGGCGAAGCTTCCCCGATGAGACCAGCACAGCAAGGGCTGAAAGGTATGTAAAATACTTTTTTTTTTTTAACCCTGGCAGCACTGGCCTGGTCACCTACACAGTTACTAAAGCACTATAGCGTTAGGAATACGTATTTGTATTTATAATGCTATAGTGTCCCATTATCTGGTGAATGACACAGTAGTAGTAAGTAAAAACAAAACAAAAAAACAAAAAAATTTCCTCATTCAGACAAAGTAGCGATCTTGAATTCTTCCAGCATGGGTTTGCAGATCAGCATAAATGAAAGAAAATATTTATGATGCAAAACAGCTTTTCCATAGGAAGATACGTTGTAGCAAACACTCACATGCTTAACCCCTTAAGTACACATGACATGTCTGACACGTCATGATTCCCTTTTATTCCAGAAGTTTGGTCCTTAAGGGGTTAAAGGGATACTATAGGCACCCAGACCTCTTCAGCTTATTGAAGTGGTCTGGGCGTAGTGTCCCAAATCCCTTAACCCTTCAACGGTAATTAATGCAGTTTTAAATAAACTGTAATAATTACCATTCAAAGGGTTAACTCCACCTCTAGTGGCTGTCTACCAGACATGCTATGCATTAAGGACATCCAGCGTCATGTAGAACCCAACAGGAAAGCATTATACAATTTTTTAATATTGGGGAAATACTCATGCGAGAGCGGGGGCAGAGCCCAAACCAGTGCCGAGGAACATCGGCGCTTGTCGTGCTTGTCTGGATCTGGTTATAACAAACAGGGTTGATCTTTTGACCAACTTTCAAGCAGGAGAGCTCTTGGGAAATAGTGATCACATTATGGTGTCTTTGGAAATAAACTCAACAAAGCAAAAGCACATCGGGTATACTAAAACATATCATTTTAAAAGGCCCAATTTTAATAAGATAAGGGCAGCTTTACAATATATTGACTGGCATAAACTCTAATGTGAAAAAAAACCACTGAGGATAAATGGAATATCTTCAAACAAATATTAAACAGGTACATTTCTCAGTATAGGTAATAAATATAAAATAAACAAACAAACCATAGATTAAAATTAAGAAAAGGACATTTAAAGCAGACAAATTAGAGGCAACCCAACAATGCAAACAGAAAGGCAATTAGAATGGCTAAGCTAGAAAATTTGTAATTAAGAGACAAAGAAAGCAAAACCAGCCCCTACATTTTTTTAAGGTAAATAATAAAAAGAAAAAAAAAAGAAAGTGTATGTACACTGAAAACAGAGATGGGTGTGTTAATTAATAAAGACCAGGAAAAGGTAGACATTTTATGTAACAATTTTTCCTCAGTATATATTAAAGAGGATCCTATGGTACGAGATATGCATATGATTGCTGCAATCCGGGGCCTGATGGTATTCATCCACGAGTACAAGGAGCTAAGTGTGGAAATAACTGAACCTCTGTATTTAATCTTTAAAGATTATTTTGTTTTAGGAATTGTAGGAAGGAAGATGTGGTTCCAATAATTAAGAAGGGTTTAAAAACTTTGCCTGGAAATTATAGACCTGTGTGCTTAACTTCTGTGAGTGGGAAAGTATATGAATGGTTATTAAGGGAGAATATTCAAGAATTCATTGGGAGGAGCAGTAATCAGCATGATTTTATGAAACATAGGTCATGTCAAACTAACCTAATTGTATTATACAGAGAGGTAAGTGAAAGTATAGATCAGGGTGTTGCAGTGGATGTGATCAACTTGGATTTTGCTAAGGCGTTTGATACGGTCTTCACATTAGGTTAGTGTTCAAACTAACATAAATTGGCCTAGATGAGATTCTTGTTCTTGGGTAGATCATTGGCTTAAAGATAGAGTATAGAAAGTTGTCCTTAATGGTACATTTTTAAGCTAAACAAAACTGGTATGGGTGTCCCTCAGGGTTCTGTTCTCGGAACGCTTCTATTAAACACATTTATAAATTATCTTAAAAGCCATGTTTCAGTATTAGCGGATGACACAAAACTCTGTAAAGTAATACAATGTGAGCAGGGTATTGCTTTGCTGCAGAGGGATTTAGAAAGATTGGGGGACTAGGCACTCAAATGGCAGATAAAAGTTAATGTAGAAAGATGCAAAGTTATGCACTTTGGGGTAAAGAATGCACAAACAACTTACACCCTAAATGGTAGTGAATCAGGGATAACAAAACATGAGAAGGATTTGGGAATTGTTATAGACAATACACTAGGCAACAATATGCAATGTCAATTAGCAGTTGCGAAGGCCAGTAAGATATTGTCATGTATAAATAGGGGCATTCATTCTCAGGATGAAAATTTAATTTTGCCTCTTTATAAATTGCTGGTAAGACCACACCTTAAATATTCTGTGCAATTTTGGTCACCTGTTCTAAAGAAGGATATTATGGCACTAGAAAACGTGCAGAGGTGAGCTAAAAAATTGATAAAAGAAATGGAGCATTTTAGTTTTGAAGAGAGTTTAATAAAGTTAAATCTCTTATTTGGAAAAACGGTGCCTTAGAGAGGATATGATAGCATTATACAATTATATTCGGGGCCAATAGAAACCATTGTCTTGAAATCTATTCATAAACAGGGCTATACAGAGGACACGAGGTCACGTATTTAGACTTGAGGAAAGGAGATTAAGTCTAAGGCAAAATAAAGTTTTTTTACAGCAAGAACCAGAAGGATGTAGAAATCTCTGCCTGAAGAGGTGGTTTTATCAGAGTCTATACAGATGTTTAAACAGCAATTGAATAAATAATTGAATAAATACTATGGGCTCTCTGTAAGATATGATGTTAATACTAGGGGCTATCTGTAGGATATAATGTTAACATTGTGGGCTATCTGTAGATATAATGTTACTACTATAGGCTATCTGTAGGATATAATGTTAATATTATGGGCTATCTGTATGATATAATGTTAATATTATGGGCTATCTGTATGATATAATGTTAATATTATGGGCTATATGTAGATATAATGTTAATACTATGGGCTATCTGTAGGATATAATGTTAATACTATGGGCTATCTGTATGATATAATGTTAATATTATGGGCTATCTGTATGATATAATGTTAATATTATGGGCTATATGTAGATATAATGTTAATACTATGGGCTATCTGTAGGATATAATGTTAATACTATGGGCTATCTGTATGATATAATGTTAATATTATGGGCTATCTGTATGATATAATGTTAATATTATGGGCTATATGTAGATATAATGTTGATACTATGGGCTATCTGTAGGATATAATGTTAATATTATGGGCTATCTGTATGATATAATGTTAATATTATGGGCTATCTGTATGATATAATGTTAATATTATGGGCTATATGTAGATATAATGTTAATACTATGGGCTATCTGTAGGATATAATGTTAATACTATGGGCTATCTGTATGATATAATGTTAATACTATGGGCTATCTGTAGGATATAATGGTAATACTATGGGCTATCTGTAGGATATAATGTTAATACTATGGGCTATCTGTAGGATATAATGTTAATACTATGGGCTATCTGTAGGATATAATGTTAATACTATGGGCTATCTGTAGGATATAATGTTAATACTATGGGCTATCTGTAGGATATAATGTTAATATTATGCGCTATATGTAGATATAATGTTAATATTATGGGCTATATGTAGATATAATGTTAATACTATCGGCTATCTGTAGATATAATGTTAATATTATGGGCTATATGTAGATATAATGTTAATACTATCGGCTATCTGTAGGATATAATGTTAATAATATGGGCTATCTGTAGGATATAATGTTAATACTATGGGCTATCTGTAGGATATAATGTTAATACTATGGAATATCTGTAGATATAATGTTAATACTATGGGCTATCTGTAGGATATAATGTTAATACTATGGGCTATCTGTAGATATAATGTTAATACTATGGGCTATCTGTAGATATAATGTTAATACTATGGGCTATCTGTAGATATAATGTTAATACTATGGGCTATCTGTAGGATATAATGTTAATACTATGGGCTATCTGTAGGATATAATGTTAATATTATGCGCTATATGTAGATATAATGTTAATATTATGGGCTATATGTAGATATAATGTTAATACTATCGGCTATCTGTAGATATAATGTTAATATTATGGGCTATATGTAGATATAATGTTAATACTATCGGCTATCTGTAGGATATAATGTTAATAATATGGGCTATCTGTAGGATATAATGTTAATACTATGGGCTATCTGTAGGATATAATGTTAATACTATGGAATATCTGTAGATATAATGTTAATACTATGGGCTATCTGTAGGATATAATGTTAATACTATGGGCTATCTGTAGATATAATGTTAATACTATGGGCTATCTGTAGATATAATGTTAATACTATGGGCTATCTGTAGATATAATGTTAATACTATGGGCTATCTGTAGGATATAATGTTAATATTATGGGATATATGTAGGATATAATGTTAATATTATGGGCTATCTGTAGATATAATGTTAATACTATGGGCTATCTGTAGGATAAAATGTTAATACTATGGGCTATCTGTAGGATATAATGTTAATACTATTGGCTATCTGTAGGATATAATGTTAATACTATTGGCTATCTGTATGATATAATGTTAATATTATGGGCTATCTGTAGATATAATGTTAATACTATGGGCTATTTGTAGATATAATGTTAATACTATGGGCTATCTGTAGGATATAATGTTAATACTATGGGCTATCTGTAGGATATAATGTTAATACTATGGAATATCTGTCGGATATAATGTTAATATTATGGGCTATCTGTAGATATAATGTTAATACTATGGGCTATTTGTAGATATAATGTTAATACTATGGGCTATCTGTAGGATATAATGTTAATATTATGGGCTATCTGTAGGATATAATGTTAATACTATGGGCTATCTGTAGATATAATGTTAATACTATGGGCTCGCTGTAAGATATGATGTTAATACTATGGGCTATCTGTAGATATAATGTTACAATATATCTGCAGACATGATATATTACTACCATGTGAAATCTGTATCACTGACAGACGGACAGGCATTCCGTTTAAGGTTTAATCAGCTCAGATGATACATTGTGGATATGGTGGTTCTGGGAGCTGTGATCTACATGGGTGAATAACTGCTAATATATCGATACAAACACCAACACACAGGATAAAAGAGCATATGGAGTGATATACAGAACCTAAAATGTCTAAAACAGCAAAAGATTGGGACCTGCATTGCATATTCCCTGCCAATCGATAGTGAGCTCTTCGGCTCAGCAGAAAAAAAAAACAAAAAACACCTGCACTCTTCCCCCACCCCCTTCCAAAATCCTAGCAAGGATTCTCCCCAGCCATCACAGGGTTAAGAAAGCTCTACATGCATGGCATTAATACAGCCGGCGAGCAAATCCAGCCTGCCCGTCATTCTTTCCAGATGTGGCTGGATTGCAACTCCCACAACCCTCAGTCTGCCATACTCCCTCCCAGCCAGCCGTGCCACCCATGGGTGGAGATGACATCATCCTGGGGAGCTGCTCGCCGTTTGCTGCACTGCAGTAAAGCTTCTCCACCATCCCTGTAAACCCAGCCACCAGAACATCCCTGGCTCGCAACATCTGGGGCCACACCAAGGCAGCCCCCCCTGGGAGGGAGCTGGGGGCCACACACTTACTTCTCTATCCTTGGGCTTCTAGCTGGCATCTTCCTGTTAGCAGCCTGGGGTGGGAGCAAAGCATTGGGTGAGCAGATAGAGAGGTCCAGTAACACCAGGATGGAGAGGGCAGATCTTTCTGACAAGCCCTGGGCTGGGTGTTCCTTTAAGCCCCTCAGTGGGCCCCCCAGCAGCAGTGGACTAGGTGGTGGGGCATGGAGAGACACTCAGGCTGTCCTCCTCCTCACCTGGCAGCCCCCTCCATCCTTTCCCTCTGCTCAGACAGGAATTGCTTCATCTGGAGAGAGGAGGGGCAGTGTGCAGCCTGGCAGTGTACACAGATACTCTCCCAGAAGTGCCCCTGAGGGCACCAGTCAGTCACTGTGACATACACTGCACTCCTCCCACAAACCAGCCCAAACTGGCATCTCTGGGCACACCTCCCAAATCCCAGCATCTTCACACCTGTGGTACCTTACATTATGAAATATCACCTCCTCCCCCCCCCCCCCCATTAAAAATAATTTCAAAACTGCCCTTTATATCGACTCCACATACTCTACATGAACCAGTTAATTGTTAATCGTGGCAGAATAACTTTTAATTAGGAAGATATTTATTAATCTGATCAGCCATAACCTTTTGTAACCATTAAGTAGGTATGCACCAAGAAAACCACTGGGAAATATACACTTTAACAATTGATATTTTTTCCTGTTTGTAACGCTACTCGAAATATATTTATCGAATTGCAGGCTGTTGGTAAATGTTGTCATTATTTTCACAAATATAGTCGTAAAAAAAATAGAATTAATCCAATTAATTATTCATCTGGGATCTCACATTAAATATACACGCTGTCCATTTAACACACTGTTTAATGTTCGTAATATTCTCTATGCCCATTCATGTTAAGTATGTTCATGGTAGGTAGTACAATATTATATACATTTTTCAATTCCAATTCTATGGTATTTTTTTTTTTTTCCTGTCTCTTGTTAGTAAAATCCTCTTAAAACGTAGGTGTCAGTAGTGAGATGTATTTCTTTTTTTTTTTTTTTACATTCTCACTATTTTTTTGGAGGGGGGATTTACATTCCCTTCCTGGCTGCCCATAATTGTAAATTAACTTAACCCATGTGGTGCCACGTGATCATGGTTCCTTCAATAGTATGGTACCCATGTGTATCATACTATTGAAGGAAGGCTTGAGCAAACAAATGCTCATTTGCCATTTATCTGTAGATGCCCAATCCTGCACAATGCAGCATGGGGCAATAATATCATGGACATGATGGGCACCAGAACCATTATTGGTTAATGTGATAGTTCTGGGGCAAAAAAATTGTCCCTGCAGCCTCAGCAGTGTAAATGTAAGAGAAAAAGCAGTGTTTACAATGCTGATTAAAGCCACCTCTAATGGTTGTCACTCAGACAGTCACCAGAAGTTCCTCCTGGATGCGGTCCTGCAAAGATTACAGGACCGACGTTCGCTGTCCCCTTGCGCTGCATGGAGACAATGAATGCTCCCTATAGAGATGTATTTTGTCACTGCATGTCTATGAGGAGATGTTGATTGGTGCGCATGTGCACTTTCTCTCTGATGCTTCCCTATGGGGAAGCATTGGATTGGCTGAGATCATCCGTACTGATGCTATTTTGTACATAAAAAACAAACAAACCCAGATTTAGATCCAGTGTCTTTTCAGACCTCCTCAGTCTCCTATTAGAGGGTAATCTCTACAGCCTGCTCAGCGTATAGCGCTTACACTGTAAGCATCGGGGGAGAAACACACTTGTTTCCATTGCTGTACTATGCGGCTAAACACAGTGACAGATCACAGAGCTTGCCACAGAGCTCCAGCTGCTTTCTGTGTGTCTGATCACAAACCATGGCTGAACACAGATGTTTGGGCACATCATTTTAAATGAACGTGACAGCACTCAGCAGCCAGGATTACATTATGGCCAGTGTAAAAGTCGCAGTAGTCACATAAGGGGATTGGGCTGGCTGTAGTTAAAGCCTTATGTAAGCAGTTCAGGGGGGATGTTTATCTCACAGCCAGGAACCCCAAACTGTCAAGACCTTGGAAAAGAAAGGATTGTCCCCCCTCTTCCACCAGTTGGACATCACTGACCTGCCCAGCATCCAGGCTCTCAGGGATTTCCTAAAGGACAAGTATGGGGGCATTGATGTACTCATCAACAACGCTGGCATTGCTTTTAAAGTTGCTGACACTACTCCATTTGGTACCCAAGCTGAAGTCACAAGGAAAACCGACTTCTATGGCACTAGGGTTGTTTGCAAGGAACTGCTGCCACTAATTAAGCCACACGGGAGAGTGGTCAATGTGTCCAGCATGACTGGCTACAATTCTTTGGGACGTTGCAGCCCAGAGTTACAGCAGGTCTTTCGTAGTGAGTCGATCAGAGAGGAGGAACTGGTCAAACTTATGGAAAGGTATGTAGAAGATGGCAAGCAAGATGTACATCAAAAAAGAAGGCTGGCCAAACACTGATTATGGTACATCTAAAATAGGAGTGACCGTGCCCTCTAAGATCCAAGCAAGAGAGTTAGACGCAACAAGAAAAGGGGATGGAATCCTATTTAATGCCTGTTGTCCAGGGTGGGTGAGGACCGATATGCCCCAAATGCTCCAAGCACCAGATAATGGTGCCTAGACTCCTGTTTATTTGGCTCTCCTGCTGCCTGATGCAAGGGCACCTCACGGGGAGCTAGTTAGCGAAAAGAAAGTGGTGAAGTGGTAACAATATGTTTTGGCTAACTAGTGGGTCAAATGAGCTCTGAAACTACAGTGTTTATATGCTAATTCCCATAAAACTGTATCAGCCACTTCATGACTGCATTTATTTTTTTATGGGTAAAAAAAAAAAAAAAAAAAAAAAAAAAAAATTGGGCTCCTGCTCACAAAGTGGGGCCCCAGGTATCAGCTGTTACCTGAATCTCTCCGGTATGATCAGGGATTTAACTCTGCTCACTAAAAACTGCCGGACATGCCGTGTGTATCGTTTTTTCCTGATGTAAAGGATCATTTAAGATTGGTCGTTTGTTCCTTTGCGGTCATATGTCGGAATACATCCGACAAAATACTTTTCCTCTTGCGGTCCAATGTCAGACTTTCCCTGGAGAGTACCGCCAACCCTGCCTGCCGAGTGCCTTGTTTGTGTTCGATGCGCTCAAGCTGGGAGGTCCCGGCATGAAGGATCGGCGGTACTCTCCAGGGAGAATCTGACATTGGACAGTAAGAGGTAAAATATTTTGTCAGATCACAAAGGGTTAAGAAGTTAGCCCATAAACAGGTTTTTCACTAAAGTTGGAACTGTTTGTAATTAAAAGTGAGTTCAAAATGAATTTTAAACTTGAAGGCCAAAAACACCAAACTGGAAAAATTCTCCACATCAGCTATGCTTCTATTTCGGCTACTTTGGCCTTGAATTTTATATTCTCATTGAATTCCCAGCTATTCTCACGTTAGTGAATAAACCTAATATTGGATAGCATGGGGTGTTTCCCAAGACAGTTAAACAGTGCAGAATATTATTAGTATTATTACTGACTTGTATAAAGCATTACATAATTCCACAGGGCTCTACAATTTCACAATGCTGCAGAGCCCCATTGTTTTAGAAGCTTGGCCTGTGTGTACTTCATCAAATCATGGCTCTGTGTTTGCTGGAAGCGGATATGTTAAAAAAAAAAAAAACTCTGTAAAGTACAAATATAAAAAAAAAAAAAAGTTCATCGTTTATTTATATCAATTAACAAAATTCAAAGTGAGTGCACAGAAGAAAAGTCTAAAAATTAAATTCAATATTTTGTGAGCACCTTCTACCTGCAGAACTGCATTGATTCTTATCACATGCACAAAGTCTGGGATTTGGTAGGCATACGGTCATGTACGCGATTAAGCAATTATACTAAACAGGTGCTAATGATCATTAATTAATATGTAGGTTGAAACACAATCATTAAGTGAAACAGAAGCAGCTGTGTGAGAGAAATAAAACTGGGTGAGGGACAGACAAACTGCTAACAAGGTGAGGTTGCGGAGGTTAGTTTAACCCCTTAAGGACCAAACTTCTGGAATAAAAGGGAATCATGACATGTCACACATGTCATGTGTCCTTGAGGGGCTAATGTGTGCGGTCATACGCCATGACAAGACTGAGCACAGTATAATAGTAGAAAATAAGCCAGGAACTCCAACTTGTTCCAAACAATGGGCAATTTTTATTGGACCCAAGACCCCTTAGGGCCTCCTAAATAAAGATGTTACATAAGGCTATTAATTGTGAATTTACATATATAAAAAAATTAATGGAGTAACACTTTCATTCTTTCAGTGCTGGAGGAATAATAGGAATAACAATTGGAAAAAATATCTGCATCCTTTTTAATCATATGTGTTTGTTTCTTTAATGTAGACTGTATCAAGGGGGAACATAAACATCATGTATCGTCTACAAAGAAGAAACACGACATTTTCATTGAGAAGGTCCGCGGCAGCTGATTGCTGTGAATAACAACAATATGCTTCATTCCCAGGATATGATAGGCGACCTGATATGGCAATTAATAAATATAGTAAGCGCTCCACTGTGTGGGTTACAATGCTGTGTGTATATCGTCTCCATAGGATGCTCAATAGGAAAATCCTATTACCAAGCTAGGGAAAATGATGTAGAAGGAAAAGAAACCCATAACACACAATAATTGGAATGCAAAAACTATTTTATTTATACATCATGTCGCATATAGCAGCACAAATAAAGTGCATAATGCAATTAATATAAATATTTATAAAAATTATAAATATCTAGCTACATATAATGAAAAAAAAGAAAAGATACCAAACACATAAATTAAGACAAAGTGCACGTATGTTAAAGGGACACTATAGTCACCGGAACAACTTCAGCTTAATGAGGTTGTTCAGGTGAGAACTATAGCTCCCTGCAGCCTTTCTCATGCAAACACTGTATTTTCTGAGAAAATACAGTGTTTACATTGAAAGCTAGGAACACCTCCAGTTGCAGTCACTCACAGTGAACCAGAGGGACTTCTGAGTTGATGGAGGCATAATTTGCCTCCATCCACTCAGATCTGCTGTGCATGAGCATCCTGTGATTCAGTATCTCCTTCCTCTACATGCAGACACTGAACTTTCCTCATAGAGATTCATTGATTCAATTCATCTCTATGAGGAGATGCTGATTGGCCAGGGCTGTGTTTGAATCATGCTGGCTCTGCCCCTGATCTGCCTCTTTGTCAGTCTCAGCCAATCCTATGGGGAAGCACTGTGATTGGATCAGGCTATCACATGTCAGCAGACTGCTTGTTTTTCCTGAATCTCAGCATGAAGATTTACAGCTTCTGATTTGAATCCAGTAAATTTTTTACTATATTTATAAAGGCATGAGCGGCCCAGGGGGGCTAGATGGTCCTGTTAACACTATAGGGTTAGTAATACATGTAGTTGCACTGGTGACTAGTGTCCCTTTAAACCTACAATTGTTACTTGAAGTACATGGACCGGAGGGTTGAGACCTTTCTCAAAGGGATACATTTTTTTTTTTTCATTTGGGCTATGCTAAATGTATCTTCATTACTACATCATACAGATATCTCACGGTCGTCTGATCCACCGTCATCAGCCTGACCCCCTAGAGAAGCATGCAGAAAATATGGCGCATGCGTGGCTATCGCTGCTATGTGCCAGTTCAGTGTTTCTTTATGAGACGCATTGAATTCACTGTGTCTTACACAGTACCATTTAGCACAGACTTAGCGCTTGGTGTCAGCATACTTTGCATGCTAAAGCCGGATATAAAATACATTGAATCTATTTAATTTGGAGGGTTTTAGTGCCAGTCTCTACAGGTATTGTGATTGAAAATGTAAACAGTGCTCTTTCTCAGAAACAGCATTGTTTTTAAAGGACCACTAAGGTCACACATGCCACTGTATCTTAATAAAGTGTTCTGGGTGCAGTGGTCCTTTAAATTGAACCTTGCAATATAAAACATTGCAGTTTTATGACATTGCAGGATTATAAGAAGGCCATACCATCTCCATACTGTCATGAGAGGCAGAGGGAACAAGCTAAAAAAAAAGTCAAAATCTTTAATTTATCATATTTTTGTAGGGGCGGTGAGGGGTCCATTGTAACTAAGGACAGAGACACAAAAGCATTAGGAATACAGGTTTTCCTTTAACTGCAATGCAGCATCTATACCCCCAAAATCACTTCATTAAGAGAAAATAATTTCTTTGCTTAGACTTTCCCTTTAAGTAGTTTTGCTTGTCTTACAAAGTCAACCTCTGATGTGAATTAGCCTATACTGGGATACACTTATCTGAGTCTTCTGGGGAAATACGGAGAGTCCATGCAATCAGTGATTAGAACCAAAGATGGTCAATAAGATCTACCGTATTGATACCGGAGAAACTGACGGAAGCCAAGCACAGAGAGATGGACACAGGTTTCTTCAGGAAGGAAGAGATTCTTTATTGGATCACCGATCGGGACTCAGAGGGACTAGCGTCACCAAAATACAGCAAGTTCTGAGCCCCGGACAATAGTGCAGGCTCCTTATATAGGCACATAACTCCTCCCATATTAAGCTCCACCCGCACATTCTCTTAACCAATCAACACAAATAAGAATTAACTTCCTGCTTGACCGCATGGCTTGTCCAGCACAATGGAGGAGGGGAATACTACATCCTGTATTCTTGCACATGCTCCGTACACTACTGATCGTATCTTGCCTCGTGCAACCAACTGATCGATACGTCAGCATATGCACGTACACATGCCACGTGGTAATCTCGGCCTACTAAATTTATTTTTACCGAGATTCCACCACATTCCCCCCTTTGATGCCTCTTGATATTTTACAATTACTTGAGGCATCACTTTAACCTTGGTTTGCATACACCGCAAGTTACCTTGAACCAGACCAGACTTATCTTATGATGTGAATCTTCAACACTCATCTTCCTGCATTGGTTCTCCCTGATCTAGAGCCTTATACTTATAAATCGCCATTATCTGTGCAGCAGCCTTCCTCTCTGCTATATTTTCTATCAGGCTTTGCACAGACCTAACTACTAAGGGTATAAGACACGGCAGGAGTAGACACAACATTAAAATCAGTAGGACTCCACCTACCACTGCCTTAAGCCCTCCAAACCACTCATACCAGCTACCAAACCAACTACTTGGATTATACCCTTTCCATACCTGAGTAGGCACATGCGCTAGTTTAACCATATGGCTAGTAAGCTCAGCTATTGCTTGCCCTTCGTCATCTATTTGAAGACAGCAATTGCTCAGGTTAAACTTCCCACATACACCTCCCTCTACTGCCAAAAGGTAATCCAAGGCTAATCTATTTTGGTAGACTGCCGTCCTCATCCTGGTGTTATGCTTCGCTAGGAGATTGAGCGCTTGTGATGTTTCGTTAGTAATAATCTCAACCACCGCCTGTAATCTTATAATACGGTTGAGCATATAAATAGGGGTTCTATAACCAAAGGTACCATCCTCTGCCCACGTGGCTGGCCCATAATAATCTATGATACGCTGGGGAGGCCATTCATTATCTTCCCAGGTGCCTATCTCTATGGGTCCCCTTTTCTTCCTATGATTCACATCATACACTTTAACACCTAAAGTCTCACCTGTTTCAATCGGTAACAAGAAGAAGGATGGTTTGAGCATACCCAACACACATGCCCCTTCCCAGTCCTGTGGCAACTCCGAATAGGCTTTCTTACCACAGATCCAGTACAAATTTGCTGGGGCTCTCCAGGTAGATGTGATAGATAAATCAAACCACACATCCTTTAAATTGGCGTATCTAGCAAACGGGTTAGATGGTTCTGAGACATTTGAAGCCGACCACCAAGTTGTATTTTTTGTATCATCATCATAAGCTTTTTGCCCTAGACAAGTTAATTCTCCTACAGAAGTATTATACATTATTCCTTTCCTTGCTATGCAAACATAACCTATGATGGAGGTCTTTAATCTCCACTCAGATTTACCTCTAACACTCATATGATAATCGGCTTGTGTAGATATTAGTTGGTCAACTGCCTCAGAACCGGACATTACCTCCTTTGCTTCCCAAGGCCATTGGTCTCCCATGTTAGTACCTCCACACACATAGCAGTTGGTAACATTAAGACTACCGGCAATACTTTCGGCTACATCAATAAACAGGTTTTTAGCATTATGGGGGATCTTATTATCTATACTCATCTCTTCATAAAAGGAATGGTATACTTGATGAGTTTGGGAGGATACCGTATCAGTCTCTATCCCTATAAACAATACTGTCCCAGGATCTAAACCCGTCCCGTATATTTGAAACCCAAATAAATTGCCATATTTGTCTAAGAACTTATCGGGGTTATTTATAAGTATATGGATGGGATTACATTCCATAGACTTACAATATGGGCTGGTAGGCAACTTAGTCACTATCATGTCTTTGTCTACTGTCTGTCCCCAAGTCGCCCACCCCACACAAGACCAATATGGGCAAAAGTTATAGTCTTTATTTGGGCATCTAGGACTCACATATTTATTTTTACTACTGGGACAAATATATTTATCATTAGACCCATACGTCCTCTCCCATCTAAGATCCCCACATACATTCCACGGCTTTCTACCACTTGATATCGCCTTACACGCATCAAATAGCAGAACACCCGAAGAATGTACGGATTCTAACACCGTCTTATTAATTAGGGTCCCCTGAGGATCTCCATTCCTGAGAGTCAACCAAATTGTACGGGGTTGATACTCTGGACTGAAGCACTTAGGTTCTCCTACTCCTAAATGGCACACACTATAATCTATATTTAAGTATCTACATCTCGATACATCTCCTTTACACTCGTATTGTGAATGCCAAATTAGGGTTTGGGAAATATGGTTACCTGTTCTCGTAGTCTTAATGCATACCTCACAGCTAGGAGTGTCGGTACCTCTACCTTCCTGAATATAAAAACACACATAAATAAACACTATCAAAAACACATCTTTCGCCGTCATCCTCAGTCTTCGTCCGTGCGAAGGCACCTCAGCTTCCAGGATGTAAGGGCTGCAGGGAATGGAGTTCTGCTCGTCTTCACAGGAGTCCCTTCGAGACTTTCCCTGGCTTATAAACTATACGTCGGTGGGCGGACAGGCTTTATTATGGCCTTCTCACTCACGCACCAAATCCCAAAAATAATAAAATTTGTAATCCACAATAGTTCCTCGTTACTCCGACTGAGTAGTGCGTTTTAACCGGATCTTGCAGGGATTCTCTGGATCTGCCGTAACTTGCCAAGAATCGACTGCTGCTGGTTTAACCCTGGAGTGATGTATCCACGGAGTCACTTCGGCTACTTTTATCGCTGTAGGGGTAGACAAAAGAACAACATAAGGACCTCTCCACTTGGGCCCTAACGGTACATTATTCCACTCTTTAATCCACACTTGATCTCCTGGATGATAACTATGAACAGGGGGATAAATATTCACAGGTAATCTATCTTGTACCCATTTCTGTACCTCCTCCATAGTCTTACCCAACTCTACAACCTGCTGCCGGGTAATTCCTTCTCCCAACTGACTCAAGTCCCCCCTTAAGTTACCAAGTACGGGAGGTGGTCGTCCATACATGATTTAAAAAGGAGAGAGGCCCATCCTTCTGGTAGGGGTACTGCGGATTCGCAATAGAGCTATGGGTAAGAGAACGTTCCACTTAAGTTGGGTTTCCTGACACATTTTAGCCAACTGGTTCTTAATAGTTCTATTCATTCTCTCTACCTTACCAGAACTCTGGGGTCTATATGCAGTATGAAGCCTCCACTTTATACCAAGCATATGAGTCAGTTGTTGTAGGCACTGATAAACAAAAGCTGGACCATTGTCCGATCCTATAGAACAGGGTAGTCCATATCGGGGTATTATTTCTCGTAGCAGGAATCTCACAACTTCTCCTGCTTTCTCTGTACGGGTAGGACATGCTTCTACCCAGCCTGAATAGGTGCACACAATTACCAGCAGGTAACGATGTCCACCCGATTTAGGCATCACTGTAAAGTCTATTTGTAGATCGGACATGGGGAGTCCCCCCATAAACTGGACTCCTGGTGGCTTTACTGGTCCTTGTCTTGCATTATTTTTAGCACACGTTACACATCTTCGTACAATGGCCTGAGTCAAGTTGGACAATCTTGGTATGTAGAAATGTTTTCTGAGAGATTCTTCAGTACTGTCTCTCCCAGAATGTGTCCCGTTATGATAATTTTGGACAATTTCTACCGCTAGTGATGCTGGTATGACTATTCTTCCATCTTCTAGCTGATACCACTTGTTCTCCAAATACTTTCCTGGTTCAGTCTTTAACCACTCCTCTTCTTGAGCTGTATAAACTGGAGTCCATTGGGACAGTGGAGTTGGTATAAGAGCAGCTATATGCCCCACATACTCCTGTCTTCCTGATTCAGCAGCACGCTTAGCTGCACTATCTGCCATCCGATTTCCCTTGGTTACATCACCATCTCCTCTCAGATGCGCTCGACAATGTATGATACCGACTTCTTTCGGCTCCCACACTGCTTCCAATAGTTGTAGGATTTCAGCTGCGTATTTGATTTCTTTGCCTTCTGAATTCAGTAGTCCTCTTTCTTTATACAAAGCTCCGTGGGCATGAGTGGTTAAAAACGCATATTTGGAGTCCGTGTAGATGTTCACTCTTAAACCTTCAGCCAATTGTAACGCTCGTGTCAGTGCTATCAATTCTGCCTTTTGTGCTGATGTTCCTTTCGCCAGTGGCCGAGCTTCTATCACCTTGTCTATTGTTGTCACTGCATATCCTGCATAGCGGATCCCTTCTTTCACATAACTACTGCCGTCGGTATAATATTGAACATCGGGGTTCTGGATGGGAAAATCACGAAGATCTGGTCTACTTGAGAATACTTCATCCATTACTTCCAAACAATCATGTTGACTTTCAGTAGGTTGTGGCAAAAGGGTAGCTGGATTTAAGGTGTTTACAGTCTCTAAATGCACTCTGGGGTTTTCACACAACATTGCTTGATACTTGGTCATACGGCTGTTACTAAACCAATGATTTCCTTTGTAATCCAACAACGTCTGTACTGCATGTGGGACTCGTACATAAAGTTCTTGACCCAGAGTGAGTTTATCGGCTTCAGCTACTAGCAGGGCGGCTGCAGCTACGGCTCTTAGACAAGGTGGAAGTCCGCTGGCCACTGCATCCAATTGCTTAGACATGTAGGCAACAGGTCTTTGCCATGATCCCAAGTACTGTGTCAATACTCCCACAGCCATTCTTCTTTGCTCGTGTACATATAAGTAGAATGGTCGTGTGTGATCAGGTAGACCTAATGCTGGGGCACTCATCAAAGCCTTCTTCACATCTTCAAATGCCGTTTGCTGTTCTTGGGTCCATAAGAAGGGGTCGTGCTCTGTACCTTTGATAGCTGCGTACAGAGGTTTTGCCAGTATCGCATAGCTGGGAATCCATATCCTACAGAAGCCTGCTGCCCCCAAGAATTCTCGCACTTGTCTTCTATTCTTGGGTATCGGTATTTGGCACACAGCTTCTTTTCTCTCTGGCCCCATAATTCTTTGACCTTCAGAGATATGGAATCCCAGATATTTGACAGTTGGCAAACACAACTGAGCCTTCTTTCTAGACACCTTGTATCCTGCCTTCCAGAGAATGTGTAGTAGATCGTGCGTTGCTTGCTGACAGATTTCTTTTGTAACTGCTGCTATCAACAAGTCATCTACATATTGTAACAATACACACTCTCCTGGGATGGACTCGAAATCCAGTAGATCTTGACTTAGGGCTGAACCAAATAGGGTAGGTGAATTTTTAAACCCTTGGGGCAGTCTTGTCCAAGTCATTTGGCGTTTTGAGCCCGTTACAGCGTTCTCCCATTGGAAAGCGAAAATACATTGACTTTCTGCGGCAATTCGGAGGCAAAAGAAGGCATCTTTGAGGTCTAAGACTGTAAAGTAAGTAGCCCCGCCCGGAATTAAAGCAAGCAGGTTATATGGATTGGGTACAACTGGATGTATACTAACAACCGCATCATTGACTGCTCTCAAGTCCTGCACAGGTCGATACTCATCTGTACCGGGCTTTTGAACAGGCAGCAATGGGGTGTTCCAGGGGGAAGTACAGAATTTTAGGATTCCATACCGTATGAACTTATCCAGATAGGATTGGATGTTCTTCTTAGCCTTCTGCGGGATGTGGTATTGTCTTAGGCTCACTGGATAAACCCCAAGTTTTAGTTCAATTTTTATAGGTGGAATATTGCGGGCCAGTCCTGGTGGGTTGTTCTCTGCCCAAACTCCTGGTATGTTGAATAATGTCTCATCACTCCTAGGGTTTTGGCTAGTCAACGCTGTATAAAGTTGCCACTCTTCTTCCTTTGGTACGGATAATGTCATGATACCTGAAGGTCCATTAAACTTTAAGGATGTTGTTCCATTTGGTAGGAACGTAATCTGCGCTTGTAATTTTGATAGCATATCACGTCCCAGCAATTGGACTGGACATTCAGGCATATAAAGGAATTGATGTTTTACTACGTGGCCTCCCAATGTACAGAGTCGACTTTTAAGAACCGGTTTTTCAGCACTTCTTCCAGTTGCTCCTATCACAGTAATAGTCCTTCCAGATGGAGGAGCAACTAGATTAGTCACCACTGAATGTTCAGCACCAGTGTCGATCATGAACGCACTCCTTTTTCCCCCTATTGATACATCGACCATAGGCTCCGCTCGACCAAGGGGGATGGAGCCCGGTCGGTATCAATAGTCCTCCATGACCGTGTCAGCCAATCCTACAAAGTCCCTACCTTCTCTATCGCGGGACCTTTGCGCTGCTGGAAAATACCTGTCTTCCCTAACACTTCCTCTGTTCCCATTACTCCCTCTATTACCATTACTCCCTCCGGGGCCTCCTCTACCTCTCGCTCTGCCTCTAAAGTTTCCATAACCTATCCTAGGTCTGTCTTTCTCACACTGTTCTCTTCGAGGACACTCATTTCTCCAATGCCCTTCTTCCCTACAGTATGCGCACTGATTTCTACTTAGAGGTTCCTCATTCCATCTACTATCGCCTCTATCTGGGCCCCGTCTATCTACGCCTGCGATCGCTACCGCTAGCATATCAGCCTTTTTACGCATCTTGCGCTCTTCCTCTTTCTTACTTTCTGTTTCCCTATTCATATAAACCTTATTCGCTACCTCCATTAGTTGGGTGATTGACATACCTGCAAACCCTTCTAACTTTTGTAGCTTGCGCTTAATATCTCCGTAAGCTTGGCTGACAAAGGCGGAGTTCACCATTCGGGAATTATCTACGTCTTCCGGATTAAAGGGGGTATACAAGCGGTATGCCTCCAATAATCGGTCATAAAAGACACTGGGCGCTTCATCACTTTTCTGAATCACCTCAACTGTCTTCGACATGTTAATGGCTTTCTTTCCTCCAGCTTTCATGCCAGCAATTATAGCGTCTCTATAGGCTCGGAGTTGAACCATATCAGCACCATTTACATTCCAATCGGGATCGGTGTTGGGATAATGTGTTGCGGCCCATGCTGATGGATTGGCTTGGTTTAAAGTACGGGCTTTATCCTCTAGTGCTTTAATGGCCGCTTGATTAATTCTTGTCCTTTCCTCATTGTTGAATAAAGTCATAAATAACTGCTGGCAATCAGCCCATGTCGGGTTATGTGTCTGTACTATTGAGGTGAACAGATCAGTCATAGCTTGTGGTTTCTCAGTATACGAGGAATTGTGGGTCTTCCAATTTAAGAGATCGGTTGTCGTGAATGGGATACAAAGACTGGGTCAGCATGTGCCATTTGGCCTGCGGCATCGATATAGGCTGGCCCAGGATTCAGACGAAGAGGCATCTGATAGTGTTTTAATTGTTGGGCACCGGTCAGCTGTCGGGTCTGTATGGGGCTACGTGGAGGGGCGTCAGTCATAGGTTCCAGTCGGGGAGAAATAGGGTATGGGGATGTGGGAGCTTGGTTTTGGGAAAAGGTTGTAAATAAAACACTTCGAGCCGAGCTAGATGAAGCTTGACCGGAAGTCTGAAGTGGCGCCAAATCAGGATATTCGTTTTTAATGGGGGTTGGTTCTGATTCCGGAAGGGGAGATTTAGTACGAGGGGGGGTGGATCCTGTACTGGAGGAGGAAGCGGAAGTGGATGGGGGTAATGAGGGGAGGGTTGCAGGACTTCCTGCATTTGCGTCACTTCCTCTTAACGGAAAGTAAGGGGGCGGCAAAGGGATCTCGGACTCAGGGGGCGTGTCCAAAATGGGCCTAACACCAGTCCTAGTGGACGAACAAGTCCTAGCTACCATGAGGCGACACTGCTCCTCGTGGCATGTCTGGAGCCATTTCGGCGAGTCATTTACGGCCTGTCTCCAACAATCAATATAAGGAAACTGGCCGTAAAGTTCAGGCCTACCTGATACAGCCACGTGTAAGCGCTGTACCAGAGTTGGATCCAAACTGCCACGTGGCGGCCATGCCGCAACCAAAGTAGGCCACTCCCTAGTACACAAAGTGACCAAACGTACAGGAGACATTTTAACCCCAAAATCTTTTTGAATCCCTTTTTAAAATTCTTCACCATACAACCTAAGGGATCCGGAATCGTTGACTGCGACGCACCCATACTTAACAATGGAACGTCGTCGACAACGAATACTATACACGCGTACTTATTCAACAGTCACACCCGTTTCCTCTGGCAACAGCACCACGTGGTACGGTTACCAAGTGAAACGTACACAATAACACAATAAACACTCAGGGAATTCCCGTACACACACAGCTGTTACACCAGTCACTAGATAATCAATATTATGCCCTTTGGCGTAACTATACAGTCACCCACGCTATAATTCTCTATATACGAATTACCCGTCTATAACACACCCCAGTAACATCGTCTTTTACAAATAGCGGTTACAGTACGGTTAGCATAGGTCAAAGCACAAGTTAAGGTCACAATACAATTATTAGTGGTTATGGTGTTAAACATGCAATGGACGACAATGATTAGTACTTATATACAGTGTCAGTAAATATACAGGGTTATGGTACCGTGCACTATGATACAGCAACACACTGTTAACACTCTCGCTAGACGGCTGAGCTCGCGCTATCTAACAAGATATACACTTTACTAAACAATCGTTAACACATTTACAATTCCCAACTAAACTATTGGCCAGTACCTTGAATGGACTACCTAAAAACAATCTACATACGTTTTGGTTAGCCACACTGCCCAATCACCATATATAGCGAGCTAGAGGACCGAATTTACACAGACGCCTCTTAGTCGCACTATCAAAAGTCTAGTGGGTTCCAAATTTACACGCCTTCCCACTTAGCCCAGATAGGTTGAGAGCTAGCGAACCGAATTTACACAGACGCCGCTTAGTCTCCCGGTCCCTCCGACCTAGCGAACAAAATATACACCCTAGAACGCTAGTCTAGACAAGACACCGGTGTCCGGCTAGGGCTATTTACACCAGAGCCCCGCCTGACTAACAAAATCAAACGGTCTGACTAAAGAGCGTTCGATCGAGCGGTGCGCCTTCGCTCCTTCCCTCCGACAGAGGGGGCAGATACACAGATTCAAACGCACAATCGGTATACCCCTAGTGGGTTCTGCCGTCTAAAACAGCAGTTGTCTTACCTCCTCGTTCCTGAACCTGAGTTCACACTCATCGACGGGGACACCCCAGCACTTCTCACGTAGAGGCCGATGATCTCCTGGACAACAGACCAGTGGCGCCGAGAAGTGCGCCACGCAGAAGTTCAGGGGTGCAGCCGTAGAGAACGTGGGCAAAGATAGACCGTCTCACGCCTCTGCCTCTCAGCTACCGTTGAACGATGAGCTTCCCGGCCAATGCACCAAATGATACCGGAGAAACTGACGGAAGCCAAGCACAGAGAGATGGACACAGGTTTCTTCAGGAAGGAAGAGATTCTTTATTGGATCACCGATCGGGACTCAGAGGGACTAGCGTCACCAAAATACAGCAAGTTCTGAGCCCCGGACAATAGTGCAGGCTCCTTATATAGGCACATAACTCCTCCCATATTAAGCTCCACCCGCACATTCTCTTAACCAATCAACACAAATAAGAATTAACTTCCTGCTTGACCGCATGGCTTGTCCAGCACAATGGAGGAGGGGAATACTACATCCTGTATTCTTGCACATGCTCCGTACACTACTGATCGTATCTTGCCTCGTGCAACCAACTGATCGATACGTCAGCATATGCACGTACACATGCCACGTGGTAATCTCGGCCTACTAAATTTATTTTTACCGAGATTCCACCACAGTATATGTATTTACAAAACAAAATCTGTGACATTGTTAATGCTTCCAAAGTACATCATTTTGTTTTGCTGTAGTTTTTTTTTGTTTGTTTGTTTAGAAAAAGGTCCTAACAAATGCAATAAAAATAATTATTGTAGATTATGCCTTAATTTCCAATATATTTTCTCCCAGGGTGGATCTAATGTGCCAAAAGGAGTAGTGGCCTGGGGAATGCAGGGGGTGGCAGAAGAGGGGGAGATGGAGAGGCACAAAGCTCAGAAATCGCCCCGAATTGTCAAATCCAGATTCCAGAATACCAGAACCAAATCCAGGCATGACAGCACTAAAACACAATATTATTTCTAAGTAGATATAACATAGAACTTTTCTAAATACCAACAACATTCCCAAAGATAGTGTGACATATTAGCAAATAATTGAGCTAGATAAGAAATGAATGCCAAAGCAATGTTGTTTTTATTTGTTTTTTAAAACTTATTCTGCTAAACGTTCTATATGATTTGCTTGTCATTCATGTCTTCTGAAACCTGCAGAACCCAGAAACAAACACTCAATATGAACCTTCCTTTGGTCTAATTTAATAGGCTGAGTATGTCTTTTATGTGAGAGTGTTCTGTCACTCACAGCTACATACACCGGAATGTGAACTCTTAATGAACCTGCATTTAAAATATTCTTTTTAAACTCTGTATTTCACATGTGATTGCATTTGTAAGGCAGGCTGTGAGAGATCCTCAAGTCAGCATTAGCTTCAAAGGGGATTGTGAGTTCTTGTAACATAAGGAGCCGGATTAAAATACAGTTTCTATTTAACAAATCTATGCAGCCATCCTGTAGGGCTGGGAACGTATGTGAGAGATTTTAACCCTGAGAATGGTTCCCATTAATGTGCCAGAATATATAACCCATATATAATACAGAATGCACACTATAACAACCGCAATGGTCAAATTCAAAAAAAGTTAATAAGTAAAGAAATAACAATACTTAACAAAAAAAAAATAATAATAAACAAAGTAACAGAAATAGAGGCAAACAGTAATTCAAAAGTACTATACCAACGTTATCAATCGATAAAGGCAACCAGTTGGTGCCAAAACGTTGGGGGAGTTGGTGACTTGTGTTTCTGCCTTGAGGCTTGAAAGATTTTGGTATAGTACTTTTGAATTACTGTTTGCCTCTATTTCTGTTACTTTGTTTATTATTATTTTTCTTAAGTATTGTGATGTATTTACTTATTACAGTTTTTTAAATTTGACCATTGTGGTTGTTATAGTGTGCGTTCTGTGTTATACATGGATCTTGATATTAAAGCACTTAAGGGAGTGTTTATATGGTTTGCACCTGGCTTTTGTGAATATTAATTTTGTCTCTCCATGGAATTTTGGTTTATAGAATATATAACCCAACCTTACCAGTACATGAAGGGGCTCCTGTTTGTACCCTCTCTCGTGAATTCTGGTGAATGCTGAATGGCCGATCAGGTGAAGTTCAGGTGGGTATATTGATTTTAAGCGACTTAAAAGAGTTTTATAAATCAAGCCACTAGCATTTTACTATAGCTCTGCTCAGGTCAAAAACAAGTTTTATCTTGCATAGGTCATTTCAGTAAGTACATATACAATTTGCATATCAAACCAAGATAAGGGGCATTATTTAAAAAAATAACCCCCAATCTTGACATGATTAGTTGCTCAGCCACTTGGGAAGGAAATGGGAAGGAAACTACAGAGCTAATCATAATGGACGCAACATGTTTCTTTTTAACACACTGTCATCTTAAATCCTTACTGTCAAGGACGCACCCTACTCCAAGTGTGCACCACTCCAGTAGATTGTATTTATTTGTTGCATTGCCCCACCTACCAGCATCAATAGCAGTCCAGAAGTAGACTCTAATACGACCTATCTACATGAGAGATACAGCAAGCCCAGAAGATCATTTTGACTTTTTTGGACATCATCAGTGAGGTAGGTACAGTGAGCAAGACAGTGAATGCTGGTCCACAGAGGTAGGTGGGGCAATGTAACAAATAAATACGATCTACTGGAGTGTTGCACACTTGGAGTACGGTGCATCCTTGACAGTAAGGATTTAAGATGACAGTGTGTTAAAAATCAAAATGATCTTCGCCTGTGTACCCAGAAATCATTGCACCAGCCCTGGCTGTTGTCTAGGGGTGTATACATTAATGGCAACATTAACCAATCATGGGCATCTCAGAAGCGAAAGTACAATTTTTCATATGACGTTTCGGAATGCTGTTAGTTAGTCTCCTGTTAACGGATGCAAGTGACATTATGAGATTTAGGAAACCAATTAAAAATTGCAGGTGTTAGGAAGAATGCTATGTTTTGCAAGTGCAGGATGTTATAAAAAAGAAACTGCAAGCTGGTGTCAGGGCAAGAACAGAATAATATTAATGTATGCTTATAAAATGCAAGTTCAACTCTTTCAAAGCACGAGTACCTTGTATTATTATCAAGCCTATTGACCATTTGGCCCTTACAGACACCCACAACAGAACCTAGTGTCAATTTACGTGGTGCTTTCATGACTGTACCATCGAGTTTTCTTGACTGAGCTACACATCCTCACCAAGACTGTGTCCATTATCCTTGTTGCAAGGCATACAAATGCAAGCACACCGTTCAGAGCCAGCTTCTGTCAACATACAGTGTATCAAGACACTAGCATGAAGAGATAAAAAAAAATTGCCTGCTTAATAACACCTATCTGACTCCAACATTATGGTTGTGAAGAGACACACGCCAAAGTGTACCTGCTCCCCCACCCCCAATTTAGTGGCCATGCTTGTAGTCTTTATCTTGATGCTTAGACCTCAAGAAAAAGGCCAAAGCATTCACCTTATGTGATGAACTAAAAGACTATGATCCACTAAGCTCCTACCTACCTGTCCAATATACTTGTCCCTTTCCTCCCCTCACTGAGAGCCGGAGCGTCCAGGCGCTATTAGCAGGACCAACCTCAGACCGTTCTGGAACTCCGGCCTGGCCTCTTGTTTCAGAATTTCCCGGTCCACTTGCCCCTTCCATTTCACCCCTCTCCCAGCGTCCTAGAAGAGAGCTTTTGGATGAATAAACTAGTTCTTGTACCCGTCATCAAGTCTCGACTGAAGTTTGGGTACACCGGAGTTAAAATCACTGCTTCACTACAGGATCTGGGAGAATCTACAGCGGAGGTACCACTCTGGGTACAGGTGTTCTGTAACACCCTAATTTGTAGAATGGGATACAGAAACTGCAGTCACACCAAACCAGATTAAATGCACAGAAAGGAGAGATGGACCAACACTTCTCCAGGTGTGTGCAACAATCTTTTATCCCTGAGTGAACACACCTCATTTGAATAGACCATGTGAAGGAAAGGATGTGTTAATTACCTCTAGCATGTAATAAGGTTGCTAAGCAACAAAATTGTGTTTACAGTTTACACACAAGGAAATAAATTAGATACAAACTTTATGACACCATTAAAAAATATCTTATCTACATAGCAGTGATAGGCAAATGCGTCATAATAAAGCACATATTTCGATAGCAGCAACTAATGTATTACTCTACGAATATGTAAGAGTAAATCAGTGGAAATGATCCAGCAATTTTTAGGCATAAATTCAGGTGAAACTCAATTCATTTACTGTCATAAAAATTAAACATATCAAGACAACATTGATCCAAATTAGCCCTGAACTGAAGCCCACTTGAAATGGCTCTCACTTGGGATAACATGAAATAGTTCTGTGATTGCTTCTGAATTACTTGCAGAACTATTCATGAATAGTTAGAGTGGCAAAGGTTTAAAAATAATATCAGGAAGTATTACTTTACTGAGAGGGTAGTGGATGCATGGAATAGCCTTCCAGCTGAAGTGGTAGAGGTTAACACAGTAAAGGAATTTAAGCATGCGTGGGATAGGCATAAGGCTATCCTAACTATAAGATAATGCCAGGGACTAATGAAAGTATTTAGAAAATTGGGCAGACTAGATGGGCTGAATGGTTCTTATCTGCCATCACATTCTATGTTTCGATGTTTACTAAAATAAAAATTAAATCCACTAGCTGACTTTGTAAACAAGCAAGGCAATACATTAAAAACTAGTGATGGCCCAAGTTTCAAATACCCAAGAAAGACCCAAACCACTAATTTCCTATTTCTTCAACTCGTGGACTTCACTGATGAGTTTAAAAAACAACTGCCAAACAGCAGAAAATAGATTTTTTTTTGGGGGGGGGGATTTTTTTGATGAGACCTTCTAACTACTGGCTGCGGCAAGATTTAGGGTTCTATCTCTGGCTTATCTTCATATTGATTACATTCCACTCGTTATAACGTCTTACTGTGTCATTACTTTTTATGAGAGGCACTCTTCCACTGTGTAACTAATTACAGTGGAGTATCTGGTATAGAAATCTAGCAGCGACCTATTGGGGTGCAACGCTTCTGTGAATTTGAGTCTCTTTGGAACATAAGAAGTTAACGTGGAGGCTATGAAGTTAGTCCACACTTGCTGAGAAATTGAAGGTATGCTGTTAAAAGCGTTGAATTTTTGAAGGTGACTCTGAGTATAATTTTCTCTTCTGCACCTGAAATGCTCTGTTTAAAATACAGTATTGAAAGCAGCATGGTGTCTTTTAACTTCGTAAGTACTTGTAATTTTGTGATGATTCCCAGCTAGTCTTTTGGGATTAGTAATGAAATTGCGGCAAAGCAGCATATCGCTTGTCCTTGTAGACGTGTACCCAGAAAACAGCATGGAGCAGTACTGTCAGTGGAGAGCCATTAAATGTCCCTCTTTTTATGTTCACACTTAAAGGGAAACCATATTTCAGATAAAATCAAATAGAACATTTTCTATTTACTTTGTAACATTCGCAAATGTATTGTAGATATTTTTGTTCACTAATTTAGGTCCTAAATCTGTGTGCTAAAGGGGGGCAGAAATATTTTCTGACGTCATTTACTCTGTTCTTTCAGATCCTAAATTTTAGAATATTAGAAAACAGGTTTTCGTGACTTCAGAAATGATTTTTGCCCCCCTTTATCATACAGAGATCCATTAGTTGCACATACTGGCTGCTTTTATTAGGAACTGCTCAAGGACCAAAGGCAAGGTTTGTGGACCATCATAGTAAAATATGGCAAATTTATATTTTTAAAGGAACACTATAGTCACCAAAATAACTTTAGCTTAATGAAGAAGTTTTAGTATATAGATCAGCGGTTCCCAAACTGTGTGTTGCGAGATATTTCCCCCGTGCTATGATCATATGATCATAGCACTGGTAACTGTGCTCTCCCCTGACGGCTCTGCAGGACCGGAGGGGAGATCAGAGATCTCCCTCTCCGGCCCACTCGCAGTGTACTGCTGGAAGCCAGCAAAGGAGGGAGCGAAAGAGGACCCGGAGGAGCTCTAACAGGGTTCTCCTCTGGCTAGCTCGGAGCATTGGCATGGTTACCACGGCAACACTCTGAATCTCGCAAGAGTGATCTCTAGCAGCTCCTGAGGCTGCTAGAGTTCACTCTCCCCACTTAAACCACCAGGGCTTCCCCACTAGACCACCATGGATTAGTACTGACCCCCTTCTAGGCAATGGTAAGCATGGAATGAGTTGCATCAAAATTATTATTTTTAATTTAAAAAAAGTATATATTTATGAATTTGCCTTCCAGCCCCCACACAATAACTGCTCCCCCATTCACACACACTGCCCCTCTTCACACACACACTATCCCCCCATTCACACACACTGCTCCCCATACACACACTGGCCCCCTATTCACACACACTGCCCCCCCATTCACACACACACTATCCCCTATTCACACACACTGCCCCCCATACACAAACACTGCCCCCAAATACACACACACCCCCATACACACACTACCCCCATACACACACACTGCGCCTCCATACACACACTGCACCCCCCACACACATACTGTACCCCCCACACAACCTGCCCCTCCACACACTACCCCACATATACACACACACTGCACCTTCACACACACACACGCTACATCCTTCACAAACACAATGCACCCCGGTACACACACTGCACCCCTCACACACACTGCCCCCCACATACACTGCAACCCCACACACACACTGCCACCCCCACACACACACTGTATCCCTCACACAACCTGCACCCCACACACACTGTACCCCTCACACACACACGCACACACACACTACATCCTTCACAAACACAATGCACCCCCGTACACACACTGGACCACTCAGAAGCACACACTGCAACCATCTCACACACACGCACACTGCACCCTTCACACACAAGTACACTGCACCCCTCACACACACATGCACACTGCACCCCTTACACACACACTCCACCACTCACACACACACATATTGCACCACACACACACACCACAAACACACACACACACACACTAGAGCCCCTATCCCAGCAGACCCCAGGTAAGTTGTCAAACTATTCTAAAACAGTTTGACTACTTACCCTCGGAGGGCACTACTGGCACCATAACCACTACAATGTAACTTAGTGGTTACTGTGCCGGGATTGTTTCTTTAAATAATCTACCAGTGCCACTCCCAAGATTAGGTTCTGGATCTTCGCCTGAACGGCAAGCATTTCTGCTGAACTGGGGCCCAGTATATGCCGCAGCAATGTAGGAACATAGGAAAACCGCAAAACCCTAATGGTTTAATGGGTGGTCGCCGTTCGTATTAACCGGTCAAAAGCCTGCAATTGCCTGGAACTGTTTTGGGGCTGACCGGTCCATACCTTCACTCGAATGGCTTCTCTATTCTAACGAACGTATCTGAGCGGTAATTCAACAGATTGTGCGCTCAGATCCCAGCTATTCAGTGAAGCCTGCAATTGCCTGGAACTGTTTTGGGGCTCTCGCCTCGTGGCTGACCGGTCCATAACTTCACTTGAATGGCTTCTCTATTCTAACAAATGGATCTGAGCGGTAATTCGACAGATTGTGCGCTCAGATCCAGCTATTCAGTGAGATATCAGATAGATATTATACGAATTATGATATTTTAACCAATATTGTGTGTTTTTCTGTAAGGAGAGATAATGTAAGGTTTACGCGTACGCAATTATCTATCCAGTACAGAAAAGGATTATGGGAATGTTATTGTACACTCAGTTTTCCACAAGGTCCACCAGGGGAAAACCCCTGGAATGTCATTAAGGAAACCCTTGCATGGGGATGTGTATAAAACCGACTGTGGTTCAATAAAAGTTCAGTTGTCTCCCAAACTGTGTGTCGTCCAGTTGTTGGGAAATGGGATTGCTACTTTGGATTTGTACGCTAACCACGTCTACCAGCAGAGATATTGCGGATTATACCTCTACTCCGCTACATGCCTCCCAGCAGGCCCACTGGACCCCAGGGACAGATCCACGCCAGCTCTCCAAGTAGAGAGGCTGGGTGGAAAATGTTAATTTATAATTGTAATAATTAGTGAGTGTATGTGTGTATATGAGTGTGTGTGTCTGTGTGTGTGTATGTGTGCATGTATGTGTGTGTGTAGGTGTGTGTATAAGTGTATGTTTGTCTGTATGTGTATGTGAGTGTTTGTCAAATCAGTGAGAGTCTGTCATTGATTGTGTGTATGTGTCTATCAGTATGTCTGTCAGTATACTTATACAGGTGGAGCGCAAACTCAGTTCCAGACTCTCAGAAAGATCTTGAGATCACTTTAACTCAGATGTATATGGAAATAGAAAACATATAATAGTGAAGCACAGCAACACTTAAATACATGTATTATACACACTAGACATAAAACACTCCTATCCACATCAAAGGGTTGGAGTCCTAAACATAACAGTAATAGCGAAAAGAATAGCCTCTTACAAGATTAAAAAAGTGAGTACACGTAACATACGTGGTTACGTCACTGCATTGTCTGTCAGTGTTTGTGTGTCTGTCAGTGTGTGTGTGTGTGTTAGGAAGAGGGTTGGAGGAGGGTTGGAGGAGCGGCACAGACTGTGAATGTTATAGAAAATGCAGGAAATGCATTATTGTAATTAATTAATTTTGAATATTTTGTTCACTGTATTAACACATTAAAAATGAATCAGCAACTCCAGCATGGAGAGTTCCTGTAAACGTTATAGGAGTACAGCAAAAAACTAAGCCTTTTTCTATTCCGAGTCTGAAAGCTGCTCAAAGATAGGGTACTTTTACCATAGCTACTGTTATTTCCAGGGGACGCACCTATGAAGGATAGAGATGTCGAATAGTTCCTGGCGAACATAGTTTGTTCGCCACGGCGGGCGAACATATGCGATGTTCGGTCCGCCCCCTATTCGTCATCATTGAGTAAACTTTGACCCTGTACCTCACAGTCAGCAGACACATTCCAGCCAATCAGCAGCAGACCCTCCCTCCCAGGCCCTCCCACCTCTTCGGAATTCATTCGGAAGCTGCATTCTTAGTGAGAGGAGGGACATTGTAGCTGCTGCTGATTTAATAAGATTTAATAAGGAAATCGATAGCTAGGCTAGTGTATTCAGTGTCCACTACAGTCCTGAAGGACTCATCTGATTTCTGCTGTAAGGACAGCACCCCAAAAAGCCCTTTTTAGGGCTAGAACATCAGTCTGCTTTTTTTTTTTCCTGTGTAATCTAATTGCAGTTGCCTGCCTGCCAGCGTGTGTCAGGCTCACAGCGTATACTGTGCCCACTTGCCCATTTAAAAAAAAACCAAAAAAACTTTTTTGACTGTAATATAATAGCAGTCAGTTTCCTTCACACGTGTGCGTTTCAGGGCCTGCCAGGGCACAGTGACACACCAGTGTAACTCATATCTGGTGTAACAGTAGTGTACATTTTAAAAAACAATACAATTTTGACTGTAATAGATTGAATAGCAGTAAGTTGTCTGCAAGCGTGTGTGTCAGGTCTACAGCGTCTACGCTGCCAACTTCTGCCAGTGCACAGTGCCACTCATATCTGTTGTCACAGTAGCTTGCACGCATAGTACCACTAATCGAAAAAAAAATGACAGGCAGAGGCAGGCCACCCCGCAGGGGCCGTCGTGGTCGTGGTGCTGTGATTCCTTTTGGACCTAGAATAATGCCCAGTGTTCAGAGGCCACGTACCCTGAACTCGATAAATTCTGAGGACATAGTTGACTGGCTAACACAAGACACCCAATCTTCTACAGCTTCCGCTCGGAACCTTGACGCACCATCCTCCTCCAGCTTAGCTTCAGGCACCTCTCAAGTTACCACTCGCCCGCCTGCCGCCACCACCAACACTAGCACCACAGTTGCTTCACTTGATCTGTCAGAGGAGTTATTTACACATCAGTTGGAAGAAATGAGTGATGCGCAACCATTATTGCCAGAGGATGTAGATAACAGGGATATGTCTCAGTCAGGCAGCATTACACACATGGACGTACGGTGTGATGGTGATGATGTTGTACCCGCTGCTGCTTCCTTTGCTGAGTTGTCAGATACAAGTGAAGCGGTTGATGATGACGATGCGTCCGTGGATGTCACGTGGGTGCCCGCTAGAAGAGAAGAAGAACAGGGGGAAAGTTCAGATGGGGAGACAGAGAGGAGGAGGAGACGAGTTGGAAGCAGGGGTCGTCACAAGGAGCTAGTGGCACAGTCAGACAGCATGCATCGGCACCCCGGGTCAGCCAGACAGCACGCCAATCAACGCATGCTGTTGCCACCACCAGAATGCTGTCATTGCAGAGCTCAGCAGTGTGGCATTTTTTTTGTGTGTCTGCCTCTGACAACAGCGATGCCATTTGCAACCTGTGCCAAAAGAAACTGAGTCGTGGGAAGTCCAACACCCACCTAGGTACAACTGCTTTCCGAAGGCACATGATCTCACAACACAAACACCTATGGGATCAACACATGAGTACAAGCAGCACACAAACTCAAAGCCGCCATCCTCCTCCTGGTCCAGCATCTTCAGCCACGTCAACCACTGCTGTCCTCCTTGCCCCCTCTCAACCATCTGCCACTCCGTCTCTCGCCTTGAGCAGTTCCCGCTCATCTGCCCACAGTCAGGTGTCTGTCAAGGACATGTTTGAGCGTAAGAAGCCAATGTCACAAAGTCACAACCTTGCCCGGCATCTGACAGCTGGCTTGTCTGAACTCTTAGCCCGCCAGCTTTTACTATACAAGCTGGTGGAGTCTGAGGTGTTCCAAAAATTTGTAGCTATTGGGACACCGCAGTGGAAGGTACCCGGCCCATATTTCTTTGCACAAAAGGCAATCCCCAACCTGTACTCGATTGTGCAAAAGGAAGTAATGGCATGTCTGGCACACAGTGTTGGGGCAAGGGTCCATCTGACCACTGATACCTGGTCTGCAAAGCATGGTCAGGGCAGGTATATCACCTACACTGCGCATTGGGTAAACCTGCTGACGGCTGCCAAGCATGGAATGCGTGGCTCTGCAGAGGAGTTGGTGACACCGCCACGACTTGCAGGCAGGCCTGCTGCCACCTCCTCTACTCCTCCTACTCTATCCTCTTCCATAACCTCCTCGGCTGAGTCCTCTTCTGCTGCTGCATCTTGCTCCACATCAACGGCATCCCCCCCCCCAGCTTCCCAGGTACTATTCCACATCCCGGATACGGCAGTGTCACGCCGTCTTGGGGTTGACTTGCCTGAAAGCAGAGAGTCACACCGGACCAGCACTCCTGTCCACCCTGAATGCACAGGTGGATCAGTGGCTGACTCCGCACCAACTGGAGATCGGCAAAGTGGTTTGTGACAACGGAAGAAATTTGTTGGCGGCATTGAATTTGGGCAAGTTGACACATGTGCCGTGCATGGCACGTGTGTAATCTGATCGTACAACGCTTTGTGCATAAGTACCCAGGCTTACAGGATGTCCTGAAGCAGGCCAGGAAGGTGTGTGGCCATTTCAGGCGTTCCTACACGGCCATGGCGCACTTTTCAGAAACAACATGCCAGTGAGGCGCTTGATTTGCGACAGCCCGACACGTTGGAATTCAACACTCCTAATGTTCGACCACCTGCTCCAACAAGAAAAAGACGTTAACGACTATTTGTATGACCGGGGTGCTAGGACAGCCTCTGTGGAGCTGGGAATTTTTTTGCCACGTTACTGGACGCTCATGCGCAATGCCTGTAGTCTCGTGCATCCTTTTGAGGAGGTGTCAAACCTAGTCAGTCGCACCGAAGGCGCCATCAGCAACATCATACCATTTGTTTTCTTCCTGGAGCGTGCCCTGCGAAGAGTGCTGGATCAGGCCATAGATGAGCGTGAAGAGGAAGAAGAAGAGCTGTGGTCACCATCACCACCAGAAACAGCCTTATCAGCATCGCTTGCTGGACCTGCGGCAACGCTGGAAGAGGATTGTGAGGAAGAGGAGTAAGAGTAGGAATGTGGCTTTGAGGAGGAGGAGGAAGACCAACCACAACAGGCATCCCAGGGTGCTCGTTGTCACCTATCTGGTACCCGTGGTGTTGTACGTGGCTCGGGGGAAGAGCATACCTTCAGTGAGATCACTGAGGATGAGGAACGGGACATGAGTAGCTCGGCATCCAACCTTGTGCAAATGGGGTCTTTCATGCTATCGTGCCTGTTGAGGGACCCTTGTATAAAAAGGCTGAAGGAGAATGACCTGTACTGGGTGTCCACGCCACTAGACCCCCGGTATAAGCAGAAAGTGCATGAAATGTTACCGAATTACCGTAAGTCGGAAAGGATGCAGCAGTTCCAAAATACATTTAAAAGTATGCTTTACACAGCGTATAAGGGTGATGTCACAGCACAACGGGAATCTAACAGGGGAAGAGGTGAAAGTAATCCTCCTCCTCCCGCGACCACGCCGGCAAGGACAGGACGCTTTACAGACGTGTTGTTGATGGAGGACATGCAGAGCTTTTTAAGTCCTACGCATCGCCATAGCCCTTCGGGGTCCACCCCGGTCAGAGAACGACTCGACCGACAGGTAGCAGACTACTTCGCCTTAACTGCAGATATCGACACTCTGAGGAGCGATGAACCCCTTGACTACTGGGTGTGCAGGCTTAACCTGTGGCCTGAGCTATCACAATTTGCGATAGAACTTCTGGCCTGCCCCGCTTCAAGTGTCCTGTCAGAAAGGACCTTCAGTGCAGCAGGAGGTATTGTCACTGAGAAGAGAAGTCGCCTAGGTCAAAAAAGTCTAGATTACCTCACCTTTATTAAGATGAATGAGGGATGGATCCCGAAGGGACTGACAGTGGGCGATACATTCGACTAAAAAAGGCCTGATGAAGGGGACGTAACAGGGATTAAACTGATAAGAATAGTACTACTTAACACACCACTCCTATCTGGTGGCACATTAGATTACACGCGCAGTGCCCCAAATTTGAAGTAGGAGGACCAACCAAGCATCTTTTTCCATCTCCCGGTTCCTAAAATCAATGCCATATACACGTCCCCTCATAGGGGACGTAACAGGGATTAAACTGATAGGAATAGTACTACTTAACACACCTTATAATATCGCAGAGAGAGGCAATGCAGAGAGAGGAGTCTGAATAAGAGGAGTCAGAGGAGGAAGGTGGCTTTGAGGAGGTGGAAGACTAAACACAGTAGGCGTCCCAGGGGGCTTGTTGTCACCGTTCGGAGACCCTTGGTGTTGCACGTGGCTGGGTGGAGGAAGAGACCTTCAATGACATCAGTGAGGACAAGGAACGGGACATGGCTAGCTTGGTATCCAACCTTGGGGAGTTTGCGGTTGTGTAAATGGACTGTTTGCGGTTGTTTGCGGTGCGTTAAACGGGGAGTTTGGTCTGTCACTGTGAAGCGGGCGTAACCCTTACACTACCTTATCGATACAACATCATACCTGATGTTTTAAAGCACGTTATTCCAAACAATTTAGGAATGTTAGGTGATTTATGCCCTTTATGGATTAAAACCAGACTCTGCATCAACTATGTAATTTTCCATGGGAGTTTTGCCATGGATCCCCCTCCGGCATGCCACAGTCCAGGTGTTAGTCCCCTTGAAACAACTTTTCCATCACTATTGTGGCCAGAAAGAGTCCCTGTGGGTTTTAAAATTCGCCTGCCTAATGAAGTCTATGGCGGTTCGCCTGGTTCGCCCGTTCGCGAACATTTGCGGAAATTCGCGAACTGAAAATTTTATGTTCGCAACATCTCTAATGAAGGATAAATGTAAGAATTCATACAGAAAACCAAATAGGAATGCTAATTAGGAGCATTGTGTCAGACATGCTATTAAGATCAAAGTAAAAGAAACTGAAACATATTGTATATTATAACATGAACCTGAATACGATGATGACTCATCTCGCGTTTTGCATTATATAACAGATGCACATGATAAATGTGTGTACTAAAACAGGAAGACACTATAAATAGTAACTAGTGTGAAGAAAAGAGGGGAAACTGGATAATCAGTTGAAATATTAAAGTGAGACTCTAAGCACCAAAACCACCATAGTTAAATGTAGTGATCTTTGAGCTGTGATGCAGTCCCTGCAGGCTGACAAATATTTATATTTGTCAGTCAGCGTGCCCAGAGCTGCCATCAAACATTTTGGGACCCCTTACACAGCTCAGGGCCTGGACCCCTAGGGCACGCCACCTGAGCCGGACTACAGCCCCCCTTGAGTCTGCCCAGAAGGATCCGCACCCAGCATAACAGTGATCCAACTCATTTAAAATTGAAAAAAGTGATTGAAAAAATCACAATGAAAGGTGATTTTAACATTAAATTACTTAAAAGAAAGTCCAGACGGATTTACAAGTTACAGACCATGTCACTGAAAGGACTTAATGAAGTATTCAATTTCACCCCATTTATCCACTAACCACTATGTATGCCTACTCATACTTTATTATCAGCAATAACAGTTTCAACTACTTATCTTAAAAAATTTAATTTACAATTTGAATACTCGATGGCCCCCAAATCCGGGAAGTTTATTTTGCTAAATCCCTTATGGCTATTATCTATATATTCCCATATTATTCTGTAGTCCTAGCTCATCTAGTCTCCTCTTTATATATACTCATATGCCCCTCTTTTCGGCAAACATGCTGAATTTTATTTATTTATTTTCATAAAACTTAGGTAGTTGTGGTCATTCTTATTATTTTTTTTTTACCTTTTTCATTCCTTGACACTGCTTATTTTCACTGCTTTACAAATGAACAATTTATCTTACATCATCAAGATAACATTCATAGACCTTAATCTAATTAAAGTATTCACTTGCTACTAAATACACCCCTTGTCACAATGCTAATTGGGAGAATTCTTTCTGAGCATCAACTTCTGTAAAGTTCCATATCTTCAGGGGTTAATAAAACAAAACAAACCTCTTTCTTCCTAGCTATACCTTAAAGGGTTAATGGGCTCAACATTTTTTTTTTTTTATCTTTGCTGACACCCCATTGGTGCTCCAATATTCAAACTGACCAATTACAAACCTTTTCTCCCATTTATAAACCAGACACTGAGCACTTGTCTGGTTCCCCTCTGAAGAGTCAGATTGGCGAAACTTGCGTCAGGGGTTCTGACACTGTATCATGAGTGAGCTCATGTTCAGCTTATAATTAGTATTTACTTTACCGCTCCCTGCTATCACCCCTATTGATACAGACATGTATTGGCTACATTGTTTGGCAGCGACAATGGTGCTTTTTTGTTCCCACTACATTGTTGGATGTTTTTAGTTGCACTCTCTCTAGCAGGAACATTTAGCCTGTATTACTAGCATTTTCTGATATCTTAGTATTCCTATTGCAGCACAGCACATTGTTATATACTATTTTTTCTATTCTCCCTATACCGCTGGTCTGCTTCAGATGGTCTTTTTATTATCCTGAACTCACAAAGCTCCAGCCTGTACTACCTTACTCTGTATTCATTATCCCTATATTTGTGTAGAACTACCAGATTTTCATATACAGACATTATAGCTACACTCAGGATAATTGTTTTGTAAAAATGTACATTATTATTTCTGTTTGAATTTTCTTTTCCTTTTCTTTCTGTCGTGGTGACTTATTTCACCCTTTAATTGCTACTTTAAAAGTTACGTTTTATTTTTAGAAATATCTAGCCTAATTGGTTGATATTTGCCACTCCACCAGCGATACCGTTATTATTTCTCGCTCTCTCCTGGCAGTTCTCTTTTTTTTTCTCAACGTTCCTCTATAAGGAGAATCCCTCTGGCCAGCACCTTATTACCACAGTGGGTCTGGGTAATAACCATTGGATGGGCCTGAGAGTCTAAACAGGGGGACCGGAGTCTAAACAGCATGAGGAACACTCTAACACTAGACTTCGCTGTTAATTAGATTTTTATAGTAACGAGGAAGAAACTTGTATAAAGAGTTGGACAAGGCTGAGAATAAGCCAGTGACAAGGGACCTCAGCTCTAGAAAGAGATTAGTGTTAAAAGCATCTGTTTTTTTAAAAGGAACATTATAATGTCAGGAATACAAATGTATATTCCTAGCACTATAGATGTAAAACACCATTTAAGTGTCCGGCCCACCTTGCCCCCCTGCGGGTCCGGTCAGACAGTGTTTACACTAAATTTCTGCAGGGACAGGCTATAGACACCAAAGCCACTACATTAAGCTGTAGTTGGTCTGGTGACTAAAGTGTCCCTTTAAACCTTTCAACACCAGGGGGGCCAAGACATTCAGCCATGGGCAGAGGCAGTGTTCTATTTGCCAAGAGGCAAACAAGACATTTCCAGGTGGAGGCAAAAAAACACTGCCCCCAAATGCCCAGGCTAATGCCTTGTTAGCCTCGGGGCAGGCGGCTGGCTGAGCTCCAGGTGGGCGAGCCACAAAGTGATGCCGGGAACCGGAATATGACCTCAACTGGCCGCCCACATGCCTGCACGCCTGCCCAAACAGCCTGGCCAGCAGTCTCACTGGACCCCAGGTAAAAAATCCACCCAGCTTTCCCAAAGGTTGGGAGGCTGAGTGGGTTTAAATAAAAAAAAATTATAATCTGTTAGTGTTGGGGAAGGATGTGTGTGTGTGTGTATGTATGTATGTATGTATGTCTGTGTGTGTGTGTGTGTGTGTATATCGGTCAGTGTTTGTCTGTGAGTGTTTTTTGTCAGTGAATGTGTGAATGTCTGTCAGTGTGTGACTGTGTGTGTGTGTCTGTGAGTGAGTGTATGTCTGTCAGTGTGTGTCTGAGTGGTTGTGTGTGTCTGTGAGTGTTTGTGTATATTTCAGTCAGTGTGTGTCTGTGAGGGAGCCCGTGTGTCTGAGTGACTGAGTGTGTCTGTCAGTGTGTGTCAGTGAGTGTGTGTCTGTCAGTAAATGTGTCTTTGTGTCTGAGTGATTGTGTGTGTCTGTTAGTGTGTATGTGTGTGTGTGTCTGTCTGTCAGTAAATGTGTGTGTGTGTGTGTCCGAGTGATAGTGTATGCCTGTCAGTGCGTCTGTGAGTGTGTGTGTGTACATGTCTGTCAGTGACTGTGTGTGTCTGTCAGTGCGTGCCTGTGAGTGATTCCATGATTGTGTGTGTCTGTCAGGATGTATCAAATCAGTGAGTGTGTATGTCAGTGTATCTGAGAGTGTGTTTCTGTCAGTCAAAGTGTTTGTTAATCTTTAACAGGAAGCGGCCTTGACAGGAAGGGGTGGGGCAAATGTAAATTAGGGTGTGCCTGAGTTCCGTCATGCCTAGGGTAGCACAGATCCAAAATCCACCACTGGGCAGAGGTACACTATAGCGTTATGAACACAGTTTTGTATTCCTATCACTATAGTGTTCCTTTCTTGAAAATCATGTTCAATATATTTATCAAGCATCTGCTGTGATAAGGTTAGCCATCAATGGCTTGAGGTGGCTATCTGCCTTGTCAATCAGTGTAGCTTTTTTAAAATTGCATTATGTGGGGCTGCATTAAAAAGGCTCCCTGAGCGTGCTTGGAATGTGGTTCACAAATTTCCGTAGGACCAATGTTAGCCATTCCGACCTTAGCTGGTTTGTAGGTGGTCTTGGTCATAACTCTATCCTTTGCAGCCTGTGTATGTAGCATCTTGTCGTATCCTGCAAGAGCTCCGTAAATATCCACACTGAATAGAATGGTGCTATCGGGGAACGTAATCAGGTTGCTGTGACAACAGGATGTGGCCAAAATACAAACCATGCAGCAGCAACATTAGGGTGCTGGGTGGATGTGATAATATCGTTGGGATTAGGGTGATAGGATACAGCTACATCTCTCAAGATTTTATTTATCTTCCTCGTTGAGTTGCAGAACCAGTTCTCATGTTTAAACAGAGAAATGTATGGCGAATGCAAAACATTGTTTGAAATCACTGGTTCCAGTGTGATTTTTTTTTTCTTTTTTGTGTAGTTTTGGGTTTATGGCAAAATTGTGTTATTCTTCTAACATGACACAAGGACTGTCAGTTCACAGCATCATCCTCAGGTGAAATTTTACAGGTGTGAGCTGGGCAAGTTTTCTCAAGATTGCATTTGTTAAAAAAGATCTGTCCATGTTTTAAGATATTAAGTAAACAGGGGATTATATTCAGTGGGGAGATCAAGGGTAACATAAATGAATAAATGAGAAGTGATTATCTATTAATAGTTCTGCATATTTTGTAGAGTTCTTATTGCAGCAGTTTCCTGACTGTTCAATACTCTTATGAGAGATTATCCAAATATCATTATTATTCATACTCTGAGTCACCATAGCAACCTCTGTTATCCCAATTTGAGTGATGGTGTTTAGGGGTGGGAGTCAGTTATAGTAACTTTCTAAATGCTGTTAGAATTTACAGAGAGATATTGGTATGTGCAAGAAGCTCTCCAAGATTTAAATATATACATAGATATATACTTTCTTTTTCTACCTTCCACTACCCCTTTTTCGCCCCTTCATTCAAGGCTATCCAAGTAAGAATTGTGGGGAATTTAAAGTGATTTAAATTTAAGACCAAGGCAGCTGAACTGATAGCATAGCTGACTGGACTTTTTTTTTTTTAATCCATTTAGGCTACTTTGTCTTTAATACCTGAGAGACAGTGACGGAACTACCGCCGGTTCAGTTGCACCGGGTCCCGCACACTTGGGGGACCATTGTGTGGGCCATGTACTTGCCACATGATGGGTATTAATTCTTTATCACTAAACGGGGCCTGGTCGGCAGCCCTTTAAGAGCGCAATCGACACACAGACAGCCTGTGTACAAGTGTGTACGTGTCAGCGTGTGTGTGTATCTGTGTTAGTGTGTGTGCGCGTCAGAGTGTGCTTTTGTGTGAGTCAATATGTCAGTGTGTGTATCTGTGTGTGTGTACAATATATATCAGTGCACGAGTGTGTATGTGTCAGTGTGTGTTTCTATGTATATGTCAATATGTTTATATGTGCGTGGCACCAAAGCTGGTGAAACCACCTCCCTGAAATGCATTTTTGCAAGTTGGGATGTTTGCAAATACACTCCTACACGCACACACACATACTCCATACAAAACATGCTTACATTCAAACACACAAACACTGCTCACAAATACAACCCTGCAAGGATGGGCAAGTGGTAGATCCCCAGCTGGCATAGCTTTGTGGGAGTTGTATGACATATGGGGATCTACCTTGCGCTAGAGGTAAGGGGGCCCAAACGATTTCTTGAACCAGGGCCTTCATACATTTTTTTTTTTTTAACATTCTTCCGTTTTAAAAAAAACTTTTTTTTTTTTTTCAAAATGTGACGAAATTATAATTTTATTAAACTACTTTTGAGTAAGGTGACTGTTGCATTTTAAGTTTAAAATTAATTTTAAATCCTCTGTGAATTACTGGCCGTTCTCACTTTAGTGATTAACTCTGAGTCTTTCCTATTCATGCTAGGTAGTGATGTACCGAACTGTTCGCTGGCGAATAGTTCCCGGCAAACATAGCGTGTTCACGTTCGCCACGGCGGGCGAACACATGCGCGGTTCGATCCGCCCCCTATTCGTCATCATTGAGTAAACTTTGACCCTGTGCCTCACGGTCAGCAGACACATTCCAGCAAATTAGCAGCAGACCCTCCCTTCCAGACCCTCCCACCTCCTGTACAGCATCCATTTTAGATTCATTCTGAAGCTGCATTCTTAGATAGAGGAAGGAAAGTGTAGCTGCTGCTCATTTGATAGGGAAATTGATAGCTAGGCTAGGGTATTCAGTGTCCACTACAGTCCTGAAGGACTCATCTGATCTCTGCTGTAAGGACAGCACCCCAAAAAGCCCTGTCAGGCTCACAGTGGATACAGGGTGCTAGGACAGGCTCTGGGGAGCTGGGAATTGTTTTGTCATGTTACTGGATGCTCATGCGCAATGCCTGTAGGCTCATGCGTCCTTTTGAGGAGGTGACAAACCTAGTCATTCGAACCAAAGGCACCATCAGCGACATCATACCATTTGTTTTCTTCCTGGAGCGTGCCCTGCGAAGAGTGCTGGATCAGGCCATAGATGAGCGTGAAGAGGAAGAGGAAGAGTTGTGGTCACCATCACCACCAGAAACAGCCTTATCAGCATCGCTTGCTGGACCTGCGGCAACGCTGGAAGAGGATTGTGAGGAAGAGGAGTCAGAGGAGGAATGTGGCTTTGAGGAGGAGGAGGAGGACCAACCACAACAGGCATCCCAGGGTGCTCGTTGTCACCTATCTGGTACCCGTGGTGTTGTACGTGGCTGGGGGGCAGAACATACCTTCAGTGAGATCACTGAGGACGAGGAACGGGACATGAGTAGCTCGGCATCCAACCTTGTGCAAATGGGGTCTTTCATGCTGTCGTGCCTGTTAGGGACCCTTGTATAAAAAGGCTGAAGGAGAACGACCTGTACTGGGTGTCCACGCTACTAGACCCCCGGTATAAGCAGAAAGTGCCTGAAATGTTGCCGAATTACCGCAAGTCGGAAAGGATGCAGCAGATCCAAAATAAATTAAAAAGTAAGCTTTACACAGTGTATAAGGGTGATGTCACAGCACAACGGGAATCTAACAGGGGAAGAGGTGAAAGTCATCCTCCTCCTCCCACGACCACGCCGGCAAGGACAGGACGCTTTAAAGACGTGTTGTTGATGGAGGACATGCGGAGCTTTTTAAGTCCTACGCATCGCCACAGCCCTTCGGGGTCCACCCTCAGAGAATGACTCGACCGACAGGTAGCAGAGTACCTCGCCTTAACTGCAGATATCGACACTCTGAGGAGCAATGAACCCCTTGACTACTGGGTGTGCAGGCTTGACCTGTGGCCTGAGCTATCCTAATTTGCGATAGAACTTCTGGCCTGCCCCGCTTCAAGTGTCCTGTCAGAAAGGACCTTCAGTGCAGCAGGAGGTATTGTCACTGAGAAGAGAAGTCGCCTAGGTCAAAAAAGTCTAGATTACCTCACCTTTATTAAGATGAATGAGGGATGGATCCCGAAGGGACTGACAGTGGGCGATACATTCGACTAAAAAAGGCTTGATGAGATGAGCTGCCTTGGGCTAAAAATGGTCCACACGCTGCTGTATTTTAGCACTGAATGATGGTTGACTTGTGTGACTTATCCGCCACCAACTAGGGTTCAAGCCGCAATGTTTTAGGGCACTTTCTGCCTTGGAAACAAACATAAATTTTTATGGCCGCTGCTACAATACCTAATTTTTCAGGCATGTGTACATGCCTAATTTTTCGGGCCTCTGGTGCTTCACTGTGGCTTCAAAAACCAAACCAAAAAAAAGGCACATAACAGGGATTAAACTGATAGGAATAGTACTACTTAACACACCACTCCTATCTGGTGGCACATTAGATTGCACGCGCAGATCCCCAAATTTAAAGTAGGAGGACCGACCAAGCATCTTTTTCCATCTCCCGGTTCCTAAAATCGATGCCATATACACGTCCCCTGATAGGGTGCCAGCTTGTTATTCTTTTGGGCGCCAGCTCGTTATTCTCTTTTTCACTTCACTAGGGACACTTTACTGCACTATGGGCACTTAGACACTTGCACACTGTTATTCCTAGCCAGCATCTGTGATGGGAAATCAAGCAGTCATCTAAACATTTAGATTGAGCTTTAGCTTAGAACACCCTTGAAGGTGTTTAAGGAGATTAGGGCTAGTTTAGAGGATTCTTCTTAGACCTCTCTGAGTCTTTATAGCCCTTCTACCTATCCAGCATTTCTGGAAACTAGCTAAGAGAAAGGGTGGCTGTGTGTCTGTGATACATTTAACTTTATATCACCTTATTGACACTTTATCACTCCGGTCTCCATACTCTCTGCCTATACCCATCTATTTAGAGGGAATTTCCTTGCCCCTGCCAATATCATATAATAGGTAATAGTATTACCATTATTACACAATTAGGTCTCTGAGGACAGGTGTCAATCCATATCTGCCAAGTGACCCTATGTAGGGGGAACAGTCTCTATTCTGCTCTGTGTCAGTGAGTATCATGGTCTCTGAGTACAAGTGTCAATCCATATCTGCCAAGTGACCCTATGTAGGGGGAACAGTCTCTCTTCCAGGGCCGGACTGGGGATACAAAGCAGCCCTGGAAAAAAAAAATCTATGCCAGCCCCATAAGTCATTGCGCCATATATTGTCGCATGTAATATGTAAGGCTATGTCTTGCCACCCCAGATAATAGAGTTATGTTATATATATATATAGCTTTTTCTAATATAATATATTGGTCCTTTCAGAGTAAAACATTTAATTATACAGTAAGCATACTCACATGCAGACACAGACAATCTCACTGACACACACAAGCTCATTGATACACAGCCTCATAGACAAACAATTTCACTAATATACATAAGCTCATTGACATAAAAACCCAAGCTCACTCACTAGCAGGCACACACACACACACACACACGCAAGCAAGCAAGCTCACTAGCAGGCGCACACACACACAGCTTAATGTAGTGTTTCTGGTGTCTATAGCCTGTCCCTGCAGGCTTTTGAATGTAAACACTGACTTTGCAGAGAAAAGGCAGTGTTTACATTGCTTCCTAGTGACACCTCTAGTGACAGACACTCAGACGGTCACTAGAGGCGCTTCCTGTGTCGGTGCGGATTGGCTGAGATCATCAAGCTTGATGATCTCAGTCATAGAGGCAGAGACCAGCACGACGTTGGAAAAAAAAAAGGTGAGTAAAACATTATTTTTAAAAACACACACAGACACCACGACTGACACACACACACACACACACACACACCATGACAGACACACACACCATGATACAGACACACAGCATGACACAGACAGACACACACACACAGCATGACACAGACAGACACACCGCATGACACAGACAGACACACCGCATGACACAGACAGACACACAGCATGACACAGACAGACACACCGCATGACACAGACAGACACACCGCATGACACAGACAGACACACCGCATGACACAGACAGACACACCGCATGACACAGACAGACACACAGCATGACACAGACAGAGACACAGCATGACACCGAGAGAGACACAGCATGACACAGACAGACACACCGCATGACACAGACAGACACACCGCATGACACAGACAGACACACCGCATGACACAGACAGACACACAGCATGACACAGACAGACACACAGCATGACACAGACAGACACACAGCATGACACAGACTCACACACAGCATGACACAGACAGAGACACAGCATGACACAGACTCACACACAGCATGACACAGACAGACACACAGCATGACACACAGACACACAGCATGACACAGACACACAGCATGACACAGACACACACCATGACACAAACAGACACACACACACACAGCATGAGAGACACACACACACAGCATGACAGACACACACACACACAGCATGACAGACAGACACACACACAGCATGACAGGCAGACACAGTGACAGACAGACACACACACACAGCATGACACACACACACACAGCATGACACACACACACACACACAGCATGACAGACACACACACACACACAGCATGACAGACACACACACTGACATACATACTTTTTGGTACCTGTGGGTGGGCAGACTGCTGTGCTGGTTGGCCGCAGGGAGAACTTGATTGGCGGCCGCAGGGGAAGCTCTTCTGGGCCGGCGGCCGGTGGGGGAGCAGGCTGTTCTGGGGGAGCAGGCTGTTCTGTCTCTGCTCCCCCTCCCTCGCGGGCTAGAAAGAGACCGGAGCCGGAATATGACGTCATATTCCGGCTCCGGTCTCATTAAGCTGCGCGCGAGGGAGAGGGAGCAGAGACAGAACAGCCTGCTCCCCCAGAACAGCCTGCTCCCCCACCGGCCGCCGGCCCAGAAGAGCTTCCCCTGCAGCCGCCAATCAAGTTCTCCCTGCGGCCGCAGGTCACCCCGGCCCCAGGTGCCGACGGCCCACCGGGAAATTTCCCGGTATCCCGGTGGGCCAGTCCGGCCCTGCTCTCTTCTGCTCTGTGTCAGTGTGTATCATGGTCTCTGAGGACAGGTGTCAATCCATATCTGCCAAGTGACCCTATGTAGGGGGAACAGTCTCTATTCTTCTCTGTGTCAGTGTGTATCATGGTCTCTGAGGACAGGTGTCAATCCATATCTGCCAAGTGACCCTATGTAGGGGGAACAGTCCCTATTCTGCTCTGTGTCAGTGTGTATCAGGGATCCTTAGGATAGGTGTCAATCCATACTTGCCAAGTGACCCTATGTAGGGTGAACAGTCCCCATTCTGCTCTGTGTCAGTGTGTATCAGGGGCTCTGAGGACAGGTGTCAATCCATATCTGCCAAGTGACCCTATGTAGGGGGAACAGTCTCTATTCTGCTCTGTGTCAGTGTGTATCTTGATCTCTGAGGACAGGTGTCAATCCATATCTGCCAAGTGACCCTATATAGGGGGAACAGTCCCTGTTCTGCTCTGTGTCAGTGTGTATCAGGGGCTCTGAGGACAGGTGTCAATCCATATCTGCCAAGTGACCCTATGTAGGGGGAACAGTCTCTATTATGCTCTGTGTCAGTGTGTATCATGATCTCTGAGGACAGGTGTCAATCCATATCTGCCAAGTGACCCTATGTAGGAGGAACAGTCTCTATTCTGCTCTGTGTCACTGTGTATCATGGTCTCTGAGGACAGGTGTCAATCCATATCTGCCAAGTGACTCTATGTAGGGGGAACAGTCCCTATTCTGCTCTGTGTCAGTGTGCATCAGGGATCCTTAGGATAGGTGTCAATCTATATCTGCCAAGTGACCCTATGTAGGGGGAACAGTCCCTATTCTGCTCTGTGTCAGTGTGTATCAGGGTCTCTGAGGACAGGTGTCAATCCATATGTCAAGGTGTCAATATGTCATATGTCAGGTGTCAATCCATATCCATTGTGATTTAGGAATGTTAGGTGATTTATGCCCTTTATGGATTAAAACCAGACTCTGCATCAACTGTGTAATTTTCCATGGGAGTTTTGCCATGGATCCCCCTCCGGCATGCCACAGTCCAGGTGTTAGTCCCCTTGAAACAACTTTTCCATCACTTTTGTGGCCAAAAATTCGCCTGCCCATTGAAGTCTATGGCGGTTCGCCCGGTTCGCCGGTTCGCGAACGTTTGCGGAAGTTTGTGTCCGCCGTTCGTGAACTGAAAATTTTGTGTTCACGACATCACTAATGCTAGGCTGTTTCTTATCTGTAACAACAATTATTTTATATTACACTTTGTTTCTATTATTGCTCTCTCAAGCAATCTGAATGACTGCACACTTCTTTTGAACAAAAAGAATAATTAGACAACAGTAAAGGACTTCATGTGTTTTAACTAACATATATCGTGCATACGAGAATCCAAAAAAAGGGAAAAGAAATATAATCCCTAAACGTGTAATTAACTCTCCATTTGACTTAGCATGGAGTGTGGGTTTTTTCTTGTGGCTGATTAGAACCAATCATGAAAGAAGGCCAGTTTGCTAACAGCGAGAAAGTGCCCCAGAAATGTCATCTTACCTTTAGTATTTAACACGACCTCTTTGTCCTTGATAACTTTAAAACTCTTGCTCTGCAATAAACAAACCACAATATTCCCCGGAGAGCTGGTTTGAGAAATGGAAAACAACAATTTGTATGATGCACTTTTCAATGGTTTATTTTATATATTTTTTTAATTTAGAGAAAACCATACTGATTCCTTTACTCTATATCAATTTGCTCATTAAAAAGCTGCGTTGAACAAATCTTCACGGCCCTTGTAAAATACACACACAAGGCGGAGATTTCACGGATGTGCCTGCAGCAGCAAAAGCAACATCCATTTTGTAGGGATGTCCCTGGGCAAAAATTTTTGTTCGGTTCGGAAATTCGGGTAAGTAAAAAAATGTGTCGGCAATTCGGACCAATGGCATTCGGTTCGGTTCGGCACTTTGAACCTGCCGAACGTCGTCACTTCGGACATTTGTAAGCTTCCGAATGGCATGAAATTTGTACGAATGTACATTCGGAACAAAACAAATTGCCTATCACTCATTTCATTGGACAGGTAATAGTGAATCCGGATTGGGCAAGCAAGCATTACATTGAGAAAAAGGAATTAGCTTATTGGTCAAGATTCCTGTCATCATTCATGTAATTTTCCCTCCCACGCTCTTGTTTTGCCACTTTTCAGAAATCACAATCACTATGGCACTTCCGAACTTCGTCGCTTTGGGACTTTGGCACTTCGGACATTCATAAGCATCCTAATAGCATGAAATTCGTACGAATGTACACTGCACATGTCCATTATTTTGACAACTTTGGCCCCATCGTGCCTTCTGCATTGTCTATCTAAGTTTACATTCTCATTCTCAGATGTGCACACACTGACATGTATACACACACAAACACAGATGCACACCTTGACAAACAGATACATGTACACTGACACACACATGCACATGCATGCACACCCTGACACACACACATACTGACCTACATACTTACACAGATAAACATTCAAATGTATGTTGCTGCAACTCTTGTTTCTCTTCCTCCATGCTGCCCGTGCCTCCTCCCTCCCCGTGCAGCATGCTCAGTAAGAAGCAGATATCACAGGGGTGCGGTCGGGTTCTTAAAGGGCTGTGGCACCCGACTGGGCCGCTGTACAGCAATAAAGCAACAATACCTATCGGGTAGCCCATAGCGTGTAGGCTCCGGTGCAGCAGTTGCGCCACTGATTCTAGTGGTGTAAGTTTTGCCAGAGGCAGGGCTGTTCTGAGAAATTTTAGGTGACATACTAATTACACATTATGGAACTAAAATATAATTTAGAACAAGAACATTGTATCTTATTTACACAGACTGATTTCTCACACATTGATTGTAGTTTAAAGACACATACCTATGAGTGTTATGGCTGTGGAGCTCTGTTATACACTCTACACACCAACAATAAGGAGTTCCTAGAAAAGAGGAACATTAGGTGTTGAGGCTTCTATTCTCGACCTGGGCAGAGGCAAACCCTTTGCTGCAGCATATTTTCCTCATACAGACATGATTGTCTCCCCCTCAAGCTTGGGAAGCAATAATTCAGACAAACATGCGTGTGTGCTGACAGGGCTGGTGCAAGGATTTTAGTCTACACAGGTGAAAATGCATTTTGCCGTCATCCTCCCCCGTTCCTCCCCAAAAACTGCATCTTCACATGTGTGTCCCTTAAACTTAATCCCCCTTTTTGAATTTCTTACCCCTTTTGTGTTTCTAATCCTCCCCTTTTTGTCTTACACTATCCTTTAGTATAATGTATCCCCCATTCCATTTGTGTCTCTTACAACCCACCCTTTGTGTGTCACTTTCTTTCCTCCAGCCCCTTTGTGTCTCTTTCTACCCCAGACCCTTTGTGTGTCTCTTTTTCCCTTTTCCAACTTCTCGATGTGTCTCTCTCTCCTCCCCCAGCCCCTCTATGTCTATCTCTGTGTCCACCCAGCTTCTTTGGTTGTCCTCTCCTACCCCTGTCTGACTATATTGTCCCTTCCCCAGCCTCTCTATGTCTCTTTATGTGTCCCTCAGCCCCTCTGGGTGTCTCTTTCCCAAGCCCCGGTTTCTCTATTTTGTCCTTTCTCCAGTCCTTTTTGTGTCTCCCCAGCCCCTCTGGGTGTCTCTCCCCCAAGCCCCTGTCTGTTTATTTTGCCCCTTCCCGAGCTGTCTGTGGCTCTTTTCCCCCCTCATACCCTCTGTGTGTCTCTTTCTCTCCACAGCCCCATTTGTGTGTATCTTCCCCCCAGCACCATGTCTCTCTCTGCAGCCACCCTATGTCACTTTGTGTCGCCCCACCCCCTCCATGTATCTCATCTCCCGATGAGTCTTAAGTCTCATTCCCCCAGTCCTCCATGTGTCTCGATCTTATACCCCCATGTCTTTCATTATCCCAGCTCCTCATGTGTCTCATTCCCCCAGATCCCTTATTTTTCTCATTCTCTGCCTTCCATGTGTATTAATGCCCCAGCCCCCTATGTGTCTCCTCTCCCAGCCCCTTCCATAGGTCTCATTCCTCGGCCCCCAATGTGTCTCAATTCCCCAGCCCCCTCCATGTGTCTCAATCCCCCAACTCCCTGTCTTACCCGCTCTCACTACCCATGTGCAAGCTCACCTCCCTCCTCCAGTATAGCGTGGCCAAGCACAGACCACAGGAGAGGAGCTTGTTTCCCTCTCCCCGGTTTGACAGGAAGCAGTTGGGCGCTCGCAGAGAACGCTTCCTGTCAGACCAGGGAGAAGGAAGCAAGCTCCTCTTCAGAGGTCCGTTTCCGGCCACGCTACATACAGAGGCCAGCAAGAGGGGAGCACTGTGCAGTGCACTCTCCTCTTGCTGGTCAATTGTATCCTGCACCCCCTGAGCCGGTGCGCCCTAAGACAGACACCTTATGGTAGCACCACCCCTGTGTGCTGAATCACAACTTCGGTTTATTACATGCACGCATACTGCTTTTATAGGCTTGCAACAGAAAATGGGAAAACTCGCTTCTTAACCTTGAAAGGATACACACCAAACAAAGGGGTTACAGTGGTTGGCATATGATTAAAACTGTTTGATACAAAATGTGCTGTTAGACAGAATGTTCTGTTCAGATTTGAGAAAAACAAACAAGTGCAAAATATTATATCAGCAAAAAATGAATGCTTACTTATAAATATAGCATGATATATTAACCCTTTCATTAGGATAGGATGGAGGGACAAAAGGATTTGGGTCCAAAATAGGGACTGTCCCCACTAAATAGGGACACTTGGGAGGTATGGGCAGAGTAGTTGTTAAGAAGAGAATTTATATAATGTCATGTCTTGGGTGGATTTGACTCACCTTTGTTATTATGTATGTAATGTACATCTGCCTGCTAGGCTTCCGCATTGCTTCTGAGTGTCAGGAGCCTATACTCATCGTGTTAAGAAATGGTCAAAGGATTCAAGCAACACAATTTTAATCTTCTCTATGAAGCACGACATACCATATGCACAGTGCGTTAGCTTTGATCGTTAAAGTTCCATTATTACTCTCCATTTCTTGATCTTGTTGGACTTACTGTGTGCCACTATCCTTATATCAATCTATATGGATTAAGTAAAGTCTGTCAGTCTGTCTGTCTGTTATGCCAATAATTCTGCAAGATGGTGAGAGGCAAAGAAGGTTGGAGCATTAAATCGAATCATCCAGATATGAAGAATCTTCAGAAAAGCCCCACTGCAGGGGAAGCGCTACATTGACAAGCAGTAGGGGTTACTCAGAATTCCGGGGTTGCTACAGATTATAGGTGGCAGGCAGTGTAGACATATTCACAGCCAATGGGAGGTAGAGATGTATTGGTCACTGGCCAGCAGGTATATTATGCCATGTCCATCTCTACATATTCACTACTGGTGATGGTGCACTAAACTGTTTAGTACCGGGTACATGGTGCGTGCCCTTCATTTTTGTCTATTCAGCAGTTAAAGGGATTAATTAACTCAAATCTGTATTCCTAACACTATGGTGTCCTATGGTTCCTTCCCACCCTCGCGGTCCCACCTCCAACACATGAAGGGTTAAAAAGCCCTTTAGATTCTGGTGCCAATGTCCTTCGGTGCTGGGTCAGTGTTCCGCCTCTTCTGATGTCATCCAGTGGGGGCAACTTAACCAATGAGCACTGCGAGCGCATTAGACTCTCCATATAGGAAAGCCTTCATTTCTGTTCTATAGAAATACTGACAAAACCTGGACGTGGTGTGCTCTGAGGACTAGGCAGGGAAGCACTGGTCCGTGTAGTAGTGTGCATTGATAAAGCACTGAATCTGCATACTGTATGCTGCCAAAGTCAGTCTTTGTGAACTCCATTCCAGCTTCCTAGCATACAGTCTGCACCTCAGACCTTAGTACATAAACCCCTTAGAAAAGCACAAACAGGAAACTCAATATGTCAAACTGATCACGTAACCAAATCATTGAAAACATGGGGATGCGTGAGGTTTTTGGAAATTACACACAATGCTTGCACAGTGAAAATGAAATTTGAGATTATAGCATTTGTTCCTGATGTAGAGCCAGGGAAGAGGTGGCTAGGGGTCTCAGGTCAATAGATGCTGCCTTTGGATTATTTTTAATAAATAGAAACCTTATTGTTATGGTAATGCTAAGGTGAGTCTTACATAATATAGAAAGCCCCTTAATCTGAGCTAATCTGTTTGTGCCATCACACATGTCTTTCTGCTTCAACTCTAACTCCTTGGTTATTACAGAGCAAGGTTGCATCCGGGGAATGTGTATTTGCGTGTCTGAAAATAGAATATGTCAGCTGCCATGACATACTCGCTGCCCCCTCCCTCCTCTCCAGAGTGCAATGATGCCCATTACTATGGCGACCAGCATCTGCACCTCAGGTGCTACAATGTGGCAGAGGCAGGATGCAGCGGTACCCTGCTGTGCTGGCCTGTGTGCTCCACTGCTCCTGGCACGGAAGTATCTAGATACAGGGGGGAGGTGTGAGGCCAACCTCTGCCATCCTCGATCTGTCTGAGGGTGATGAGGGTTGTATCCTATTTACTCCGTGTGTGATGTCTGTAAGTCTGTCCGTGTCTGTATATCTGTCCAGCCTATCAATATATAGAAGTTTTAAACATACCGTTTTTCACAGAAAATAAGACATCCCTCACAAATAAGCCCTAGTGCAGGGGTGGGGAACCTTCGGCCCTCCAGATGTTTTGGACTACATCTCCCAAATGCTCTTACAGGCATAATGCTAGCAAAGCATCAAGGGAGATGTCGTCCAAAACATCTGGAGAGCCGAAGGTTCCCTACCCCTGCGGCCTAGTGCATTATTTTGGGGAAACATTTATATAAGACCCGGTCTTATTTTCGGGGAAAGACGGTACTAGAAACTGAATTAACCTGTGAACATCTCTGGTCTACTAGAAATTTAAAATGCATGAAAGAATTCAACTGTATCTAATAATTGTATTATTTTCACGCATCATTTGCTTAAACCACTTCATGACAGGTGCATCGTCACGACTAGCATGGTGTAAAGAGTTTCTCCTATACTCTTTCAAGGAAGGGGCTAACAGAGCTAATCTGTGGTTTAGCATGACCAGTGAAATCTAGAGACCATTTGAATAAAATAAAAAATGGAAAGAAGAGCTTTTGTTAGTAAGAACTGCTGCAGAAAAGTCATATAAAATCCAGCTACCGCTTCAATAATGGTTTACAGCAGTTCCATAGCGTGGGTTGCCAGCTACCGGGGCAAGGCAAGTATTGCGCCCCCTAAAACGTTGTCTGTTAGCACTTCTCGAGTCCCTTAATGGGCACCTAAATAACCTCACTCCTATATCCCTACCCACCTGGTCATCCATGATGTGAGTGACACTGATAGTTGCATTGTCATTTTAAAACTTACCTGTGTATCGTCTATGCACGACTTTAGGCGTGAGGTGGATTTTAATAATTACACAATGCAACTATCAGTGTCCCCAAACACATCACGCGGTGAGGCAAGAAAGGAAGGAGAAGCGAGGATATCTAGGTGCCCATTAATAGGCATTGACATGATGCCAATTAATAGCAAGATCTCCTGTTTGAAGATGCCGGTGGTCTCTACTAGAGATGTCCCGAATAGTTCGCTGGCGAATAGTTCCTGGCGAACATAGCTTGTTCGCATTCGCCACGGACGGCGAACATATGCGATGTTCGCGTTCGCCACGGACGGCGAACATATGCGATGTTCGGTCCGCCCCCTATTCGTCATCATTGAGTAAACTTTGACCCTGTACCTCATAGTCAGCAGACACATTCCAGCCAATCAGCAGCAGACCCTCCCTCCCAGACCCTCCCACCTCCTGGACAGCATCCATTTTAGATTCATTCAGAAGCTGCATTCTTTTTTTTTTGTATTATTATTTTTTATTTTTTTAAGACAGAAGTGTGTTATATTTGAGCATGCTAGGCTGAACGTGCGTATATCATGACTAGTTGCACTGAGGGTATGAGTATATAGCAGTACATTGTTGTGAAAGATGGTTGTCATGTTTAGGGTGTAGCTTGCATGTTATCAACTGTGTATTTATATCAGCAGCTCCACCACTAGTTATAAATCAAGTGTGAGTCGCCCCATCCGGTGCGGGATTGTGGTGGCTTAAGGTGGAGGAGAGTGCTTGACGTGGGGCAGGCTCTGCATTTCTGTTTGTGCCTCCAGTCCCGTCTTCGACGCCTTTTGCGTTGGTGGATTTTAATGGGGACTGCTTCGCTTAGCTGTGGTGGAGCTTGTTGGGGCTGTGGTGGAGCTTGTTGGGGCTTCCTGCTTGTTATTTGCTTCCAAAATTGATTAAAGAGTCTGTCCAGCTTAGACTCAATATCCTGTCATGCTTTGCTGGTACCAGGAGGACATGCGGCTGCCGCCATATTGGGAGAGTCGCAGATGAGTATTTCAGCCTGGGCGGCTGTGCTCTGTGTGTCCATTAGCTCCAGACAGCCTCTCAGGGGTGGACTGGGATAACCCCCACCGGTCCGAGGGGGGGGTAACGGAGCTCCTGCCGGGAAGTAGCTGCTCCTGGGTATCCCAGGATCGGGAGATCGGCCGCCTCTCCAGCCCGGTGAGCACCAGGCCACACTTGCCACGCGGAGGTAAGTAAGACTCTGTCGAGTTGCTGACCGCTATTAAGCATGTCGGGTCGGTCAGCTAGGAGCAACATTGCTGGGTCATCCCCTTCTGGGGTGAAATTCGCTTGTTGATAGCTTAAAGTGAGATATTGAGGGAGCTCACATGAAGTGCGTCTTTCCTCCATGACAGCTAGGTCCCGCCCCCCGGAAGCTGCATTCTTAGTGAGAGGAGGGACAGTGTAGCTGCTGCTGATTTAATAGGGAAATCGATAGCTAGGCTAGTGTATTCAGTGTCCAGTACAGTCCTGAAGGACTCATCTGATCTCTGCTGTAAGGACAGCACCCCAAAAAGCCCTTTTTAGGGTTAGAACATCAGTCTGCTTTTTTTTTTTCCTGTGTAATCTAATTGCAGTTGCCTGCCTGCCAGCATGTGTGTCAGGCTCAAAGCGTATACTGTGCCCACTTGCCCAGTGACACCACTCATATCTGGTGTCACAATAGCTTGCATTTAAAAAAAACAAAAAAACACTTTTTTGACTGTAATATAATAGCAGTCAGTTTCCTTCACACGTGTGCGTTTCAGGGGCTGCCAGGGCACAGTGTCACACCAGTGCAACTCATATCTGGTGTAAAAGTAGTGTACATTTAAAAAAAAAAACTAGAAATTTGACTGTGAAATAATAGCAGTTTCCTTCACACGTGTGCGTTTCAGGGCCTGCCAGGGCACAGTGTCACACCAGTGCAACTCATATCTGGTGTAACAGTAGTGTACATTTAAAAAAATAAAAATAAAATTTTGACTGTAATAGATTGAATAGCAGTTAGTTGTCTGCAAGCGTGTGTGTCTACTCTGCCAACTTCTGCCACTGCACACTGCCACTCATATCTGTTGTCACAGTAGCTTGCATGCATAGTAGCACTAATCGAAAAAAAAAAGACAGGAAGAGGCAGGCCACCCCGCAGGGGCCATCGTGGTTGTGGTGCTGTGATTCCCTTTGGCCCTAGAATAATGCCCAGTGTTCAGAGGCCACGTACCCTGAACTCGAAAAGTTCTGAGGACATAGTTGACTGGCTAACACAGGACACCCAATCTTCTACAGCTTCCGCTCGGAACCTTGACGCACCATCCTCCTCCAGCTTAGATTCGGGCACCTTTCAAGTTACCACTCGCCCGCCTGCTGCCACCACCAACACTAGCACCACAGCCACTTCACTTGATCTGTCAGAGGAGTTATTTACACATCAGTTGGAAGAAATGAGTGATGCGCAACCATTATTGCCAGAGGATGTAGATAACAGGGTTATGTCTCAGTCAGGCAGCATTACACACATGGACGTACGGTGTGATGATGATGATGATGTTGTACCCGCTGCTGCTTCCTTTGCTGAGTTGCCTAGGTCGAAAAAGTCTAGATTACCTCACCTTTCTATTTATATTTACACACTTTTTATTTGAAATTTTAATGTGTTTATTTTTTAACTTTATTAAATTAGCACTTTTTTGTGCATTATTTTACCAAACAACTGGATCCAGTCTTCAGTGTTGCCAGGTTCCAAAGGGAGTTGTCACCCATATTTGACACAATACTTATATACTCAGAGCCAGTTTTGGAAGGCTCTGAGCCAGGTGAGCACATTCTGTAATTTTTACAACTTTGCTCTGCATTTACAGATATCACTTAGAGTGTATATCCTTTTGTGTCTCCTTTTCTTACAACACACATTGGAAGCACAACCTCTGAGAAGATTTGAAAATGGGGGTGTATGTTACCCTAAAACATACTTGCTGAGGAGTTTAGAGCCTGTTTTCTAAAAAGGCTCATAAGCATGTGAGTTTGTTACTTTGCATTTAATTACCACTAGTTATAAATCAAGTGTGAGTCGCCCCATCCGGTGCGGGATTGTGGTGGCTTAAGGTGGAGGAGAGTGCTTGACGTGGGGCAGGCTCTGCATTTCTGTTTGTGCCTCCAGTCCCGTCTTCGACGCCTTTTGCGTTGGTGGATTTTAATGGGGACTGCTTCGCTTAGCTGTGGTGGAGCTTGTTGGGGCTGTGGTGGAGCTTGTTGGGGCTTCCTGCTTGTTATTTGCTTCCAAAATTGATTAAAGAGTCTGTCCAGCTTAGACTCAATATCCTGTCATGCTTTGCTGGTACCAGGAGGACATGCGGCTGCCGCCATATTGGGAGAGTCGCAGATGAGTATTTCAGCCTGGGCGGCTGTGCTCTGTGTGTCCATTAGCTCCAGACAGCCTCTCAGGGGTGGACTGGGATAACCCCCACCGGTCCGAGGGGGGGGGGTAACGGAGCTCCTGCCGGGAAGTAGCTGCTCCTGGGTATCCCAGGATCGGGAGATCGGCCGCCTCTCCAGCCCGGTGAGCACCAGGCCACACTTGCCACGCGGAGGTAAGTAAGACTCTGTCGAGTTGCTGACCGCTATTAAGCATGTCGGGTCGGTCAGCTAGGAGCAACATTGCTGGGTCATCCCCTTCTGGGGTGAAATTCGCTTGTTGATAGCTTAAAGTGAGATATTGAGGGAGCTCACATGAAGTGCGTCTTTCCTCCATGACAGCTAGGTCCCGCCCCCCGGAAGCTGCATTCTTAGTGAGAGGAGGGACAGTGTAGCTGCTGCTGATTTAATAGGGAAATCGATAGCTAGGCTAGTGTATTCAGTGTCCAGTACAGTCCTGAAGGACTCATCTGATCTCTGCTGTAAGGACAGCACCCCAAAAAGCCCTTTTTAGGGTTAGAACATCAGTCTGCTTTTTTTTTTTCCTGTGTAATCTAATTGCAGTTGCCTGCCTGCCAGCATGTGTGTCAGGCTCAAAGCGTATACTGTGTCCACTTGCCCAGTGACACCACTCATATCTGGTGTCACAATAGCTTGCATTTAAAAAAAACAAAAAAACACTTTTTTGACTGTAGCAGTCAGTTTCCTTCACACGTGTGCGTTTCAGGGGCTGCCAGGGCACAGTGTCACACCAGTGCAACTCATATCTGGTGTAAAAGTAGTGTACATTTAAAAAAAAAAAACTAGAAATTTGACTGTGAAATAATAGCAGTTTCCTTCACACGTGTGCGTTTCAGGGCCTGCCAGGGCACAGTGTCACACCAGTGCAACTCATATCTGGTGTAAAAGTAGTGTACATTTAAAAAAAAAAACTAGAAATTTGACTGTGAAATAATAGCAGTTTCCTTCACACGTGTGCGTTTCAGGGCCTGCCAGGGCACAGTGTCACACCAGTGCAACTCATATCTGGTGTAACAGTAGTGTACATTTAAAAAAATAAAAATACAATTTTGACTGTAATAGATTGAATAGCAGTTAGTTGTCTGCAAGCGTGTGTGTCTACTCTGCCAACTTCTGCCACTGCACACTGCCACTCATATCTGTTGTCACAGTAGCTTGCATGCATAGTACCACTAATCGAAAAAAAAAGACAGGAAGAGGCAGGCCACCCCGCAGGGGCCATCGTGGTTGTGGTGCTGTGATTCCCTTTGGCCCTAGAATAATGCCCAGTGTTCAGAGGCCACGTACCCTGAACTCGAAAAGTTCTGAGGACATAGTTGACTGGCTAACACAGGACACCCAATCTTCTACAGCTTCCGCTCGGAACCTTGACGCACCATCCTCCTCCAGCTTAGATTCGGGCACCTCTCAAGTTACCACTCGCCCGCCTGCTGCCACCACCAACACTAGCACCACAGCCACTTCACTTGATCTGTCAGAGGAGTTATTTACACATCAGTTGGAAGAAATGAGTGATGCGCAACCATTATTGCCAGAGGATGTAGATAACAGGGTTATGTCTCAGTCAGGCAGCATTACACACATGGACGTACGGTGTGATGATGATGATGATGTTGTACCCGCTGCTGCTTCCTTTGCTGAGTTGCCTAGGTCGAAAAAGTCTAGATTACCTCACCTTTCTATTTATATTTACACACTTTTTATTTGAAATTTTAATGTGTTTATTTTTTAACTTTATTAAATTAGCACTTTTTTGTGCATTATTTTACCAAACAACTGGATCCAGTCTTCAGTGTTGCCAGGTTCCAAAGGGAGTTGTCACCCATATTTGACACAATACTTATATACTCAGAGCCAGTTTTGGAAGGCTCTGAGCCAGGTGAGCACATTCTGTAATTTTTACAACTTTGCTCTGCATTTACAGATATCACTTAGAGTGTATATCCTTTTGTGTCTCCTTTTCTTACAACACACATTGGAAGCACAACCTCTGAGAAGATTTGAAAATGGGGGTGTATGTTACCCTAAAACATACTTGCTGAGGAGTTTAGAGCCTGTTTTCTAAAAAGGCTCATAAGCATGTGAGTTTGTTACTTTGCATTTAATTCTACCCACTGGTTGAAACAACTCTGCACTATACAGTCTTTATTTAGTTTTTTTACATGTAAATATATGTGACCCAGTCGAATTGTCCAATTAACTCAAATCGGGTGAGTTTATTTTATTATATAGCGCTGCACTACTGTCCCACAGAGTGGTAGAGGGCCTTTTCACTCTCTATCTTCTTTGTGTGTTCTTATTGTACCTCACCTTTATTAAGATGAATGAGGGATGGATCCCGAAGGGACTGACAGTGGGCGATACATTCGACTAAAAAGGCCTGATGAGGGGGACGTAACAGGGATTAAACTGATAAGAATAGTACTATTTAACACACCACTCCTATCTGGTGGCACATTAGATTGCACGCGCAGTGCCCCAAATTTGAAGTAGGAGGACCGACCAAGCATCTTTTTCCATCTCCCGGTTCCTAAAATCGATGCCATTTACACTGTGGTGGAATCTCAGTAAAAAATAAATTTACTAGGACAAGATTGCCATGTGGCATATGTGTAAATGTTGGTGTATCAGTTAGTCAGTTACACGTAGCTAAGATACAATCAACACTGTATTGAGCAAGTGCAGGAATGCAGAAACTGAAAACACTTCCCCTCCTCCATTGTTCTGGGTGAGCCATGTGGTCTAACAGGTAAGGGAAGTTAGGCTTTGTTCAGCTGATTGGGTAAAGAGTATATGTGGGTAGAGTTAACTATAGGAGGAGCTATATGTCTATATTATGCATTTACACAGTCAGTTCTGGGCTCAGATCTTGTTGTATTTTGGTGACATTAGTCCCTCTGAGCCCCGGTCGGTGAATCGAATAAAGAATCTCTTCCTTCCTGAAGAAACCTGTGTCCACTTCTCTGTGCTTGGCTTCCGTCAGTTTCTCCGGTATCATTTGGTGCATTTGGCCGGGAAGCTCATCGTTCAACGGTAGCTGAGAAGCAGAGGCGTGAGACAGTCTATCTTTGCCCACGCTCCCTACGGCTGCACCCCTGAACTTCTGCGTGGACCTCCTTTCGTCTCGGCGCCACTGGTCTGTTGTCCAGGAGATCATCGGCCTCTACGTAGTAAGTGCTGGGGTGCCCCCGTCGATGAGTGTGAACCCAGGTTCAGGAACGAGGAGGTAAGACGACTACTGTTTTAGACGGTGGACCCACTAGGGGTATTGGATACCGATTGTGCGGTAGGCCCATAAGGGGTTATTTGTGTATGGAATCTGCCCCCTCCAGTGGAGGGAAGGAGCGAAGGCGCACCGCTCAATTAAACGCCCTTTAGTAAGCCCGTTTAATTTTGGTTTGGAGTCAGGCGGGGTTCTGGTGTAAATAGCCCTAGCCGGACACCGGTGTCTTGTCTAGACTAGCGTTCTAGGGTGTATATTACGTTCGCTAGGTCGGAGGGACCGGGAGACTAAGCGGCGTCTGTGTAAATTCGGTCCGCTAGATCTCAACCTATCTTGGCTAAGTGGGAAGGCGTGTAAATTTGGAACCCACTAGATTTTTGATAGAGTATATAGACTAAGAGGGTTCTGTGTAAATTCCGCCCTCTAGTTTGCTATATGTGGTGTTTGGGCAGCGTGGCTAACCAAAACGGATGTAAATTGTTTTAGGTAGTCTGTGACGAAACCAATCTCGCCACATTGTATTGGAGGAGCCTGGTTGCCCGCCTGCTGCCTTTGGATTATGGACCGGCAGCTAAAGGGTTAATTTTGCTCTGCAGAAGGATTTATTTCTCCCTTTCTGCACAGCAGTTCGGTAGATTTCATATACCGAACAAACAGCCGTTCGCCAACCTCCCCAGAGCCGTGGGAAGCCGGCCGGCGTTGTTAATTGGCCACCCAGAAGCTGGAGTGTGCTGCCAATTTACCTCCCTGAAGCTGCGATTAACCGCAGCTTAATTGCTTGTTAACTTTGTGCCTGCTGTTACACTTAGCGGCCGCTAGGTGGCGGTGTTCTGGAGCTCCCCGGGCAGCCAGCGCTTTTCTGCCCGGCTTTCATGCACCAAAATCGGACACTTTTCCGTGCAGGCACCGCTGAACCTCCAGCCCCTGGTTTTAATTCGTATGGATTTGGTGAATGCAGGGAAATTCGGTATTTTATGTTTTATGTGAATGCTTTAACCCAGATAGCAATGCCATGGAGCCTGTTCGTATAATTAAAGACTTTAGCTCCATGGCACTTAAACTGTATTCGGGTAGTCTGGGTGCCATTCACCTAATAATGTGCACCCAGACCTGAGCTATCTGGGGATATGTTACATGTCTGTGTTTTATGTATAAAATGTGTCTTTATGTATTTTAAAGTGATAGTCTGTTTCTGTGTCACCATGTGCATAATGGAGTCTGGCCTTTGTCCTGGGAGATAATTGAATTACTTCATTAATTATCTCCAGGACAGAGAGGAGGAAACCAGGATGCATTATGGGAAAGTATTGTGGCTGTGTGTACGAAAGTGATACATGTCTGTCTGCTGTTTCAGTCTTCCATCTGGTCCCCTAGGGGAGTGTCCACCAGGTGGGAGACCTGCATAAATACAGGGGCAGGTAGCCCTCGATAAACATACCACTGCTTGACCTTCAACACGGAGCCTTGTCTCGTTCTTGGGGGGATTCACTGTATGCTGCTGGAAGATTGATTGCTAGGAGTGTAAGCTGATGTCTGCTTTTCCTGTTCGTCTGCTAGCAGCTATTCGTGAAGTTCCAGTTTGGAGTGCTATCTTATTCCCTGGTATGCAGTTCGGGAGTTTGATGTATTCACCTATATCCGAATTCGTGAGTTTTGGTGCTTTAACAGTAGCTGTGCCTTTTTGTGAAAAGGGGATTATCGCCTAAACGGATTTTTACCCTTTTCTGCTGAAACGGTCCGTTACATAGTCCATCAAGGTACTGGCCAATAGATTTGTTGGGAATTGTAAATGTGTTATTATAGCGCACGGTACCATAACCATGTATAATAACTACTGATATTGTAAATAACTACTAATAACTGTCGTCTATGTTGTATGTTTAACACCATAACCACTACTAATTGAACTGTGACTTTAAATTGTACTCTAACCAATGCTAACCGTACTATAACTACTGTTTGTAAAGACGATGTTACTGGGGTGTGTTATAGATGGGTAATTCAGATATAGGGAATTATAGCGTGGGTGACTGTATAGTTTCACCAAAGGGCACAGTATTAGTTACTTAGTGACTGGTTTAACAGCTGTGTGTGTACGGGAATTCCCTGTATGTTTTGTTGTATGAGTTTGACCTAGTAACTGTGCCACATGGTGCTGTTGCCAGGGAAACGAGTGTGACTGTTGGAGGTGTGTTTGTTGTGTTTCTTTGAATTAGACGCTCCGTTGCTAAGTATGGATGCGCCAGAATTCAAAAATTAATAATCCCTTAGAATGTATGCTACATAACTTTAAAAAGAGATATAATGTGTGTGATTTTGGGGTTAAATTGGCTCCGAATCACCTGACTATCTTATGTAGTAGAGAATGGCCTCTGTGGTAATCTGTCTTGATTTAAATCTAGTGCAGCGTGTACATGTGGATGTATCTATTATGCTTGAATTCTATGACCAGTTTCCATATTTTGACTGTTAAAGCGGCACTGTCATGCCGAATTCCGTTTTTTTTTTAACCCCCCTCCCGCCTCAACTACATCCAATCGACCCCCTAGTCACCCCCAAATGCCCCTATGCCCCCCACATTACCTATTTTTTATTCTTTATTTTCTGCCCCGATCTATATTCAGGGCGCCGCCATCTTTGTGCGGGTAGGTGAAGTCCCTGTGGGACACGTCATCTGCCCACACTACACAGACTGTGAGATTCCCGCACATGCCCAGTGAAACATCTGGACATGCGAACGGGAATTTCACCTATTCATTCATTCATCAGACAGACGAATGAATGAATAGAAAAAAATCAGACGAACAAACTAACACTGTGTATCAGTGTTCGTTTGTTTGTTCGGTTTATTACAAGGAGGGAGCTACCGGCGTGCAGCTCCCTCCTTGCAATATGTAAAGACAGAAGCGGCAGGGAGCAGTGCTCCCCACCACTTCATAAGCCCCCCAGGTCCCCTCCTCACTCTATGGGGGTCAATATGACCCCCATAATAGCACAAGGGAGATTAAAATCTCCCCAATGCCCCTACTCGCTATACCGAGAGTAGGGGCATGTCCACTAAACAGTGAGCAGCCTGTGGCTGCTCACTGTAAAAAAAAAAAAAAAGGGGTAATAAGGGGGGGACGGGGGACCTACTGTCCTCCCCCGCCGGACCCCACCCCTGCACGGCGGGTGGGGGCCATAATGGGAATGAGGGGGGACCTACTGTCCTCCCCTCAGGCCCCCACCCCTGGGCGGCGGGTGGGGGCCATAATGGTAAAAGGGGGGGGACCTACTGTCCTCCCCCCCGGCCCCCACCCCTGGGCGGCGGGTGGGGGCCATAACGATAATGGGGGGGGACCTACTGTCCTCCCCCCCGCCCCCACCCCTGGGCGGTGGGTGGGGGCACTAAGTAAATTCCCCCCCCCCATCAAGGTGACTAGGGGTGCCCAAGCCCCTAGTCACCCACCCCCCACCCAAATACAAAATGCCCCTACCTACCCCCGTCACCCGAAAAAATAGTGAGGGGGGAATAAAATTGCTAACCTGTAAAGTAAAATTAAACTTACCATTCGACGTCTTCTTTTTTCTAAAATCTTCATTTTCAGCCCCAAAAAAGGCCAAATAAAAAAACCATCATAGCCGTCGAACTAAAAATAAAATAAAAAACCCGAGCGCAAAAAAAAACTGACGAAAAAGAAAAAACCCGAGCGCACAAAAAAATAATCCATCTTCACCCATGGAGGGCTCCGCGCAGATTAGCCTAAGAACACTCTGATTGGTGGGTTTAAGCCAATCAGAGTGCTCTTTGTCATTTTACAAGCGTGGGAAAGTTCTTTGGAATTTTCCCACGCTTGTAAAATGACACAGAGCACTGTGATTGGATGGCTTGAAATCCATCCAATCACAGTGCTCTGTGTCATTTTACAAGCGTGGGAAAGTTCTTTGGAACTTTCCCACGCTTGTAAAATGACACAGAGCACTGTGATTGGATGGATTTCAAGCCATCCAATCACAGTGCTCTGTGTCATTTTACAAGCGTGGGAAAATTCCAAAGAACTTTCCCACGCTTGTAAAATGACACAGAGCACTGTGATTGGATGGATTTCAAGCCATCCAATCACAGTGCTCTGTGTCATTTTACAAGCGTGGGGAAATTCCAAAGAACTTTCCCACGCTTGTAAAATGACACAGAGCACTGTGATTGGATGGATTTCAAGCCATCCAATCACAGTGCTCTGTGTCATTTTACAAGCGTGGGAAAATTCCAAAGAACTTTCCCACGCTTGTAAAATGACACAGAGCACTGTGATTGGATGGATTTCAAGCCATCCAATCACAGTGCTCTGTGTCATTTTACAAGCGTGGGAAAATTCCAAAGAACTTTCCCACGCTTGTAAAATGACACAGAGCACTGTGATTGGATGGATTTCAAGCCATCCAATCACAGTGCTCTGTGTCATTTTACAAGCGTGGGAAAATTCCAAAGAACTTTCCCACGCTTGTAAAATGACACAGAGCACTGTGATTGGATGGCTTGAAATCCATCCAATCACAGTACTCTGTGTCATTTTACAAGCGTGGGAAAATTCCAAAGAACTTTCCCACGCTTGTAAAATGACACAGAGCACTGTGATTGGATGGATTTCAAGCCATCCAATCACAGTGCTCTGTGTCATTTTACAAGCGTGGGGAAATTCCAAAGAACTTTCCCACGCTTGTAAAATGACACAGAGCACTGTGATTGGATGGATTTCAAGCCATCCAATCACAGTGCTCTGTGTAATTTTACAAGCGTGGGAAAATTCCAAAGAACTTTCCCACGCTTGTAAAATGACAAAGAGCACTCTGATTGGCTTAAACCCACCAATCAGAGTGTTCTTAGGCTAATTGCAGGGCGGGGCAAGGCTTTATAAGCCTTGCCCCGCCCTGCAGAGCTCAGTCTGCGCGGAGCCCTCCATGGGTGAAGATGGATTATTTTTATGTGCGCTCGGGTTTTTTCTTTTTCGTCAGTTTTTTTTTTTTTTTGCGCTCGGGTTTTTTATTTTATTTTTAGTTCGACGGCTATGATGGTTTTTTATTTGGCCTTTTTTGGGGCTGAAAAATGAAGATTTTAGAAAAAAGAAGACGTCGAATGGTAAGTTTAATTTTACTTTACAGGTTAGCAATTTTATTCCCCCCTCACTATTTTTTAGGGTGAGGGGGGTAGGTAGGGGCATTTTTTATTTGGGTGGGGGGTGGGTGACTAGGGGCTTGGGCACCCCTAGTCACCTTGATGGGGGGGGGGGAGATTTACTTAGTGCCCCCACCCGCCGCCCAGGGGTGGGGGCCGGGGGGGGAGGACAGTAGGTCCCCCCCATCTTATTACCATTATGGTCCCCACCCGCCGGCCAGGGGTGGGGGCCGGGGGGGAGGACAGTAGGTCCCCCCCCCTACTACTATTATGGCCCCCACCCGCCGCCCAGGGGTGGGGGCCGGGGGGGGGAGGACAGTAGGCCCCACCCCCCCACTACTATTATGGCCCCCACCCGCCCCCAGGGGTGGGGGCCGGGGGGGGGGGAGGACAGTAGGTCCCCCCCCTCTTATTACCATTATGGCCCCCACCCGCCGGCCAGGGGTGGGGGCCGGGGGGGAGGACTGTAGGTCCCCCCCCCTACTACTATTATGGCCCCCACCCGCCGCCCAGGGGTGGGGGCCGGGGGGGGGAGGACAATAGGTCCCCCCCCCCTCTTATTACCATTATGGCCCCCACCCGCCGCCCAGGGGTGGGGGCCGGGGGGGGGAGCACAGTAGGTCCCCCCCCTCTTATTACCATTATGGCCCCCACCCGCCGGCCAGGAGTGGGTGTCGGGGCGAGGACAGTAGGTCCCCCCCCCCCTCCCTACTACTATCATGGCCCCCACCCGCCGCCCAGGGGTGGGGGCCGGGGGGGAGGACAGTAGGTCCCCCCCCCTTTATTACCATTATGGCCCCCACCCGCCGCCCAGGGGTGGGGCCGGGGGGGAGGACAGTAGGTCCCCCCCCCTCATTATCTTTATGGCCCCCACCCACCGCTCAGGGGTGGGGGCCGGGGGGGGGGGACAATAGGTCTCCCTCCCTTATTTTACTTTACAGCCCCCACCCGTCGTTTAGGGGTGGGGGGCAATATTTTTTTTATTTTTTTTTACAGTGAGCAGCCACAGGCTGCTCACTGCTTACTAGACATGCCCCTACTCACGGTATAGCGAGTAGGGGCATATTATTTACTAATACCAAGTCATTTTTACTTAGTATTAGTAAAGTTGGCTGAAAGACCAGTTTAGGTCTTTCAGCCTTTTAGTAGATAGCTCCCTGATACCGTGGGAATTAGGGAGTTATCTACTAAGCGGCTGCAAGATGCAGCCACAGCAATGAATAGGATCGGAGTTTCATTCATTTGAATGAAATTCCGATCCGAACAAAGTACCGAATTGCATCCTAACACCAATGGAGAAACAGTGCTCATTCTGTTAGGATGCAATTCGGCAGTTTTGCCGGCGTTCTGTCTAAGTGACAGGACGTTCGGCAATACTGACAGGAAGCATTGTGGGAACTGGGAGGAAAGCTAGGGATCATGGGAAAATTGGTCTGACCAGCGGAAATGAAGCACACTTTGCTCCTCCGCTGGTCAGAGCTGGTCAAGCGGAGGAATCCTCCATAAGACAGAGTCCCTACTTTGTCTTATGATTTTAAAGAAAACTAAAGAAGACAGGAAGAAAAGAATAACAGATCCCGAGAGAGGGGGAGAAGAGGAAGAGATTGAGGAAAGGTAAGTTCGGCATGACAGTGCCGCTTTAAAACAGTTTGTGTTACTAGATGGTTACCAAAGCTGGTTTGTCCATCCCCAATGGAATCTGACCCATCTGACCATCCCTCAACTAAATTCTTTAGCAAGAACTGGTGCAGCTGGTATGTCCACCTGTGCTCTCTGTGCCTACCTACCCCCCCAACTGGTTCTTGTACCCTGAGGCCATTTTTGGTGGAAGGGTATTTTAGTGTTTTTCTATTATTGTTCAGTTTTATTATTAGCAGTCAAAATTGTGAGGAGTATTCTTAATAACAGTAACGCTGATCCACTGAATCAGATAATTCTCAGCAATTACACAATACCATAACCACTGATAATACCATAACCACTGACAACACCATAACCACTGACAATACCATAATCACTGAAAACACCATAACCACTGATAACACCATAACCACTGAAAACACCATAACCACTGATAATACCATAACCACTGAAAACACCATAATCACTGAAAACACCATAATCACTGAAAACACCATAACCACTGATAACACCATAACCACTGACATAACACTATAATTACTGAGCCTTGTGTGCCTTTAGTAACAGTAAATTAGTTTTGAAATACAACTGGATGAAATGGTCAATAGGACGCTGGAATACACTTTTATCATTTTTGGTTACTGGTCAGGCTCCTCCTAACCCTGTCCGAAACATTTTGTTAACCAAGTTACTGACCAGTAAAATTAATTTATCCATTTCCACCTACCTTACCACTCCCCGACCGGAACCTATGACTAAACAACCCTATCTAAGTCCCACCCTAACCTGACAAATGACCGGTGCCCTCCAACTTTGACATTTACAAATGCCACTGCAGCTTACCCCTGGTCCCCCACACATTGATATTAATGGTCAATTACAGTTGGCAGACCCTGTATTTGTTTATGTCCCGTTCACCATGACTGATCTGTTTAATTGGAAGACCCATAATTCCTTTATGAAAGCCGACGAGTCACCTAGTGCTTTCTATGAGAGATTGCTGGAGTCATATAGATTATATACTCCTTTTAATCCAGAGGCCCCTGAGAACTCTCGAATGAACAACTCAGCATTTGTCAGCCAGACCCAAGGTGATATCAAAAGAAAATTGCTAAAGTTAAAGGGATTTGTAGGAATGTCCATATCACAGTTAATGGAAATTGCAAGTCAGGTGTATATGAACAGGGAGATTGAAACAAAGCAGGAGGAAGAACGTAAAATGAGGATGAAGGCAGATATGCTAGCTGTAGCTATCATAAGTGTAGAGAGACAGGGAAGGGAGGTGAATAGAGGAGTTGAGAATAGGCTGAGTAAGGGAGGAAGTAGGAATCACTGTGCGTATTGTAGAGAGGAAGGATATTGGAAAAGTGACTGCCCTCAGAGGGAATATAAAGATGGTATAGATAAGACAAGAGAGAAGGTTACGAGATGGTTACAGAGGTGGCTATAGAGAACGTCTTGGAGGGAATGACAGTAGTAACAGAGGAGGTGTTCAGGAAAGTAGATACTATTCCCCTACCCAGAGATTAAGGGATAGAGAAGATAGAGATTTTGTCGGTCTGGCTGACACTGTCATGGAAGACTATTGATACCGACTGGGCTCCATCCCCCTTTAGCCGAGTGCAGCCTATGGTCGATGTATCAATAGAGGGAAAGAGGAGCTCTTTCATGATTGACACTGGTGCTGAGTACTCTGTGGTAACTAACCTAGTTGCTCCTCCTTCAGGAAGACTATAATTATGATAGGAGCTACTGGGAAAAGCGCTGCTAGACCAATTCTCAGGAGTCATACTTGTATTCTAGGAGGCCATTTTGTTAAGCACCAGTTCCTATATATGCTGGAGCGTCCAGTTCAGCTTCTAGGACGAGATCTATTATCAAAGCTTCAAGCCCAGATAACTTTTAAACCCAACGGATCAACGTCTCTGAAGTTTAATAGATCACCAGGCATAATATCAGTATCGGTGCAAAAGGAAGAAGAATGGCACTTCTACTCTATAATAACAAATACAGACCCTAAGAGTGATGAATCCTTATTTGACATTTCAAGAATATGGACAGAGAATAATCCTCCAGGACTTGCTCGCAATATTCCACCAATACACATTGAATCAAAGCTTGGAGCGTATCCTGTTAGCCTTAGTTAGTACCATATATTATAGAGGGCTAAGGAAAATATACAAACCTATGTGGATAAGTGTGTAAAGTATGACATCCTAAAATTCTGTACCTCCCCTTGGAACACTTCATTATTACATGTTCAGAAGCCGGAATCAGATGAGTATCATCCTGTACAAGATCTAAAAGCAGTTAATAATGCAGTAGTCAATATACACCCAGTGGTACCCATCCCCTATAATCTGCTTTCTTTAATACCAGGTGGGGCAACCTACTATACCTTCCTAGACCTCAAAGATGCTTTCTTTTGTTTCTGGGGTACTGCTGAAAAATTATGTATGGGCATCCACCTTCCATACTTGGTAACTTAAGGGGGGGATTTGAGTCAGTTGGGAGAACGAATTACCCGGCAGCAGGTTGTAGAGTTGGGTAAAACTATGGAGGAGGTACAGAAATGGGTACACGATAGATTACCTGTGAATATTTATCCACCTGTTCATTCTTACCATCCAGGGGATCAAGTGTGGATAAAAGAATGGAACACTGTTCCATTAGGTTCCAAGTGGAGAGGTCCCTATGTTGTTCTTTTATCTACCCCAACAGTTGTAAAGGTTGTAGAAGTGACTCCGTGGATTCATCACTCTAGGGTAAAAAAACCAGCGGCAGATTCCTGACAAGCTACCAGATCCAGAGAATCCCTGCAAGATCCGGTTAAAGCGCACGACTCAGTCGGAGTGACGAGGAGATATTGGGATTACAATCGTATTTAAAGAGATTAGTACGTGAGTGTTTTGACGGCCATAATAAAGCCTGACCACTCACCCATGTGTCATAGCCAGGGTGTCTCGAAGGGACCTCTGTGAAGAAGAGCAGAACTCCATTCCTTGCAGCCCTTACATCCTGGAAGCCGAGGTGCCATCGCACGGACGAAGACTGAGGATGAAGACGTCGAAAGAAGTGTTTTTGATAATATGTATTTTTGTGTCTTTTTATATTCAGGAAGGTAGAGGTACCGACACTCCTAGCTGTGAGGTTTGCATTAAGACTACTATAACAGGTAATCATATTTCCCAGACCCTAATTTGGCATTCACAATATGAGTGTAAGGGATATGTGTCTAGGTGTAGATACCTAGGTATAGAATATAGTGTATGCCATTTAGGAGTAGGAGAACCTAAGTGCTTCAATCCGGAGTATCAACCCCGTACAATTTGGTTGACCCTCAGGAATGGAGATCCACAGGGGACCCTAATAAATAAAACTGTATTAGAAACCGTACATTCTTCGGGTGTTCTGCTATTTGATGCATGTAAAGCGATATCAAGTGGTAGAAAGCCGTGGAATGTATGTGGGGATCTTAAGTGGGAGAGAACGTATGGGTCTAACGATAAATATATTTGTCCCAGTAGTAAAAACAAGTATGTAAGTCCAAAATGCCCAGATAAGGATTATAATTATTGCCCATATTGGTCTTGTGTGGGGTGGGCAACTTGGGGACAGACAGCAGATAAGGATATGATTGTTACTGAGTTGCCTACCAAACCGTATTGTAAGTCTATGGAATGTAACCCAGTCCATATACTCATAAATAATCCTGAACAATTTTTAGATAGGTCCGGTAACTTATTTGGGTTCCAAATATATGGGACGGGTTTAGATCCTGGGACAGTATTATTTATAGGGATAGAGACCGATACCGTAGCATCCCAAACTCATCAGGTTTTCCATTCTTTTTATGAAGAGATGAGTGTGGAAAATAAGATCCCCCATAATGCGAAAAATGTATTTATAGATCTAGCCGAAAACATTGATGGTAGTCTTAATGTAACCAACTGCTATGTGTGTGGAGGTACTAACATGGGAGACCAATGGCCATGGGAAGCAAAGGAGGTAATGTATTCCGGTTCTGAGACAGTTGAACAGTTAATATCTTCTCAAACTGATTATCAAGTGAGTGTTAGAGGTAAATCTGAGTGGCGATTAAAGACCTCCATTATAGGTTATGTTTGCATAGCAAGGAAAGGAATAATGTTTAATACATCTGTAGGAGAATTGACTTGTCTAGGGCAAAACGCTTATAATGATAGTACAAAAGATACAACTTGGTTGTCAGCTTCAAATGTCTCAGAACCACCTAATCCGTTTGCAATTTATACCAATTTAAAGGATGTGTGGTTTGACCTATCTGCTACATCTAGTTGGAAAGCCCCAGCAAATTTGTACTGGATCTGTGGTAAGAAAGCCTATTCGGAGTTACCACAGGACTGGGAAGGGGCATGTGTATTAGGTATGCTCAAACCATCCTTCTTCTTGTTGCCAATTGAAACAGGAGAGACCTTGGGAGTTAAAGTTTATGATGTGAATCATAAAAATAAGCTAGCATCCTTGAATGTAGGTAGCTGGGAAGACAATGAGTGGCACTGGCTACCTTAGCGCGCTTCATTGCCAATAGGAGGGATGTAATATGTGAGGGAACTGGTTAACAGCCAAATTGTATGCCCATGAAGTGTTATTGTATTCTAATACAGGGATTCAAGCCTCATTCTACCATTAGGCAATTATGGATTCCTCTGTAAAGCACATAGCCTTCTTACCAGGTAAACCAGTTGGGCTGTTGATAAAGTCCTCCATTCACTTCCAGTGCAAATAGAAGGAGGTGTATGTGGAAAGTTCAATCTCAGCAACTGTTGTCTGCACATAGATGATGAAGGGCAGGCAGTGGCTGATCTCACAAGCCACATGGCTAAACTGACGCATGTACCGACTTAAGCCTGGAATGGGTACAATTCTAGTAGTTGGTTTGGAAGTAGGTACAAGCAGCTTGGAGGGATCAAGACATTGGTAGGGGAGTCATGTTGATTATAGTGTGTCTCTTTCTACCATGTTTGGTTCCATTGGTAATTAGGTCCATACAGAGTGTCATAGAGAGCACGACAGAAAGGAAACCAGCTGCGCATGTAATGGCTGTTTGCAAGTATGAACCCTTAGCCCAGAGAGAATATATTCAGAATGAGGAGTGCTGAAGGAATTTGTAATGATGCTAAGATGCTTACGAGGTCTGTTCTGATTCATGGCAACCTGAGGTGTAAGCAAATTATGGTTAAGTGATGCATCTGGAATTGTGAAATATCAGAAGCATCAAAGGGGGGAATGTGGTGGAATCTCAGTAAAAATAAATTTACTAGGACAAGATTGCCATGTGGCATATGTGTAAATGTTGGTGTATCAGTTAGTCAGTTACACGTAGCTAAGATACAATCAACACTGTATTGAGCAAGTGCAGGAATGCAGAAACTGAAAACACTTCCCCTCCTCCATTGTTCTGGGTGAGCCATGTGGTCTAACAGGTAAGGGAAGTTAGGCTTTGTTCAGCTGATTGGGTAAAGAGTATATGTGGGTAGAGTTAACTATAGGAGGAGCTATATGTCTATATTATGCATTTACACAGTCAGTTCTGGGCTCAGATCTTGTTGTATTTTGGTGACATTAGTCCCTCTGAGCCCCGGTCGGTGAATCGAATAAAGAATCTCTTCCTTCCTGAAGAAACCTGTGTCCACTTCTCTATGCTTGGCTTCCGTCAGTTTCTCCGGTATCAACACGACCCCTGATAGGGGACGTAACAGGGATTAAACTGATAGGAATAGTACTACTTAACACACCTTATAATAACGCAGAGAGAGGCAACGCAGAGAGAGGAGTCTGAAGAAGAGGAGTCAGAGGAGGAAGGTGGCTTTGAGGAGGTGGAAGACCAAACACAGCAGGCGTCCTAGGGGGCTTGTTATCACCTTTCGGGGACCCTTGGTGTTGTACGTGGCTGGGTGGAGGAAGAGACCTTCAATGACATCAGTGAGGATAAGGAACGGGACATGGCTAGCTTGGTATCCAACTATGTAATTTTCCATGGGAGTTTTGTCATGGATCCCCCTCCGGCATGCCACAGTCCAGGTGTTAATCCCATTGAAACAACTTTTTCATCACTATTGTGGCCAGAAAGAGTCCCCGTGGGTTTTAAAATTCGCCTGCCTATTGAAGTCTATGGCGGTTCGCCCGGTTCGCAAACATGTGCGGAAAATTTTATGTTCGCGACATCTCTAGTCTCTACAAATGGGAAATCTTGCTATTAGTAGGCATTATGTAATAGGAATTACACGAGCACAGTATGGCGGTAATTAGCAAGAAAAAGGCTGTAAAATGTTACGTGGCAATGTTTATTTGCCTCGTCATGTTGAAAACCTGTGTAGAATGTTTAAACATTGGGAGATTGTCTGTGTGAGGGGGAGAGCATACACTTTTTAAAATGTATTATTACTATTTCTTTACTTTGAGGGGCAACCGCACTTGTGGCCCCCACGCTACACCACTGGGTTTATTAATCCAGATACTCGATTTGTAGAATACTAAACTAACTAGGGATAGATTTACAAGATTTCATTATATGCTGGCACAGTTGTAGTTCTATAACAGCTGAAGAGCTTCCTGGTGGCTACATTTGCTAGTACACTTTTTAAAATAATATTCCAGACTGGCGATTGTGTACTTTTTAAAAGCAATATATAGAAAATACATTAAAAAATACATTCCATTTAACAAAAAAACAATAACAAAATATATTCTACCCCGTCACTCCCCGGGTCCTGCATTTACTGCAGTTACCAAAGATTTAACAAGATTTAATGAGAGATGAGGATATCCCGTAAACCATAAACCCGTTTTGAGGACATGTCGTTTAGCACTTGACAACAGTTTAATTCATTACTTAACTCCTTAAGAGTTCCTTTAATAATCTCCTCCTCATCAACCATAGAAAGCATCGCTCCAGTTAGTGGGCCTCAAACTAATGTTCTAACATTTTAAAGGATTTGTCAGTATATTAGAATATTTCTTTAACCCCTTAAGGACACATGACGTGTGTGACACGTCATGATTCCCTTTTATTCCAGAAGTTTGGTCCTTGAGGGGTTAAACTCAGAAACTTTATTTTTTTTTTTATTTCATAAAACACTATATTTTTATTCCTGTGGATTGGTTACAACCTCTTTTTCACAACTCCATATGTGCTCAGATACATTACAAAAACAGACGCAACAACAAACAAAATGCAATACACTTTGGATGCTGTATTGTGTAAATGCTGGTAGTTCCATTCTTTATATACTGTGAGGTCACGGCTTCCCAATTTTTCCCCTTCCCAGCCAGCACGTTACAGAGCTTGTGCTACACTAATCGAACATTTTACTCTAATTGCACAATTTGCTCTGCACGTTTCAGAATGATGCAGGGGAACTTCCTTCATGTACAAATTAGATTGATGACATGCAAATTAGAATATCCTAATTAGTGGTTTCAACGGTCACACATGCAGTAATGATCACTGTAAGAAGGTGACAGTTCTGACATGGAAAATAATAATTAGAGACTTTTCTGCATCTCATAAACTATACACATCATTCCCACATTCCTATTACAAGGGTTTTCGTGTGTGTTTTGTTCCAATGCTATTTTTTAAAAATATTTGCTGAAGATAAAAGTTGTGTTAAAAATAATATGGTGCATATTAATCTGTATTATTTGAATGGGTCTAGCATAATTATGTGAAATTGAGAGTTGAATTAAGTAATTGATGTTCTTTTTTGTAAAATATTTTTCATAAAAATCTAGCTACATTATTTTTCTAAAGATATCCCATTTTTGTTCTTGTTGTGTAAAAATATGGCTTATTTTAATTGTTGCTATTTTTGTCTATATCCCATTACACTGTCAGAATATTAATTACACTATGGTGTGCTTTGACTGACAGCGGAAATCCTTCAGCACAGAAGTTACACGTACGGTGTTTTGTGAAAAACAACAAATAAAACTAACTTCAGTTTGGAAGCTAATTAAAATTCTGAATGAGCCATACAGAGCCTTGAGAAACAAGAGACAAAATCACAAAATTAGTACTTTTTCATGTTAAATACTGAGGTCTATAGAGCTGTCACTTGTGGCGGCTGCTCAGACAGGACAGAAGTTGACGCCGTTACTCCGCCTTTTGTCAACATCAGGCTTTACCACAGATCTGCACAACACATCGTCCGCGGGCTGCTTACGGCCTGCACACTAGGGAAGCCCATCGGGTGGCCCATACATTAAGGACTTACCTTTGACCCTTTAACATTGGGACAAAGTCCCTTGCTTATTGGCAGCAGTGGGGGAAAGTGACAGCCAGTCACTTTCTCCCAGAGAGATATAAAGAAATCCAGGGTGCTCCAATGGACAAGTCCCAGTGCCAAAATGGGACTTTCACTTATATGACTCCATTTAGATTTTCATTTTTATATATTAGACTGTCATGATGATAAGAATTAGTAAAGAGGGAAACTGATATTATTGTGTGTGTGCATATCTTTATGTCTGTCAGTGTGTGTCTGTATATCTGTCCATGTGTGTGCATACCTGTATGTCTCTCAGTGTGTGTCTGCATGTCTGTCAGTGTGTGTCTGTATATCTGTCCGTATGTGTCTGTATATCTGTCCGTGTGTGTGAGTATCTGTATGTCTCTCAGTGTGTCTATACGTCTGTCAGTGTGTGTCTGTATATCTGTCCGTGTGTGTGAGTATCTGTATGTCTGTCCCTGTGTGTATATCTGTATTTTTATATGTAATGTTATATCTTTATATCTTGGAAAGTGAGGCGCTAAAAATGTATCTGCTGAGGGGCGTGGCTGGCGGCCGAGCAAGCTGGACGTGTCCGGATAGAGCTCCGCTGCAGCCACGGTGCCAACAGCCTACAATAGCCGAAATTCGACGGAATTTATTGGAAACTTGGAGTGCCAGCATAGGGGAACTGTGATGGATAAAAAGAACCCGAGAAAGCAGACGAAAAAACCGTCGGAGACGGTTACATTGGTCCCTGACATGTTCGCGGCCACCCGTGCTGCACGATTGAGCACTCAAGATGGCGGACGGGAAGGCCTGGGGACGCCGCGCTCGCCCTCGAGCCCGGGAAGCAGCGCCACGGTCGGGGCCTCTGATACGGACACAGGTCAGATTTTAGCAAAACTATCGGAAGTGCGCACCTACCTGGCCACCGAGATCGTCCGGAATACTGCTGAGGTGAAGGCCGAGATCCAGACCTTGGGCGCGAGGACGGCGGAGCTAGAAGGCCGGATGGAAACCACTGTCCGGGCCCATAACGACTCTGCTGCCCGGATCAATGCACTGTCATCTCAATTGCTAACGGCCGAAGCAGCGATCGAGGATCTTGGTAACAGGTCACGGCGGAACAACATTCGCCTCCGTGGCCTGCCGGAACAGGAGGGGGAAGGCTCCCTCATAGACGTTGTCCTGGACATTTTCAAGCCGCTTCTTCCAGGGGTGCCGGAATACTTGTGGCACGTCGAACGGGCACACCGGGCGCTTCGGGCCAGAAGGGCGGACGACAGGCGGCCGAGGGACGTCATAATTAAGTTCCTGTCTTTCCAGACGAAAGAGGCTTTGATGAAACGGGGCAGGGAAGGACCCATTGTGTACAAGGGGAATTCCCTGGCCTTGTACCAAGACCTGACCCCGGCGACTCTGCGGAAGCGACGAGACTGGCGTCCTATCACTGAACTCCTGCAGCAGGCCTCAGTCAAATATGCCTGGGGTCATCCTTTCAGGTTGCTGGCCTTCAAAGATGGCAGAACCAGAATCTTGTTTGCAGATGGCGATCCGGCGGGCTTCCTGAGAGAGCTGGGGATCCGGCCTCCGGAGGGCTTCGCAGTTCCGGGAGCGGCGGCGGAGGTCCTTCAGGCCCTCCCTCGTGAATGGTATGAGGCGGGCGAGTGAGTGTGATCGGTCTACGCTACGCGAATGCTGGTCGGCTACCGGTGGCTCCGGGCGGTGAGCTTTCCTGGGGGGGTCCCTGTGGTTTGGGTCGGCGGGCTGCAGGGGCTGCATTCCCTTCCCCTCCTTTAGATCTCGGGTCAGATACAGACACGGGTCTCTGTTATGGGCAGCGAGGCTCCCCAAGAATGGCAAGTTCGGGTTTTTTTTCGGCCCCGGGCGGGCTCCTTCTCTTTGGGGCGGGCTAGGGTTTTCATTATTATTATTACTATTTTTAATGCTGTTGTTGTTATTACTATATTCATTGATTTGCATTATGATTTTATTTATTGCTATTATGGTCACCGATAGTATCGTTGTCGTGGTTATGCTTCGGCTGCCGGTGCCCGCCCACGTTTCCCTATGGACCCTCTGGTTTGAGCCCCGGCTCCAGTTTGCTAATGTGACCACGGGAGGGGAGGGATTTGCAACGTGTCGCTAGTGGGCTCTGTCTACACAAACTTTGCTGGACTGACATGGCGGTGGGCGATTTTGCGTTTTAAATGTTTCATCTTTGTTTTCCACATCTCCCCTATCCATGGTTCAACAATTGCCGTACGTGTATCTCGCATTCTAGGCCTGGGGACTGTGGGACTGATCTGGGGGGCGGGCGGAGGATTTTCAGATGCAGTTGGGGTGTGTGCTGTAATATGTTTGTGATGGTTCACGGCCGCGTTGTGTTGCGGAGCATTAGCCTTAGGCTTATATGTGCCCTCTCCCCCCCCCCCCCCCTCCCCCCCCCTCTCCCTCCCCCCCCCCCCCCCTCCCTCTCCCCCTCCCTCCCCCCCTCCCCCTCCCCTCCCTCCCCCCCTCCCCCTCCCCCTCCCTCCCCCCCCCCCCCCCGGCTTTGGGTACGAATTGTGCTGCCCCTTAATCTGGCCTGGACCCTTTTGCACATTTACAACTTTAGGGTTAATTATGGGGGGCGGTCTCTCCCTCTGGGGCGGCTGGGGATATTCCATTGCGGGGATGTAAAGAAGTTATATGTTCCCCCGTCCGACAGGCGACCCCTGCTGAGTCCCTCCCTTCTTATTCTTCTGAAATCAGGCGGCTTTGGGCTGACGGGGCGGGAAGGCTGACCCCTCATTGCCGGCTCTTAAGGTCCGGACCATTAGCATTGGCGTGGTATATGCACGTTGTTTTTCTAGGATATTTTTAGATTGGCACCCTAGGGGTGCTTATCTTTTTGTTGGTCTATGTTTTTGCTACTCTGGAGCCTTTTTTGGACTCCGGGAGAGCTTCAACATACTCCCCTATTTTCCCTGGCTATAGGTAAGCCCAGGAGTTTGTTCTCATTGTTACTTTTCTTTCTTTTTCCTTCTTATACTTTCTCGAATTTTCCTTCCCCCTCTTCCTCCCACCTTTTTCACAGCCCTCTTCCCTTCCCCCCCCCCTCTTTGAGCCTTCCCATGGGAGGGGATGTTGATATACTCTATTACACCTCGAAGTGCTGCTCCGGTCAGTGGGACCCGGGTGGCTATATGTCGGAAATGTATTGTTTACTACCCCTAGGGTATTGTACTCATAAGAATGTAGCCAGGAGGTTGGGCCACCCCCTTAATCACTACCAATGTCTTTGAAATTGTTAACCTTAAATGTCAAGGGCCTCAACGCTCCAAGCAAACGTCGCCTTATGTTTAGGGATCTCAAACGTAAGAATCCGGATATAGCGTTCCTGCAGGAGACACATATACCGACCTCAGCGAAATTCGCGCTTAGGGATTATACTTTTCGGACCGTACACGAGGCGAGGGCTCTAAATAAACGGAATGGGGTAGCGGTGCTTATACATCACAGATGCCCTTTGCGGGTGGGCACTGTTACGGCCGACCCGGGTGGGCGCTTTATATTAATTTCGGGCTACTTATACTCTCATACCATCCACCTCCTCAATATCTATGCCCCCAATGACCCCTCTGTGGATTTCTGGGACAATATGACCCGGATGGTGAACGGCTTATCTCCTGGCATGGTGGTGGTGGGGGGTGACCTTAACGCCACGCCATGTCCAGCGGTGGATAGAGGACAATGCAGGGGACTCCCGCGGTCACACGGGAGAGGCAGACAAGATAAGTTGCTACATTCCTTCTTGCATCATACCGGTCTCATAGACATCTGGAGAGCACATCACCCTGATCGACGAGATTACACTTTCTATTCGGCGCCCCACGACACCTACTCTAGGATTGACTTGTTTTTAGTTAACTCTTGTTCTGCACCCAGGGTGTCGGGCAATGCGATTGGCTCCATTACATGGTCAGATCACGCGGAGGTCACGCTGACCCTGGATAGGTTGTGTGTGGCCTCTCCGTGGTCTTGGAAATTGAACACCTCATTACTGCATGATCCGGCTGTGGTTGAAACTGTTCGTAGGGAATTGCTAGAATACTTTGCGCGAAACACGGAGGCTGGAATTCGACCAGCCACGGTGTGGGCCGCACATAAAGCGGTAATCAGGGGTATATTAATTCGCGAGGCCTCCCTGAAGAAAAAACGTAAAACACAACTTTTATCATCTTTGCTAGAGGCTCTGGGGAAAGCGGAACAAAAGCACAAAACGGCACCATCATCCGACAACCTGTCGGACGTCCGTAACCTTCGATCTTCGATACGCGACGCACTTACTGACGACACCGCTAGGGCTATGACATGGTCCAAGAGGACCTTTTACGAGAAATCCAATAAAATGGATACGTTATTGGCTAGGTCTCTCCGCCCGAGACAGGGACATTCGCATATAACAAGGATTAAGGGTGCTTCGGGTAAATTCTGTACGGATCCTAATGAAATCGCTCGGGTTTTTACGGAGTACTTCACGGGTCTTTACAATCACTCTAATGGGACTGCTTTGGACCAACAACGCGAAGCGGAGGATACCCGGGCCTTTCTGGCACGCTTATCCCTTCCGGTATTGCGGGGTGTCGAATCTGCTGCCCTCGGGGCACGCATATCCGCCGAAGAGATAACCGCTGCCATTTCCATGTTGAAAGGCAATAAAGCCCCAGGCCCGGACGGTTTTGAGGGCAGCTATTACAAGACTTTTCATGGGGAACTTGTTCCCCATTTGGAGTCGTGGTTTAATGATCTAATGGAGGGAGGCATGCCGGACCGGGATATGTCACTGGCGGATATCGTACTTCTGCCAAAACCGGGGAAGGATGATCTTACCCCGGGTAGCTTCCGCCCCATCTCATTGATCAATCATGATTCAAAGATCCTGGCAAAAATATTAGCTTCTAGGCTGAACCCCCTACTCACTAGATTGGTACACCCGGACCAGGTGGGCTTCGTACCCGGACGGCAACTCTTCGAGAATACCAGGCGGAATGTCGACCTTATCTGGAGGCAAACAACTAGAAAAATCCCAACGTTGTTATTGTCCCTCGACGCGGAGAAGGCCTTCGATAGGGTTAAGTGGCCCTATCTCTTTGAGGTCCTTCGCCATTTTGGCTTACCGGACACTTTCATTACCATGATCAAGGCAATGTACACGGACGTTAAAGCACGGGTTCGGATTTCGGGGGCGTCACTGACGCCCTTTCACCTAGGGAATGGTACCAGGCAGGGATGCCCCTTGTCCCCCTTGCTGTTTGTCCTCTCCCTGGAGCCCCTTTTGCAGGAGATACGTAGTAACCCGGGAGTCCATGGGGTTTTGATCAGGGGTCAGCGGTACATAGTGTCGGGTTTTGCCGACGATATATTGCTGACCCTAACAGATCCGATTGGCTCTATGGGGACACTGGCGGAGATATTGGATACCTATGGCAGGCTCGCCGGGTACAGGGTGAATATGCCTAAATCGAGCGCACTTCCTCTCTGCATGACTGAAACAGATATAACAACTATCGGGGATACCTACCGGATTAGGATAGCGAGGGACCAGATCAAATACCTGGGGGTACGGTTGACAGCGAATCCAACACATCTATATACACAAAACTTCTCACCTTTGTTGCGCGCCCTGATCACCGATATGGAGAAATGGATAGACAAACCAATTTCTTGGATTGGTAGAATCCATTCGGTGAAAATGAACGTGCTGCCCAGAATCTTGTTTCTGTTCCAGGCTCTCCCGGTTAAGCTGACTAAATCTGACCTAGACGGGCTCCAGCAGGCGATAGGTAAATTTATTTGGCAAAATAAGAGGCCAAGAGTCTCCCGAAACATCCTATATAGGGCCAAAACGAGGGGCGGCCTGGGACTCCCGAATTTATACTTTTACTACTTGGCGGCGCAGCTGTCACAGGTAGTTCTATGGCATTCCCCTCCGGAGGAAAGGCGGTGGGTAGACTTGGAATCGTCTCTCATGGGTCCCGACTTACCTCAATTTCTGATGTGGGTCCCTAAGGAAAACCGACCCTCGACCTGCATCGAATGTCCGGCTATAGTGAATTCCCTGAGAATTTGGGACGCTACCTCGACCAAATACGGTTTATCACCCGGGCTTTCACCCCTAGCCCCCTTTTTGAGAAACACGGCCTTCACTCCTGGACTGGAGGCTAGAGACTTCGGGGGCATTGAAAGCGCAGGGATACAGCGTCTTTGCCATCTGTACAAAGGTGGCTCCCTAGTAACGTTTGAAGAATTGAAAGATAGGGCCACATTGCGCCCTGCCGACTTTTTTCGCTACCTCCAGATTCGGAACTTTGCCCAAACCCCTTTGATTAAGATCAGTGCCCAGAAATCGCTCACATTCTTCGAAACTATATGCCTCAAAGAACGGTCCCCTGGGGGCCTAATCTCCTTATTATACACTCACTTAAGTTCGAGTACGAAAGAATGGGGGGACCTCACTTACATATCTCAATGGGAAGCCGATTTGGGTGAGGAACTGGAAGGCATTGATTGGCAGGAAATTTGGGATGCTGCGGCCACTTCCTCTATATGTGTCTCCATGCAGGAACAAGCATACAAAACCATCTTCCGGTGGTACACCACACCGGTAAAATTATACAAGATGCGTAAATCGCCCACAGACTTATGCTGGAGAGGGTGCGGTTCGCAAGGGTCGTACCTACATATGTGGTGGGATTGTCCCAAGGCACAAAAATTTTGGAGATTAGTGGCCGGGCTTCTGAAAGATATCTTTAACAAAGCAGTTAAATTAGACCCCTGGGTGTTCCTCCTGGCCAGATCTTTGGACGACTGGTCCAGGGCGGAACAGGCGTTATTGCATAAAGTGAACCTAGCGGCCAGGAGAGCACTCGCCCAAGCATGGCTACATAGCGAGGCTCCCTCGCTTGACGCTGTCATACAGAAAATCAAGGATGCTTTCCTCATGGATAAGCTAACGGCGCGGGTCAGATGCACCCTCAAGAAGTTTGACAGGGTTTGGGCCCCGTGGATAGATAGCGGAATAGGCGATTAAGGCCGGAGGGATACGATATCTCCCCTGAGCCCTCGCTTCGAGGGCGGACCACTCGACCCCGCCCCACGCCCACGAGACAGCGCCCTGAGAGGGTCCTCCCCTGCCTTAAACTTCATACCCTGGAGGTGGCCCCGACCTCGGTCCAGTGCGTTGGGCTTCTAGATCTATACCACCTCATATAGCTATATAGCGCTTAACCCACGGAATACATTCATAGTCGTTGACGGCTAGCAGTATATTGCACCCCCCCCTCCCTACGTCTTTTCCTCCCCTTCCCTCCCCCCCCTCCCCCCTTGGAAGTTCCTCTTTTCTTTTTCATCTATCTCTCACTTTTCTTTCTACGATCGTCTCCATTTTCACCATATATCATCTTTTACTCTGTGCCCTCTATAGCATAACTCTCACGACCTCTGCATAGGGAACCGATGCAACACTGTAGATGCGGTTGGTCAGCTAGACCATATTGATGGTACAGAGTGGGCCAGTCCACCCTCGCGGGGGTTTCGAATGTTTTGCTGGGGATAGACGGTCTATTTGATATGAACACATGCCCTACCTCCTACTGATTACGAGTGCTACGCTAGATCGAACGGTGTATGGGGATTGATCATTTTTTATATTTCTTAAAAATTAAAAACCCAAGGCGCTGCACCATGACTATTTATATCCCGTTGGAATATGGCGAACAGACAACAATTAATGGAGACTCCGTCAGGATTATCCGCTCAGTGATTTATCTACTCTCTTCATGTACCAGTAACTGTATTTTTGATGCTTTCCTATGCAATGTTATAACCATCAGTCACTGCTGGTTTACTGTTGTCTTTTTGAATCCATGTGGTGCTTTGCCTTGTTATAAATAAAGAATTTAAAAAAAAAAAAAAAATGTATCTGCTACCGACAGACATTTATCCTATTTTATATAGGTAGACTCCCGGTTCCAAATGAAAATCTGAAGTCCAAAAAAGGAAGTCACCGGGTTGTACTAATGAGCAGGGGGTAACCCTTAATTAGTAAACACAGAAAAAAGAAAAAAATATACTAGTTCCCTGACACATATGCCCAGACGGGTACTGTGCCAGTAAAAAGTTGTACAACCCTGTAGAAGTATGCTAAACAGTTAAAAGAAAAATATTTATTGAAACTAAAATCACTTAGTCTCCTGCCAGAATAGATACAAAAGTAGGGTAGGCATCAGCCAATAGCAAAGCCGCAGGTAACAGTCCAAGGTAGAAAGGACTAATATATGTATACTCCAAGCAAACAGTCTATATACACTATATAGTCTGGGGATCACCCAAGAATCTCTCTGTCTGTTACTCCATACTAACAACTAAAAAGCTGCCTAAGACGGAACTCTGTTACCTCAGCATAGCATAATGCTAATGCCTACTATTACTACCAGATCTAATGAGGGACTAAGATAAATATCTAAGTGCTACTACCCACAACCCCAGTGCATAGTGAAAAAAAAAAAAGAATCAAAGTAAATAAAATAAAATAAAGAAAAAAGCCCAACGCGCGTTTCAGCGTATCAAGACAAAAAATTAGCTACATCTCCTGCTCCTTAAATAGCCGGTATGTGATCAAACATACCGGCAACAGCTGATTGCCCGTAACGGGTACTTGCCTTTCATTGGTCCAGAGGAACAAACGGTCCGCCTATCTAGCGACCGGGACCTGTGCCAGCCAATCCCCTCCATGCGTCCCACGTGGTGGCTACGTCATCGCCAAGTCACGTGGGCGGGGAGGGAAGAGGGCGGCAAGTGTCGTCTGGACCTCCTCCAGCAAAAACCACCGATACTCTATCCTATTTTAAATGTGGCCCCTACTTACTGCCAAGTTGTGCAGGTCTGCTTTACCATGTTAATAATTATGGTACCTTTTGGATTGCGCAAGAAAATAATTTATCAGCAGTTCATAAAGATTATACCTTTACGAAACACCGAGAAGTAAAAGGCTAAAGTAGCCAAACTGAACATATAGCTAATTTGGAGAATTGTTCCTGTTACATTACATACAAAAGGTGGAGCATGAAAAAGATATAATAGTATACCTAATACATTTTGTAATGGAGCTTGCATTGGTATTTTCAACTCATATACAAAAGGAAACAGAAAAAAAACACATGGTATAAATCTGTGAAAAAAATAAGTAAATAGTGATACAGGTGCTAATTGCCAACTCGCACAAAAAGAGCTAAAATAACCTGTTTCTGAGGTGTGGACCTGATGGTGATTTTCTGGTTCCACCAAATAAACAATAAATTATGATATCACAGTCTCCAACCAGTCCTACTGCCTTCCAATACTTCCTTAGACGATGACACTGACACTAAACAATAAATTCTGATATCACAGTCTCCAACCAGTCCTACTGCCTTCCAATACTTCCTTAGACGATGACACTGACACTAAACAATAAATTCTGATATCACAGTCTCCAACCAGTCCTACTGCCTTCCAATACTTCCTTAGACGATGACACTGACACTAAACAATAAATTCTGATATCACAGTCTCCAACCAGTCCTACTGCCTTCCAATACTTCCTTAGACGATGACACTGACACTAAACAATAAATTATGATATCACAGTCTCCAACCAGTCCTACTGCCTTCCAATACTTCCTTAGACGATGACACTGACACTAAACAATAAATTATGATATCACAGTCTCCAACCAGTCCTACTGCCTTCCAATACTTCCTTAGACGATGACACTGCACACACAGGTGCCTTCCTCCATGGCTACATTTAGAAGCAGAAGTTAGAGTTACGTATTAACTCACATTGTATCAAAGAAGCTCACACCTGGAACTGATATGCTTCAGAGTCAGTTGGCCACTCTCAGCCAGTGAACTCTGCTTTGCTCTGTAGAGGAGCAGGAGCTTATTGGTTATTGTGCTTGGAGTGTGCCTTTAACCAAATTCGTATACTTTTCTTTAAAGAATAGATTGATAGTTCCTGTTGGCCTAACACTTTCTAATAATATCCTGCAGTCCATTTTTATTTTAAACCATAATTTAAGTCCTTTAACTTTAGGGATGCTTAACTGCAGTGTTGATTAATTTCAACACGTATTTCTTCATTCTGAGCAAAAGCACAGGGACTTAAAAACCTTAAAAATGGTGCTGTCCCAATGAGAGTGCATCATATAATGTAACATTCTTATGAAGGAATGCAGCTGTCATACACCCCCTTCCACACTCACCTCTCTCTCTGTCAGTCTCTACACTGGTTTCCAGAAAGATTTAAGGTCCAGCTTACTTACAGATTGCTTTATAACTCTGTCCCACCTACCTATCCTCGGAGTCAGATTAAAATATCAGTGTCACTAGACACAGAATTCTAAGGTCCCACCCTCTTTTAAAAAGAAAAATCATCTACTGTTAGTTTAATTTATTTATTTACTGGACATCGCTGGTGTAAAAATGTCTAAAAATCATATATTTATATCAGATAACTGCATAATGTGCATACTAATGCTTTTAAAGGAACGTGTTTTGGTATATTGATACCTTAGAGAGAGTTCAGAGAAGGGCTACTAAACTGGTTCATGGATTGCAGGATAAAACTTACCAGGAAAGGTTAAAGGGACTTAACATGTATAGCTTGGAGGAAAGACGAGACAGGGGGGATATGATAGAAACATTTAAATACATAAAGGGAATCAACACAGTAAAGGAGGAGACTATATTTAAAAGAAGAAAAACTACCACAAAAAGAGGACATAGTCTTAAATTAGAGGGACAAAAGTTAAAAAATAATATCAGGAAGTATTACTTTACTGAGAGGGTAGTGGATGCATGGAATAGCCTTCCAGCTGAAGTGGTAGAGGTTAACACAGTAAAGGAGTTTAAGCATGCGTGGGATAGGCATAAGGCTATCCTAACTATAAGATAAGGCCAGGGACTAATGAAAGTATTTCGAAAATTGGGCAGACTAGATGGGCGAATGGTTCTTATCTGCCGTCACATTCTATGTTTCTATGTTTGAATTTGTGGGTATACGGAATGTAAAGGTTGGGTTAAAGGAGCACTAAAGAATTAATAATAAAAATATGTATTCCAAGCAGTATAGTGCCCTTGTCATCGTTCAGGTGACCAGAGTCCCCACTGCAAGGGTTAAAAAGGTATATTACTTACCTTGTTTTCCTCGCAATGCCAGTCTCCTTGGTTAACCTCCACCTCTTTGGCTGAGATCTTTGAGATCGACATTCTCCGCCAATCGAATGATATCTCATAGGAAAGCATTGGGAGGCTAGTGCACCTGCATGTCAGATTGCTATGCAGCGCCAATCAGATGATTTCCTGAGACCATCTGATAGAACTAGTGGAGTTTTACTCCATTTCACAGAAGCATGTCTAATGGCATTCCTGCAAAATGGCAATGCTAGCAGTTGCAAGGTTCAAACAGGGAGGGGGGGACATGGCACCCATACTTCTTAAGGAATATTATAGGAATACAAATACTACTATTTCAATTTAGGGTCCCCGTACAATAAGGGGAAAGAGACATTTTACTTACGATGTTTCCAGTGCCAAGACCCACTCCGTGCTGCTGTCTGGGTACCCTTCATTCTTGTCTTCCTGCAGGCTGACTGCTCTGCTACTTTATTCGATCCAATGCTTCTCACGGAGAAGCATTGGGGGACATTAAGCGGCAAGCTCCTCACACTCCTCCAATACAATACTTCTCTATTAGAAGCATCAGAAGACATTCAATGTTGTCATGCAATGCATCGGGACGAACGTCACAGAACAGAGTCTGTTGTCGGTGCAGGAGCACCATCTAGTGGCTGTCAGAAAGACAGCAACTAGGAGGTGTGTTAAGCACTGAAATATAAGCATCGCACAATCTCCAAAATGGCAGTTTTACATTAGTGCTTTAAAAAGAATGTAAAACCAAGTTTTTGAAAGAAGGGGCTTAAAGTTTGGGAGGGGTTAACATCAGCATTAGATAACATTTAGTTTAGACCAGTGGTTCCCAACCTATTTAGGATCAAGGTGCCCTTAAAGGGAAACTCCAGTGCCAGGAAAACAAGCCGTTTTCCTGGCACTGGGGGTACCCTCTCCCTCCCACCCCCCAATCCCCGGTTACTGAAGGGGTGAAAACCCCTCGTCGCTGTCTCCTCCTCCGCCTGATTCCGTCGGCCGGTGGACGAGACTGATCCCGCCCACCAGTCGAGGAGACCTAATGCGCATGCGCGGCAATGCCAAGGAGACCTAATGCGCATGCGCGGCAAGCGCATTAGCGCCCCCTATAGGAAAGCATTGAAAAATATTTTCAATGCTTTCCTGTGGGGAAATGAGCGACGCTGGAGGTCCTCACACAGCGTGAGGACGTCCAGCGACGTTTTGCTAGAAATCAGGAAGTGACCTCTAGTGGCTGTCTAGTAGACAGTCACTAGAGGTGGAGTTAACCCTGCAAGGTAATTATTAGTTTATAAAAAAAAAACTGCAATAATTACACTTGCAGGGTTAGGAGTAGTGGGAGTTGGCACCTAGACCACTCCAATGGGCAGAAGTGGTCTGGGTGCCTGGAGTGTCCCTTTAACCCCTTAAGGACACATGACATGTGTGACATGTCATGATTCCCTTTTATTCCAGAAGTTTGGTCCTTAAGGGGTTAATATTTCAGTATTTTTCCAAAGCACCCCAAGTCAAAATATCTAGGTTGTATATCTGCACAATGCTGCGGCATTTACTGGCGCTATAGTGTAATGTGCAGTGTTGGTGTTTGAAGGGGTGCTTGTATATTGTTAGTGTTTTATGTGATGTTTGATTGTAAATGTTCACTATTATATGCGGATGCACATTTGTGTGATGTATTTGAGTAAAGGGGTGTGTTTGTATGTATTTTTTTGAGTTTGAGTGAAGGGGTGTGTGTAATATTTGAGTTAGATTGCAGGAGTGTGCTTGTAGGTTATGCTGGTGTTTGACTGCTGGGATGTATGCACATAAACACACAGATGCTTATGAATACACTGACATACACACATGCACCCACCACGACACAGAAGCAAACACATATATACACACACACATACATACATACACACTCAAACTCATACAGATGCTTTTTTGTTATACCTCCACCCACCCTCCTGTTCTCTCCAGCTTACATTATGTGCCAGGAGGGTGGCTTGGAGTCCTGCTGCTGGTGGGAGTGAGGGTTCTGGAGGTCTTCATGCTCCTCTCCCCTCACGCTGCGCCTGCCTCCTCCTCCGCTGTCTCCCTGCATGATGCTGGGAGGAAGTGACAGGCTTTGTATCTCACCTGTTTACAATCTTCACAAGGTAAAGGTTTAAGCCTAACTGCAGTATAACCCAAAACCCGTGTAGTTATCACCACCATATGCTATCTCCTTTTATTTTACCTTATATTGAAATACACATACGTTACGATTCTCTCTTACCCTGTCCTAGCCTCTCCTAGATCTCACTAAGCTGGGCTCACTCCACTAACTAGATAGGGAGACGTAGCTTGAAATATGTTTTATCACATTAAATGTGCTGAACTCACTAATGCCATATTCTGTAGAACCATGTTTTTACAATGCGTGCTTACACTATTGTGGCAATGTAAGCTTGCTTGTTACGCTCGCAGTAAAAATAAAAAAATCAAGATGAATTTGTAAACTATTTTGACTTCCTAGTTGGGAAACGAGTGCATTTAAAAAGAAAAATACTTAAATTACTGAGGGACAAACATCAAAAAGGACAAAAATCTCAAAAAAAAATTGGACTCAATCAAAAAACAGACAGCAACTAAAGACTTATATTTTATTCACACAAATTAAACTCAACATTCTGGGCAAAACAGTGCTAGTGTGGGTGTAATTACAAAATATTATACAAGACAGGTGAATATAAAATCTATTAGAAATAAAATACCAATAGTAGGAAGGCATGGATAAGATATGGGTCGGAGATAGAGGCAAGATGAAATGAAAGTGAGGGAGAAGGAAGGAAGGAGGAAAAAAAAATCAATTCAATGCTGCATTCTGATTGGCTTCTTTGCAGCAAACCAGAATATACAGCTAAAATTGAAATGATGTAGACTGACCGACCATTAAATATTCAGATAAGAAATAACGGCTCTTGTTATCTATTATAAAAGGCAGGCTTACAAAAGAAACAAAAGTTTAACAATAAATAAAACACTAAACACAAACACAAAACCAGATATGGTATATAACAGTTTACATGTATGCTTGAAACAACTCAAATTAGAGAAGACAAAACATTACAAAGAATTAAGACATTTTAATCAATATATAAATATGAACAAGATCAGAAGTTATCTTTGCCAAGCATGTTTAAATTACAAATAAATAACACTTGCCAGTTTTTACCTCCCAAAATTTAAATGGTTTTACAGAAGATTAATACACTTTGTATTAGCCAATTTATTAAAAATTGTCCCTTTTTGCATAAACACAGTTTAACTGTAAAAAAAATGTAATGCATAAAAAACAAACTATAAAACTGACCAGTATCATTCAATATAAATTTGTATGAAGTTGCTAAGTGAGAGGACAGCAAAGACAGCTTGATAATGTACTAGTGTGCAATTCTGCGGCACATATAAATGTTTATTTATATGTTTTAATGATATATGCATTATTTGAAAGCAGAGAGCAAAAAAAAAAAAGTCCACTGGATTTAAACAAAGGTGGGAAAAATGAAGACTCACAGTATGTAGTTAATGTTTTAGAAACTGACTAAAATAAAACTGTATCCAAATATACAAAAACAAAACAAAATAAAAGACCCAACGTAAAGATAATAGCTATAACAGTTCATGCACCTTTTGGTAATATACTGGCAGTAGAGAAATAGCAGAAAGTTCCCTCCCAGACAAGCAAAGGACTCTGGCAGTTAGGAAACTCTTATTCTGGCCTAGGCAGCGAGATTTTATCCCATACGCCTCCGTACAGCAGGGGTATAATGAGAGAAATAGTTCAGTAAACAGCTGTACTTAGTGGAACTGCTGAGCTGAAGAAGCACAGTTTATGTTTGTGAACATATCAGGACTATGCAGACTACCTGTCTACTAGAAATTACAGGGTTGTTTATTAAAGTGAGACTTCAAAGTAAATTTCCAATTTAGGGCCAAATTAGTGAAACTGGAAACATTCTCTAATCAGCTATGCTTTCAGTTTGCCTCCTCTGGCCTTACATTTGAAATTCACTTTGAATTTTCACTTGAGTAAATAACCCGGTGTTTGTTCTACATGTTAACTAACACCTGTCCTCATCTTATTGCTTTCCTATTTGGATATACTGGTTGTTATACATTTTAAATTATCTTTTGTCATTAGGTGTTTTCAATTGAGCTTTGTTTTTTATTTATTTTTTCTTGGATCCGCATGATGTTTGTTTTGTCCGACACAGAATTATGGAGGCGATATTTTACTGTGCTACAGTGTCTCTTTAAATGTTTACGGTTGTATAAAAATTTGCTGAGTGGAAGTTTTATTTCAGGCACCACATCATTATTTAGAGAATACCCCCCATAATATATAATTTAACATAGAAACCTTTGAATTGCAGACAATTCATTTCTTTCAACTCTGGTAAACGTGGTTCCAATATTTACTGGTGTGAGATGTAATGAAGGTAACAATAAAACACATAATTTAACCACTGACCATTCCCATTTTGCTAAGATGCCGAAGTGGGCATAACCCCTATATATTTACTAGGGCATTTCTCACTTAAAGCTGTATGCATGTAAACATCCTTAAGGGTCTGTGTGCAAAGACTTGCGGGATTGATGTAATGTACCACTTTTGCATGTCTGTCATATAATTACAAATACAATCTAAAAACAAACGATTCAACTCACAGTTAACTTTCAACCAACTAATGGGTTGCAAAATATTTTTGATGGTGACTGCTCCTAAAACAAATAAATTAATTTAAAAAAAATTATATATATATGTATATATATATTTTTAGATCTGTTTGTCAAGCTCTGATAAGTAAGGCTAGTGGTGTTGTAATTGTACCACAGTGGTAAAACCAACAAAAGAAATAGGTAATACTGAAGAGGTACCCCCTAAAAAATAAACCCCAAAGTTATTAATAATGAAACGATTTCAAGGGGTTACCATCATGCATATTAACCACTACAGCCCGCTACAGTAGTTACAATGACAAGAGTACCGTGGCCTTGTTTCGTGGTAATGGGGCAAAATGTCTATCAATGGTGTGCCCTCTTACCAGGATCCCTGCAGGGCACATAGGGTCCTCTAAGGCCTGTGACGTGCATCTGGCTTCAACAAAGCTGCAGGAGACGGATGCTGATCCCACTGACCATTCGTTGGCTGAGAGCACTAGTTGATTGCTCTCAGGCAATAAATGATAATTTAGTGCAATGAGATATGCACAGATTTTACATTAGCCAGCTTGGAATTCTGGTTCTAAGCTGACTAATAATGCCCCAATGATGGTGCCGGAGGTTGAGTTACACCTCCTGCAGCAAAGGGGTTAAAGTCTGTACGTGCAGTGTTTCATCGTGAAACAGATTGCAGATACAATGGCTTCAAATCACTAAACCCTTTAAAAAAAAAAAAAAAAAACACCAACGTTTGGTCCTTTGTTCAGCAGCCCATTAAGATATTTAACACACAGATGTCCGATTAGGTATTCTCCCCTTGTAAAAGAGGAGTGGAGGCATCTTCTGTTTCTACATTGGTGATTAGTATGTATGTTCTCCGTCTATACCTCCGGGCGCAATATAAGCTTACAGCAGCAGCGATGAGCGATATCAAACCAGAGCAAATAGCAAAGATATAACTATCACCAAAATAGACAAAATTGTCTTTAGTTTTCAGCAGTCGCAGTTCTCGGAGGATTAATGTGAAGAGGTAAGAAGACAGACTCACAGCTCCGGCCGTTGACAAGGCTGCAAACGATAGGAATAAAAATAAATACATTTACATTTTGTTCAACCACTTTTATTCATGAACTCAAACATTCATTGTGCTTGGATGAACAATACAGTTGCAAATACTTAATTTAAAATGATTGAAAATAAATATAAAAACAAATACTTGATAACAAGCTGCATGTAAGTAAGAGGACATCTAAAGAGCTAACCTACTGGAAGTACTGAGCATGCAGCACAATAAAACAAAGGAGGAGAATACAGAGATTTTAGCACAATGACTAGCTAAAAATTTGTGTTTTTTTGTATTTTAAAACATTCATTATATTTTATGAAATTTACATACTATGTCAGGCACCACGTGTAAATGAAATGCTGTACTCATGGAGTATATGTGAAGGAAAGCTTTATGTGTACCACATATCTCAAAGTAGACAATAGCATTATTAGGGTATTGGAGCACTAAAATCAACAAAGAATAAATGCAGAAGAGGTAAGTGTGCAATTGAATGTTTCATGGTAAATTAATAACCAAGGGGTTAATGCCTGCAGTGCTGACTGTTGTATCTGCTTCACATGTGAGAGACAGGTTATATAACCTGTGTTATCCGCCTGCCTTGTGTACTTAAACACCAAAACAGCTCCCCCGGCTGTTACTCACACAGTCTCCATGAAAAACATCATAGAATGTTTACTTTGGAAGTTTTTTATCTCCTGCTCTGTTAATTACACTTTAAGAATAAGCTATTTTAGGTTCTAGCAGGCTATTAACAGAGCAGGATATATATATATATATATATATATATATATATATATATATATATATATATTTTTTATTTTTTTTTTAAGTAAGCACTCTGTACAATAAAAGTAGCAAAATAAAATTAGGAGTAGTGGCATAAGTCACATGCAGGGAGATGTGATTAGGGCTGTATAAACAAAGTGATTTAACTCCTAAATGGCAGAGAATTGAGCAGTGAGACTGCAGGGGCATGTTCTATACACCAAAACTGCTTCATTTAGATGAAGTTGGTTTGGAATTTAGGAGTGTCCCAAAATAAGGACACATGACATGTCATGATTCCCTTTTATTCCAGAAGTTTGGTCCTTAAGGGGTTAAGGATAAGCAAAATTTCTTCATCTTTCAGACCTTGGTTCTGGTGCTTAGTCATGGCATTTCGTCTACCTTGCACAGTGTAATGCCAGAAGGTATGGTGCTAGTCTATCACAATCTCTGGCTCTTTTGTTTGTTGTATGAATTGGCCCCAGCATCATATCTATAATGTATGCATGCTCGGGTGAGTGCTGCCCTCTTGTTTTCATATATATACACATTGTGGTCCTAGATCGGAACCCCTGTTTTAACCCATTAAGAACACATGACATGTGTGACATGTCATGATTCCCTTTTATTCCAGAAGTTTGGTCCTTAAGGGGTTAAACTACTCTCTTTCACATGTACCTCATTCTTGGGCCCTATTTAATCCCGCACTGCTGAGAACCCCAGGAAAACTATTTCCCCAGTAAGTGGATTAACCTTGTAAGAGCAGGCATTAGGTTGCAAGGTTAGGACCTGCCAAGAATGGGGTACATTGATGATGATGGGGAGGGGGAGTGGGAAAGGGAAAGAGTCATATTAGTCCAGTGATGTAGATGTTAAAAACAGATAAAATTCCTTTTTTTATTGGACTAATATAATTTTTTTTTTTTTTTTAATGACAGCTTTCGGGAGAACCTCCCTTTCTCAAGTCTGAAGAAAGTCTTTTAACACACATATAGATTGTTAAATTTAAAAAAAAAAAAAAACTATCACCACTGTTTCAAATTGTTTCAGAAATTATAACATTTTTAAGTGGTAATTACAGTAAAGCTTTCTATTACTGGCTCTTTGTTTTCAGTTGAATAGTTTTAAAGTGGCACTACTAATCACACTTACTTGAATACGTGTTGGGTTGACTTGTCACGATTCATAAAAAGCCAGGAGGGCTTCCTGATTCTCTCCGATGTTTAACAAAAGTGAGGTGGGCTGAAACTCCACCTTTTTGTTTGGCCACTTAAAATAAAGGATCACAAGACAAAGGTCTCTGCTGGGAATTTTTATGGTAATCATTTGGGCTGTGGGTAGAGCCTGGTCTGTGCATTCTAACTGGAACATTATCTTCATACCTTCTCTAGACTACTGAGAGTTACACTCCTGGGTCATACAGATAAGCTCCATGGCTGAATGTTGCACTGTCACAGAATACCACTTTTGGCACAAGTCAGTTTATGAAATGTCTTCCCTAGTAGATCTGCCCTGGTCAACTGTAAGTGCTATTATCGTTAGGTGGAGCACCTAGGAGCAACAACAGCCGAGCCACACATACTCCTAGAGAGAGGGCGCCGAGTGCTGAAGCTGTTGCATCACTCACTAGAGAGTTACAAACTGGGTACAACATCAGCACAAGGACTGTGCATTGGGAGCTACATGAAATGGGTCTCCAAGACCGACAAGCTGTACACAAGCCTCACATCAACATGTACAATGCCAGTCCTTGGAAGGAGTGGAGTAAAGCATGATGGACTTTGGAGAATGGGAAACGTGTTCTCTGGAGTGATGTATCATGCTTCACTATCTGGAAGTCTAATGAAAGATTTTGGGTGTGGTGGATGCCAAGAAAATACTACCTAACGGAATACATAATGCCCACTATAAAGTTTGGTAGAGGAAGGATAATAGTCTGGACCTGTTTTATCATGGTTGGGCTTGGCCCATTGGTTCCGGTTATCTTAATGCTACAGGATACAAAAACATTTTAGACAACTTAATGCTTCCCACTTTGTGACAGCAGCTTTGGGAGAGCCTGTTCCAGCATGACCGTCTAGGTGCTCAAAGTGGGGTACATAAAGACATGGTGAGTTTGGTGTGGATGACCTCAGCCCCATGGAACACCTCTTGGATGAATTAGAATGCGGAGATCTGACGTCAACATGAGCACCCGACCTCACAATCTAAGATATTGCATTAATGCTTCCAGAGTGGCTGCTGTTATAGTTTCAAACGGTGAGTTATGGGTATTGCTTCTTCTTAATACCCATGGTTTTCAAATGGGATGTCCAACAAGCTTAAATACAATATCCACATACTTTTGCTAATGTACGTGTTGCTGAGCAATCAGGGGCTTTAGATTGTAAAGTGTCAGACCACCATGCATTCATATTTTTAATTCACGGTATGACATGGCTCATGGTCCTGTTACTAGCACTGGATGTGATTAAAAGGAGCCAGTCCCAATGTCTAGTACAGCTGAAACACACACACACGGTCAGAAAGGCTTACTATTGGTAGGCAGCGCATTTAGTTGCGTTAGTTGTGTCAAAATGTGTTCCGCTCAGAGAGTCGCACATGGTAACACGCACTCATCTAATATAATCTTACTAGCAGTACAATGCAGAACACCTTCACGAGGGTTACCTGTGGTAATGTCAGTCCCTCAATAAATGAGCAGTAATTGTAATACACAGCATTTCACGGAGGGTTACCTGTAGTAAAATGAAGGATGGGTGTAATGTTTGTTCCCAGGACTCTCTTGTTTCTGGTCTCCACAAAATCGAGCAGGAATGCTGCCAAACCCAACAAAATACTGATATAGCAACAAGTCACCATCAAAATCAGGATATTTGTTCCACTCTGGTGAAGTAAGTGATCTGACCCTATGAAGAAAAATTATTTATGATCAATACCAAATGCATTATAATAGGAGGGCAAGTTTAGTTTAGATTCTTACACAAACAAAATTGCCTTTCTGTAAATTAGTTTAAAAAGGAAGTGTCACTTCTTTGGAATTTGCAACATTTAATAAGACCGTGAAAATCCACTATAACTTCTTTTACACTTTTTCATTAGATGCTCTGTTTTCTTGTAAAATTTAAATTACAGCTTTGGCAAATTACATAATCATCATTCAATTCAGACAAGGATTAGCCAGGGCACACACAGCAAATAAAAACATTGGAGAAGATTAAATGTGATTTAAAAAAAAAAAAAAAAAAGTGGTCTTCGTTTTTCGTTTCCAATCTGTTCATAATTATTAAATTGTTCTAAAAATTAATTAAAAGTTTTCATAAAAATCCATTCAAGAATCAGCTTCCAAATTTATAGCAGAGGTGAAAAAATGATAAGTAGAACAGATAGCTTTGCTGACAGAAAAAGAGATGTGGATTTAAATTAATGTTGCACACCTCAAAATACATATTTGTTAAATCCAGGAATAAGTTAATATAAAAATGCTAAGAAGTTTCCATTTAAACCAATATTATCAACTAAAGAATGTTATGTAATGTAGTTTTCATCAAGCAGTTATAGAAAGTTTAGTTGTAACTAATACTTTAAAAATCGGACATTTTCAAGTATCTTGGAATTTTAACCCCTTAACCCCTTAAGGACCAAACTTATGGAATAAAAGGGAATCATGACATGTCACACATGTCATGTGTCCTTAAGGGGTTAAGGACCAAACTTCTGGAATAAAAGGGAATCATGACATGTCACACATGTCATGTGTCCTTAAGGGGTTAATCAAAATTTTTCAAACCCTTTACAAACTGTCGAAATTCAAAGTGAACTTTAAACATAAACGCATAAACTTTGAATTCGCACTTTACTGAATAACCCTTTCAGTAATAACAATTGTTAATTTCAAGCGACACTATAGTCACCAGAACAACTACAGCTTAATGTCGTTTTTCTGGTTAGTATAGTCAGTCCTTGCAGGCTTTTTGCTGTAAACACTGCCTTTACATAGGAAAGCATTGGACTGGCTGAGATGGTAAATTCTGATGATCTCAGGCAAGGAAGCGAGTTGTGGAGGGGGGAGGACGGGAGCCAAATGTCACCCTGGCCAGTCAGCATCCCCTTATAGAGATCCATTGAATCAATGCATATCTATGAGGAAAGTCCAGTGTATTTACGCAGAGGTGGAGACACTGAATGTCAGTGTTGCACAGTGTGCAGCCCTTCCCCAGGAAGCATCTCTAGTAGCCATCTGAGTGGCCACGTGAGGTGTCCCTAGGCTGTAATGTAAACACTGCATTTTCTTTGAAAATGCAGTGTTTACATTAAAAGGCCTGCAGGGACTGACTATACAATACATTAAGCTGTAGTAGTACTGGTGACTATAGTGTCCATTTAAAGAAAATAATGTTAGGGTGTAGTGAAACAAACACTTTGCAAAATTGCCCAATCTAAAAAAATACAGAAACTGAGAAAAGACAGTCACAAAGTGAGATGCAGTGATTATGTGGTATAGATGCTGTCTCTTGGTTTCATATTAAACCATTAAGGAATGGTGCCCAAGTAATGCCGAATCTCAGAAAATATTTCACACGTGACTATGGATTCTAATAGCCAACAAAAGCTAATTAGTTGTTGCCTGACATCAATTATGTCATGCACACATTTTAAGAGTAGAGTGCCTCAAGGGGACAGTTTGCCGATTGCCTTGAAGTACAATGGAAACAAGTGTGTTTTAAAACTATATCAGTTGCACATCAAACCTGAAAAAGCTCTCCCATAGTGTTTACTGTGGAGAAGGAAATAAGAACGGTCACACAAAAAAAAAAAAAAAAACCCACAGAGTTCCTCTTTATGACTGGAAGGGGGGGGGGGGGGGGGGAGGGAGAGTTATCAGAGTTTTCTGTTGTTAGAAGTGGTCTGAGCTACTAAAAGTGGGACAATCACCATAGAAACCAAAGGAACCAGCAGGCACATCCCATTGACGGGTCCTTGATTTTGGCGATTTAAATCGGAATTGTTCACGGTTTATTTAATAAATTC